>NW_022589706.1:13053172-13671402 GCF_004348235.1 Phoca vitulina | reverse complement strand
GCTTCCCAGGGGAATTCTACCAAACATTTAAAGAAGAATTAATACCTATTCTTCTGAAACTGTTCCAAAAAATAGAAATGGAAGGAAAACTTCCAAACCCGTTTTAAGAGGCCACCATTACCTTAATCCCAAAACCAAGGACCCCATCAAAAAGGAGAATTACAGACCAATATCCTTGATGAACATGGATGCAAAAATTCTCACCAAAATACTAGCCAATAGGATCCAACAGTACATTAAAAAGATAATTCACAACGACCAAGTGGGATTTATCCCTGGGCTGCAAGTTTGGTTCAACATCTGCAAATCAATCAATGTGATACAATACATTAATAAAAGAAAGAACAAGAACCAAATGATTCTCTCAATAGATGCAGAAAAAGCATTTGACAAAGTGCAGCATCCTTTCTTGATCAAAACTCTTCAGAGTATAGGGATAGAGGATACATACCTCAATATCATAAAAGCCATCTATGAAAAACCCACAGCGAATATCATTCTCAATGGGGAAAAGCTGAGAACTTTCCCCCTAAGGTCAGGAACACGGCAGGGATGTCCCCTATCACCACTGCTATTCCACATAGTACTAGAAGTCCTAACCACAGCAATCAGACAACAAAAAGAAATAAAAGGCATACAAATCGGCAAAGAAGAAGTCAAACTCTCACTCTTTGCAGATGATATGATACTTTATGTGGAAAACCCAAAAGACTCCACCCCAAAACTGCTAGAACTCATACAGGAATTCAGTAAAGTGGCAGGATATAAAATCAATGCACAGAAATCAGTGGCATTCCTATACACCAACAACAAGACAGAAGAAAGAGAAATTAAGGAGTCGATCCCATTTAGAATTGCACCCACAACCATAAGATACCTAGGAATAAATCTAACCAAAGAGGCAAAGAATCTGTACTCAGAAAACTATAAAATACTCATGAAAGAAATTGAGGAAGACACAAAGAAATGGAAAAACATTCCATGCTCATGGATTGGAAGAACAAATATTGTGAAAATGTCAATGTTACCTAGAGTGATCTACACATTCAATGCCATCCCTATCAAAATACCATCCACTTTTTTCAAAGAAATGGAACAAATAATCCTAAAATTTGTATGGAACCAGAAAAGACCCCGAATAGCCAGAGGAATATTGAAAAAGAAAAGCAAAGCTGGTGGCATCACAATTCCGGACTTCAAGCTCTATTACAAAGCTGTAATCATCAAGTATGGTACTGGCATAAAAACAGACACATAGATCAATGGAACAGAATAGAGAACCCAGAAATGGACCCTCAACTCTATGGTCAAGTAATCTTCAACAAAGCAGGAAAGAATGTCCAATGGAAAAAAGAGAGTCTCTTCAACAAATGGTGTTGGGAAAATTGAACAGCCACATGCAGAAGAATGAAACTGGACCATTTCCTTACACCACACACAAAAATAGACTCAAAATGGATGAAAGACCTAAATGTGAGACAGGAATCTATCAAAATCCTTGAGTAGATCACAGGCAGCAACCTGTTCGACCTCAGCTGCAGCAACTTCTTCCTAGAAACATCGCCAAAGGCAAGGGAAGCAAGGACAAAAATGAACTATTGGGACTTCATCAAGATAAAAAGCTTTTGCACAGCAAAAGAAACAGTCAACAAAACCAAAAGACAACGGACAGAATGGGAGAAGGTATTTGGAAATGACATATTAGATAAAGGGCTAGTATCCAAAATCTATCTATAAAGAACTTCTTAAACTCAACACCCAAAGAACAAATGATCCAATCAAGAAATGGGCAGAAGACATTTTTCCAAAGAAGACATCCAAATGGCCAACAGACACATGAAAAAGTGTTCAACATCACTCGGCATCAGGAAAATCCAAATCAAAACCTCAATGAGATACCACCTCACACCAGTCAGAATGGCTAAAATTAACAAGTCAGGAAATGACAGATGTTGGCGGGGATGCGGAGAAAGGGGAACCCTCCTACACTGTTGGTGGGAATGCAAGCCGGTTCACCCACTCTGGAAAACAGTATGGAGGTTCCTCAAAGAGTTGAAAATAGAGCTACCATATGACCCAGCAATTGCACTACTGGGTATTTACCCCAAAGACTCAAATGTTGGGATCCGAAGGGGTACATGCACCCTAATGTTTATAGCAGCAATGTCCACAATAGCTAAACTATGGAAAGAGCCAAGATGTCCATCAACAGATGAATGTATAAAGAAGATGTGGTATATATATACAATGGAATATTATGCAGCCACCAAAAGGAATGAAATCTTGCCATTTGCAATGACGTGGATGGAACAGGAGGGTATTACGCTGAGCGAATTAAGTCAATCAGAAAAAGACATGTATCATATGACCTCACTGATACGAGGAATTCTTAATCTCAGGAAACAAACTGAGGGTTGCTGGAGTGGTGGGGGGTGGGAGGGATGGGATGGCTGGGTGATAGACATTGGGGAGGGTATGTGCTATGGTGAGTGCTGTGAATTGTGTAAGACTCTTGAATCACAGACCTGTACCTCTGAAACAAATAGTACATTATATGTTAAAAAAATAAAAAAAATAAAAGAAGAAGAAGATAGCAGGAAGGGAAAAATGAAGGGTGGGAATTGGAGGGGGACTCTGAGAAACAAACTGAGGGTTCTAGAGGGGCGGGGGGTGGGAGGATGGGTTAGCCTGGTGATGGGTATTAAAGAGGGCACGTTCTGCATGGAGCACCGGGTGTTATACGCAAACAATGAATCATGGAACACTACATCGAAAACTAATGATGTAATGTATGGTGATTAACATAACATAATAAAAATAAATAATTAAATAAAAAAAATATATAGAATTTAAAATAAATTCTATAAATATATAAATATTTGAAAAGCTTTAATGTCCTCATATTTGATGCTGCATTTCACCTCCTAATATAGCATAACTGCATTATCTCTTTTTCTTCATTATCTTTGCCAAAATTTTCTTAATGTTAGTTCCTTACAACAACTAATATGGTTTGTAATCACCTGGATAACTTTTCAATATGAACTTGTCTGAGCCCAACCACAGAATTGGTAAATTAACATTTTTGATAAGGGAAGAGAAAATAAATACTGCATTTGATCTTTTGTCTTCAATTTTAATTTAATTTAACTTTATGAGTATCTTGCTTTGTTTTGTTTTGTTTACCCATGATCTACTAATTTCTTATATTTTGTGCTGATACAGAATTCGGAAATCCTGTTTTTATTCTATATTTGAAAAACACTATTATTCTTTTCTATATGAAATTATATATGTCAAAGTAACACATATATTATTTGGAATTCTTCTCATGAAAGACTTGTCCCTTCTCCCTCATTTATTTATTTATTCAATAATTTATTTATACCCATATGTACTCATGGATATTTGTTTCATAGTCCAATATTACTTCAGGTCTTTTGTTTGTTCACATTATTCCAACGTTGGCCACTGGGAGCTCTATTAATGTCTCTTGTATCTTTTGACATGGCCCCATCATAACAGGGCTTTTAAATTTTTTATTTCTCAGCATTCATTACCTCTGGCTCTACAAAATACTCCAGACTCACCTTTTCTATTTTCTGCCCCAGCCCCTGAATTAGTCATTTCTCCAAAGAGTCCTTGATCCTTTTACTGAAGAATGGTACTTAGGAACTAAGATCTGGGTACTGTATGTACTCATTTATAATGGGAATGTCATCACTTCCGGGCTGTCTCAGCTGACAAAGCAAGAGAGGTTATGTGCATAAACTTACCTGTGTATTTACACATATCTATCAATCTATCTATCTATATACATATATATATATATATATATATACACACATATATATTAAATAATAAATATATGTATATTAAACTAAACATTATTTCATAGTGATGTCCCCAATTCTACTCCATTAAAACAGGGATTATTCTCTCTTTTTCCATTGTCTGTAAAATCTCACTTCTCACCTGGCTCTCACCATCTACCATCCATTTACTTAATTGTTCAATTCCTGAATACATGTATAGCAATATGATAATTTTTAACTAATATCCCTGTGGAAAACAACATTATCAACTAAATTATGTAATTATGTACTGTTTTTGTCTTTAGCTTTACAGATTCCACTAATTTCCAAAGTTACTTACATCAGCACATTTTCCCTCATCACCTTTAGTGATGCTGTTTCCTAAATTTTTAATATAGTTAGATTGTTTTGTCATATTCTGCATTATATCCTGGGATTTCTCAGCTATCTAAATGATTTTTTTAAATTTGTATATACTATGTAGATAACGCACCCTTAAAAAAAGTGAAGCATAACTGTCCACATCTTGAGTGTGGGCTATATGTGGAAATTTCCTTCCAAAGAGTATAGTATTGAATGAGGGAATGAAAAAAGTAACTTTATGGTAGAGAAACCCAACAAAGATTACCTCAGTCATGTGACCAAAATTAACACCAACAGTGATAAGTCCCACTGATAGCATGTACCTTTGATGGAGTGTGATGAAAATGGCACTTCCCTTTGTGGCCTTCCTCCCAAACACCCATAACTGCAGTCTAATCATGTGAAAAACATCAGACAAATCCCTTCGAAGGGCATTCTACAAAGTTACTGAACAGTATTCCTCAAAACTGTCATGGTCATCAAAAACAAGGAAAATCATGGAAACTATCACAGTCAAGGGGAGTCTAAGGAGACATGATGAATAAATGTAATATGGTACATTTGAACAACAACAACAAAAGGACATTAGGCAATGCCCAAGGAAATCTGAATAAAGTATGGATTTTAATGATAACATACAATATTGGATCATGAGTTGCCACAAATGTACCATTAAATGTGACAAATATAAGATACTAATAACAGAGGAAACCATATATAGGTTCTATGGAAACCCTCTTACTATATTTATTTTTCAGTAAATACAAACTATTCTAAAATAAAATGTCTATTTTTTATTAGCACCACGCTCTAACCAACTGAGCTAACCGGCCACCCTTAAAATGTCTATTTTTTAAGTGGTATATATCTAATCACTATCCTTTGATAACTCAAACACACTTACCTTCTTTTATTAACTTCTATTTTGTAATCTAGTATTTATATCATAATTATTTTTTTGAAATTTTTTAAGTATCTGCATTGTCTCCATCAAGAATTACTTTCCCACAAAAAACAAACAAACAAACAAACAAACAAAAAAACCTGTCAAACTAACCAATGAATTTAGCAAAACTGCAGGATACAAAATCACTGTACAGTAATCTGTTGCATTTCTATACAGTAATAATGAACTATTGGAAAGAGAAATTAAGAAAACAATCCCATTTACAACTGCATCAAAAAGAATAAAATACCTTGGAATAAATTTAACCAAAGAAGTGAAAGACCTGTACACTGAAAACTATAAGACATTGATAAAAGAAATTGAAGAGGCACAGATAAGTAGAAAGATACTCCAAGCTCATGGGATTTAATTTGAAAAGGATGATAAGGCCAAAACTTCAAGAAGGAAGTTGTGAATAAGGAAAAGAAAATTGCAGTGAGACTCCTTTGAACAGATTTACTACTGTAGGAGAAAGAATCAGTAGAGAAGAGTTGAAGACAGGAGAAAAACAGAGAAAAGAGACGGAGTGAAGTGGGTGAACAGGTGACTTAAAAAATAGTGATAGTTTATTATATGCTGGGTTAAACTGAAAAAGGATTTAGCATGGGTATTTTTGCTTGCAGTTCCAAAGGCCTACTGAAAGTTGCAGAACATGAGCTCGTATGTGGGACTAGAAAGAACAGAGAGTTACAGGGTAGTGGAAGAACTATCTAGCAAAAGAATGGCCTAAGTGATTTAGCCAAAAATCCCAAGGAAGCGGTGGATAACTGGAATGGGGGGGGGAATGAGAATAGGGGTTATGGATTAAAGAACAGTTATAATCTGCTAATTCCCAGATTGGTGTTCTATGGTTCACTAGGCTTCATTATTTTTTTTTAATTGGTGACATTAATTTGGTTAAAGCAGTCACAAAATCTTGGTTATTCAGAACAAATGTTAGTGTACTAAATTCCTTCAGTAAAGAAATGTTTCAACCTTTATTAACCTCATTCTCCTAAATTTATTTGACTATATACCATTTTATCTTCCTCTGTGTGATCTTTTTTTTTTAAATTTTTTTGTTTCATTTTTGAGTATGGATCAGCAGATGAAATTTTTTTTTTAAAGATTTTTATTTATTTATTTGAGAGAGAGAAAGAGAGAGAGAGAAACAGCATGAGAGGGGAGAGGGTCAGAGGGAGAAGCAGGATCCCTGCTGAGCCGGGAGCCCAATGTGGGACTCGCTCCCAGGACTCCAGGATCATGACCCAAGCCGAAGGCAGTCGCCTAACCAGCTGAGCCACCCAGGCGCCCCTTCCTCTGTGTGATCTTGTTAACATACTGAAACACTAATTTTCCATGTAATGCCATGATTTGGTAACTGATGGTATAAATGAAGTAGAGAAATGAGAAAATTAGCATGAGCAGATAGCAGTCAAAGGAAGGAGTATTTGAATTTAAATTTTTAGAGCTAACACACATATATAAGGAACAGGCTAGATAGAGTATGTAAATGATCAGGCAGTATAAGTGGACCACATTTGAAGGTCACTTGAGTTGAAGAGATCAAGAGCAAACGGAGTAGGTTGTGGGTGGTTCACTGCCATGGATACGGAAGTAACCTATGGTCATGCCAGAATCTGATGTGAGAACAGTATCTATGAACCAGCTGCCAAAATAGTGGTTGAATGTTGGGACTAATTGTGAAGTTGATTGAAGAGAATATTGGAGAGAAGTAGCAGATGCATAGCTTGTTATGGATTTGTAAGAAGCAAAAGTTAGCAAATGTAATAATTCAGGAGTATCTTTACCAACGTCTTCTCTCTTCCAGACCTATTACCATACCATACCCTTACCTCCTTCCTTCCTTGTCAGAGGGAAGACAATGTGAAAAGATTTAGGGAAGCCAATGAGAGAGGCCGGGAATACATCCTCATGGCCCTCAGAAGGAACCAACTCTGCCAACACCTTGATTTCGGACTTCTGATCTCCAGAACTATGACCCAAGACATTTCTGTTGTTTCATCCACTCAGTTTGTGGTGCTTGGTAGTCACAGGCTTAGCAAATTAATACAGATGCATTTGATCAAAAACAGGTTGAGGGTGAAAGTGGGTTTTTTTTGTTTCTTTTATTTCATTCATTCATTCATTCATCCATTCATTCATTCATTTATCCATTCACTTTAGCATAGGATGGGCTTTTCTAAGAGTATGGTAATAGGTCTGGAAGAGACATGTTGGGAGCTGGTTGCTCTCCCCTCAAAAGCCGGTACCATGGCTCAGAGTCAAGTCGGTGGTGCTGGATGGGTTGATCATTGGTGCTTCTTGTTGTTAAGGGTAAGGAATTTACCTCACAGTGCTCTTTTCCTCTAACCAATGTGCTCTCAAATATCACATCATGAAGGGGTAGAGATGACCTCAATGCTCTCATTCAATCTGCACTCATATTTCAATTTCCTTGGATGAAAACGAATCCTTGGCAAATTAGCTAGCATTTTTGCTTTTTAAAGGAAGAGACGGGCTGTGCCTCCCCATTGTGGGAGCCACTTGGCTCACATCTTTTTTCCTTGCTGCATTTACTTGCTCACTATCTGAGGCACTTACTACATGGAGATTCATGTTTGGAGGGAATAAGTTTTTCATTGCACATGACACCTTCAATGGCAATACAGGGGCCTATGATACTCTGATGTGCACAGAACTTGAAATTTTAGCAAATCAGTTCACTGGGGGTTGGATTTTTTCTATATACTCTAAAATATTTCTGTTCCTAGAAGACAGCGGGAGGAAGAACTGCTTTTTAAATCAGAGTCAGGTGTAGTATGATTTTTTTTAATATATATAAAAATGAATGCTGTGCAGACTGACATGGCTCCTTTTCCATCTGTCAGCACATTCTTTACAACTATGCATAAACCTTATTATCACACTCAGTGTGTTACTGCAAAAATTATCCCAGCCCTCAGAACTGTCTCTCTACCGCTTTGAGTGGAATTCAAACTTCCGTGCAGTTAATATAAAAACAACCAACCTAGTAAACAAGGGGGGGAGAAGAAACAGACATTTTCCTTTCACAGAATATTTGCTAGAGCTCCTTCATTGTATCATATGTCCAAGGCTAAATATTTTGCGTTGAATAAAATAGTGGCTTATGACACATATTTGGCCTTGATAAAGTTTTTTTCACTGTATTCACATATATTAACCTTTGATGAAAAGACCACAAGAAGGAAAAGGCATGGGAGGAATATGGCATAATTTCAAAGCTTTTTTTTTTTAACATTAACCTTTGAGATCTGACCTGTTGTAGTTGTGTGTTTGGGGGTATATTTGGATAGAGACATTACTGCCATCCTGTTCATATTTATGGTCCTGACCTTTGTATTATAGTAGCCTGCTTTGAAGCACAGTTATTTTTAATTGCTTTATGTGTCCATGGAGACTGTTCTTTGCCTCTGTCAGTTATACACAGTACCCCAGCACATATGTTTGCTCAGTGAATCTTTCAATGACTGGATATTTACAACCACATCTGAACACAAGAGGAGGAAATGTTACATTTTGGGGTGGTGTGAGTGTTGCATGTTTGTGTGAAAATGTGTTTTATTGTCAACGTTGCCATATACTTAATGAGGTGACAGGAAGAATTAAAAGTGACAGATTGTTTTGGCTGCACTGGGGCCATCTGAGATATAGTCTCCTATAATGCAGCTCCATAAACCCAGGCTGTGTGAAGCCCTCAGTGTATGATTCATGGCTGCAGCAGGGCTACTCACAGAGGTTTAACGAAAGAGAGTCATGGGCTGGGCAGCGGGAGGTTGAAATTGCTGTCAGAAGACAATGAAAAGCACTGTGTGCCAAAACTGCACCTGAAATGTGCAGGGGTGCCTTGATCACCAGTATCCCTAATGCCATTATTCCGCCCGTTCCTGATTATGAGTGGAGACGGAATGATTGCCAAAAATGCCTGACTCGTCACAATTCATCTGGAGAGGAGAGATGCCCCTTCCTTTTTGTCTGAAGGAAGCATGTGTTCCTGTGTGCTTTTAGCTGATGGTCTGTAAGGTGCCACCACAGAGGGGACAGAAGGAAACAAGTTTATTATAGTCACAGGTCCTAGCAAGGGGATCTCCACATGCCACGCAAGGTCACAGGGGAAGTGCTAGGTTTTGGTCAGGTGGCGGAAGACAGCACCAAAGGCAAAGCTTAGACCAAAAACTTTATTGGCATTTCCAAAGAGAAAGCACAACAGGGCAGAGTAACGGTTTAGGATTGGCACGTTGGAGTGATTTCAGTGAACTTCATGGAGGTGGTCCTGGTATCTGACCCTGGGATGATTCAGCAGAAGGATATTGCTCCTGGGGTGTACTGGCCAGATAGAGAAGTTTCTGTGTCTGGACTGCTTAGTTTGCATATCAAAGGCATGTTGCCAGCTGAGTCCTTTGCTACCTTTAAGAATCGCCTAGCGGGGGTGGGGGGACAGTCTCTCCTCATCCAGAAAAGTTTAAGATGGCAAAACATCACAATATACAAAAAGTAAAATAATATATACAATGCAGCATCTGTGAAGTTTCTTCTGCAAAAGGATTTTTGGATTGTGACAAACTTATCTCAAGATAACCATGGTTGGTGAAATCAGCTGAAGCAATGCTGCTAAAAAAATGTGGTCCCTAAACTAGCAGCTTAGCCATCCCCTGAGAGCTTCTTAGGAATGCAAATTCTCTGCCCTATCCAAGATCTCTTGAATCAGAATTTCCTGGGTCCAGGAAGGGAGGGGGGTGGGCGCTCTACATTTTAATAAGCTTTCCAAATAGCTGTTCTGCACATTAAAGCTATCTACCCTTTAATGGACCATACAAGTGACTATAAGAAAGAGAAGAGAAAAATAATTCTATTTATCAGAGACTCAGTTGCATCAAAGGTAAAATTTCAGTTAGTGAAAACCAACTAAGTGGAATCCTGAAGACAATGTGTGTTCTTACCCTACTATGTATTACCTTGGACCTTCAAGAAGTCACAACCCATCGAAGATTCAGCCACCCAGTTGGTAAAATGAGAAAGGTAAGTGTACCTACCTCTTGAAATTTGTGAGACATAAAGGTAATGATGTATTTAAATACATTTTGTAAATAGTAAACTGTAGACAATGTTAGTCATATGTAATATTAAATAATCCTCACTGTGCACCCCATTTGAAGACAGATCACAATGAAACGAGTTTACACCAGGACTGGGGTCATATTACTCTCTATGTATTAGATTTTTATTGTGTCAGACACAGGTTTAAGCATATTAGATACATTATCCCATTTAATTTTCAAAACAATCCTATTTTAAAAGGTTATAAAATTGTGCAACCACAACTGTTTGAAAGAGTAAAATGGATAAAGGGATTAAACAAGTTGTGGAAGGACACACAGATATTTAGTCCCATTCTTGTGATTCACACTCAGGGCTGTCCGACTTCGAGTGTTTTCTTTCTCCAACACAATTCCTTCTTTGGGAGAAGAAAAAAACATTTCCACCATATTCCCTCACATCACAAATATATCTAAATCTTAGTCTATAGTTCCATGATTGCTGAGCAAAAATGAGGTCCATGAGTTACAAGGAGATACCCTGAAATTAAAAACAAACAAATATGGTCACTATTCTTTGAGTAAAGTAGAAAAAAATGTTGAAGTATTTTTTTAATGTAATAGCACAGGAAGATACTAGGAAGTGTAATCTTATGGCCTCACCATTCAAGTGTCCATTCTGAAGTATCTTATTTATGCAGGTTCTCACTGCCTTATATAAAAATAGTATATAGCATGTCTTGTTGCTGGAGCCCCTAGGAACCATTGTGTGATTCCTGATATGCACACTTTAATTCATCCAATACACAGGTATAAAATAGAAGATCAAGAAGTACCTCAACCAGACATTTCAGATGTCAAGAGCTTAACTATCCTTACAGCAACTTCACAGAGCTTGACAATGTAAGTTGTTCCCTGTTTGGTTTGATTTTTCACTGCCAAGGGAAACAAGGGTTTGGAGTACTTAAAGTGGTTCTGTACTATCAGATCAACACAGCTTATATGTCCCAAGGCTGACGCCGCCTCCCTTTCTTTCTCCTTCTGTGTATGTGTGTGTTGGGAAGTGGAGGGGGGGGTCTCTCTCTTTTCCTTAAGAAGCCTGCCCAGGCACTGCTACTGAGTGGTTTCTTTGTAGACTAGACACTGGGAAAAACTAAAGCAGGCAATAGACAGAGCGACACAGAACAACAGAAAGACACACAATAGCAGCTACCTTCCTGAAAGGGAGTCATTGTGCCACACAATGGTCTGAGCATTTCAATGCACAGGGCGGAATAGAGTGCACCAACCCTTCCTTCACTCACATCCTGAGATGTAAAAAGGCTTGTCCTAGTTTCAGTCATGTTCTTTTATTCTTCCCCTCAAAGGGGGTTAAATGAAACAAAAAGCTCAGTCTATACAACCGCTGCTCCCTGAGCAAGCTGTTGAGGAAGTGGCATTTCCATCCTTATTTGTCCCATGCTCTGAGTGTTTCTGAGTCGGAGTGAGCATTCCTCTTGGTGAGACAAACTCTCATGGATGACAGGATCATTTTCTCCAAGTTCCCAGCTGTTCTCATAAAGTCCAGATGAATGCCAAATAGCACACTGGCCAATACTGATAGAACACTAATATAACGGAAGCCAAGGGTTACCGAAGGGATAAAAAGAACTTCTCCTTGTAGAAACTGGTAACATCACTTTTCCGTATTTGCTCCCTTTCTCTTGATTATCTGATAAGCCAGACACAATATTCTGGGAGGTAACCTTATGGTAGAATAGACATTTTAAAGCCCTGTGAACTAGAAAAATGTTCTTAACCTTTCTGAATTTCAATCTCTTAATATGTGATCAAAATAATAAAATCTAATTCACAAGGGGGTGGTGGGTAGGTGTGAAGTCTAAATCAGAAGAAATATTAAACTATTTTTTCCTTCATTAATTTGGTCAATAAATATTTTAAGTGTTTACTATGTTCCAATACTATAGAGGCATAGGTGTATTAAAATGAAAACCTCAAAGATCTTATGGTCTAAAATTCAAAAGATTCTAGAATTCAGGTTTTCCGTGAACTTGGTTTGAAGTAATAATCATACCCTTATTTTCACTTACCTGTAACTAAAATTTAGCATTTTTATTTATTTTTATTTTTATTTTTTTAAAGATTGTGTTTATTTATTTGAGAGACAGAGGGCACAAGCAGCAAGAAGAGGGAGAGGGAGAAGCAGATGCCCAGCTGAGCGGGGAGCCCGACTCAGGGCTCGATCCCAGGACCCTGAGACCATGACTGAGCTGAAGGCAGATGCTTAACTGACTGAGCCACCCAGGCACCCCAAAATTTAGCATTTTTAAAAATTATGAATGTATACAACAAACCACATTAATACTTTGTCACAAGTGGAAACTATAGATATCATATTAGAGTGGTGGAAGATATCCTGAAATACTGTTTTTGCTCACCACTACATCTAAATTACAGTGGTTGGTGGGCTTGCTGCTTGACTTTTTTAGCTGGTACTTTAATAAATAAACATATTTATATGTAATATTATATTACATTTTAATATTTTGGTAACTGTCATTATAATTTGTTTTCTTTGTAGTCATACGTATTTTGTTTCATGTGTTTAAAAACATGGAGGCGCCTGGCTGGCTTGGTAGGTAGAGCAGGTGATTCTTGATCTTGGGGTTATGAGTTTGAGCCCCATGTTTGGTGTAGAGATTATTTAAAAAAAAAAATAACATGATTCGGAGAATGGATGCATGGTATGACAGGGTTCAGAATTCTGCCTATAGAAGAGGTGATATTTAAGTAAGGCAACAATTCTAATACAATATAATTAATGTTATTGCAACAGTACAGTTAATATGGTAGGGCTATTGTGGAATCCCAATCTGGATCAGTGTGTGTGTGTGTGTGTGTGTGTGTGTGTACAGAGGGGGTGTTGGGGACAGCAAGCTGTGGGAGGTTAGTCCTGGAGGATTTCAAAGGTAATGCTTTAGCTAAGCCTTGAAGAGGAGATGAAAATTAGCCAGGCCAAAAATAGGAGGCCAGGTGAGGGGGAAGACATGAGAGAGGAGAGATGGACATGGAGCAGCATGGAGCAGCAGGGAAGTGTGGGAAGACTGGTGTACCTGGGAATCTGTATGGCCAGAGCCCCAGTGTACATGGAGAGCATGGGACATAAGGTCAGGGAGGTCAGCAAGGGCCAGTGAAGGAATCTGAGCATTATACCAGATGTGGTGTGGAGCCATGGAAGTATTTTTAGCTTCTGCTATCATCAGATATATGTTTTAGAAAGATCGCTCTGGCTGCATTATGGACAATGGAGTATTATGGTGATGCCATTGTAGGGGTGATGGGAGTTGGTCAGGGGAGATCCCCAAGAGCAGTTATGAGTCTGTGGCAACAATCCAGGCAAGCAATGGTGAGGGCCTGAACCATGGCAGTGGCAAAGTGTGAAATCACTTTGTAAAGTGTAAAAGGCCACTGTGGAGTTGACAGAAGGAAGGAGGGAAAGAAAGAAGGAAGGAAAGAAGGTAGAAGAGTGGGAGGGAGGAAAAGAAAGGAGGGGAGCAGAAGGAAGATGGTAAGGGAAAGAAGGAGACATAGAGGAATTGTAGTCTTCAGCTAAGCAGACATTTGAAGTCAAAGTGTCTCATTAAATGACAATCACAACTGTTAATCTACCCCGGAGGTGTGATAGGATTACCAGTGCACCAGGTCCCAGGCAATCAGCCAGATGGCCTCTGATTGGTTCTACTGAAAACTAATCAGAACCCTTCTTCAGTGGTTTCAATTGCTGCGCAAATAGCCACAGCCAAGGCGAGCTCAGTGAACAGAAGTTTTGCCAAGTCTGCATCCAAAAGGCAACAGGAAAGGTGGTACAATTTCCTTTTGGACAGGCAGTAGGAGCTAGGTTTGTTTACAAGAAGTTCCCAGAGACTGACACCACACACACCCACAGGCGCGCGCACACACACACACACTTCTGGAGTTTTGTATTTAAGCAACATAATATAGGCTGTGTTTTATATTAAATTCACTAAAGGAGAGTTGCAGGAGCACATCTAAGGGTCTAATCTGACTTAGAAGTAGTAAATCAATACATACCCATTCTAACACACAAAAACATGGAAATGAGAAAAAAATTCTAAAAGCAATCATGCAAAGTAATATCTGAGGATGGCTTCAAGAGAACCAAACTGTTATTACTGAGCTCAATTATGTCAGTTTTCTTTAGTTTTTTTTCTTTCCCTTTATTTCTCTCTTTCTTTGATATTAATTATTGGTGTCAAGCAGGAATCACCTATTAGACACTCTTGAAGCTATTTTTAAGAGCTTTGCACTTATTGAAACTTGTTCCTTTATGTGACCCTGTTCCAAACAAATGACATTTTGCTTTCGTTTAGATGAATTCATGGATAACTGAATAATTGTCCAGAAGAGAGCAAGTCTGATTTTGGAAAACGCTCAAAGTCAAAGATGCTAAAAGGGAGTCTCCCTTCAAAAGCCATGGTAATGAAATGAATGAAGTTGTATGTAATTCCAGAAGAGGTCTTAATTTCAACAATTCTCCCCAGTACACTCCGAAGATTCTATTCAAAGTTCACAATTCAGCAAATCCAAATCCGCTTTTTAGGGCATTAGCTTTTGCATAGGAAAATGTGGGAGCTAGACCATACTAAATAAAGCAGGAAAAGCAAAGGAAACCTTAGTATGGAAATTCATGAGAGCAGTGACATCACAAAAGCATAAAACTACATTTAAAAAAAAGATGTCAACACAGAGAGCTGTCTTCATATAAAACGTATACGAAGGGATCTATTTCCCTATTAAATAGATTAACATTTAAATCCATGCTTTAAACAATTTTGATGGTACTTCTGAAGCTAAAGCATGCTGCATTCTTGTTCCCAAGATTTAGGCTACAAAAAAAAAAAAAAAAATCCATGCAAGTTCTATACATGAAACCCTTTCCATTTGAGGCACTGGGTTTGTGTGAACATCTGCCAGCCCAACAGAAAGAAAAGCTCTCATTTTACACAGTTTGTCTAGAGCCAGAAGCATTTCCAACACATTCCAAAAGCCACTAATGATACTTCACCCAGTGCAGCCTCCTGAAGCTTGGTACATAATTAATGAGGTAGTGGAAGTTCTCTAGAATTAGTTTTCATCTAAATAAAGGTGCCCGATGTTTATCTGTACCCTTTGTACTCATTGTTGCCTTGAATATACCGAGCTTCCTGTTGGTCCAGGGAACTATCGATTTGCTGACTAATCTTTTTATCTGATCATTATAGATTGTAACTCTCAGTCTATAACCTTTACACAAACCACTATTGTGGTTAAATAAAACACAATACAAAATAATTAACATGTTCCCATCTCGATATCTCTCTTCTAGGCAAGAGCAGAAGTAAGACTTTGATTTGACAACTGGACATTCATGTTTTTAGAGAAAAGTATAAATAGAAGATGAATATACAATCTTTAGTTCCTTAATATAAATTACTCAGGAAGAAATAGTATGTAGCCTTGGGGAAATCAACAGCTTCTTCAATTGGATTGCTTCTGTCACTGTATGGACACAGTCTTGTTTGATGTCCTCCTACCATTTGTCTTGTATGGAGTCTTTTATCTAAATCCAAAGTAATGCAGTCATCAGGGCTGCAATTCAATAATGGCTCCACAGGAGCTGTCATCCACAGTTTGCTATTCATCTTGTAAAAGGCTTTGAGTTTTCAAAGTACCAACTAAGGTTGGCATTTCAATGCCGCGGACAGAGCACTTAAAGTTCTTTTGTGTTCACAAGAAAGGGAGTGAAATTGAGAGTGGGGGGAGATTAAATGGCCAACCTGCTACTCTACCTGACTACCTAGGGGTAACCCCAAGCTACCCAAGGGAGCGAAGACATTAGGTGACCTGACCCCCTCTGTAATGGGACATTATGATGAATGGGGGACTCATCGAGTGGTGTTTGGTTCATACTGAGCTCCACTGCTATAATTAAGAGGCAACAAATTTATGGAAATTGACCAAAAAAGGGAAAGTTAAAAAAATATTTTAAAAAGAAATGAAAAGGAAGAGAATAATTCTTTGAAATATTTATAGAATCAAAACATTTTAGAATTAAGAACATCTTTAATGGCTTTAGAGATGGATAAACTAAACTGAAAATGTCGATTAATAGCCCCAAGTTCTCATGTGTGGCTGTTGTTCTGTGAACAGGCTGAACTGGGATTATCATCAGTGGAACTGATTGTTGAGCCCTTTGACTGGAAGTATGGATATTTCCATTTTCCATTCAGACTCAATTTCCAAATTCTTCCATGACCATGATGTGTCCATTAGAAATGGCTAGCCTAAGAAAGCATTGGGTAAAAATTTATGGAACCATGAAAGAATTAATCTAAAAACAACTTCACAGACCCTTGACACTCGACTATTGGTTTGATGGCCCCTGAGTGTAGAGGAGGTTGGAGACACTTACCAATACTGGAGTAACCAAATCCTGCACTACTTCACTGTGATTCTGGCCCTCAGCTTGCAGTTCTGGAACGAGGAGGTGGGCTGAGAGGAGTTGTAACAACAAAAAGAGGTCAGAGTACTACTGGAGACCTAGAGTCTAAGTCTAGTTCTGTCACTGTGATCAACTGTGTGATCTTGGACAAGTCATTTGGTTTCTAAGCTTCAATTTCTACCTAAATAATGAGAGATTTATGGGGTGCCTGGGTAACTCAGTTAAGTGTCTGACTTCTGCTCAAGTCATGATCTCAGGGTCCTGGGACTGAGCCCCATGTGGGGCTTTGCACTCAGCAAAGACTCAGCAGGGAGTCTGCTTCTCCCTCTCATGCTCCCTCTGCCCCTGCCCCTACTCGTGCTCTTTCTCTCAAATAAATAAATAAAAAATCTTCAAATAAATGAATAAATAAATCATGAGAGATTTAGAATACAGGATTTCAAAGGTACTTTTCCTTCCCAAACACATTATGATCTAATGAACATAATAAGTGATGACTATATTTTCTACACAGGTCATAGGTCCATTCATTCATACAACATCATGAACAATATCAACAACTACATCAACTACATATTGAATTCTTATTTGTCAGATTCCGTGTCAGTGCCTGGGAAGAGAATATGTTTTCTAGGCACCGCCCTCATAGAATTTGCAGTCTAGTGCCAGAGACACATTTTATCTATCTGTTAATTTTATCTGTCACTATTTGTCAATAATGGACCAGTTGTAAATTTACAATTGTGATCAGTGCTAAAACTGTGAAAAATGCATCATGCTGTGAAATTGACTTGGCCAAAAAGGTCAAGGAAATCTTCCTTGAGGATGTAAAACTAAGCCAAGATCTGAAGCTGCTGTGGTGATCTTGTTTGTCATGATCAATCTAACCTCCATTCTGAAAAGAATCAAGAATTGTGGAAGGATTTTAAACAGGAGGTAGCATATACATCTGCATTTGCAGCAGATTCGAGAAAGACCATTCTGCTGAAAGAATGGAGAAAGAGTTGGAGAGCAAAACTAGAGGCAAAATTCATCTTCTTCATAAGAAAGACAAGTAGAATTAATTTTCAGCGGGAAAATTAGGAGTAACAACAGTGTTTGAATTTGCAATACCACGAATCAGGGCAGGCACACATCAAATCTACCTCCCAGGTAGATTTAAGAGCATTATTTTCCTGCAGTCTGTGACCATGTTACAGAGTTTTTTGTCAATTGGAAAATGTGAGTTTAAAGAGATACAAGTTGACTTTAAAGAAGAAAAATTTCTTCATCCTTCTGATGCATGATTTAATGATGGATGGGTTGCCATGAGAGCAGATATTAGTATCTGTGGCGCTAATAAACAATTCTGATGAATTCCAAGGCTGAATCATTACTTTATGATGGTTGGACCAAAATGAGCATCCCATGAAATTTTGCCAGTCCTGCAGGATGGCCCCTAATCTGTGAAATGTTATTTTGTGAACATGCTTCTCAGAAAGGTCACAGGTGAATGGAAAATCCTGATTGATCATTTTAAAGCCTGTTTATGGTAACTGATATATTACTAAAAAGGGGGAATTTCCAAGCAGATTCAAAATATTTCTTCAGAGTAACTTCTAGGTATCCTGTCATATTCATAGTTACAGCAGGGAAGATAACTTATTTTGGCTTGAAACCTCCTCTCCAATTTTATTACTCACAATTCTTCTCACCAATATATACATCTTTCCAAATTGGCTTTCTCAGTGTTCCAAAATAAGCTCCATGTGATTTCATCTTCACCCTTTACATCAACTCATGCCTGCATGCCTCCCTCCCTCTCACAATCTATTCAATGCCTAGCACCCTTCAAGGTACTGTTCCAAATTTTCCTCCTCAAGGAAGATGTTCCACTGTCTCCTCAGTCTGTTGAAATCTCTCTTTCCTCTATAGGTGTTATTAACTATGGTATCCTTGATCTTTATATCCTTATACTTAATTTTTTTAGCTTATATATAATACATAATATATGTAAAATATATAAATATGTTATACTATATATAGTATTATATTATATATAATACTATATATCATAAATATTTTACATATATACATATATGTAAATACATATATCTACAAATAGAATGAGAGATCCTTTAAAGAACTGGGGCAGAGTCATTTACTTTTCATGTCCTCATCCTCACAGCACCTGAAGGAAAAAATCACCTGAGAGAATACCTAATAAATATTTGCCAATTAATTAAAATAATACCTATTGAAGAATGCCTCAAATCCTTCAAACGATTAGATAAAACAACTCCAATATAAAAAGTCAAGTTATAATAATGATATTGCCAAGGAAACTGATTGATTTGCATTAATTTTTCTAAATCATGGCAGAATCTACTGGATGTTTCTAGCATTTCTAAAATCAAGAATTAATATGGTGATCAGAAAAATAAAAACAGAGTAGGAATTATAAAACCTTGACCAAAAGTCTTTACTGCTACTCAGGGCATTCATTTAGTAAACACAACTTTTGCTAAAATTAATGTTTTGGACCATTATTAGGGGACTTTATGGTATTAACTTGATATTAATAAAACTTAAGAGGCAGGCACTCAGCCTTGTGCAAACCCATCAAATTATAGGTTCCATGACTTCCCTTGAAAACTCCAAGACAAAAAAGTATATGGAAGCTCAAATTCATTGAGGGTTTGCAAAATTACTGTGAGCTTAAAAAGAGCATGAAGAGTACATCAGTAGAGCTGTACGGGTCTTATCTTGGCTTATAGGACCAGGGACCATGATTTGATCCCTGCCTCCATTTCCAAACTCATCTTGCACCAGTCAACCTAGTTTCCAACTTCACTGGGATACTTTCTGGTCTCTAAGCATGCAGAACCCATTCACATCTTGGCTGTTCACTCTGCTTAGAAGTTCTTAGCATAAATGTTTGCATGGCTGACTCCTTATTACTCATAGTTTAAATGAAATGTCACCTTCTCAGACTGGCCTTGAAGTAAGATTCCATCCATCAAACTCTCTGTCATCAAGATTTGTTTTCTTCATACTATAGTATATCATATATATGTGTGTGTGTATGATAGACAGATGTCCATATTTGGTCCATTAGAATCACTCACACATTCTTTTCCCTGGGGTGTGAAGTCTTATCGCCTTCTGTAACATCTCTGCTTTGGTCCATTCACCAAGACAGCAGTGGTTAATCCATCTCAGATCTTCCAGATTTCTCAGATGAAAGTCAAATCATTAATTAAATCCTTTTCAAAATGTAAGAGTCTCACATTAGGCTCATAGTATTCCATTTAAGGTTCTTTCTCTTGACTTGAGGGGAATGGTGAAGTAATCCCACATCTCTCCCTGAGGGGTTGCATGGGGCTATAACACAACCCTTCCCAAAGTCATCTTGCTTCCATCTCCCTTATTCTCCTGAACCTTCTGTACCTTTCAAGTGAGTGAAAGGTGAAAGACTTTGCTAGTTGTTCCCTGAACACTACTGAAAGTTCTATTTGGTAGTCTGTCTCACATCTCACTTTATTACTTGATCTGGACCACTACAGATCTTAACCAAAACATCTGTTTTAGCAATTTAGCATCTTTACAAATTCTTTTTAACTAATATATTTTCTTCCTCAGATAAATGCTTCTTCCTCAGATCCCACTTTTATTTTGTATTTGGAAACTCCAAGCAACAGGAGAAAAGCTGGGGAAAAACCACGCAGTCCAGAAGAGGCATGGAAAAGGAAAGAAAGTAAAGACAGCTAACAACAACAACTATCCCTGAGCTTACCAGCTCTGCAGAAAATATATGACCACCATTAACTTAAGGGGAGAACATATGTGTCAACTCAGTGAATTAGGTCATCATTCCTCAAACATTTTAATCTCAGTACCGTTTTAAACTTTTAAAAATTAATGAGAATTCCAAAAACATTTTATGTGCATTATATCTATCAATATTTACTATACTAGAAATAAAAACAGAAACTTTTAAACGCTAGAATATGTGTGCATTCCTTTAACCATCAAAGCAATGACATCATCACATTTCATGTAGCTTCTAGAAAACTCTGCAACTGTTATGAGAAAATAAGAGAGAACAAAGTAAACAATGTTACTATTATTATGAAAATAGTTTTCACTTCATTGTGCTCTCAAAAGGGTCAGAAATCCAAAGATGTCCCCAGACAATATTTTGAAAATTGCTAAACTAGGTGGCCAGTAACTAGTATTACTTTATTTTTTGAGGGTCCTTCAAAAATACAAACTTGAATTACAACTTTCCACAGGCAACTGCTTTATGAGCATAAACCTTTCCAAAAATTCTCAGCTCAGATAAAGAATCAGTCTAATAGGGGAAAAAAATAGCCTGTCTGGCTGTAAGTAATTTGATTTAACATATATCTAAATCCATTCATCTTTCTTATTATACTCAATTCATTAGCTAAATTTATCTGAGGAAAAATAATAAATACAATTTTGTTCAGTTATATTGGCATATAAACTATGCTTATTGATAGGTTACAATAATATAACACTAATTTATTTTTCTCTTTTATGTTGCAACATAAAATAAATTTAAATCCAGACTCTCTCCAACAGCATTGGGAGATATCACCTCCCAAGATGATATCATAATAGCACTGTCTCACTAACAGCACCAAGCTTGCAGGAGTTCTCATGAAGGAGAGCCTGGCCTACTTTATGAAATATCCCAGAGGACATACCAAGTATCAATATCTCTGACTCAGACAATTTATTAAGATATATTTTTTTAATTATTCTTCAAAAATTATCACCTCCCTACTTTTTTAATAAGAATACCTTCCCCAAGGGAAGGATTTAACAAAAGTTCCCACAAGTCCAGGGTGGCAGAGATAATGGTTAAAACTGAGATTCAGTAGATCTCCCATGAGGTTACTTTGACAGGTTTGGGAAGAACTACTCAAGCCTGGTGCCCCGTGAAATTCCCAGGGACTTCTGTTGTATTTCGGAGAACCAAGTGTCAGCCAGAGCTGGAGCCCAGCCAGCAGGGGGAGACAGTGAGCTCCTCACCCCCTATTGCCCAAGCAAAGGGAACGAAAGACAATTCACTAGCAGCAGGACCAACCCAGAAGCCACCAAGACCAAACTACCCTCCTTTTCCTCCAGGATGATTGGTAAATCCTGCTATGGAACTTAGGGAAAGAGAAGGAAAGGAGAATCCTGAATTAAAGACTTCATCTAAAATGGAAGCTCGCAGATTGACCATGAATTGACAAGTTTCAGCTTTCAGTCAACAGGAGAGATAGGGCCTTGAGAACTAAGTTTATTTCAGTTATAGAGAAATAAAAATGTCTTTGCACTTTGCATTTATAGGATATTGTGACAGTGAATTTTTATATTTGTTACACAAGAATATAAAATTCTGGCTCAGGACAGACCCACAGAGAGCAAATTACTATTTAATGGGAGCAGACTTGATTGGAAGGCAATCACATCTAAGTTTCATATTATTTTTGTATTTATATATTTTTTATTATCTGTCACTTCCTCCCCCACCCCTATCCCAAGGGTCAACCCTGTGAAAGCAGAAAGTTTTTACTTTCTTTTCTTTTTACCCTGTGCCCCAGCACTGGGGGGCTGGTGGGGCTCGCTGAGGCTGCAAGCTATCGCCACAGGACCCCCACCTCCAGGCTGCATTTTTAAGGGGTGGGGGAATGCATACCTGTCCTCCTGTGGGAGAGCTTTCTCATAGCTCCATTTGGTGGAGTTGTTGTGCTATCTCTTTAATATGCTAGTTGCTCTTTTAAACCATGGGCTTTTTTTGTGCCCAAGGACAGAGGGATCTGTCCCTGACCCTCCCTACTATCCCCACCACTGCCTTTTGCAGCCTCCAGCAGAGCTCCCTTCCCTACCATGTCTTCTTCATGTCTTCGTCTCTCCTGCTGTTCTCTTTAGTGTACTTTCTATCTTTTGTCATGCCGAAGCTGTTCCCAGAGCCCTCATTTCTTCTTCAGGAGGAATTATTCTATAAATAGGTATAATTTGGTGTGTTCCCTGGAGCTGGTGAGTTCAGGGTCTTCCTCTGACACCGTCTTGGACAGGATCCTTCCTCTTTTTATTTTTTTTAATTGAATTGCAGGTTTCAGGTGTATGACATGGTGACTTGACAATTATATATATGACAACAATGTTCACCATAACAAATGTAGTCACCATCTGTCACCATACAAAGTTATTACAATATTATTTATGTTCCCTATGCTGTACTTTTCATCCTGGTGACTTATTTATTTTATAACTGGAAGTTTGTACCTCTTGATCTCCTTTACCTATTTTTTGCATCCCCCCCACCCCTCTCCACTCTGACAACCACCACTTTGTTCTCTGTCTTTATGACTCTGTTTTTTCTTGTTTGTTCATTTGCTTTGCTTCTTAGATTCCACATATAAGTAATATCATATTGTATTTTTCTTTCTCTGTCTGACTTACTTCACTTAGCACAATACCCTCTAGTTCCATCCATGTTGTCACAAATGGCAAGATCTCATTCTTTTTTATGGCTGGATAATATTCCTTTGCATATATATACTGCAACTTTTTATCCATTCATCTATTGATGGACACTTAAGTTAAAGCAAAGAGTTTTGTCTTCTTTGTTTATCACAATATTCTAGTGCCTGGCACACATTAAAGACTCAAAAAATATTTGTTGATTGAATGAGTGAATGATTTGATGAATTAATTAATCAGAATCTCCTGGGAAGCTTTTTAAAGTATAATTATCTACCCCCAGCCCCAGAGTATCGTTAGAGTGGGCCCTGAGTTGGTATTATTAATAAGCTCTCCAGATGATTATGATGCACTTTGAAGCTCAAGAATTGTGTGACAGTGCTGGTGGAGAGGGTAAGCATAGAAAACCAGGTAAAGGGTGTGGAATTTTATGGAAATATAGTTGGGAAAAGGGACTTAATGTGTACTTGGCACCAAATCTCTCGATAAAGTGACCCATAGTCTCTCTTTGTTTTAATTTCTATCTTAATGAATTATTTGTGATTTTTACATTTCCATAGATCCAAGAAAATAGGGCCTCAGGTGCCACAAATTTTAAAGGTGAATTTCTGCATCTTCACATTTTTTTTTCATATTTCCAGTAGTTTTTTTTTTCTTTTCATTTTCTCTGGGATGTCATTATATCTTCACTTGGAGGCCTTATAGGGTTCAAATCAGCATGTCTTTCATACAATTTTTCATGCCCACCTGACCCCAAGATAATATTTTATAGAAAACCTAATATTTCATAGCAGTTATCACAATTTATAATTATATTTAGATCTGTGTTTATTATTTTTAAATTTTATTTTATTGTGAAAAGTACACTTAACATGAGATCTACCCTCTTAACAATTTTTAAGTGTACAGTATTGTTAAATGTACAAGAGTGTTCATTATACTACAATATTGTACAGTAGATCGCTAGAGTATCTTCATCTTGCCTGACTAAAACTTTATGGTCATTGATTAGTAACTCGCCATTTCTCCCTCCCCTTAGTCTCGGGAAACCACTATTTCACTCTTTTAGTCTATGAATTTGATTTTTTTAGATATCTCATGTAAGGGAAATCATGGAGTATCTGTCTTCCTATGACTTATTTTGAACCGTCTTCAGGTTCATCCAAGTTGTTACATATTGCAGAATTTCTTCTTTTTTAAAGCTGAAAAGTATATTCCAATGTATGTAATTGTCACATTTTCTTTATCCATTTACCTATTGATGGACATTTAGGTTATTTCCACATCTTGGCTATTGTAAATAGTATTCTACTGAACAAAGAAGTGCAATACCTTTTCAAGACCCTGATTTCAATTACTATCTTTAATTGTTTGAGGAACCTCCATAATGCTCGCTATAGCAGCTGCACCATTTTGCATTCCCATCAAAAGTGTGCAGATGTTCCAATTTCTCCACATCTATGCCAACAGTTGTTGGCTTTTTGATCAGTGTTTGTTATTTATGTCTGTTTTCTACACAAGAAGGTAAGCTTTATGAGGGGCACTCATTGACAGCTGTGTTTCCATTAACCTGGAACTGTGTCTGGTATGTAACTGACTCTGAACAATATGTGATGAATGACTACACAGGGGAAGGAGTAACTGGAGATGGATCCTGAACAATAGCTTGTCTGTGTATAAACAGAGAAATGCAGGTACTCGGGTCACAGCAAACAACTGGAGCAAGAGCACAGACCTGAGATTTACCAGAACGGTGAGGCATTCTTGAGGTGTAGCTTCCTGGAGTGGAAGGGAACGTGTAGCAGATAGTGGGAGATCAGGCTAGAGAGGAGTCAATATGTGGACTCCCTTAATAAGAAGATAGAGACATTTAAACTTAGGCCCTTAAGTGAAAGACTGACGAGATGAAAGCAGGATCATAGAAATATTAGTCTGGCAGATACTACAGAGTGGACAACCTTGTAAACCATCCTTTAGGGCCCCGTCTTCCCTCCCTCTTGAGGTAACAGAGGCCCAACTAACTACTCCTGCCCTGAGAAATTCACTTTTCCACTTGTCTCCCGAACAGCATTCTATGTGGGATTATCTAATTCCCGGCTACTTCAGATCTGCAAAGGGCCACTGAAATGAGTCTTCTTAAACCAGGATATTCACAAGTGTGTGAAAATACAACACTAAACAACATTGCATTCAATTCCCAAATAAGTATGGATTTGAAGACATGCAAATTACAAACAAATTGATTAACCACTTCTTTCTACTCTTAAATCGTAATAGCAAATTGACTCTGATTCTATGCATCTCTGAAACATGTTGAGGAATCTGTAAGTAGAAAAGAAGGAAACCGAAAAGAGCGCACACCTGCTGCAATGGATTTATTTAGGTCCATTGCTTCATTTGAAAGAGCCAAGGTACCACTTTATATCATGTTTGAGACAATAAAGAAATGAAATAATATGAAAAGTTTACATTTTACGTGTATTAACTAATCCTCGCTTCAATTCCAATAGAGAGTTTCTATTTCGATCCCCATTTGACAGATAAGGAAACTCAAGTTCACAATGTTAATGCATCCATGTCATACTGTGCCTGGGCCACAAACCACCCCACTGTCTTGGTGGCTGAGGGCACATCATGCCTCACAGTTTTATGGGGTGTGAATTTTAAAAATGTCTTTGTGTACAGTGTATCTCCCTGACACTCCTATGAGGTAGGCCTGTTTATTTTCCCCATATCACAGATGAGGAAACAGGCTTAGGGAAGATGAGTGACTTGTCTAAGTTCACACAGCTTGCAAGCAGCAAAGCCATATTTGAAATGTGGTGTGCCTCTTTCTTCTAGAAGTTACTTTGTTTTGTTTTTTGTCCTGCACCCTATATGTCATCCTTGGCATGATCACCATCCACATATCCAATACAGGTATCGAAAGAAGCAATATCCCCAGTCATAAATATATCAGTATTAACCCAGTTCAGTATCTCTCTTCTCTGGCCACAAGTCTTACGGGATCTCAACCTTCAAACACAGGATTGAATCTGAAGGAGCCTAAGGTATTTCAGAGCATTCACAGTAACTGGCTCATTGCCCCAATCCTAAACCCAGTTCTTGTGACTCTTTTTCACTATTGACAGTGTTTAATGGGAAATTTCAACAAGCATGGCTATTGATTTTTTCCAGTGTACCAGAGTAGAAGCAGAAAAATAGGAGAGAAGGAGACTGCACAAGACAGGTGAAAAAAGAGAAAGCTGATGCTTGGTAGTGAGGTAGAAGGAATCAAAGGAAAACAAACACCAGATGGAGAATATTCTATCTCTTAAAGATAGAATGTCCTATTCTCTTAGAATCAGTAGCCCTGAATCACGTAGAAAAGTGTAAATTACATCCAAATACAATCCTCTTAGGAAGTCAGAGAGGTGAATAATTCATTTTATAATGATTTTTATTAAAAACAGTTTACAAAATCTGTCACTTGAAAACTTCACCTCCTTAGAAAATTGACATTTACCTTTAAAAAGGATAGGCCAATAGAAGCATCATTATTGCGGGGCACCTGGGTGGCTCAGATGGTTAAGCGTCTGCCTTCAGCTCGGGTCATGATCCCAGGGTCCTGGGATCGAGCCCCACATCGGGCTCCTGGCTCAGCGAGGAGCCTGCTTCTCCCTCTCCCTCTGCCTCTCTCCCTGCTCATGCTTTCTCTCTCTAAAAAAAAAAAAAAAGCAGCATCATTATTGCTACCTGCTCTCACTCTTGCTCCAGATTCTTCAAGGTGACATATCTGACAGTCTCCAAATGGACATGGTTATCTCCCTTACCCTTTCTGCTTCCAAATGCTCTTTATCAACTGCCACCTTCACTACCTCCAGTGTTTTTGTCATGACCTATTTCAAGCCATCATATAGACTGGTGCTTTATGGAACTCTGTCTTCCACTTTCTTTATCATAGTCTAGGTCCTCATCACAGTGCACCCATATTGTTAATGTTTACCACTTTGGGCTGCTGAGCATTCATCCCCTGTTCTGGATACAGTAGCCTAATTTTGGCTCAGATACTAATTTTTCCACTTCACAGCCCAATGCTTTAGGGAAGCTGACTTCCTTCCTGTCTCTAGAAGTGTGCCTTGTGAAACCTCAGCCATCTGGCCACAGCAAAATTGTTTCAGGGATGAGTACAGGACTTAAGATCAAATCAAAATGAAGCCCTAGCCTTCAGTTCCACCACTGAGAGAAGAGATACACTCTGCTTTTCTGCATGTGCACACTGTGCTGCCCCTGGAGGTGTGGGCAGCCATCTTGGAACCATAAGGAAATAGCACTGCTGAACATGAACTTAAGACTGAGTAAGTGGAGAAAAGAAATGGAAAGAGAGAAACCAAGTCTTGGTCATTCACTGAGGAGCCAGAGTAAGACTTGAAAGAAACCAGCCCTGTGGCTGTAGCCCCAACTATTTCTGTTTCATTTAAATGAGTTAATATTGGGATTTTTATTATATATGACCAAAAATATCCTAATTCATATACTCAGCCTACTCTGCCTCCGTTCCGATCCATTTTCACATCTTTGCTGGAATAATTTTCCTGCAACATTTCATTCCTTTTCTTTGTGGGTCATAGGGACTCCCCTCACTATTTCACCAAAGATCCCCAGATTCCTATCTCACCACACATTTTCTCTCTAATGGCTCTCATAACTGGACCATTTGCTCAAACCAAGCTAATATGCTCACAATTCTTTAAAAAAAAACAAACCCTTTTACACTGTTTTGCAACTATGAGTTTCCCTCTCCCTCTCTCCCTCTCTCTCTTTCATTGTCTCTCACTGATGCATCCTCTTCTAAAAATGCTAATTCAACAAACAAACTGGGAATGGCTTATGTCTGACCCCTATACATCCCATTCGCCCCCTTATCGTAACAGGATATGTAAATATGTGAGTAACATTTGCTTTTAATACAATGTTAAACATTATTGAAGTAATTTATTTCCATGATTTCATTTGAGCAGTACAGTTGTTTTATTACCAAAAAAAATTATATATTTCCATATACTTTATACACATATGTGGCATAATGGGAAAAGCAAGGATTCTTGTGTCAGAATTAACTGAGATTTTCATCAGGTTTTGTCATGTGACCATTGTATGATCTTGGGTAAGTCACACACACAAATCTAAACTTTCCCTATTTTAAAAATGGAGTTATCACATAACATGATCAAATATAAAGGTATTTTCACTTTATATTTTATGGTTTCTAATGCATAGGTATTAATGTAATTTTTTAAGTTTTAAAATAAAACCAACTTTGAACCATATTTTAAAAGATTGTTGCACACTTCTAATATTTAAGTCAAGAATATATATATATATATATGAAAATATATATTTTTTACTTTGCAAAAGTAATACATATTATAAGATATATATACATTATAGTATTACATACGGGAGTGTATTGTATGTTTACTAATACATGCACATTGTCAAAAATTTAGAAACTACAGAGGAACAAAAGAAGACAATAGTTCTATCATTTAAGAAATAACCATTGATAATATTTTTGCATATATGCTATTTTTTTCTTCTTCTTTCTTTTTTCTTTTTTTTTTTATTGTTGCAAGAACACTTGACATGAGATCTACTCTTTTAACATGAGATCCACAAATTTTAAATGTACAATACAGTATTGTTGGCTATAGGTAAAATGCTTTATAACAGATCTCTAGAACGTATTCTACTTGTTTACTGAAAATTTGTGCTCCTTGATTAGTAACTCTCCAAAGAATATATTTTTAAACTGACATTTTATATACTCATAACTAAAAATTTGGTTTTACAAACTATTTTTAATAGTTTTCAGCAATATTACCTATCCTTAGTATACAACTGACATCTTAAGACTGCTTTCTTTCTGTTGGTAGGAAAATCACCTTATCTTTAAAGAATTACCTTCTTATGGTTCTTTCAAAAAGCATTCAATATCTGACATTTTTCCCTTCCCAAGTCAAAACCAGACTTCATTATTTCTTGGAGATCTCCATTATTTGTTTTGGTAGACATTGCTAGCATGCACCGATATCTGGTTCTTCTTCCTTTCTAAACCTCAGCCATTATGCAACTGGAGGAATTCATGAGATTACATCTGGCCAGTGGTTGTGGTCAGATATGACATGAGAAGTATAAAAGAACTGGTCAATATCTTTCCAGCTGTCTCTTCCTCTACTATGTTGGCTGAATGGATCATGTATTCCAGATGATATGGGTATAAGATGATGGAATCTTCTTTAGCCTGGATGGCTGCTTTAGTTAGAGGATAGTTGCCCTTCAGCTGAAGCCCCAAGAGACAATTAAGCCTTAATATGTGAAAGCAAATAGACTTCTCTCCTTGCATCTAGAATGATAATAGTATGTAACATCCTTGGCAGAATTGAAAAAAATAGTTGAGTGGTGAAAGGCTGCCTTGCAATGTTGCCAGACTTACAGTGGACTTTGCCTGAGTGAGAAATAAACTTTGTTGAGTTAGCCACTGATATTTTGGATTTTTTTTTTTTTTTTTGCCACTACAGAATATTAATTCCTGTCCTAAGACAGTTGTCTTAGGAAAATCCTACTTTGAATATCACTTCAAATTGTCTCAGTGTGAGGAATCCCAAATCAAATTCCTTCATATGCAGGTAATTTAATTCTTCATATTACATCTTGAAATGGATAAAATATATCAATTTTCTCTGTTCTTAGAGACCCATAGACTATATTTCCAGCCCTTTATATTCTTATAGTACTTATTTGTATTATTCTATTTATTTATATTGCATTTTTCCTCTTGAAGTGTACTTTAGTAATATTTAGATAACTAACTCTTACTATTCCAGACTGAAAGAAAACATCTGCAATGGTCATAAATATGGTCTGTGACTCTGAATTTCCATTCAACATAATTTCTAAAGATATAAGCATTCTAATTCCCTCTCTTCTTCAGGCAGAGTCCCAAGTATCTCATGTGATTTTCTTGGCATCCACTCAAGTTCTGATAAAGCTACTAGTGCCAAACTCATCCCTACCTGCTACCCTGAATATGCTGCTTTCCTGTCTTGCAACTTGACCTTGACATTGCTGCTGGAATGTGACATTGCTAGCACTTCCCATATTGCTATCCCTCCTTCTGTCAGTACCAATGCTCCTCTTTGAGGTAAAGGAGGTCCTACTATCCATCCCCTCCCCAGTATTACCAAAGAATGCTAGGAGAAAATGCAACCCAATGTTTTGGGTTAACCGACAGTCGTGTCTTTTAATGTCCCTTTATTAGCAATGACCTATTATTGATCCTAAGACTGGGAAATATGGCTTAATTCTAATTTCCATTGGATGGTGGGGCTTAGATTTCTGGCAATGCATAGTGTCTGGGTCCAGATAACCTCAAAGACCATGGCAGAACTGAGCTTGCATTACTGGACCTATCTATGAGAATGGGGCAGAAAATAGATGAGGGAGAATCAAGGTGGGAAGAGAGGAACATGAGGCATACTATTTTAAACATAATGAGTTGGAGGTACTGTGATGAACATGAAAAGGGAAACACTGCTCAGTGATTTAGAAAAGCGGAAAAAACACTCAGATTCAGCAGCTGGCAACATAAATAAAGCTGCAGGAGTATATGTATGAGAATATTCTATATAGCTGATTAATTACAAAGAACTGCCATACCTGAAAACATGGTTGACTAGATACCAGAATATTTGTTCTGCTATGAAACATTTAGGAGTATTGAATTATAACAATTATCTGGAAGTACATAGCTCTTAAAAATAAAAAGAGATGCTTCTAGGGGAACAAGGTCTTAAAAGAAGCTGAAAACAAGGACACAAGTGGGTGATGAAACCAGACCTACCCTGACTGCATGTATAAATCTCTTATCACGCAGCAACTTGTGTGTCAATGACATTGGGCTCACTTAAGGTAAGGATTTGGAGCTGAAAACCAGAGTCCTAAAAGAGCCATGTTTGGTGAAAATGTAGACCATTAAAAAAAAAAAAAAGTCTACCTGAAAGCAAAGAGAGAAACAAAGGAAACATATATATTTTAGCCCAGACTTATACAAAAACAAAAGTTTCTCCTAAGAATTTATAAAAATCAAGCTGTCTCTCAAGAGGAGTTGGAATTGTTATTTGTATGATTTATATGATCTGACAAACCACACACATTTTGAATTAAATGATATCAAGTTAGTAGAATCCTACAGTGCCAAACAGAAGCAAACAGAGATATTCTCTTGAGAAATTTGCCCTAATACAAGGCTTGTAGAATTTCTAAAAATAAAACCTGACCATTTGAACAAGAATCCATAATCCAAAATTAATACTAAGAGAAACAAGCTACCAGAATGAATGTCAGAAGAACCAACAAGCAGTAGAAGTAAACTTCCCAGGGACTTCTGATACTGAAATCCTTAGATACAAAATTTAAATAAGTGTTTCTTAAAGACATGAAACATAGAATTAAAACACCACATAAAAATAAAAAGCAATCAAAATTGAAAAAAAATAGAAATTCTCAAAATAAAAAGTCTTTGAAATACAAAATGCAACAAAGATATTAAATATAAGATTAATTACAACTGAAGAGAGAATTAGTAAATTGGAAGGAACCTGAAAAAAATTACTTAAAATCCATTACAAGAAGAAAGAGTTTTAAAATATGAAAGACAGTTTTAAAAATTTGGAAGATAATGAGGTCATATACATGTGAAGGAAGTCCCAGAAGGAGAGATTATAAAGAGAGAGAGAGAATATTTGAACGGTTAATAGCTGTGAAATGCTCACACTTTCATCATCAGTGTGGGAGACCAGTCAGTTGCTATTGCCACACAGGCTATTTTCCCATGCCATTTAACTAGTTCTCAGCAAATGAATATAATTGGAGGTGACGGTCACTTTCTGTTATAGTTAAGAATAGATGAACATTTCCCATTTTCAATTTCCCTTCCTCCATTCTCTCTCTCTCTCTCTCTTTTAGTCTCTCTCTCCCCCTTCCTCCCTCCCTCTCTCTCTCCCCACCCAAGATGATAAATTGATGACCTCATATTAAACTTGAAGGAACCTGGATTCCTCAGTTCTTGCTTAAAGGACTATAGTCCAGGAAAGCCAGTAAGCCAGGAACACCTGCATTGTAGTTCGCATGAGGAAGAAGCAAGAAATAAAACTTACAGTGTGTTAAACCAATGGGGCCTTTTTGTTATAGCAGCTGGTATTAATGACCCTAACTAATACACAGAGACTCCAAAAACCTTATGAATCTTAAGCATGATAAGTAAGAAATATTTATGTGCATCAGACTAAGATAATAATAGTAAAACAAAAATAAAGAAAATCTTAATAGAAACTAAGTTTTATATACTCTTCCTTTAATGTATCTCTCAAAGTTGACTACTTTTTCCTGTCTCCATCACAAATACTGAAGTCAAAATGTCCATTATCTTCCTTGTGAAACACTGAAAAAAGCCTCCTGACTGGACTCTTCATCCTCCATTTCTACTCTGCCTCCAATTCTTTCCCCACCTGTCAGAAAGTGTGATCTTTAAGAAGTGGAAATCCATCATTATCATACTTCTGCTATAAAACTTGAATGGAATTCCATTTCTTTTGAACTATGGTTTGGACTTTATAGCATAATTTTCAAGGCTTTCATCAATATGACCATGCCTACCTCACCAATTTTGTCTCTTGTTATTCTCACTGTCTCTAGCCATGCCACACTTATTTTATTTCATTTAATGAGTTATTCTCTCATTCCCAGGTGTTCTAACATTCTGTTTATTTACCTGGAATATATTCATTTTCACCTAAACATCTTTTACGCATCCTTTCACTAGAAAAACTTCCTCAGGTAACAAAGATTAGTTTTAATCTCTGAGCTTCTACTTTTGAAGCATTCAAAATTCTCCCAGAGTATATATGGCCATACTTCTACTCTTGAAGCATTTACCATGACAATAATGGTTGGTTTATTCCTATTTTGGGATTGAGCCTTAGTTCATTTCATAGGAATTAGGTTTATAAATTTCTTGGAAGCAGTATGCTGAATATAGTTGCCAGGACATAGTAGATGCTCAGTAAATATTCCTAGAATAAGGTTACATAAATGAGTCAATGAATGAATGAACCAAAAGAATGCAGAGTAAAGCCTTGTTTCAGGAAATTTCTGCTTATTTTGAAGATTATTATTGGATACTAGACTGGTATTTGATCTTGGTTTCCATCAGAAAAATAATCAAATCTTGGCAATTAAAGTTAAAGAAAAGCAAAAACCTCATCATTCCTAATTCACTCTAAGTATTAATGGACCTTAGGTAACACAAAATTGTGCATATCACAAAACTTGGTTCACTGTAGATTATAACAATGTATATATGGCCCTTGTTTTTTTATTTGCTTGTTGTTCATTTGTTCATTTATTCATCTATTCATGCATGCATTCATTCATTCAAATGTAGCAGCATTAAAATGAACACTTGTGAACATACTATCCAACCTAAGAATTGAACTCCCCATGCCCTCTTACCCCACTCTCTGATGTAAGAAATGCCCTAGGTCTTGTGTTTATCAGTTTTTTGTTTTCCAAAATTATATTATTATGTACATAGATATGCCTCCATTATATGTGTTTACTTTAGTCCTTAACTTTAACTACTATAAAGGGTGTTACTCTGCATGGTGTCATCTGGGACTTTTTTTGCTCAATATCCCATTATTGAAATTAGTTCATGTTATTGCATGTAGCTGAGTCTATTTATTTTGCTGCTGCTTAATATTTCATTATATAAATATATCATAATTTATTTATTTATCCTTTCCTATTAGTGGACATTTGGTTGTTTCTAGTCTTTCACTTTTATGAACAGTGTTTGTGGTGAACATCCTTGTAAATGTATTTTATGGTAAATGTGAAAATATTTCTCTCAGGTCTATATGTAAGAGAGGAACTACTGGGGCCATAAGAGAATGAAAATGTTATAAACGTTACTTCTTTGTGGTCATTTTACATCTTTCTTTGCTTTCTAATATGATAAAATATTCAATATCAAAATGGCCTATTTATAAGTTAAGTGAGTTCCCTGCTTTTGAAATGTTCAAAGATTAATTAAATATTCACCTGGTAGGCTCTCTTCTCTGGGCAAGAGATGGAGCCATTCATCATTCATTCAACAAACATAATTTAGCATCATGCTGGGTATTGAGGATATACCAAGGAACAAGATAAGCATGGTTGCTGCTGTCTTGGAGCAAGACCCTAATAGTCAATTATTAATGTGATAAATGCCATGAAGAAGTGTAGGAAGCTATAGAGTGAATAACAGAAATACCTATTCTGGTCAGAAGATGGGAAGGATGTAGGGTAATGCTTCCTATAGGAAGGATCCAAATGCTTAAACCTGAATTAGGCATAATTTTACCCAAGAGTGGGGAGACCAGGGATTTAGTGGAAGGGGTCTTCCTGGTAGAGGAAGTAGAATGAGAGGATATTGCCTTAGACTTCTGTCTATATTTCTTTTCTCTCAAGGCTTAAACAAATTCTAGTGTCCAAGGTAGAAATTAGTGTCTTAAGCAGCCATCTTCATGTTCTTCCTATCTTTCTTTCTCTGAAGCAGGGCTCTCCTCTGCCAAAGGAACCCAAAGACATATCTGTTCTAATGATGGACCCTACACATCAGTTTACCAGGCAAGAACACATGTAGTCTCCAGCTGGAAACTCCTACTACAATTAAAACATAATAGTTATTGAGCATTTCTGAGAAAGGAATGCAAACTTCAGAAAACAGTATGGGGAAGCAGACCTCTCATAAGATTGGGTCTTACGTGAGAGCAAACTTAACACCTCTAATATATGAAGTAGATAAAAGGATAATAATGAAAATGGAAGGGTTTTCTCTAATCAGCATTGCATTTCAATATTTTTAATCTAACATACATGTCCTTGCTTATTCTGGGGACTAACTTTATATTTTTTACTTTTGAGTTGTTTTTAATTCAATGCACTGAAAAATGAAAAGGTTGTGGACTTACTATAGAAACTTTTTTTTTGGTCCTAACATCAGACAAAATCTATCAATAATCAACAATAATTTTTTAAGCCTACTAGATATTCATTACTATTCTACAGTCTAAAATAAACCAGACAAATAAAAGATACCATATCTGAGGCCCCAGAATATTCACTTTGTTGGGTACATTTTTTTACATATGTGCATATTCTTTTATTTAAATACTTTATACACTATATAAATATACCCATAATTAATTATAATTTAATATATGTACTTTTTTCCAGCTATATTATTTATATATAATACTTTCTCTTCTGGTTATTTATATATAATACTTTCTCTTCTGAAACCTTAATATGGAAAATTAAATTTCTTCTGTTCCATTATAAAGCCTATGCATGGCCTTCTAATATTCTTTGTGAAAACTATTTGACAATAACAAACTTGTTCTCCTTTAATCCTTGGGACAAACAGTAATTTCTATTTATTTAAGTCTTAGTTTTCTGACTATTAATGTGCAAGGGGTCATATTGTGAAATAAAGGCTTAACAAATGGCCTGTTTGGAATATCAATGAGTTACTTTTAGGCATCACGAAGAAAATGCAAAGATTCTTTTAGAAAGTAAATACTAAACTGTCACAGAATTCATCTGGAGAAAAAGAAATAAAAGAATATTCATTTGAAACTGCCTGGCACACAGCTTGTTTTAAGGCATGGCATGGCAGTTGTAAGTCTGAAAGGAACCTTACAGCTCCTCATATAATCAAGTCCCTTTATGACCTGTCCATCCCGTCGATAAGGAGGCTAAGGCCAGGAAATCAGTCCCAATCCAAAGTCCGTCAGCAACTCTGATGCAGCCTGAGGCACAGAACCCATGGCTTCAACACCATGGATTGACTGCTCTTCTCCCTAAGCTATGGTTTATTCTTGATAAGCAATTTCATCCCAGAAAAATGTTTATGGTCATGGTGAAGCTGGCAAAAAATAAAGGAAAGAGGGTTGGTAGAGTGGGCATCATTTTCTGGAAAATTATCTTGAAGTGGAGTATCTGCCTACTCTACCACCACAAACACACACACACACACACACACACACACACTTTCACACACAGTCATATATACAAATACAAACACGCATAGATGATTACAAGATATTGGAGGACGAGCCAGTTTCTTATTTTTTGTGATCCCACAGGAAAGAACCTAGTTCCTTGCACGTAATTAAGCTGAACTGAAATTCTCTAAGCATATCTCAGCGTCCCTAAAGCACCCAGTGTACCCGGTTTATCATGTGTGCCTGTGTTTCCACTCCTCATTTTCATTCTCTTCTGGGAAAAGTGACTGTCTAGTGTGGGCAAAGGAGTTCAGAATTTGAAGTCAGACAAAACTGGATTAAAATCCACACTTAAGTTTTACTACATGTGCTATCTTGGGGAAGTTAATATTGTAGCATTAAACATTCTGTTATCTGGCCCTGGTTCTCAGGTAGATTATCACATACCCGGTGGGAAGGTGGCTTTGGCTGTCAGCTGTCTGTCCACATGCTCTCAGGCCTTGCACTTCTGTGTGCACCAGCCTGACCTCTTGCTTATAGCATCTTCATCTTTTTGCTGAGGTCTTGTATATATAGCAAGCCAGAGGTGCCCGGGAATTATCTCCTTCCCCCCAACACCTTCAATCCTTTAGCAATAGTCCCTCAAACCAGTGACAAATGGGCATTGGTATATAAATAACCCAGGTCCCTCCCCCTTCCACTGAAACAACTCTGAGGCATATGTGTGACGATGATTCCCAGGGTTCTTCAGCTGATTTATGTTCTAGTTGCCAACAATGGTAACTTGTCTGATGATGTATACTTTATTGGATTTCTTCCCTCCCCCGACTCATTTCTTCACTCCCCTACTAGAGTTGCCTAGACTCAGCTCCTTATTAAATTATTTACACTTGAATCCTTGTGTCAGGATCTGCTTCTACATGAACCCAAATGGAGACAGATACAGACAAGTGCTATAAGAATGTTAAGAAGGAGATATTATGGAAATACCTAACACAGATTGTAAGGGGCTTTGTTAAAAGAGGATTTCCTGGAGTAAGTGGTATTCGAGTTGATTTTTTAAAGTATGAAGAGGATTCCAAAAGGCAGCAATTGCAAGTACAAAGTCTTGGAGGCAAGAGACAGTATGTTATCATGTTTAAGTAGCTGAAAGTGGTTTAGTGCACCCAAAATAAAAGAGTGAGCATACTGGGCAAATGATGAGAAGAAAGCCTGGACAGGTAGGCAAGGGACAGATCAGAAAGATGTTTGTGAGCTAAGCCAAAGAGATGTTCCTTTATGCAAGAGCAATAAAGAGGCCTTGTGGGAAGTTAAGCAGAGCAGTGATATGATCAGATTTCTGTTACAAAAAGATTCACATTTGATAGCACTGGGGAGAATGGATTGCAGGGATCAAGATAAAAAGCGGGGAGGCCCATTGGAAGCCCATGGCAGTAATCCAGGTAAGAAATGACATGAATCTGAACTAAGTTAATAGAGAAATAAAAAAGACAGGACAGATCTCAGAGTTATTGCAGAGTCAGATCAACAGGACTTTCTGAAGAATTGACAATGGAGGGTAATGGGAGAGGTAGAATTTGAGAATGAGTCCACGTGTCCAGCATTGGTGATGGTGTCAAATGATGGTTATGCTGCCCACTAAGCTGGTAGTCAAAGAGGGAGAGGTAAGTTCACTACATCAAAAACTAATGATGTAATGTATGGTGACTGACATAACATAATAAAAAAAAATAGTTCAGAAAATCAAATAGTCAATACAGTTTTGGATAAGTTGAGGGTCATATACTTGTGGGAAAGTCACATGAAACCAGAGGCCTGGCCTAAGAGGAGAAGAAGCTAGGTCCAAAGAAGTAGAAATTGAAGTCACTGTCCCATAAGAAAGTGATGCCATAAGAGTAGATGCAGTCAACCTTGGAGAAACATGTTAAGGGAAAATGCATGACATTACTATATAACACAAGAATGCCAACATTTAAGGGATCAGCAGAGAATAAAAATTTCCATTAGGAGACTGGCAAGGACAGAGATGCCCACCCTCTGGCAAAAGGACCACCCAAACCCATTCTTGTACCCCCACCACATAGAGGAATTTATCACAGACCTCTTGCACTTTGGGCTCCAATTTAGCCTTAGGATCTTCCTCGACTCAGCACATTTGGAGTAGCAAGGGTCATAACTACTTCAAAGAGCTGTCATGTGGATTAAATAAGATAAACATATAAAGCACTTAGCACAACATCCCATAAATTGGCAAGAACCTAATAAAAGATATATATCAAACTGTAGAGGTGGAGGCATATAATTCATATAATGCATATAATGCATTATGAATGGGGAGGAAGCTGAGGGAATTCTCTTCTGAAAGGCTTTATTTTCTCTAAAGTAGGCATCCAGGCTCTCTGTAAAGAGGAGCAGAGGAAGTGATAGGGTAGAAGCATGAGAAAAGTGGAGATTGTTCCAGAAAGCTAGTGCAGGAAATGGGTACAGGTGCTGGCAAAGGACCCACAAGGAATTCTTGGGAACTGCTAAGGATCAGGAATGAGGCTGGAAATCATAAATGATGATCCTAAATGTGATGTTAATCATTAACATCATTTTCTATCATGTTAATCAATGAAAAACAAACAAAACCCATAACCAACAAAAGGAAGGAAATAATAAAGATAAGAGCAGAAATAAATGAGATAGAAACTAAAAAAAAAAACAACAGAACAAATCAATGAAACCAGGAGAATCATAGTCTCATTTTCCTTTGAGCATGAGACAGGGACAAAAAAACCCCGCCTCATTAGAAAAAAAGAATAAAGGAAAATAATGTTCATGGAAAAAATAATCATTATTTTAGGTGTGTTGCATAAATTATATAAACTTCATGGAGACTATGTGAATTGATATTATTATTTCCATTTTTCAGATGAAGAAACTGAGGCTGAAGTTTTTTTTTTATAAATCACCCAAGATCACTTTTGTAGTAACAGGCAGAGCCGGGATAGAATCCAGAGCTGCTTAGAGCTCAAGTGCGTGCTATTGGCAGACGTATCTTCATTATACCAAGTCTCCATTTTTAAAAAATAATTTCTTATGTGTTTCAGTTTCTTTCTCTCTGTTCTCTGTTGACATTTCACTACTCTTATTTAAGGGAATTCCTTTAAAGTGAGCCAAGAAATAAATACTAAACTACTGGTTAGAATTTCAAACCAGCCTTTATTATATTGTTGTTACTGTTGTTTCTCATGCATTTATGGAGTATTTGAGATACTCTACCTCAGTTAAATTGTATTTTAATGCAAAAATTAAAATAAATCCCTTGTCAGCAGAGATGATTATTCCAGAGCAAAAGACACTTTAATATTCACATTTATAATTCTTTTCTCTGTTTTTACTCTCCCTCCTCTACCTATCATCTATCTATCTATCTATCTATCATCTATCATCTATCTATCCATTCATCTATCCATCTATCTGTCTGGCCATCCATCTACCTATCTGTGTGATTCTCAGCATTCACAGTAGTTATGCTCTAGAAAGTCTCCACAAACACTGAATTAACAAATATTGAACCATTGCTCCTAGGGGAAATACAGAGTTAGGTTCCTATGAGCCTCTGGTCCCAATGTTTTTATAAAACCGTCAATGTGTCACACTGTTTTATGTGTCTCTGTTTAAAAGCACCTTGTGTAATATTATTGTTGACTCATTAACACTGAGCTCAGGGCCAGCAACGTTCTGACTCCTGCCCAAATGAAGCTCATCTGACACACGTATTTTCTCCATTGCACACAGCACAGCCTTCTTGCACTTAGGAACACTAGACAGGATGTCAGCATTGTGGTGGCGAACCATTTGAAATGGTGAAATCACCAAAACAGCACAAAAAGTGTGAAAAATGTAGCCCTAAAGAGACCATAGAAAGGTCATGTGTATACAGTATGAGAATGAAAACAATAAGGCAGTGTCACCCTGTTGGGGCGTGTCTTCGAATAATCAAAAAAATCCCATGAGTCTTGATTTGGGGGTTTATCAAATTAGTTTTAACAAGTAGGTGAATTCACAAATGCAGAATCTGAATAATGAAGATCGATTTGTGTGTGTGTGTGTGTGTGTGTGTGTGCATGAGTGCCAGTCTGTGCTTTTCACAAATTTAAATGCTATCCCAAGTACCAGCTAGTATTTCTTCACATATCGGAAACTGTCCCATGCCACACACTGAAAGGACTATCTACTGATGGAGAGTTCTATGTGACATTCCCTAAGAAAAGGACCCTTCAACAAGCTTGTGAAGTTTGGAAACTACTGGAGAACAAGCTCTCACATTGGAATAGCTTTTTCTTTTAATAATATGCCTCCTTTGAATTGCTTCCTTTCTGTTAATTTTTGTATCTTTGAATCTCTTCAAACAGCAGAATGTCAAAAATGATGTCTACATTCTGTGCACATAAAGCCAATGTGCAACACTGGACTGGAATACCTTGAGATTTGTTTAAAACATTTCTCCTTTTGCCAGAACATGAAAAACTAGTTTTTGGCTTTTCATTTTTAAACAGTGGTGGTCAGCATACACTCATCTACATTTTTTGGCCAGTCCTGTAGCTCATGGCGTTTCTGTTCCTTCAACAGTTTGCCCGCTGCAGTCAGACTTCCTGTCACTGGAGAACATGGAAGCAAATAGGATATAAATTCTGCGGCAAAAAGGAACTTGCAGCAGCGTCTCCTCTTACCAGAACCAAGTAGAAAATCTCAGGCTGTACTCCTGGGCCTATTGTTTTCTAAATTAATCACATTTTGTGTAAAAATTATGACTCTTTTACTGCAAAACAATTGTAGAAGCCATAAATGTTTTGAGGTTCTCAGGGAGCTTCTCCTTGGGTACTCAGAATTACCGCTGAGTCCCCCTGTTGGCTCTGTCTTCATGTGTCATCACGGAGCCAAGCTGTCACTTTTTGCTACATCTTAGACACAATGGTCAAATTCTTTCCATTCGTAGCCTAAATCATCTCATGTCAAAATAGATTATATTTCCATTAATCCCTGATCTTTAAAATCTCTTTTCTAGAACTCTCTATTCTGTAGCTAGCAGTGCTGAGGATAGATGATATGGTAAAAGCCACTCCATTTTTAGAGTCCAGGATATCACTGTAAGTTATCAGCCCTCAGCTGGTCCCCTCCCCAAACACTGAAGGTTTATTCATTAGGAACAATTCATCCCTCTAGTGGAGGGATGTGAGTACTGCAGCTTAAGCTCTGACAAATACCTAACTAAGCTTATGGCTGAAAGAGTAACTACAGACTTTTTTATATATAAGATTCCCCCCCTTTTATGCTGGTTTGTTATTAAATATAACTCAATAAAGAAATCTCTTTAAAATGTTCATTCACTTGCTTATGTTTATACACAGGGAAATGCTTCGAGCTATAAACAGGCAGTATTAACACTAATAGATTTTTGTTTACACTCATCTCCACTTTTCCCTTGTTTAGAGTCAAATAGAAATTGATTGGAAAAATGTTTTTTTGTGTGTACTTTACTGAGTTAAGCAATAATGGACGATGTCTTTTTTTTTTTTTTCCTGTGTATGCTTCCCATAAACAATGAGGTTATTTTAAAATCCATCATCCGGCACCAAATGGAAAAACTGTTCAGCCAAACTGGGTTATAATGGGAAACAATGATATTATTACCAATGAATACTAGTAGCTATTGTGGGAGTGATGTCAAAATTCTTATTGCAGTTCTGCTGTTGTGATGTTCTTGTCAGTTAAAATGTGGGGACTGAAAAGTGCCTTCAAGGTTTACTAGGCCAGAAGTCCTGAGAGGTGAAATAATTTGCCCAAGATCACACAGTTAGTTAGTGGCCAAGCTGGAGCCCATTTCTCCCGATGTGGGAATCCAAAACCCTTCCTAGAATACAATCCCAGTCATTATGGAACAAGTCTGAAGTCAGACTGAATGAGTTTGAATCCCATCTTGGCTGTGGCTTGTCTGGATAATCGTGCAAATCCTTTTCATCCATATGGTGAGGGTGATGGGGATGCCCCTCTCAGAGATGGCTTGTAAGCATTAAAATGAGATGTTGCTGGAAAATTACTTAGCAATAGGACATGATGCATAATAAGTACTCAGTTTCAGTATTATTATTACTATGAGCTTTTCTCTGCTGTTTTGGGGCAGTCTAAAAACAGAACTTCTTTTCATTCTCAGGAGTAAATGACTATGTAAATTAGGAAAATTTAGTCTTTGTTTTTTTTTCCATTACTCATAAGTATTTCAGTACTATGAGAGCATTACTAATCTTACCCTTCATTTATGCAGTAATATAAGGGTGATAACAGCTGTTTTAAGAGAAGATTTTGATTTTTTTTTAGAGCATCATATGCATTGCCTCTATTAAGCCAGATTTGTGAAATAATTCTAGTATAATTTAGATACTATGGCATATTAGAAACCAAAGATTATAAAGTGCAAATGAGATTTTTTTCCTTCTGCTGACATCATAACAGTTTTTACAGAGCCATTATCGTCTCAATGGATACGGATGTCATGCAGTCATTATCCTCAGATCATAACGAGGTGGACCATTAGTGCCTTCTTTGGAGACCTTATGGTCTGAGATGTTAATGAGCCTTTAGGGAACCCTAAATCCTGGGATGGTTGGCAGGATACTCCAGACCATAACAGAAACTTCTTCACAATGACAATGGATCCTGTCAATTTCTATTAAGGAGCTTCTTAATTCCCCAATCATTAAGATTGTGGAAGGACTTATTACACTAGCCTATAATTAAGAAAGCTTTCAGCCATAAATCCCTTCCATGGAGTCATTCCCTCTATTCAATATGGAATGAATAAAGGGTAAGAGTCCCACAAGAGGAACTATGGAGACAGCATCCATCTCGGGAAAATCTGACAGGATGAAGATTCTCTCTGATTTCCCCCAAATTCCCTCAGCCCCTGTCCACTCCCTTGTAAAGGCAGAGAACAGCGAGACCACTTGACTAACACAGAGGTCTCCAGCAACTGATCTGGCGGTGATCTTTTGTCACAATTGTCATTTGGACTGGATTGTGTCAAGTAATTATGCTAGGTATTATGACAAAGAAACACAAGTTCAAGGCACTATCTCTGCCTTTAAATAATTCACAATCTTATTGGAAAGAGTGGATGATAAAGTACAGCAGTGACATCAGACCATAAGGCAACAATATAGGGAGGAACAGAGGCAGCACTAAGGTGATTGCCCAACAGTTGGTGTAAAGAGTACGTGCCATGAATTGACTGAGAAAATATGTATGGAAATAGATGCTTAACGAGTACTTTACTCTTTCCTATTTTAGAAGAGGATATGTTCAATGCAAACTGTTTACTATTGATTCATTTCATTATGCCTCAGTTTCTCAATAGTTAAATGACCGGATTAATACATCTTTCTATAAAATATCACTAGAGAATCAAATGATCAGGTTACATGTGTTGTTATTTTCTATAAAAGGAAATAATCCCCAGCATGCTAAAGTGACAGGTATTATAGAAATATTCAGATAGAGAGATGTACAAGCTTCATTAGAAGTGAGGTTTACTATCATAACCTGAAATTTATTGCTTTAAAAAAAGCAAGGAGCCAAGTAGGAACAGAAATTATGTGCTGCCATAAAAATCAAAAATGAAAGAATCCAGCCCGTTGACCTTGAATGTACAGAAACTTGAAGTTCCCTCATTCTTTTTGATAATCCTGGACTTTTCATCTAAATTTCATTCGACCTCAAGCAGACCTGCATTTGGCTTATTACTGAAATTTCATTGCTGAAATTTTCCGATGTAAGAAGTTTTCTAATCAGAAGTTAAATTTATAGAAAATCTCCACTACACTGAAGAAGAAATAAATGTCTACTTCTACATTTTGTGCTTTGGGAATTTGAGTTAGTTTTACTGTGATGTTTCCAAATCAGGTCTTCTTCAATACTAACAGGGGAAAGAATCAGACAGGACTCCATCTCTAAGCCAAAGCCCTGAATGAATCGAAACTTTATAAAGGGGTCTGAACTTTGCTTTAAGTTGTTAATAGGGAACTCCTGGGTTTCAGTCTCTCTCATCTTAGGTAACTAACCGTTGCTTTAAGGGCATTCAGGAACCAAGGTCTATGATCCAATATGTGAGACTTTCTTCATTGTTCTATTTAAGTTCCTTGAGGCAATTCACCTCTTTTTGTTTCTTCTTTGCTTATAATCACTTTGTATTTGACGATCACGTCAGGGAAATCTGAGTAGCCATACTAAGCCCTAAAGATAGGTGTAGTAAGCAAGCTGGTTTGAACATTTTCAGCTTCTAAGGGCATTTCACTAGCATACCTCAAGTTCATCCATCATACCTGCTCCTCCTACTTCTCATAACACGAAAGGCCCTTTAAAACACTGCCCATTCGCCACTGTGCTAACTATTCCTTATGTAAGCACACAGCCTTCTGGCCACAAAGCTGCTTAAAATGAAAAGTGGAAAACAAAAAACAACAACAGTAACAAGAAGAGTGAGTCACATGGCTCCTTGCCCCCTGCCTCCTTGCTGGATCCTGGAGATGTGATCACATACACACACCCCACAGATGGTTTTTAATCCCTCTACTTATACCCCTCAAAGAACAGCTCTGTGGCAATGAGCTTTTATTTAGAAAGTCACAAAGCATTTCAGAAATCCATTGGATAGCTGAATAAGCCCCAAGTTTACTTACACAAGCTCTAACTCAGGAACTGAACATCTTCTCCTCAAAAGATAGCTCTGGACCCTAACAACTGCATGAGCAACCTTCATCTGCATTGTCCAAGCAGGCACACAGTCTCAATCTTCAGACGTGGATGATATGCATTTAGGAGAAGTGTATACCAAAGCTGTGGGAAAAAGACCTAACATTAGTCCCAGATCAAATTAGAGATTTAAAAAAAAAATTGAACCAAATATAAGCTCTTGAAGGGCAGATGTAAATTGGATAAGCTTCAATATTACATGACTAACAAGAAAGAATTCTGAGACAAGAACGAAAAGCAGAATCCATCTACTCTAAATTGCTGCTGAAGGAAAAGATAGAGCAAAATGGGCTGCATTGGCTGCTTTTCCTGCTTATACAAGAAGGCATAATGGGGGCACCCTTGGGAGACCAGGGCAATTATTGGTAAGAGCTATATCTCCCTCCAGGAGGTGTCCAGTGATACTAAGAAGACGAGACGCAGGGTCAGCAGGAAGGAGGTAGGATATAAAAGCTGATCTGCACAATGCCTTCCAACTTGGGTGTGAAGGAAACTGTTTGTTTCCTAGACTGTTAATACTCTAGCAAATCCTACCCAGTAGAATTTTCTGCAATAATGCCATGAATCTTTATCTATTCAGTCCAGTATGAAAGCCACTGGTCTCACCTGGCTAATGAAGCTATGAATTCTTATCATGCAGCCAAGGAAATGAATTTTTAATTTTATATGATTATAACTTACATGTAAATAACTATCAATGCAGTGGCTACTGTATTGTATGGCACAAATGTAAGTGATAAGCATCATTATAGAGACTCTTGTTGGACCACACGATATTGAGATAATCTCAGGACCTGCCCTGAGGGGCTGTGGGACCTTGAACAAGTTACTTAACCTCTCAGAGCCTCAGATCCTTTGTCTATAAAATAGCTAAAATAATATCTAGGTCTTGTGGGTTAGTGCCTAGGACCTCACACACAGTATTCCAATGTCCCTGCCATATCTGAGCCCAGTTCTGAGGCCTGCTCTGTTTCTTCAACATTGTGGTAAATAAGTCCTTAGTAGAATGACGGTGAGGTGTGAGGGAGAGGAAGTGGTCTATGGCCCTATGATTAGGTCTCAGTCCTCAGTCAGCCTGTGTCTGTGGACCGTGAACTTCATATGTGCTTCACAGCCGTCCCCTCTACTGCATTAGGTGGGACAAAATGGCTACAGTGGGCTGAAGTTGGGTATGTCCTTTCTCCCAGGTCAGTTAGGACTTGATAGAGGCCCAAAAATCTAAGCCCTGGTAAAACAATTTCTACTGAATAGTTTCTATTACAAAGAACAGAGTTCTCTGGCTTATTTCAAAATGGCTAGTTTTACTCTGCCCCTGCTAGAAGCATGAAGGGATTTTTCTCTGATATTCACTATGAGAACCTGGCCGAGCCCTTGAAGGTAAAACTCACAACAGTGTGGGGTTCCCCATAACTGGGCCACCCTCGAGTTTTTGACTCTCAGACTTGTCTCCGCTGAGCCTCCAGCAATTCGTCGATTACAGTTCAGGCTCTCCCAACCCAGCACTGATTCCCTTGGAGGTTCCTGCTCCAGTAAGTTGTGATTCTCTGTATACACCTGTCAGGCTCTCCAGTTTGGGGAGACAGCCACTTGTCCTGCAACCTCTGCTCTCTGATGGATCTAAGAGTTAACTTTCAGTTGGGTTACCTTTTTACTTGTTGTCAGGATGGACTGACAACTTCGAAGCTCCTAACATGCCTAACATGCTGGACCAAAAGCTGGAAGTCGACATCGTATTAAGTTATGAAATTGGATGATGAAAAAGAGGAGAATGGAGTGAGAGAGAAGATGGTTGATTGGAAGGGGTATAAAGAGAAAGAAAGGGGATATAAAGGGATGAAAGAGGAAATGAGGGGTATAAGGAAAAAGAGAAGGAGAAAGAGGAAAAGAGAGCAAAGGGAGGAAGAAAAAGGAGCACCAGAAGAAGGAAGAAGAGGAAAACGTGACCCACCACAGTATCAAGCATACAGTAGGCATTTAACACCCGTGAGCTCCCCTGCTTCCCTCCCTTTCTCTTGCTGATTCCCCACAAGACAAAAGAAAGTGCCCCTCTCTCTGCCCACCATGCCCCAGTACTTGCTGGTTCCTTCCATGGAGCAAGGCTTCCTTGGACTATGTTTCCACCTTATGTAAAGGGTCAATCATTCTAGATCACAGATAAACCAAGCGTCAGATGGAGAAGATGCAAGAATAAGCTTAAAGACATTCAAGGTCCCCTCTAACCCAGAGGGTTTCTGACTAAAGTGATTAAGTACCTAAGTGCTCCTTGGGATTAAATACCCTGACAGCCGCCATCCCTTTTATGCAGCATCTCGTCTGCTTTCATTTGCAATTTCTACCTATGATATCTCAAAAGGAGACCATGTTAAGCTGCTGTCAATCAGTAATGGCTTGGCGTGGATCCAATTATCAGAATGTATTAATTGGTGCTTTCACTTGCCAAATAGGCATTGAGTGCTCACTCTGCCAGAAAATACAGAAGGTACTGGGGGACATCAGAGCAGGCCAAGATAAGAACTATCTTCACTGAGCTCAGATGTTAGAGAGAAAAGTCTGAGTGGGTCACCAGACAAGTCAAACATGGAAGCCAGGCCTAAATAGGGAACTTTGAAAAATCTACCAGAACACAGAGAACAGGAGGAAGAGCCAAAAAGTGGGAAATCAAATCTCAAACAGATAATTGGGTAGCTGCTAAAAACCATCTATGTAGGTCTTACAGCTGCATTTAAGAATGGTACTATCTGGATCCAAAAATGCTGAAGAGAATTTGCATTCAGTAAAACTTGAAGAGCACAGTTAACAGTAAATCAGCATCCCAGATGCAGACAAAAGTTTAATATTTTTGTCTGGCTAAGTCTAACTCTCAAAAACAAAGGTGGTACACCAGCACCCAGATCTTATTTTCTAATGCCATTCTCCAGCTAAAGTCAGGAAACATACCAGATGAGTCTGGAACATCATGTAGTGTCATTAAGTAAGAAAGTGCTCAAAAAACAAAATGATGGCGGCATCTCAAAGGAAGACAGGAACCAACTGAAAGAGTTCCCATTGGCCAAGCTGGAACATTCTGAGCAACAAAGTAAATAACATAATATTGGATTATAGCTCAAAGTATAAAATAAATATCCATGTATCCATTCTGATATAAATAAGTGGCTGAATAAATAAATAAATGAATAAATGGGGAGAAGAAACAAATCTTCCATACAGAAGAATTCCAAATCATGTATATAGACTCATCATCTTCAAGGATTAAAGTTTGCAGTTTACTATATTTTTATTTTATTTATTTACTTATTTTTATTATTGTTGTTTTTGCTATTTGTGATATTGCTAACTAAGGGCTTAGTATGTTCTTTCTTTATTTTGTTTTAAATTAGGGGTAAGAAAGCTAAGAGATATGGGTCAAAGTCAACAAGAGAGGTTAGTTGAGACCCATCCAATTAAATTGGCTGGTGTATGGAGGAGGAAGAGAGAGATTACTGGTAAAATAGTGACATCAAAATGTTATCATCCACCAAACACTAATGTTGCACCACGATGCTTCGGGTATCAAAATGGAATCATTAACTGGTGTGGAAATACATTGACTTATAAAATTAGTTATGTTTTATTTTTCTGCATTTCCACTATTATTCCTACAATGGAAGAAACATCTATATGGGCAAATTCCTTCAAGAGTGCAACGCCCTTTCCAACTAAATTTCATTCATCTTCCAGCACCAGCTGTGGTAAGGGGCAAGCTCTGTTCTTTAGAGCTGCTACCTCGAGCCTCAAGTTGATGAACTTATTAGGGTGTGTGGCAAATCCAAGATGGGCTCTAGGTTCTGAAGACTCATCAACTTCCTAGGGTATTCCATCTGAAGAACCCACAGAAGTAATGAGATCTGCTTTCCTCTGAATGTTGCACTGTGTAAAGTGGGACACCTGCATTTTCCTCATAAGTCTGCATGTAGAGAAGTGTTCAAGGAGTCAGTGCCTCAGAGTCAGCAGTGCTCAAGGAAAATAAGCACACGACCCCAGAGCTTCCTCAGTGATCTTTCTAAAATGAAAACCAAAAATCAAAAACCACAGCTATGTTCTCCCACCAACATTATCAACCATCCCCTTGATACCTGGGAAGAAAATGCAAAACTTCTGGCATATAAAGCAGGCCCTTTATGATCTAGAGCTACCTCTTGAGACTCATCTGTTACACCCCGGTCGTGCTTTTCTACCAGTGAAACCAAATTCATGCTTCCAAGCTCTCAATCCATGCTGTGTCTTTTTGCGTATTGTCCTCCCTGCCTGAAATGGACTCCCACCTCCATGAGGCCTGCTTGGCAAGCTCCTTTTACCATTCAAATCCCCCATCTGAAACTTCTGCTACCACTGACTGGGACCAACCATCCCAGTTTGCATGGAGTTGAGGAATTTCCAGGGATTTGGAATTTGAGTGCTAAAACTAGGAAAAATCCAAGCAAGCTGGGACAAGTTGGTCACCCTACACGACCCCTCATTGACAGAATTAATCTGTCTCTCTAGTTTTCCTACACTTTGTATTTTTAATGTGACTCTGAGTGGCACACTGCATTGCATTTACTCACAGCTTCCGATTAGAGTGTAAATTCAGGGGGCAGGGATGGGGCTTCACCTACCTGTGTAGCCCTAGGCAGTATTCGTTAAGGGCAGCAGCAGGTTAGAATCACCTGGAAAGCTTGTTGTTGTTGTTTTTGTATTTTTGTTTTCATTAAATGCCCTCCAACTCGCAGAGATTCTGATTTAATTGATCCGGGGTGAGGCCTGGGCATGGGTTATTTTTTGAAGCTTAACCAAGTGATTCTAATGTGCAGTCAAGGTTGCTAACACCTGCTCTAGGGTAATGATTCTCAGCTGGGGGTGGTGTGCGCATCAGAACTAAACACATCACCCTAGGCCCAACTACCCACGGATTCTAATTTAATTCATCTGGAATGGGGACCAGGCAGCTGTCTCTTTAAGCATCAGGTGATTCTAATTCATGGTTATGGTTAGCCCATGTTTACATATATGTGTATGTATAACCAAACTAAATTCCAAGCCGTTCCTATTGCCCTTAACTCTTGCCAGGCCTCTAAGTATTAATAAGGGCTGATCACAAACAGATTTTAATATCTAATGGAATTAATACCTTTAATTTTTGGCTTATGCCATTATAAAAGCTTTTATTTTTCCTCCAAAGTATGCCCAAGCAGTATTGTTCATACCCACATTAACCAAGTACATCTTTCTCTACCTTCAGGTCCTCACTCATCATCAGCCCTTCTCAAAGCCTTTCTCCCAATGTCTTTGTTACTCTGCTCATATTCATAGCTTTATTTTACTTCCTTCCCACTGTCTAACACTCGTACAAAGAATAGTTTTCCAACACTGTTGTGCCATCTTTCTAACTCTCTCCTGGTCTCCTACTGCTCCAAACACACTGGATGGCTTTTTCTCTCTTGAACACACTAAACTAATTCCCCAAATCAGAAATCTTTCACTTTGTCTGAAAGGATTTGCTCACAGATTTTCAAATGTTTTGGTTCTTTCATGTCACTAAGAAATGGGCTCAAAGATCCCCCCCTTCGAGAGACCTCTGCTATCTGTCCAGTCCAGAGTAACTTCCCACAGTCGCCATGCTCTATCATGCCAGCCCTGGTTAATTTCATCATAGCGCTTAGTAGTTTCTGAAATTATCTTGTTCTGTTATTTGCTTGTATTTTTATGCCTGATTCCCCTTTATAGAATGTAAGCTCCAAGAGGAAGAAGAGTGTTTCCTGCTCTATCATCAGCACGTACAGCAATATGTGGCCTGTAATATTTATAAAAATGAAATAAATACCTATATATGTGTAGATAGCATAGGAGCTAATTGGGTAGCCAATATTGCTGAACCTGGAGCTATGGACTTTTCTACCAAATATACTGGAGCATAATTCAATTATACAAATACAAATACAAAATACACGCAAAAATTATGCCCCCATATTCAAGGCAGTGTGATTTCATGAACATCGTGCACTCTGATATTACACGCTCTTTGGTTGGAATTCCGTCCGTCTCCTCCTTACCTGAATCATCTAGGGCAGATTCAGTGACCATCAACATTAGCATCACATGGGAACTTGTTAGAAATGCAAATGTTTGGGCCCTACTCCTGACCTGCTGTATCAGCATTTCTGGAGAGGGGGCCCACAGAATTGCTCTATGGAGCTCTTCTTATGACACTTAGGCACACTAAACTTTGAGAAGCACTGATCTAGGTCAAATTAGAAAACCCTTAAGCCATAGTAACTTCCTTTATTTTGCAAAGTTGTTAAGAGGCCAAATGATAATGATGTATGCAGAAATATTTCGCACATAGGAGGTACTCAAGAGATAATGTTTTCCTTGCGTTTACCTTTAGTTAAAAAAAAAAAAAAAAGATGTAGACCTAATTACTTTTAGGTGGGCAGAATTCTGACAATCTGTTTTTTCTGGATGTCCAACCCACTAGACTAGCCTGTATTACTGAACGGAAGCTAACTGCCTATCCATAAGGAAAGAAACAGAAGAACTATAAAAGATATGTCCATCTGGGGTCATTTAAGACAAGGCCAAACAGTACTTCATACCTCAGTAGCCCCCTATACATCAGCACAGCTCAATTATTGATATCCATAATGATGATCCTGCATTATTAAGTAAATGCAAAATTCCTCTCCAGAGTCTCCGCTCAAGTGTGTTCAACTTTTATCAGAAAGATTTCCATTTGAAATATTTAAATCGCTTATTGGAGGCCCAAATGGGAAAAGCTTTGGTTACCTGGAACATTTTACTTGATAAAATTATCATATTCTCTGAGGATTGCAGAGAAATTAGACATTAGTATATGTTTGTCAACATATTTCCCCTGGTGAATAGAGTACTCTTTAACAGAAGGGGCTCTGTCTTCTCTGTCTTTGGAAATCCCATTCAGCACCTAGTTCAAGTGACGCAAACACAAAAGGTCCCCAGAATGACTGTGACTCAAGAGGCTGGTTGACCTCAGCAACTTGTATTTTCTACTGGGAAGAGAATGGGTCATCACTGTAATCACTGCTTTCTTGGATACCCTTTAAGCTTGAGCTTTTGCCAGATAAGCTAAAGGGATAACAATTCTCAAAGTCACTGGCATTTATTGAAAGCCAAAGAAATTAGTGAGCTCTGACATTTATAGGTCTTAAACATTAAAGAAGTTAAAAGTAGTTCGAGCAAGGTTCAAGTCTTAAATGTAATGGTATATGAGTTGCTGTTAATTCTCCAACAATTACTCTGTTTATTATTTCAACAGTCAGATTTACAGTTCTAGTTAGCCTGCATTTTAACGACATGGTCTCTTACCTTCCAAACTTTTCAATTTCCCAATGACCTAAGTTGTCTCTGATGGGGCATTCCTTAATGGTTCACAATTTTGAGCACTTCCTATATGCCAAAATTTGTTATAGTTGTTTCACATGTATTAATTTACTGCATCTTCACCATAACCCAATAGGGTAAGGACTAATATGAAATCTGCTTTACAGATGAGGATTCAAAAGCACACAGAGGCTGTGTAGTTTACCCAAGGTCACGCAGCTAGTCGGTGGCGCAGCCATGATTTACTCAGAGTCGGTATGCTCAGTCATTCTGCAATACTGTCTTCCAACAAAATAAGTTTCATTTGAGGAAAAGACAATAGACTCTTAATTATTCATTATGTGGGATGGCAATCATAAAGCTCCGACCCAGGGAAAACTAGAATGCAGGGAAATCTTTCTGTCCTGCTGGCCTTCTCCCTCCTTTCTCTGCTCTAGCACCTACAGCACTTACCCTCAGCAGCACCATAAGAATGGATAGAACTCTCTCTCCAGTTTATGTAAAACAACTGCATGACTTCTCTGCAACATTTGCTGTTCCAAACTCAGTGCTGGTAGTCTGGTTAGCAAGAGCTTGGGGAAAAAATCTTGTTGCAAATGAGGTCAAAACCATTGTTAATATGGGGTTTGGGGAGTCTTTGTTGATTTGACTTTACTCAACTGTTCTTGGTCTTGGTCTCCATTAGCGTCAATAATGGATGCCTGGCTGCATTTCTTTTGAAACCACTGACTTTGAATAATACATATACGTCCATATACACATACATACACTATACATACATATACACATATGTATACACTTATACACATATGTATACATATATGATATACATACATGTGTGCATGTATTTGTGATAGACATACATGTATACATGATAAATATACATATATATGTATATATAAATTTGCACAGCTAACACCTTACCTTAAAGGAGAAAATACTGGAGGGTACATGGATGAAAAACTAATTCAGAAAGGAGGCAGGCATTTGCTTAGTGGTATTGAACAAAATAAATAAAACCTGCCAAACAAACCTGAACTATAAACAAAATAAAGCCTCTGATGAGCACAGCAGGTTCATCCTTGAAAGAAGCCACTTTGTCTGGACAGGTCTTGCGCCTGAAGTTCGATGCAAGAGCAGATAGGAGAGGTCTCTTTCACGTCTTCTGAGGGAGATGCAAGGCTCGGTCGGTATGGGTGAATGAGAAAACTCTTTTGGCTTTTCAGTGAATACAGAATAAATGTCACTTTCTTTGGAAATGACCTTTCTGCTATTCTCATCTTTGTATATAAAGTTGCTGTGTGAGAAAATCCATGCCTATGAATTTCATTTCTGAAGGTACAACAGAATCATTCCATAGACATTTTCAAGATGGATGGACTAAAAGGTATCAGAATCAGAGATGAGGGTCGATTTCTTCAGTGATCTTGAAAGAATCAACATCACCAGGTTCTTGTCCAGTGTAATTCAGTAGGAGTTTTAGATTCTCATCAGATGAGTATTCAGATCGAGATATGCAGTGTATTTCTTAGGAAGGGGTTTGTCTGGAATTGTTAGGCTTTCATTCACCAAAGAAAATTGACAGCATGTACCCTTCTTGGGGACTTTTCTTGGCCCTTGTGTCCATAAAACACAGTGAGCTCAAATTAACTCCCTTGAAGTTTTAGGGATGGGTGTATTCATGACAGTGTTAATGAAAAACAAAAGTGCATACTCAGTGCAGAATTGCCAGGAAAAAAAAAAAACCACAGAGGTCCAACACACAGGTCTTAAGTGGCCTGCATTTGTAAAAGATGGATATTCTAGCTTGTACAAGCTGAGAATTGCTACAAATGTGTTGCATTCTTCCAGAACTAATAACACAATGCCAAAAGCAATCAAGCTTTTAAAAAATCTCAGCTGTCCAGCAAATGGATGATCATTATTATAGCAAATCACTATGCACCTAAGAACAAACGAAGTTTATAGTTCAGTGTAATTCAGTGGCCGGATTTCATCACCAGCTCTCCAAAGTAGTACAATCTATCATAGGAATACAATTGGTAATTTCAATTTGAAGACCTAACCAAGGTCTAATTAAGCAACAACTGCAATGTCCTCCCATTCCCTTTCCCCCTGCTGGAAGCTTCTTCATCTTAGAATGGTTGCCTGTGCTAAATGTTCTTTTGGAAGGTATTCTTTTAAAATTCTGCCCAGAAATCTCATCCTTTTTGTGTCAGGCCTCACCTCACAACACTGGTGTCAGCTTTCAGTTAAAAAAAAAAAGAAAAAAAAAAAAAAAAAAAATATATATTATATATATATATATATATGCTTAAGTATTATCATTGTGTTGCAAGTTCCTTGAAAGAAGTAACTGTATCCTGTTCACTAAAATGGGACCACCTTAGTCCCAGCACAATGCCTACCACCCAGCACTACAGTTATTGGATAAAGTAATAGATCAATATATAGTAAAATGTCATTAATTCAGAATCCTTTAATAGAGGATTTGTGTTAACTCATACAAGTCTTGAGCTTGGGTTTCAATCTGCACCCTTTTATGATAAAAAAGCCAATTATCATTTACTTCTTTAAGACTAATCCATTGACAGTTTGCAGATGTGGGTTGTGAAGGATAAGCTCTGTTATATAGCAGCATTTTAAATGCAGTATTTATATACAAATAATTATTATGCTAATTTCACAGCATCTTGATCTACTCATTAACACAGATACAAAGAATCAACATGGTGTGGTGGGAAAGCATTAAAAGGGTAATTAGGAGCCCTGGGCTCTGATCCCAGCTCCACCACTCATTAGCAGTGTCACCTTGGCCAAGTCACTTAACCCCTCTGAGTCTGTTTCCTCACCTGTAAAATGAAGAGATTGAACTAGAGCATCACTAGTGCCCTTCCAGCCTTAACATTTTATGACTTTATGATCCTAGTGAACACCCGCGTGGCAACCACACTCTCCTTTTAATGCATCATCTGCAGAACTCCTCCCTCTTCTCCCAGGACCAGCTTTTGTAAGTGACGTTCTCTGATCCTGAGAGTCTCACCCCTTTGCCCACACCTCCCCTGCAGTAATTAACCCCTCTTTTCCTGGAGGAAACCGTTTCTTTGGGGAAGACTTCCTTGATTTCTCAAGCCAAGTCCTACTATAATCTTGCCCAGCTATGCTCCTCTGCTCACAGTATTACCACCATTCTAACGTCTAACTCATGTCCATCACCTCCATTAGATTGTTTGCTCCACGAGGACAGGGACAATCGGAATATATGGAGTAAACATCTGAGTGAATGAATGAGCATGTGACACAGTCCAAACACATTAATATCTTTAAATGAAAGGAGGCCAAGGGTTGACAGATGCTAGCCTGACTCTCATTGCCGTGAATTTAAAAGTCACAAAATTGCCCTTTTTCAATTGTACCTCATTTCTTTAATTTAGATCACTTGCAGAATTACTCCAAGGCAAAAAGGTGTTTTGTTTTACTAGTTTCCATGTCAGAATTGTAGCGATATGAATTTGAACCAAGATTTTTTTTATTTATGTAGTGACATTTGCAGAAGGAAAAAGGTGCTATGGCTAGTTCCAACATAAATTTGAACCTATATAGTCTTTTTCTTCCATGAATGCTGCCATTATCCTGTTTGGATATGTGTACAATTTCAGCCTTTAAGTTTCCCTATCAGAGTTTCTTCCATACATTCATGATCATCTGTGAAGATTTTATATAGGTACATACATATAAAATCTTACTAAACAGTCTTAATGCCAAATCATTCTCTTTAGTTTTATCTCCTGTTTCTCTTGTTTTTCAAGCCTGTTATGTTTTCAAGCAGTTTTCCCCATTTTCTCTGGTTTTAAACCTTTCCATTGGTAATGAATTTCGATCGTGAAGCACAGAAATTTCACATTTGCAGAAGTTCACTGCATGAATATATTTCATGCTATTAACTCTAGTCTCAAATCATAAGTAACTAAGCACAGGGGCCCCCTGTCATCTTTGTCTTCCGCCCCTTTCTTTTTTTCAGAGAAAAGAAGAAATTGTGATTTATAATAAATCCTGGCATTAAAAGAATATCTCATATGTCTCCTTTTGTGATTGTTCTGGACTTGAAGGATGACATGTAATAATAAATAGTCAGGTTTTAAAGGTGACAGTTTAGAATTTTAAAGAAGAGAAATGACGTATCAAATAGCAATATTACCATCAGAAGTGTGGCTAAATAGACTGAGACAAATGAATCTAATTCACTACTTTTGTATGTAAGCCCCTGGCTATAGATCCCGAATTGTCTCTTCCTATTTTCCCACAGAAGAGCAATTTTTGCCTAGTATCATTCGGGAGCCTGCAATTTGTATAAACATCATAGGTAAGAAGACTTTCATTTGTAATTATTAATTTAAATTTTCCAAAACTCAAGCTACTACCACCATGGGATTCATTAGAACATTCTTAACATAAGCAGCTCCAAATCTTCTCTCCACCCAAATTTGTAGGGTGGTGACTGTCAAGTTCTTAGGAAAGCAGAAATTGGGCTATAGCCATTCCAGGAATATCCTTCCCTTCCCCTTTTTGCCTTTGGCTTGAACTTTGTAGTTCGATGTACCAATATCCTTTGATGCATCCAGCAATAAGCATCCCACTTTTGGGGGCATTGGGTTTATAAACAAACTAACATAGAAATCCTAAGAGAAGATATCTGTCAGACAGCCCTTTCCGAATAATAAACCACCCCAAATTGCTGAGAGTCAGGCGTCATTTGGGTGTTTGTTCGGGTCTGTGCCAAAAGGTCTGGTCTGTGCCTGGTGACACCTACATTCAGCTGGAGACTCAGTTGGGCCTCTTTCTGTTTAGCTCCAGCCGCTGAACCTCAAGAGCTCAATGTGAGTCCCACAGTTTAGAATCAGAAACAAAGACCAGAAACTCTGCTATGAAGTTCAGTCTGTGCCTGTGTGAGGGAGATAAAAGATTTCCAAGTGTTCTAGCAGAGCTAATTTCCCTCACTCCTACTGTCTCAATATTAAGATATTGTACAGTAGAGAAGAATAGAAAAGAGGACCCTCCCAGGCAGGAAAAGATGACACTGGAAAACAGAGGGCTTTCTGCAGAGAATTAGACAACAGTTCAAAGGAACTGGCTGCATTCTGAGTCATCAGCTAGTTATTCCTCCAGTTTCCTTTAAGACAAGACAGTTCCATCTCTGGAGTCCATTTCATGGTGATCACCGCATCTGGGGTGATGTTGCTTTGCTTTGACACTTACACAGGGCTCTCTGCAAGCCAGCTCGTGTGAAAAAGAACCCATCCAATAGACCACTCAGAGGATGAGTGAACTTAGAAAACTTCAGGAACGATGACACAGGAAAAAAAAACTCTCATATTCCTGAACACTGTGGGACTAGACAAAACAGCTTTGAAACCCACCACTAATATGGAGCAACCCCGTTACACTTTTTATGAAATTGAGTATTTCCTTAGATTGATGCATGTCCAGCCCCTGAGCAAAAGTATAAATACCTTCCTCTGTCTCCGTTTTCTCCAAATTTCTCTAAATATATATATATAATACAGGTCTATGTGAGTGTTGCAATTTTTAAAACCATATTTTCCAGCCTTTTCAAATCTTTGGGATGGTTAAAAATTAAATTTGGGACTCACTTTCCATGAATATGTTCTTGCAATAATAATACCATCATCCTCTGAGTAGGCTATTAAATGTGTTTATAGATCAGACATGCAAAAGACATTTTATCATAATCATTTCTACTGGTTTGTATTTAGATTGCTTCTTGCAATTTCTACTTTTAGTGGTTAAGAGTCTTTCTGGTTCACTTTTTAAATGTGCAAAATCAAAATGCAAAGGCAAAATTCCTGTCAATGTTGAAAAAAAGATATTTAAGAACTGTTCAAATCAAATTTATATTTCAGTCATTTGATTTCCCCCAAATGGAGAAAAAAAGCCTAATCAACAGAAGAGCTTTTTCCCAGTGGTTCATAATTCTCTTCAAGTAAGGACTCCAGAAAAACATTCTCCTAGCACCACACTGAGAAGAGAAGGAACTCCCTGAAGACATATTCAAGCAATGAGGGGAAAGAGGGAGAAATAGCCACAGTGGACAGACCCACTGGCCTGAAGGCATCAGAATTGGGATGGCTCCAATTGAAGAGATGCCTAATGAACCTAGAATAGTGGTAGCAGCCTCAGACCACATAGACAGCCCATCCGTACACTCAGTTAGGAGGACCCTGCTGCTGGCCATGTAATGGTTGGTTTGGAGACATGGATATCTAAGAGAAGAGGAGCAGGGGAAAAGTGCAACTTTCTCCATGGTGATAAAGAACAGCCACACATCCAACTCTGTGATTTCAAAAGCGCCCCTTTTGAAATGGTATAGAGTAACACTTCATAAATTTGGACCCAATTATAGGCCCTCTCTCCCAGCAGTCAGGATGGTTTCCTGGGGAAGTTTTATTGCCCACCTAAAGTCAAGAAACTCAGTGGGAAAGAGTGATGTGACAGCTCAAGTTTGTTTTGCAGAAGTACATTTTCATCCAGGCTTATTTTAGTCACAAAACCTCCTGCTCCTTTAACATACAGCAGGATGGGAAACCCTTCTATTTACAGGAACTTATGTCCTTTTTTTTGCTACAAGATTCTGGCTTGAGCTGGGGTGTCAACTCAAAATCATCTCCTCGTTGGAGACATAGTCTGCCCAACTATACCAGCCCCATACAACCCTTCCTTCTGTTTTAATGACTTTTTTCTCAATAGCTCTTTTTACTATCATCCTGCTATTTACTCGTTTATGATTTGTATTCCCCCATGAGAATGGGAGTTCCGTGAAAGCAAGGACCTACTGGGGGCTGTTTAGTACTGTATTCTTAGCTATTAGAACAATGCCTGGCACATAGCAGCAGGAGCTCAATAACCATTGCTAAATGAATGAATGAATGAGGTAGTGCTGGTGGACACTATATTACGTAGAGAAAGGTGGCAAGGGGAGGTATCTAATTCGGGTTCTGGTCCCCGATCTCAATATGTGTGTGTGAAGTTTCCCCTACACCAACAAGCAATGCTCAGATACCTAGTGGGTGTTCTACAATCCAACTCAGTTCTGACACTATAGGAGATGGCATCAGATCCCACAGGTTAAGTGTTCAATCCTACAAGACTGCCCTCCACCCCCTTCAGATGCCAGTCACAAGCCCAGGTTATCGCCTGTGTGTCTGAACGATAAGCTATAGACTGGAGGCTCCAGTGGACCCCTCCTTGGACCTCAGATACCAGTCATATGTTTCCTGTACTTGGGACTGACTGGCTATAAATTGGAGGTTCCCATGACCCCCTCCTCAGGTTCAATTAATTTTCTAGAGCAGCTCACAGAACACAGAGAAATGTTTCACTTACTAGATCACTGGTTTATTAAAGAATGACGTAACTCAGGCACAGCCAGATGGAAGAGATGTGTAGGGCAATGTATGGGCAAAGGGCATGGAGGTTCCATGCCCTCTCAGAGCGCACCTCTGTCCTCAAATCTCCACGTGTTCACCAATCCAGAAACTCTCTGAACTCTCTCCTTTTGAGCTTTTACAGAGGCTTCATTACGTAAGCATGATTGATTAAATCGCTGGCCACCAGCAATTGATTCTACCTCCAGCCCCATTCATCTCCCCAGGGGTCTGGGGTGGGATTGAAAGGTCAAACCCTCTAATCACATAGTTGATTCTCCTGGCAAACAGCCCCCATCCTTAGGTGGTCCAATAATCACTTCATTTGCATAAGAGGAGGCACACTTAGCTCTCTTACCATAGGAAATTCCAAGGGTTTGGGGAGTGGTGGGCCAGGAACTATGGACTATGGCCAAATTTGTGTGAGTAATACATTTGGATCATCTATATGACCAAATACATATTTCTTGTAAATCACAATATCTCAATCTCTATAAGAAGATATCACTGATGCTGACATTTGATAGATATACATAGTGGGAACCAGTCAAGCCAGGAGGGCATGGAGCTGAGCAAAGGGTGAGTAGATGCGACAGAGACAAAGAGGGGGACAAGAGACGGAGCCTATAGGGTCCTGGAGGTCCTGGCAAGGAGTTTAGATTTTATTCCAAATGCAATGAAAATCTGACATACATTTTTTTAGTTTCGGCCATTGTGTATGCATTTTTTTCATTTACTCCTGTTAACAACTCTGTAATGCAGTTGTATTTTTGTCAAAGTGAGATATAAATAACTATGACTTTAAGCACCATTAAATGGCTCAAAATCTCATAATTAATAGACAGCGTGAAAAGAATCTAAACCCAGGTCCATTCACTCCAAAGAAAGTATCATTGCCCCTACTCCACACTCTTTCCAAGACGCCATGCCATGCAAAAAATCATCATACCATTTATATTTGCTAATTGCCATGTGAATTATAAATGTTTTTTAAGTCCTCTGTTAAAACAGGCTTCCCAGGGAGATCTGCTTTGCAGTACTTCAGCTGGTCTGGTTTGAGGAATGGCTTGCTCTTGAACGTAGGAGGGCTGCGTAATCTATACAACAGCTATTATTTTTTTATCTTATTTAACCATTCTAATTTTTCATTAAGTCACCCTCCCCTCCAATTAGTGATGATCAGATATATGCAACTGTGCATTTCTGTAGGGAATGGCTCTTTTGAGAACTTGAGCTCATAAAACCTAAGGTGCTAGAAAAGCCACAGAAACCTCAAGCTCCATATTTTTCAAATCTGAAGAAACAGGGTCACAGATGGTTTCATTTCTAAGACTATGTGCAGTCTTTTCTTTCTTTTTTTCTTTGTTTCTTTCAAAATAAGTTTCCTGACTCAACTTCAGGGAGTGCCCTCAAGCTTTCCATCTTCTTGAAAAATAATTGACGAAACCTCTTCCTTTTCCTGTAGTAATTAGGAGGTTTCTGCTCCTTCTTCCCCAAAAGTAAAACACTCTTCTCCAATTTTGCCTCTGCTGCTTTTGAGCACTGGATGAAATTCTGGGAACTGCATGAAGTGTGTGTAGTGTGGCATCCTCACCGTTAACCCAAAGCAAATCTCTTCCTCCGACACCGACGCGCTTCCCATCTCCCCAGAGAGTGCGAATCTGTTCAGCAACACCTGCTAACAACTGAAAAAGGAGAACTGCCTCCTGAAGGGATAATCCCACACAGTTTCTGATCTAATGTGGCAGCCAGAAAGAAGACTTGCTATGGGGTCAGAAGCATTGCTATTCCCGAACTGCGAGGCACCGCCCCGCAAGCACCATGTGAGGCCTGGGGGACAGAAGAAGACTCTGGTAACAGGGCTGCTGAAGGCTTTTGATGATAGGCTGGGAGCTGTCCTTGCCCCCTCCGCAATGCGAACTGGAAGAGAAACTTGCCTCATTTAAAATACCCCTTAGAGAAAGAAATAGCAGCGTGAACTTGGCAAAGTAATTATTGAGTCACTCCTTTAAAAATGCCTATTTTTATGGACTGGCTGCAGAGGTGACCAGGGTGGGTTGTTTCTTGCTGCTCCTTTTCAGGAGTGGGTTCTAAGCTGTGTGTCTTAACCCCCTGCCCCAAATGTAATTTTCCAGGTGGCTATCAATAAAATCAGATGATTTGTCAGGAATAAAGCAGGCCAGGTGCAGGGTCCCCAGGATCCCAGACACAGCCTGCTGCTAATGGAATCAACTGCTTAATGAATGAGGGGCTTTACATAGACCCTGAGGTTAAAAGTCAACAGGAAGGGCTTCAACAACAACTTTATTAGGCAGATGTGCGCCATGGTATTCCAGCCTGAAAATACCTGTCTCGGATGGTTTCTCTTCTATTTAAGGATTCCAGTGGACAAAAACAGATTAAAATACACACATATACACACTTAATAAATTACACCAGAGTAACTTGCTTTTCAGGTGATTAAAACCACTTGGCTTTAAGCCTCTGCCTTAAAATACCCCCCAAGATGTGCAAATAATAGCCTAGAAGTACCAGCCCATTACATTTGTTAGGCAGATTTTTTTTTTTTTTTCAATTAGGGCCAATATGCGTACCAGGAAATTACCACTGGGGGAGTACTTAACGCAAGTTGGGAGGAATTGATACACTGCCAATGTTATTACATAGTTTATGAACTTAAGAGGTAAGTTTGTAAACTTAATTTGAGAAACAGAGGATCTAATTCTGGTTTTAAATGGCATATGACTAGTGGCTCCTGATAGAGCCACTCCAAGTTTTCCACAAAATTGCCCAAATGGAGATACAGAAGAGTCTCACAACATTACCAAAGTTTAAAACTAAAGTCAACATATTGCTAGACACTTGGAAGCATTAATACTATGAATAAAGTCAATGGGAATACAAACTATACAATAGATGAAAAATAAGTGCACAATGATTAACAGGGCTTTAAAAAAAAAAAAAAATACATTAACCATCAAGAGTTTCCAAAGCAGCAGCATGAAAAAGAAAAGGCTAAAAAAGAAAAATTCTGTATAAAGAATGGCCAGTAAAATTCTGAAATTTCCCAGAATATATAGAGAAAAAAAGGATAAGAGAGAAAATATGTAAGAAAAGATTTGACATCTAGAATACCAATAGAGATGTTCCAACATCCAAAATAATATGATTCTCAAAAAAGACAAAAATAGATAAATTATTGGAGCAATAAACAGCCAACTCCCTGGAGACACAAAAAGGTATATGGCATTAAGCTTAAAAGGCCAGATGAGTTCCAGCACAATGAATAAAAAGAAAACCATACCAAACATCATTGTAAAAATTAAGACTCCCCAAGATAAGAGAAAATTCCTAAAAGCTTCTAGAAAGACAAACTGATCACCCCAAAATAAGCAACATCATGCTGGCATTTTCCTAGCAATTCCAGAGGTGAGAAGGCAATAGAATAGTGCCATAAATATACTAAGGAAAAATTATTTTCAACCCAGATTATTATACCCAGACAAATTATGTATAAAATTTAGAAGTAAAATATTTTCAAGCAAGGAATCAGAAAATGCTTTGCACATACCATTTTTAGAAGACACATGAGAATATACTGCAGCAAAAATACACTAAAGGAAAACCCACTACACAAATGGTCTTTTCAAAGGAGATGGGGTGACAATGGAGATTATTGCTCTTTCTTAATTAAAATACTTAATTTAATTAGTTAAATTAACATCAATGGACAGTGGATTAAAAAGTCATTTGCTTAGAAGATAATTTTTCTCTTTCTCTGAGTTTCTCTTAAATTAAGAAATAAAAAGTCTACACTAGCCACTAGATCAGTCACTTACAAACTTTAGAACTCATAAGTAGCTGGGTTTCTGAAACTATGAATTAGTAGGTCTGGGAATCTGTTTTCCAAGTCATTCTGATGCAGCTGGTCTATGGACTATATGCTGAGAAAGAGTAGATTGTGCATTTCCTGAGGACAGAGATGGTTGGGTTTTTTTCTTGACCATAATACCTGTGGAACATAGCACTTTTATTAAAGAATTTAATGTGTAAGAAAACTGGGTCTCAGAACATCTTCTGTATGGATACTGCCCCTTTGGATAGAGTGCTGTTTCCACTTAAACATTGTGAATGCCTCTTGTTCTGCATCTAGTCCTAGATAGAGAGTTTCAGAAAATAACCGAAAGGCAACATGAAGATGAATGGCACAGCACCCTACAAATTATAAGCCCTCCAAGTAAAGGACAGTGAGTGAGGCAAAAGTGGGGAAAACCTAGAAAACAGAATGTGTTGGTGATTACAGCTTTTCTGCCTTTTATCTGTTCACAGCAGGGAGTTGTAATTGGGGATGAGCCCATCTCAGGCCAAAGGAGAGCCAAATGAAAATCTGTTTAAAATTGCAAACAATGTATATCCCTTTCTTGCTAGCTCTAAATCCAAAACAATGATCTAATCAGCACCCAAGAGGAAATCATTCACCTGATTTGTTGACAAATGACTTAGGATGAGAGCCCCTAGAAGAAGAGCTCGAGACAACGGTGGAGTGCAAGTAGGTTATATGGGAGGACATCCCAGGAAACTTTGATCAGGGAGTGAGGAAGTAATAACCAGAAGGGAAGGAAGCCAATAAAAGTGCATTAACCCACAAGTTTGCTGTGAGAAACAGGTGCTCAGACCCACTGCAGACCTCTGGGAGAGAGCTTAAGACATGCTTTGAAGTTGTCCCCACAGAGAGGTTAAGACACTGGGCAACCTCTATTCCCCATTGGGCTATCACTGTGAGGACAGCTCCCAGGGATGCCAACTCTTCTGCATTTCTATCCTGTACCCAAGCATGCCAGAGAAGCCGTCAGGGGTAGAACCCCAGATGCTCGCAGGAGGAAGCTATCAGCCTGCCCCAGAGATGGAGCAGTGAAGGACATGACGGCACCAGCTATGTATCTGGCTTGAAGAAGTCTCTTTTCATCAGATGACAAGAAACCTAACATGAGGGGCGCCTGGGTGGCTCAGTCGGTTAAGCGGCTGCCTTCGGCTCGGGTCATGATCCCGGGGTCCTGGGATCGAGTCCCACATCGGGCTCCCTGCTCAGTGGAGAGTCTGCTTCTCCCTCTCCGTCTGCCTGCCTCTCTGCTTACTTGTGCTCTCTATCTCTCTGTCAAATAAATAAATAAATAAATAAATCTAAAAAAAAAAAAAAGAAACCTAACATGAAATCATGAGTTCATGGAGGTGGGGGATTTTGGAATTAGGAAAAAAAAATTCAGCTTAAGAGCACAAAAAAAAAAAAAAAATCTCTAAAAAATATTTACTATAATAACCAGAAAAATGTTTTATAAATGGTTTCTATTCGAAGGAGGATACAAACAGTGCAGCCTGAATGCGACCAAATCAGAAAGCCAGAAGAAAGAACAGATTGTGTTGAAGAGACCGATGGGATGAGAAGAAGGGGAGAGAGGTGGGAAAGAAAATTTGGGGAGAGAGAAAGTTGGAGTTAATTGCAGAGTCACATTCTGGCACTGAAATGAATAAACAGTACAGTTGATATAGTAGAAAACAGAATGAGTGTTATAGAAGAAAACTTGAGATCTTAGAGAATGCACAAGAAAAAGACAAAACAATAAAATTTACTGAAAAGGAGAAAAACACGAAATTCCACCGAAGAGCTATGAGATTGCCTCCCCAGAATTCACCGACCTTATTTAGCAAATGGAGCCCCTCTCCCCTCCCCACCCCCACAATAAGAATATACAAAATATAACAATAATAAAGATAATAGTAATAACAATAGCTTATCATTGCTGGACACTTGCCAGGTACCAACACTTGCCTCCTTTTTAATGATTCTATGGAATAAAAACAAATAAAATAAAGACTTAGTTACATTTTTATTTTTGTAACAGTTATATATGTTCACTGTAGAAAGCATATAAAATACACAACTGTAAAATAAAGAAATAAATCACCCATTATCTATCACAGAGTAATATCCAATATTGGCTTCCTAGTTCTGTCTTGCTCTCTTTTAAATAATTATGACATAGTTATTTAACTTTCTAACTTTACTTCATAATTTACCATACAAATAAGTTCTGAAGTCAGAGTGCCTAAGTTCAAATCCCAGCTAGACCACTTACATGCTATATGTCATTTTGGCAAATTATTAAACCTTTCTATCCATATGTTTTCTTATCTGCAGAGTATAGAAAATAATAGTACTTACTATAGTAGTCTTATGCAAAGAATTATATTAAAGAATAGTAATACAAAATATATTGAGAGCTTAGCATACATAAAGCAAAACAGATTTGAAAGAAAAAATAGACAATTGAACCATTGTGTTTGGAAATTTCAACAATTCTCTCTCAGTATCTAAAAGAACAAGTAGACAAAGAATCAGTAAAGGTATAAAAGATGTGAACCATACTATGAAATTACTTGAACTAATTGATGTTTATAGGACATGCTACTCAATAACAGGAGAAAACACATTCTTTTCCACTGTAAATAGATATTCCATAGACATTCAGATAGACCATATTCCGAAAAATGAAACAAATCTCAATAAATATAAATGAACTTAAATCATTAAAAAAAAAGTGTTCTCTGGAAAAAAAAGTGTTCTCTGACAACATGGGATTAACTAAAAATCAATACCAGAAAAATACAAGAAAAGTCTCCAAATGGTTAGAAAATAAATAACACACTTCTAATAACACATGGGTCAAAGAAGAAACCACAGTGAACTTTAGAAAATATTTTTAACTAAATGAAAGTAAAAGCACATATCAAATTTTGTAGGAATGCATCTAAAACAGTGCTCAAAGAGAATTTTGCAGCATGAAATTAGATTTATATTTAGAAATTAGATTTATATTAGAAAAGAAGAAAAATTTCCAATCAATACTGCAATTTTCTACGTTAAGAAAGTAAGAAAAGCAAAGCAAATTAAATCCAAAGTAAAAGGAAGGAAGGAAATAATATAGATAAGAGTATTAATATACTGGTGAAATAGGAAAGAGAAAAATAATAGAGAAAAATCAATAAAACCAAAAGCTGTTTTTTAAAAAAAGTTTAATGCAGTTAATAAACCTCTAACTATACCAATACATTTTTTTCAAAAAGGAAAAGAGAGGGGTGCCTGAGTGGGACAGTCAGTTGAGCATCCGACTCTTGGTTTCCACTCAGGTCCTGATCTCAGGGTCGTGAGATCCACATTCAGCATGGAGTCTGCTTAAGATTCTCTCTCTCTCCCTCTGCCACTTCTCCTTGTGCTCTCTCTCTCTCTCTAAAATGAATAAATAAATCTTAAAAAAAAGAGAAAGAAAGAAAATACAAATTTCCAATAAAAGAACATTACTATTGATTCTACAGACATTAACAGGGTAACGAGAATATTATAACAATCGTGCATTCACAACTTGGATGTGATGAACAAATTCCTTGAAAGATACAAATGACCAAAGTTTATTCAAGAGGAAATAGATGACACAAAAAGCCCTATATCTATTAAAGAAATGAAATTTACAATTAAAAACCTTTAAACAAACACAGATATAAAGAGGGTGGGGGGTTCCCCACCTATATGGTTTCATTGATGCAATCTACCAATATTTAAGTAAAAATAATACAAATTTGATACAAACCCTTCCTGGAATCGGAACACTTTTCCAACTCATATTATAAAGTTAATATGACCCTTGGAGCACCTGGGTGATTCAGTTGGTTAAGCATCAGACTCTTGATTTCAGCTCAGGTCATGATCTCGGAGTCATGAGATCTAGCCCCGGGTCACCTCTGCACTCAGCAGGGAGTCTGCTTGAGATTCTCTCACTCCCTCTCCCTCTGCTCCTCCCCCCCAAACTCTCTCTCTCTCTCTCCCTCTCTCACACATGCATGCTCTCAATAAATAAATAAATAAATAAATCTTTAAATAAAGTTAATATTACCCTAATACCAAAAGCAGATAAAGATAATTCAAGGAAAAAAATTACAAACCAATATATCTTATGGATATACACACAACCATCATTAACAAAAAATTAACAATCAACTCCAGCAATACATAAAAAGATAATACATCATGAACAAGTGAGTGAGGTTTATCCTAAGAGTACAAGTTTGGTTCAACATTTGAAAAGTAATCAATGTAAACCATTTTATCAAAAGACGACGAGAAACACCATATAATCATCTTAATAAATGCAGAAAAAGCACTCGACAAAATCTAGCATCCATCATGATAAAAACTCACAGTGATCTAAGAATACAAGGGTATTTGACCTGATAAGGAACATAAGTACAAAGGTTATGCATATCGATATACCTAATAGTGTCAGACTTATATAATTACTTAAATATTAAAAGAATTTTTAAACTATCGTCACTTGCAGACAACAAAATCACATATATAGAAAATATTAAGATATTTTAAAGTTACTAAAACTAACTGATGAGTTTAGCAAGGTTGCAGAATAGGTAACAATTTCTTAAATAAGACCCATATATGAGCCATGAAAGAAAATTGATATACTGGGCCTCATCAAAATTTAAAATTTCTGCTCTTCTAAAGACATTATTAAGAAAATGAAAATACAAGCACTCACAGGGAGAAAATGACTGGAAGTCACATGTAATATAAAGGACTTGTATCCAGAATATGTAAAGAATTCTTACAATTTAATAATGAAAAGACAAACAATCCTGCCCCCCACCAGATTTAAAAAAAACAACAAAACAAAACACCTGGGTAAATATTTGAACAGACACTTTGCAAAAGATGATATACAAATAACCATGAGCACATCAACATCACCAGAAGTCATTAGAAATGCAAACTAAGACCAGAATTTGAAATCATTATAAACCTACTAGAACATTGTATCAGTCAGGGTTCTCCAGACAAACAGAACCAGTAGGATGTACGTACATACATAACAATTTATTTTGACGAATTGGCTGTTATGATTGTGGAGGTTTGGCAAATCCAAAATGTGATGGGGAGGTTATTAGCCTGGAGATTCAGCAAGCAGTTACAGTTGAGTTCAAAAGCAGTCGGCTGAAAAATCAAGAACTCATGTTGCAGATTAAGAAAGTCTGCTGGAAGAATTCCCTATCGCTCAGTGGAGGTCAGTCTTTCGTTCTATCCCAGCCTTCACTTGATTGAATGAGGCCCACTCATATTTCAGAAGACAAACTGTTTTACTTAAGGTCCCTCAATTTAAATGTAAATCTCATTCAAAACACACTCACAGAAACACCCAGAATAATGTTTGACCCCATAGCAGGGCACAGTGGCCCAATCAATCAATATGACACATAAAATCAACCATCACAAATATCTAAAATTAAAAAAGGCTAATACTATCAAAAGGGGGTAAATGTGTGAAGCAATTCTAGGTCACATACAGTGTTGGTGGGAATGTAAAATGGTACAGCCACTTTGCAAGGATTATGGCCATTTCTTATAAGTTAAACATACATTTATCATATATAACCCAGCAATTTTACTCCAAGAGATGTGAAAACACATGCCCACACAAAGACCTGCATGCAAATGTGCATAATAATGATATTCATAAGAGCCAAAATACTGGAAACAACTTGACTTTCTATTAACTGGTAAATGGATAAATAAATTGTGGTTATGTTGATACAATGAAATACTACTCAACAGTAAAAAGGAGCATAACTAGGAATAATGCAACATTGTGGATGAATCTCTAAAATACTCTGCTATATAAGAAAAGTCATCTATAAAAGACTACATACTGCAGGAGTCCATTTATCTGACATTCTAGAAAAGACAAGACTATAGAAATAAGAAACATACCACTGGTTGCCAGGGACTGAGGTGAGAGGAGTCAATAAACTACAAAAGGATTCACGAGAATATTTTTGGGGGAAAAATTGTTCTGTATCTTGATTATGATTGCGGTTCCAGGATTAGCTAGCCTTTATCAAAACACATCAAAATGTTCACTTTAACAGGGTAAATTTTAATAATGTAAATTATATTTCAATAAACCTAACTTTTTAAAAATGGGCCAAGAAATACATAATTCAATTAATATATCAAATTAATTAAACAATTAACTGCTAATAAATGTTTTCAAATTATGAAAACTGAAATTATTGAAAAAATGTTCAGTATTTGGTATTGCATCAATATGATTTTCTCAAATCATCAAATATCTTTTGAGAACAAGTTAGTCTGTAAATTAAAACGGAAAGATGTGTTACACGCACATGCATGCATGCACACACACAAATACGCACACACACTGAGTTTTCTGGAACGTTGGGAAGGCAACAAAGATTTCCATGGGATTACCCTCACAAAAAAATGACATGGTAGGGATTGTGTGAGTAGGGGCTGGATTCCCTCCTTTTCCATAGGGTGCTGTTAGTGTAAAGGCACTCGTTTTACTTAAGGGAGGCCAATTTAAGAATCACGAATTTGGTAGGTGTAACCCACAGCAAAGTTAATACCAGTGACTATTAAAAGTCTGTTTGCGAGCAGAGGCAGAAGTGGAGGAAATGTGGCAGTTGCCTCCTAGTGGTGAAAATTACATGTTCAGGATCTCTCAAGAGGAAGCCCCTGGGGTCTTCCATAAATAGTTGATGAGACGTTTTCCCTTGAACGACAGGTAGATGTGAGCCTGGGAGATACATTTGACACTAACTCTAATGAGCACACAATGTTCCAAACCCTGATGTTTTGATCTTTGATGTAACAGAAGCTGTTTCTACACTAAGCCTTCAAACAAACTGAAAGCAAAAGGATATGTGATATTTGTGAGTGCATTTGAATATCAGAGCTGCATGTTTATTTTAAAGCAAGTAGACATGCTCTGCATTTGAGGATATGAAATCATGTCCACTGTGGTCTGGATTTTTGGAGCTTCGAGGTCTGCCTCTGCCTCTGCCCTAGTTCTGTGATTGGGCAAAGCCGTTGGTTTTTCTAGATCTCATTTTCTCCACCAATGAAATGGCGGGGTGGGTAACAAAATATGAGACTTGGAAATGACAGAATTCGGGACACAAGCATATTTTGTTTGGCATTTTGTTTTGGCATATTTTTTGTTTAAAAAAAATTAAGTAGGTTGCCAACATTGAAGAATCAAGAGATTTTCACAACATGTAAATTTACAGCTGCTTCAGAACATCTTGCAGATACTCAATCTTCATTTGAGCATGAGACCAAATGGCTGGATCTGAGTTACAGTTGCATTATTTAGACAAAGCGTCTAAATGTCACCTACCTGGTTCTGTAGGCATAAGAATTCATGACACCTGAACCAGCTGCTACTAGGTCCCTTTCATCCTTAAGATGCTATGGCTCAATTTCTTTTTTTCTTTTCTTTTCTTTTTTTTTTTTAATTGAAGTATAGTTGATACACAATGTTACATTAGTTTTAGCTGTTTGTTGTTGTTGATGTTATTTTTGCCAGGGCTCCAATTTAATTGCTGCAAGTAACAAAGCTAGTGAGAGCTGCTACAAAAGGCTGAAACCTACCAATTGCTTATGCTACTGTATAGTGCCTGTTGCTGCCACAACATTCCAAATACCTTTCTTCTGATCAGAGAGTAACATCCATGGAAGCTATTTCACAAAAGAAAGAAAGAAATGCAAGAGACAAGTCCGCTGCTTAGTAACCAACAGCAGAATACTATCCCATGCTAAAACTTCCTGGCCTGACCAATTATTTTAGCAATTGAAACTCTGCACCCACTCTGTCTAGGAGGATTAACATCATTGTTAAATTTCATTAGAATGAACATGTTTGAACACCTGTTAAAGACCGCAGTAACTAACAAGAATACAGAGATACATAAGACACAATCCCTGCATTCATAGTCTTCACCCTCAAATACAAAATTTAAAATATATACACCTTATCTAATATAAAATGTTTTATTCTAAATTGTAATAATTGATAATTATAAAATATTTTTATAAATGTCCTAATAGAAGTAGATATGGCACAGAGATAACATAAGTTTCTCCAGAGACTTTGCATTTACTGTTCCTCTGCCTGGAACACTCTTCCCCTAGTTTCTCAGTGGTTCAGTCTTTTTTCTCCTTCACAGCTTTGCTCAAATACCTTTGCTGATCAACCTGTTTAAATTGAAACTACTCCTCTCCCCAGCCTTAGCATCCTGTAATCTCTTTCCTGCTTTCTGATGACCATCTTTCATTCTATATATTTTGCTTAATTTTGATTATGGTTCATATCCTCTATTGGAATATAAGCTCCAAGATGCAAAGGTTTTTTTTTTTTTTTTAATGTTTTGTTCACAACCATTTCTACAGTTCCTAGATCAGTACCTGACATGTAGAAGATACTGGGTAAATACTGGTTGAATGACTCAATGAATGAAGTAATCAGTTCTCCTCAAGAAGAAGGTCAGAGCAAAATTCCTGAAGAGATGATGTCTGAACAGATGGGTTTTGAAGGATGAATACAAGTTCTCTATGTTAAATGATGAACTGGAAGGAGCGTATTTTAAGAAAGAACAACATGTTCAAAGGCAAGAATGTGAGAATGATCACAGTGTGTATATTCAAGAAGAGTATTTATGTAGAATTATTATATGTATATTATTAGTAGTAATAGTAAGTCTGCAATTGTTATAAGTTACTGCACCTGAGAATGTTAGATACCCTTATAAGCCCTTTATAGACAATGCTTCATTTCACTCTTCTATAACCCTTGAGGTTAATTATAAACTTCATTTTCCTTCATTTCACTCTTCTATAACCCTTAGAGGTTTAATTATAAACACTCATCTTCCAGACAAGTAAACTGGGGCTCAAACAGGTTACATCTTGCCCAAAGCCACATGGCTAGTAAGGCCAAAATGGGAATTCAGATGTGTATGGTGTGTCTAAACCTGTGTTCTTTCCACAGGCAGACTTCCTGCCTTACTTCTCTCAACACTGGCTCCATCATAAACTACCCAGAAGTTCACCTTAACAAAGTGCAGCTGATTATTCTCATGATTTTGAATCTTTTAGGAATATTTTCATAAGGCACATCCATCACAAAGGGACTGGATAGCATACAAAAGTCTTCATTTCTTTAGTTTGAAATGACTTACTTGCAAGTCAAATTGTTTCCCCTCCCAGATTCCACTTCTGTATCTGTTTGTCTGACAACACACATGCACTCTGTGATAAGAAGCCAAAAGTTTCAGCCAAAAGTCTTCTTTGTTGTTTGCAAGAATCCTTTATGATATTTTTAAAGGAAGGGGAAGTTAGAGAAAGAGAAAAGATAACTTCTGATTTCAAAACATACTAATCTTGTCTCTCTAAGGACTGCTATTAGGCATTTGTTTAGCTGGTGCTGATTTGGAAACCAATTGAATATACAGTGTTTATTTCAAAGCATTATTTTCCCCTGCCACTCTGTAATTTTTGTGGGAGAATATTTGCATTTAGATGCTACCTGTATAAAGCGATGGTTATGACCATAAACAATTTGAAGACAATGAGAAAAAAATAGTTAAAGCAAAGTGAAAGAAAAAGCACTTGCAAAAGGAAGAAGTGAGAAGATAAAATGAGAAAAGGGGGCTCATTGATCTAGCTTCACAAAAAAATAATAGGAAATCAAAAGAGACACAGGAAAGAGTGAGGACAACTCAAAGAAAAATCGAAGGCCATGAGGGTGCTATTTTTGTATATTAAAACATAATTAATATTCATCATGCTCTCTAAAGGGGAAGCGGGAAATTGAGAGAGACAGAAAAGCCAAGGAAAGGAGTGAATACATGTTTCGAGATAATAAGGGGAGAACAGAGGAGTGAAGATCACTGGAAAGACTGTATGACCAAGGTCAAAGTACAAACGGTCCAACAAAATGCCAATTTTGTAGTGTTATAAAATATTTCCAGAAAAACAATAATCCATTCATCCATTCAACCAATGTTTGGAGGGTACCTACCATGTACCTGTCCCTGTGCAAGATACTAGAAACATGAAGATGAATAGTTATGACTTTTTCTTCAAGAAATCCAGAATTGGACACTCTGACTAGAATCAAATCTTGAATGAAAGTAAGAAATTCAAGAGTTATTTCATATTGCTTTCCCCCCCAAAAAATAAAAATGAGTTATTTGAATGTGTACACTCCACTGCATTGAACAGCAGACTCTCAGATCTTGTCTTTAGTAATGAGGTCTTTTGACTTGTACCTGGCATTCTGTGTAACCTGCATGTGTCATGGGTTTCAAAGGCAGAGGAAGGAAGGGGCCTAGGACAAGAAAGATGCGGTGAGAGAAAAACTTTGTAATTTATAAAGAGTGAAACAAAAAAGAATGTAGGTCTGATTCAAATCATGTTTTAACAAAATAAACAGTGGCCTGTTTTCTTGTAGACATCCACAGGACTAGAAGGAAACTGGGTATGTGCACCTGTCCATGGCTGTGGGGGCTTGGGGGTGGGGGGATCTCAGTACATGGGCTGGTTGATGACACTGAAGCCGTTGAAGATCTGAATTATGTTGAAGGAGAGACACAAAACATTTGCGTCAGAGAAGGAGTTCTGAGTGTTAACGTGTGTAAGGTAAAGCACTCCCTAAGAAGAGAGAAAGAGCTCTGAGTCAAAACCAAGAATATCATCTCCAGAGAACTGGACATTTTCAACAGCCTCCAGATACTCCCCTTCTTTTTCAGTCTTTTGATATTTCATGCCTTTTTCTGATTGATGCTTGATTGCTCTACCTGGGCCACAGGTCTGGTCTGACCACATCAGTCTCCTACTTGATTGTACTCCATGGTTCTTATTATTTCTGGTTATTTATTAAGCATTCAAGATCATCTAAAACCTAACCCTACCCTCTCTTTCCAATTTTATTTATTTATTCTTTCTCATTTTATCCCTTGGCAAACCAATAATTCCCTAATACTAGGGAATGCCCTCAAATGTTCCATTTCCAAACCCGAGTCTATTCTGTTTGCTCGGCCTCCCTCTCCCTATCTCTTTATGCTCAAACTCTGCTCATTCATAGAGCCAGCTCAAATGTGACTTCTTCCATGAAACCCTCCTTGATGTTGCCAGATGGGAATAATCGCTTTCAATTCTGAATTCCCATAGCACATTTATGTAATAATAATGTTCTTCTCTCTTTCTAGATTATAATCTCATTAAAGAAAATTCTTGTTTCTGAGTCAGGTTTATATCACCTAAATGAAGAAACACCATATCTGCCCATAAATGACTAAATTAAAAGTGGGAAGGAGATCATATAGGTGGGGTTAGATGAAAACAGGACGAGGTTAAAAATAGAGGGAAACAAGGTGGAGAGCGGGATGGACAATAGTTAGAAGATGATCCTTAAACTTGACAGCCAACTTCCAAATACCCATAAATGCTATAATACTTGTCAACACTAGGAGATACCTTAAATAAACTGCCAGAAGCTAATTTAAAACATGTATTTCATGTGCTTAATTTATTAAACAATATCCAATTCAAGAGTTACATTTTTCCCATACTGTATGTTTGTAAAGATAAATATTTGCTGGGGTTATCAGATAGGTTTATCCATTTGGGATGCATTAAAAATTTTATACAAAAGAAATGGAACATTTGCTCATAATTTCTCATGTTAGCTTCCTCTCTTTATATCTTTACTTTCATAATTGTATTTTGAATACATATAAATAATTGCATCATGTGCAATGACTTTGACCATGGGGATTGAAAAAAAATGTTTTTAGGCCTGCCAGCATTGATTTTACCAAGCTAGAGAGTCTCCCTGTGTGTCTCTGACACATCCTAGAGTCATGGGGATGTGCCCTGATTTGATTGGCTCAGCAGGCGTCTGAGGACGCACAACTGAGACTCTGGCACGTGATCAGAACCCGTCACTGCTGGAATATTGTTTTAAATCCTGCACAACTGCAGCCCAAGAAACTTGCAAGCCCTGTGCATAATTTTCTTCCACACATAGATGGTAAATATCTACAATGTGTTAGATTTTGTAACCAGATTCTATAAATCCAAGCAATTATTGCCTCTCTAAAATGCTAATCTATATCCAACCAGATAAATAGATCCCCTCTAGAAATGAGAGTTATCTATACTTTTTTCCAGAGTTAGAGACTTTTCTCACAACCTCTCTCTGCATTCAGATTCTTTGGGGTATTAGTTGGCAGATCCCCTTCTTTCCCTTGGCCTCATGTTCCCATGAGGCAGCATCAGCTAGAGTAAATGTCCCAGTTGCTTACTCCAGTGCAGTGTCTGTTAAGGAGGAGTGGGAGTTCCTTGTTTGTTAGGTGCCATTAATTTGTCCATGTTCTTCATTTGGCTGTAATGAATCTAATAAAAACCTGGAAGCCCTGGGGACCGTCTTCCTATTCTTCTCTCTCCTCCCTTATTGCAAGGCAGCAACCTGGCCTGCCCAAGACATGCACACCAGCCTGCCCTGCACCAGAGGTCTACTGATGTTCTAGCAGTTAGTGATTGAGTGGGTCAGTCTGTCTCATTCCAGGGCTGATGGATTAGCAAGGCTACATTTCCGCAGATATCCATTCCCATATTTCAATCAGCATTAACACTATAAACATGGTAGGTTGCTGTAATAATCATGGAACGCCTATATCCATCTCGAAATTGGTTCCAAATTCAGCAAGGAAAAATGGGCACGGTCTATATTGGCAACCTGAAACTCCAACCATATTATTTTAATAATCTTTGTTGGCAGCAAATTTACCTTCTTTGAGGATGTCTTTGTATTTTGAAAGAGCCAAAGACACTTGGCAACTCTTTGGGTTAGGTGAGTGTGTTGGGTCAAGTGGCTAGTGACAGAATTGAGTGATGAAATTTCTGACTATAAAATAGTGAGTCCATTGGTTTTGTTTGATTCCTTAAGCTGGCACTAAATGCAGATTTCCAAAAACAGTTTTGAGCCACAGTAGTATCATTAGCATAGATTCACAACCTCCCAAGGTGATGACTTGGAAGATAGCACTCATTTGGATGTACAATTCCAATGTCCTTATTAAACAATCAATCACACTACTTTATAATTACACTTGGAACTTGAGGAGAATTGCTACTTGGTGCTTCAAGCTGGGTTACTGGGCATCGCAACCCTCTGTTCCAGTCAATATTCTAAGAGTTTAAATGGACTATCTCATCAGATCGTCACTTCAATCCTGAGAGGCAGGTAATATTCTGTCCATTTTACAGATAAGAAAACCAAGGCACAGAAGTATTATGTACTTGTTTGAGGTCACCTTGACAACAATTGGTAGTCAACAACCACCACAAAATGATCACTAAACTGCATCTGAAGAAAGACGGGTCCTGGTAGCACAGGGTTGAGGGGTTTTGTTGTTATTTTGGAATACAGGCAACCTTCTTTTATTGTTCTTCACTTTCTTGCACTTGGAAGTTTGTGTTTTTCACAGATTGACAACCCTGTGTCAAGCAAGTCGATTGGCGCTGATTTTCCAACAGCATTCGCTCACTTCGTGTCTTGGCATCACATTTTGGCAATTCTCACAATATGTCAAACTTTTTCATTATTATTATGTTTGTTATAGTCATCAATAACCAGTGATTACAATGTGCCAAAAGCTCAGATGATGGTTAGCATTTTTTAGTAATGAAATAATTTTTAATTAAGGTATGTACATTGGGTTTTAGACGTTAATTCTCTTGCACACTTAATAGACTACAGTATAATCTGAACATAACTTTCATATTCACTGGGAAACCAAAAAAAAAGAAAAAAATCATTTGACTTGCTTTATTGTGATAGTCACTTTACTGAGGTAATCTGAAACTAAACCAGCAATATCTCTGAGGTGTGCCAGTATGCGTGATTGATATAAAAAGAGAATTGCTCAGGGCAACAAATGAGACGCTGAGCACTATGGGGAAGTCCTAAGAGAAGATATGCACGGTGCCTTGGAAGAGGGTAACCGTGAGATCAGAGCTATCAGCTAGCACAATATTGGAGATGGTTTACTCTGAGTATGCAATGTAAGCTTCCTCTTCCTATAACATACTCAGTAAATGTGCACAATATTGAACAATGGTGTCAATCTGTCATTCTCCTCATAGCAGAATGATATATCCAGACCTTTGCCATGCCTCATGGTAGGTTTGAGTGTTTATTCCACCCATTATCTTTTAGGTTGTCCATATTGTTTTGGCCAATAGGATGTCCTTAGGTGTGAGGCAGTACATTTTTTAAATGTGCTTGTAGTTGGATTATTCTCTTGTGCTTTGTCATCACCGTGAGGAGAACTGTAGGTGTCTACCACCCTCCAGCTTGAGATCCAGAATGAGACATGGATCAGATATGCCACCTTGGATCTAAGCCCTGTCAATCTATAGTCTTAAGTAGAGGTAACCCAGCTGACCCTCAGATGCATGATTGACAAGAAATGAAAATGCTTATGTTTGTAAGTACCAATTCCCTATAGGGGCACAGTCCTTAATACGACTTCAAATATCAGCTAGGAGTTTGGGGGGTCACCAGGACACCTGTACTTCTGACAAACTGCTTATAAATTTGAGGGTTCTCACTTCCCCCTCAGGTTCAATAATTCACTAAAATTCCTCACAGAACGCAAGAAAGCATTAGACTTATGATTAGTTTTATGATAGCAAAAGGATTGAAATCAGAACCAGCCTAAAGGATTGGCCTGTATGGCAAGCTCTGACAGGCTTCCAAATATGAAATTTACATTGTCCTCTCTTCCCATGGAGTCAAGATGCATTAACAATACTAAGAATATTGCCAACCAGGGGAGTTCATCCAAGCTGTGGTGTCCACATGGTCATGATTGACTAAATCATGACCCATGTGGCTCACTCTCCAGTCTCCCTCCTTTCCCCAGAGGTCAGGCTGATAGCACATGAGCCCTCCACACCTCTTTACTCTAATTACATGGTTGGTCTTTCTAGAATGACCAGTCCTGTCCTGAGTTAGCATAACTGATCAGGACCCATCATGAATAACAAAGACTCTCCTATCACTCAGGAAATTACAAAGATTTAGAGGTTACCTTCCAGGAACTGGGGACAAAGGCCAGCCAAATTCTTTATTACACAATAAGACATTGAATCATTGTGGTGGTTTGTTATGCATCATTATTGTGGCAATAGCTGACATACCAAATGTCCACCACACACACACACAAAAAAAAATCATTAAATACTATGCTGGTTTGAATTTTTTATGAAAAATATCAACAGGGATAAGGGAACAATCATACTTCTGGGTCTCACATTCAAACCAATAACCACAATCACTTTAAAATATACTGAACTTTTAAAAAAAATGTTAAGATGGCTATGTATGGCCTAAGATGGCTAAAATATGTATTTTATCTGTTTTCCTTGCTTTGGCCTAAGCCATGAGAATTCTTAAGACTGAAGATAAAATTTGTGGCTCTTGATGGAGACTTTCTCCATAAGGACAGTTACCATAGCTCTCCTTGGCTTTAAATAAGTGTGAAAGAGGGAATAATTCATTTGTCCTGAATTCAAGTGGGGTAGCCAGTTATCTGGTTAGTACTTATAGAGAAGAGTCTAAATATGCTTTACATGGTGGTTTTGAAGGTTCTCCCCCAAAAGTATCTCCAGTGATTCTTCTTTCCTTAATATATTTAAAGGCATAGTTAAACTTGGTTTCATTTACATCTTTACAGCTGTAGTGTAATGGCAAAAGAGAACCATTAGTCTACCAGTCAGGAAATCCATCTTAGAGCTTCTGTTCTTCATTTGCTATGTGACATTGAGCAAATCATTTCTCCTCACTAGACCCCCAATTCTTCATTTATAAAATAAGAAAGATGAACCAACAGACCTCTGAGTTCTCTATCAGCTCAAATAACTCTGTTTCTCTGTGACTTAACACTGTGACCTTGGGTGAATCACTTAATGTCTTCAAGCCTGACTTTCTTCATGTCTCCTTCTGTATACTTCCTCATCTCAATTAATAGTAAATCCACCCTTGGAGCCATCCTTGTCTCCTACCTCTCACACCTCATATTCAATCTGTCAGCAAATCCCGTGGTGTGGGTGCCAACTTCAAAATATATTCATAATACAACCACCATTGCTACATCCTGTCTTCCAAACCCAATGTGTATTTTATACTAAGAGCACATCTTAATTTGGACTATCATCTTGATTTAGACTAGCTATATTTTTTCTTTTTAAGATTTATTTATTTATTTTAGAGACAGCATGCATGAGCAGGGGTAGGGGCAGAGGGAGAGAGAGGGAGAGAAGCAGACTCCCAGCTCAACACAGAGCCCAATGCAGGGCTGATCCCACAACCCTGAGATTATGACCTGAGCCGAAACCAAGAGCTGAACGCTCAACCAACTGAGCCACCCAGGCACCCCATAGACTAGCCATATTTCAAATACACAATAGCCACATGTGACTAGTAGCTACTATATTGTCCCCACCACTACCACTAGTTTCTTCTCACTCTATCTCTCTCTTCTTGGGACTGATCTGCTAATCTCCAAATCAGTTCTTGCAAAAGTGTTCAGAAGAAATATTTTGATACATTCCTTTATTCAACAATATTTTATTGAGATTCTGCAACCAGTCATAAAATGTTATTCATCCCATAAAAATAAATGCTGGAGGTAGCCTACTATTATCACCCAAAGGGTTAAATAGATCTCTAATGGTAAGACTCATCATGAAGGTACAGTTGAGTTAGGGATCAGGGAAAGAAAAAAAGAGGATAATTTCAGGCATAGGTGGATTTTTTCTTGTTCCCTCTATCATAAATATAGCCTCCTTCTCTTCTTATGCATTATAGGAGTTAAGATCAACATTCCTTTTCTTTTCCCATCCATTTGTTCATTAGTTTACCAAACACTAAGTGCTATAAAAATACACTTATATGTTCTCCATCTTCTTCAAACAAGAAAATTAGAATGCTTTCTCTTGATGACTTTACAAAGCAGCATCTAATTATCCTAAAGGGCAGAAGCAATGAGAATCTTTAGTTATATTAGATGTGTACCTACTAATACCATGCATGACTTATATGGGCATTTTATTGTAACTTGTTTTCTAAACTCCTAAAGTTTTGAAAAGTATCAAGTATTGAAGTGTGAAATCACCTGGAAACATTTCTCCCTTTTTTGGAATTTCAGAATCCCTCAGTGGTAGAATCTGGGGGAACCCCGAAAGATCATTTAGCTCCACACTTTCATTCCATAGAAAATACCTATGGGCAAAATGGTGAGTGGCTTTTCCAAAACTAAAAATGAAAAGGAATGGTAAGAGTACAGGGTTTATTATACTTGGTTTTCATTGTTTTTAGGTCTTTGTACAAAGAAAAGCCAGAGAATTTTGTCTTTATTCTCCAATTCCTTCTCCTCTGAGAATTACACAATATTAAGAGCATGATGGATTCCTTTCCTAAAAGTGGTGGTTACATGACAACAACCAAGGAGCCACCAAAGATCTATGGAGCTATACCCTTCCTACAGGCATAAAAGAGCTTTGAGAGGTCAAGAGCGAGGCTGTCAGGTTGAGCCACTGGAGGGCACCAAATTATCTCTTTTAACTGGAACTATCCATGCGTAGGGAGGAGAAAAAGCTGTAAGAGATTGGCATATGTGGGGGGTGAAGACAAAAGAATGGAAATTTCTACAATGCTGATTTTAATTCCACAAGAGTAAAGCTAAAGAAACAAAACACAGGGCAGGTATTCACAGGTAGGTACTATTCCCTGGGGTCAGAGGCCCTCCTGGGTTATTCTAGATCTTCAGTGGTCCAAGACCCAAGGAGACTGATACTCTGTATTTTCACCAAGTGATTCTTTACAAAAGACCAAGAAAAGTTGGTGCAGAGACTTTACTGAACCAGAATGATTTTTCATTTTTATTTTAAACTGTTCAGCCAGAGTCACTTGCCAATAGCCTTGGGAAAATATAAGATGAATGTCCATCTGTTCAGACACCTACAGAATCATCTGTTTTTATGTAGATAGGACTCCTGCTAGAATGTCATCTCAGTTCTTATAATTCACCCTGTTCATCCTCCAGCTGATTTAGGAAGTATTTCAACTGGTGACCCTCAAAGACCGTTAATAAGTTTGATGCTCCTTTTTGCTATGCTGGCTCTTCATTTGCTTGAAAGGTGGTAAGAAGCAATAAAAGGTTACCTGGCATCTCTGTTCTATAGCAAGAGGAGATCATTGAGACTCCAAAGGAACACCATAGGCTCACTTTGGAAGAGAAGAAAGCTTCAGTAATATTGTGTGCTGTTCAGAGAGTCACAAATCTTCAGTAAAGTTACTAAAGGCTTTTGTTTTCCATGGTCATCATAGAGAAAATAAAAAGAGCTCTGGTTTAACTGATAAAATGAGAACTGGACAGAGACCAGCCTGGGTATTTCAGTTAGCAATTAGGAACATGGTGTTCATTCTTAGTCACCTGTGGAGCACTTTGTAAAGCTCTGGAAGATGTTATGTAAAATATATTTATTTAGGATCAGGGTATACTTTGCCCTTCCACACTTGTGCCTTCCAAGCAATACAGCTAACCTCGGAAACATGGAAATCCCAGAATGCAGCGAATTACGTTTAGATCACTCTACTAAAACAGCCAGTAACTGGATCACCCAGGCTTAACCATTGTTCTAGAATTGGACAAGTCATGGAGAAGGCACTAGTCCAGGTTGGAACTGTAATTCTAATGAATTCTACCTCTTAACTAAGTATGTTGTTTCTAGTATTTTATAAGAGATACTTCTTATTTCATTCATGGAGGTTAACCAAAAGAATAATCATAATTAAAAATTGCAAGTTCCTCTATAGTTGGTGAAGCACCTTCCCCCTATATCCTACTTCATCCTTTCAACGACTTATGAGGTTAATATTATTTTTCCACATTAGAAGTATAAACAAAAAATAAAACAAAACTAAGACATAGAGAGGTTGAACAATTTGTATGAGGTCATGCAGTAAGTGGTCAAGTCAGCGTTCAAATTCTCTTTTTTTTAGGCAAGTATATCCACAGACTATTGGGGCTGTAATATGAGTGTTAGTCTTCTAGAACATACTCAGTTAAAACATGTAATTTTATTGATGCCCATACATCTTTACCAAGTAAGTGCAATAATGTTTCTGCCTCCTTGTTTCCCATAGGAAGCTCTTTGTATGCCTGCAATATGGTTTGCTGTGTGAATATCTATTTTAGCCATTGGATTGTAGGCTCCATGCCTTTTTCACTGTTATATTCCCCTACCTCTTTCCTCAGAGCCAAGCACAGTGCCTAGCCATATGATAGATTTTCCAATATTTGTTGAATTACATCGAATTAGTTGCTATTTTTTAAAGTTTGTGATGATTTGAGGCATCTTGCCAAATGATGCCTGCTTGAATTTCTTCCAAGACCAAAAATGAGCTATTTAATTGTGTTATACTCTATTTTGAACAAAAAGAACTTTAAAACTGATTTAAGAACCGCAATTATGGAGAACTACAGAGACCCTTCACAGTGATCCCCTCCCTGCATTCTCAACTTAAGGACCAGAAAGCACTGGAGAGATGGAGAGCCAGAGAGAGTATTGTAGCAGCAAGCAAGATACGGCAGTTTTGTAGAATACAACCTTTCTGTTCTCAGTGGTTTTGTCCAGTAAGAACCCATGAACCCATCCATCTATGCTCCAGTACAATGGATTGCACTGACCTGTAGGATCCATCGGTATTATCTGGAGACTTCTGAGGAAGACCTGTGTGTTCTCTGTGGGCTGGGGAGGAGAAATCTTTTTCTCTTGGCTTCACAGACATTCTCAGACTAAGGCTGGTGGCAAACGTGAACATGGTCACAGAAAGCAGTAGGAGAATGTGTGCATACTTGTGCCGTTTGGGGGGTGAGGGAGAACACAAACTGTCATATGCAAAAGAGATGAAAACATTGGGAATGAGTGCCCTGGAGACAAGAAAACTTAAAGTGGATATTTAGAGAATTTCTGACATGAAGTACGTATGACTTCTACATGCTATGTAGAGTCATATGCCGTAGCTACGATTTATGATGGCCTGGACTGAAAAATAGCAGTGGCTAGCATGTAACATACAGACATTCCTTTAAAATTATTCTATCTGAAACCTTCTACCCAGTGAAAAAGGTAGTCTCCCTTCAAGATTCAGTTCATGTAACACCTTTCCCCATGAAAAGTCCCTGATTTGCAAACATTATTAATTAGTTTGTTTAGACCTCTCATTCAGCACTCTTTTCTAGCTTTTTGTTTACTTGACTGTTTTCCTCACTGGACTGTGAGGCTGGAGTGGGATGCAACGAGTATAGTTATTCATCTTTGGACACCAAGTGCTTAGCACAGTGTTTAGCATGTACTGAATGTTCAGTGAGAATAAAAGGGAAGAAGAGAAGGAAAAGGAAAAGAAGGAGGAAGGAAAGAAAAGAAAGGGGATTCGTTAGGAAAGCGTTGTTTATTGGAGCTACAATGCAACACAGAATTGAGCTATAGCAGTCATTGCCTGAGCTGTTAGGTGTATAAGGTGGAAACTTAATAGGGCTGCATGGGGAATGGCATGGTACCATCAACTGAACAGCATTAGAAACCAAATAATTCTACCATAAAAAAAATTAATTGCCTCCATTGTAATGCCTATAAACTCAGAGAAAATGGTGTTCCTACCAAAGAGTTCAACAGCTCCCAGAGAACATGGCCTCAGTGCAGCCTGGTTTTAGAGACAGAGAGCTGCAGCATCTGGCAGACTCAGGAGCCAACACTCCAAGTCTAGAAGCTTTGGAGATTAGTACCAAGAGAACTGAAGGGAGGAACAGGGCCCCCAGGCAGAGAGCACAATGCAAGAGTGGCTTGGAACGCCCACAAGAGGATGCAAACTAGAGCAGAACGAAAGGGAGATGATATTCTTGCTTATACAGGGTAAACACTGTTACCAGATTGTTAGTGAAGGGGAAGTAAAGACCAACATGAGAACACCTGGAAACACCCCATATGGTTTACTGTGTGTATGTGGAATCCACTGTGTACAATTCCTACCATAGAGATGGGTTCAATCATTCTCACCAAAGTCTTTTCTTTATGAAGTCTCAAGTTAACACGCCTATCTAAATAATTATTATCTGTAGAAATAAATAAATAAATACCTGGAAAAGATGAACTCTACCTGAAGATGGAAATCAAGATTCTGATGTTCACTCTGTGAGAAGTAATGGTCCTTCAAGAATTTTCTATTAAGTCTGTTGCCAGTGCTTGTGTATATATCAAAGAAGAACTTCAATAGTGATCCCTCTGCTTGCATTTTCAGATTTGCTTTGTATTCCCATCCACCGCCTATTGCGTTAACACTAATATTCTGCTTCTACTCGATCATGTGATCGTGCTGTTAACAACTTGAGGCTTGAGTCTCCGAGCTCTAGAACTGGCCATGCACAATTTTTCGTTGTGTCTGGGGGCAAAGGCTTTAGATCCCAGGGCATTCTTATGAGCTCATTGTGACTCACTGCTTGCCAGCATTTTCCATCCTGAGTTTGTGACATGTGTGACGATCATGTATGCAATAGGCCTTTGAGGACAGACTTCCATATACAGGAGGGGTGTCATTTCTTTATCAGTGAAAAATAAATCTGTATGAGGAAGTCTGGAAATTATAAAAAGTTTTTTTTTCACTTGCTGAATTCTAAAAGGAACCCTAACACCAATTTCTATACTTTCACCAGTCTCTAAGGTGAGAGGAAATAAATGTCATTGCCCAGGTTTTCTGCTCCAGGAAATGGCAGCCCACAGAGTGTGAGTGCACGTGTCAGGTGCACAAGCTGGTCAACTGCAGAAGAGAAAGGGAGCTGATATTCTTAATCCCACCTGCCAGCACCTCAGCCTTTAAACTATTACAACATTCTTCCACGTAGAATTGCACAACTCTCAAAAATGCTGCTTGATAACTTCCATACATTGTTTTTTTTCAATGTCAAAAGAGAATATCCTTGAAATACCATCTGCAGTCATGATTTTATGGTTTTAAAATGCAGTGTACCCTGTACTGCATTTAGGGTCATAAAAGTCATTTTTAAAACATCAGCTTACTTTGATGACAATTGTCAATGTAGAGGTTTTCAATGGAAACTTGGTAGCAGTCACTTTAGAGTGAAAAGCCTGGCATTCTAACCCCAGAGAGCTGAGGAGCTCTTGTGATGAGCAGAGTCAGCTGTTTATAACTGAGACATTTGTGGGACCACATGAAGAGCCCAACACTGGAAGTTTACGGAAGGAACGGTTATGGTGATTTGAGGAAGGTGAGGAGATGTAATTGGTCTCCAAATCCCGATTCAGCCCTCAGAGAAGCCTGTGCCAGTGTCCAATCGGGCTAGCTCTAGAGTCAAACTCGCACATGGCTGCACAGCTTCCAGTTATTCTGTATACAAGTCTTGGAGCAAAGTATCAGGAACAGAAATCAGTCCAGCTCCTTGATCACTGTCCAAAGAGCCTGTATTAGTTTCCCAGGGCTGCAGTAACAAGGTAAAAAAACAAAGAAACAAAAATGTTGGCTCAAAGTAACATAAATGTATTGTCTCACAGTTCTGGAAGCTAGAAATCCAAAAACCAAAGAAGTCTGAAATTCCAGGGAGGGACACTTGGCATTTCCCAGCCCGCTGATGTGTCAGTCCAGTCACAAGGCCATCTTCCCCCTGTATGTCTTCACATCATCTTCACTCCGTGTGTCTCCATGTCTAAATTTCCCCTTTTCTTAAGGACATGAGTAATATTGGAGTAGGGCCCACCCTAATGACCTCATTTTAACTTAATTATCTCTGCAGGGGTCTTATTTCCAAATAAGGTCACATTTTGAGATATTAGGGGTTAGGACTCCCACATACCTTATTTGGGGAATACAATTCAACCCTTTACAGAGGTATTAAAAAAATCAAACTTCTAGGGAAAAAAACGTATGTCCAAAAATACGATGGCTTTTGATTTGCATTCATAAAAAAGTCTAAGCTTATGTTTTCTCAAATATTCTCATTTCTGAGCAATGATTTGAATTAGCATTCCAAAGTAAATAATTGATTTTGAAAAAATCAAACTTATAAAGACAGGCACTTCTGTGTCATTGTAAACTCACCCCTCACCTTGGTTCCCACAGCTACTCTCATGATATTTATCATTTTGTTTCCAGTATCTTAGCATACACAAAATTCTTCCACTGGACTGTGAGGTCTTAAGTTAGAACCTGCTTTCTTTTCTTTCTTTCAGTCTCTAGTACCTAGTAGAGTGTCTAGAACATATTGGTCACTTAGGAAATGCTTGTTTAATGAAGGATTGAATTGACAAAAAGTAGGGACAATATAGTTTTTATGAAATAAAACCCAGTGCCCCTGCTTGAGCAGTAGGCTATTGCTAATGAACTATATGACCTTTTGCAAGTCACTTCACTTCTCTGTGTCTGCTTTCATCATCTGTATAATGGCAGTGTTTAACTAAATGACCTTTAAGGTCCTTGAGGGATCCCACACAGAGGATTCTAAGTAATTTCATGCCACCTGAAATAGATGACAGTGATATCCGACCTTGCCACGGCATTTATATGCACCCTTGAAACTGAGTAAGGCAGGCAGGGAAATACAATGGAACACTAAGGACTCAAGCTCTCACTACTTCCTTACAAACAGCTGGTTCCTCAACCTCACCCACATATCCCCTTTGACTCCCTTGACTAGTTTCATATCTCTGATCTCCTAAGAAAGGCCACTTTGTGCACATCCTTCCTTTGCTCTTTGCCCAGCAATCCCATGATCTGCATCTGATGTCCTTTTGGCCAGTTAGTTCTTCCAAAGGTGCTCAGAACTCTCTGTAAGTTATAGGTCATGGCCCTCATTGTTCCCTTCAAATAGAACAGAATACCCACTGTTTTCCTCCATACCCTGACTGTGCTCTCTCTCCTTTCCAAAATAGATCATGATTCAACAATCTAGTATGTCAGTCAATTTTGATGTTTTCAGCAACGGTTATAAATATATCTGTGATGATAGAGGGATTTTCTAAAAGAAAATCCATTTCTGTGTTCACGCTTAATCCCACAGGTTCTGTATTGGCCTCCTGCTATTTAGTATTTTGTGTCTCATTCTTATTCCCAACATATGCTAGAAAATAACCTTTCTAGACTAGAGAGAGAAGGTGGGAAAGGAAACCAGATTGGGCTTTTGATTATCGTTTTTCTTGTTGTTTCAGAACATGGGAATAAAAAGGCAAAATATACACTCTTCCAGTGCCTCAGTTTCCCATTGGCGAAATGAGTTTGATGGTATTAGTCACCTACCTCAAAGATTTGTTGGAAGGATAGATTAGGTAATTACCAAACCTTTTGATCTTGTCCAATATACATTAAGTTGTCAACTAATGATTTAGAAGTCTATCTCCTGGTCTTTCAGAACCCCAGACTGGGATTCACCTACAGCCAGAAAGCTGTATTTAGTGAGGTTTTGGTCATTTTCTTCAAAATTAAACTAAAAGTTGGCCTTAAAAACCTAAGTTATAACCATATCTGAACATAAAGGGGATGTCATAAATTTGTCATGAAAAGAGATTCATCTCTGGATCTTCAAGGCTTGGATTAAAAGATATTCAGACACCCTTTCAAAATCAAGCAGCTCACTACAATGATTCAAAAATATGAAAGGTTATAAAAATTGACTTAGAAATAACAAAAACATAACAATACATCCTGGGTTTTGGCATCACGAAAGGTACATTGATATTCCTTTCCTCTTAGAGTATGTCTTAAGGCAGGCTTCAGCTAAAAAGATTTTTGTGAAGACTTATGAGTATTCCCTTTCTTTTGTGGACAGGAGATCTCTCTGTATATGAAGCAAAGTGGCAGTTCTGGGTTTACTTCTTGCAAAAAAAACCCAAACACTTGACTCTAGGTTTATGCTACAAGGCACAGTAGGGTTGGCTGTGGGCAGCAGAGTGGTAGAGAAAAGGAAGGAAAGGGACCCCGTACCATTTGGCTGCGTATGACATGGAACCAAAGTACATAACCCTTCTTAGCTTCAGTTTATTGATCTGCAAATGGAAACCATATTACCTCTGCTACTTCAAAGGGTTTAGCTTTTCTGACCCAATTTTCATAGCTTCATGCTCCTCTTTTGTAGTTTTGTTTCTATGTTCTTCTTCCATCTTTTGCACCTGCTTTTCAGAATCCAGATGCCTAAGAGGACTCCCTGCATAGCCATGTTGGTTTCTACAGCTGCCTCAGGTCAGATTTTCACAATTACATTTGAAAGCTTGCTGTCATTACATCCATCCTCGGCCATTTCTCCTTTTAGAAGCTCTGGTCACAGAAGCTTGTCTCTTCTTTACCTGAGTCTACATTAACTGGCTTATTGTTAAGTCCTCTAGAACTTTGTTGAATAAATAGTGAATGAAATCTGATTTCCTAAAGTATTCAACTATACCCCAAATTCCGTTCCTGGGCTGTTAAATCTCCTAGAAATTTATTACATCCACTCTCTCCCAAGGTCCCCATCTCTTTTGCTTCACAAGAATGAAGTTCAGGGCAGAGGTTTTTCTGGTTAGCTTATTCCATCTTAAAATCAATGAAAGCGGAGGCAAGGGAGTCAAACATTTATTAGATGATCTCTTTTTCCATGAATGATATGCCCATTATTGAAATATTTCCTTCATTACTCAACCCCCTAGACCAGTGCTACCTACACCTACCCAATCATAAAAATTACCTAGAAAGATTGTTCAAAATAGATAACCAAGTCCTTTCCCAAACATATTGAATCTGAATCTCCAGGGATTTAAACTTAGACTCTGCATTTTTTTAAGATTTCCCTAAGTGTCTCTGGACATGGCCGGGTTCAGGAAACACTGTCTTAGAAAGTTGTCCTTTGAGCCTGAACAGAAAGCCCTCTTACAGGTTTTTGTTTGTTTGTTTGTTTTAAATAAAGAAACAACAGAGTCTCCCTCTTGAGGTGGGCAAGGCAGATTCTCCAAAAGAATCTTTGTTTTTTGTTTCCGTTTTTTTTTCTTTTTTAAGTCACATAATGGTGATTAACATAACATAATAAAATTAAATTAAATTAAAAAAAAGATAATGAGGGCTGGATTCATTTTCTAGGACTGTTCTAATAAGTACCATAGACTTAGTGGCTTAAATAAGAGAAGTTTATTGTCTCACAGTTCTGGAAGTAAGGGGTCCAAGATTAAGGTGTCTGCAGGACCATGTGCCCTCTGAATGTTCTCAGGAGGGATCTAATCTAGGCCTCAATCCCAGCTTCTGGTGGTTCCTGGGTGTGTGACAGCTTAATTCCAGGTTTTCATGGCGTCATCTCTGTGTATGTGCATGTCTATCCGGATGGCATACGTTACAAAAAACAAGAGTGGACAGAGCTGCTTCATATGCTTGCATGTTTCTTGCTACCTTTTCAGCTGTGAATACAAACTGGAAAGAGATTCCTGGTCCTAAGGTACAGAAAGGGCAAGATACCACTCTCAGGAAATCAAAGGTCATGGAGGGAAAAGAATTTCTGTCGACAAGACATAACAAGAGGAACGTCAAGAGACCTGCTGACTGATACATGAAAAATTTACAATATAATTGACAGGAAATTATAGCTTGAGTTGAAGTGACAAGTCGTTAAATGAATATCAGAGAAAATAAACCGAAAATGATATTCGTCGGAGACAAATAACCCAGTAGACACTACCAAGAAACTGCTAACAAATGTGCACGTGGAGAGAAAAAGAGCTTCAAAGCATCATTTGTGGTGACAAACGGTGACAAATGGGGAAACTTCAACTAGCAAAAAAGACTGTATCGCATTCCAGGGTGTTAGCAAAGGGGGACACAAGACACTGCGCAGATAAAACCTGTCTAGAAACAATGCCAGTGAACATGGACCATGAAAGAGCACGACCTGCAGAAACACTGGAGTTTTCAATTGACGGGGTTCAATCTATTCATTTTGAAAAAATTAACAAAGTATTCTAATTTAAGATACTGACCTTGCACGACCTTATGTACCACCAAAGACCTTCCTCTTTTTTTTTTTCTAGTAGTAAATGTATTTTTAAAAAATAGTCTAAAAACTCAATCCTACGTAACTGATGAAAATTGGAGCAGATTCTGTTCTGAGAAATTAAAAAATATGCATTAAACTCTACTGTCCTGAACCATTGTTCTATCTTGTCCTTTTCTGGTACGCAAACAAGTAACATTTTAGCACTCCAAAATGTAAATTCTGGCCATGCTACCTCTGTGAAACACAGCTGAGAACTAAAAAAATAAACACAGAAGTCCTTTGGAGAGTCAAAAGATATCACAAAATGTGTTTCCTTAAAGCTCATCTAGTTCCCTCTTGGGAATATGCTCTGTTCGTCCTTCTGAAATGGTTTGCACATGCTCTGCACATACAGCATGTATGATTACTGGTGTCCCGACTAGTGTTAGTGGAAGAGCAAGTGATTGAAAGGATACAGTATTATCAGTTCATGGTGACACATTTGATAGCTGTAGGACATGACAGCTGACAGCAAATGAGAAATCATAGAAAGGATAAAAATGAAACTTGAGAACAAAAAGAACAACAATGATCTTAAGTCGCTTAATAAAGGGAAACAGCTCTATGCATCTCAATTATCCCAACAGCATCACTGAATTATAGCATGTTATCATAACAGATGATTATAATGATGACCCTGAGCCATCAGGAGAAAAAAAATAAATTTGGTTCCAGATGCATCATTTAAGGTGGCAGAAAAATGTGCAATAAAATTTTAGAAAGATCTTCATCCAAATGATTTTTTTTTAAGTTCTAGTGCTGAAAGTAATAAACCCTTACTATTCAAAAAATTCGGCTCCTAAAAATGACTCATTCTTTGTCATATTCATAAAATACCATATTTCTGCAGCCCAGACCTGTCTCCTAAGTTCTAGATCCAGATTTGAAACAGTTTGTTAAACACCTCTGTTTACGTGTCACTCTGGTTCTTCCTATTACACAACTCAAATTATGACCTCCCACCTCAAAGCTTGCTCTGGTATCAATCGAATGCCACTACCTATGCCTTAATACAAGTCAGAACTTTCACACCTATCCCTATTATTAATCCTTGATTATTCCTTCTGTCTCTCCCTTACATTTAGTCAACCCAAGTTTTCCATCTTCACCTAGAAGTCTCTTTTGTATCTAAGTTCCTAATCCCCACCTCAGTGCCCTTGCCTGAGCTTGCACTATTTCTAGCATCTCTTTCTCATAATCACCCAATGTTAGAGTCACACCAGCTCACTTGCCATTTGCCATTCCCTCTTAATTCTTTCATGTCTTTCCTCCTGCCTGGTCAGAATGAGTCAAGTGCCCTCTTGTTTAGGCAACTCATTTTGCATGTATGTGTTTATTTATGTGTCAGTCTTTTTTACAAGACAATGAGATACTTGAGTCTAGGCAATACTTCTTAGGCACTTAGTGAATATTTCTTGAAATATTTATTGAGCAACTAATAAGAGCAAGGCAGTCTGCTAGCACTGGAGGAATAGCAGTGAATAAGATAGATCCTGAGATTTCTGAAATGTACAATACATAGAATCATCACATTTACAAAATGCCAAATTATTATAGTGCTTCCATATCTATAATACATTTTTAATGAACATAATGTGTGAACAATTAACCAAATTTTAAATACTTTACTTCATACGTATCCTCAGAGAATACAGGTTTTCATTGGATCATCTCATTTGTTCCTCACAACAGCTTTCTGACAGTCATCCTTACTGTCCTTGAGATGATAAAGAAGCCAAGTCTCATGGAGGTTTTAGAATTTGTTCAAGTTTACCTCCATAAGATGGACAGAAACAAAAGCAGACATAGTTTTCTGACTTAGTCTGCTATTCTTTCCACTGTTCTTTCTTCTCTGCCCAAATGCTCATCCATCAAAACATAGTTTGATCCAATATGAAAATCTTAATGCAGAGGAATGCAAATGTTTAATGACCAACAACTGCTTTTGATTTTCTTGAACTATGGATAAGTATTGGCTCTTCCATCTACAAAAGGAAATTATCAGTAAAGGTACTGATAAGAATCAGAAGGTCCATTCAAAAGGTTAACTGAAGAAAGCTCAATGAACTCATTACTTACAGAGAAAAAAAGAAGGTCAAGGTGATCATTGAGAGATGATACAGCATCTGGATACTAGCCACAGTAGGAAGCTGTCATGAACTGAGTTCTGAAGGGACAGGAGAGGGAACAATATTACTGGTACTCAAAAAAAAAAAAAAATTGTAGCAAGAGAAGAGGAAGTGCCTCATAAGAGATGTGGCCATAGGAGAAGGAACACAATTATTACAAAGACTACAGCCCAGCAGGGGAAAATAGAGGAAGAAATATTGGTAGCCCTTCTCTATCCCTTCTTCCGATTTCTTGCCAGTGCCTTTCATTAGCAGAACCCAGTTAGAAGTAGAGAAAATCAGAGCCCAAGTGATGCCGTTCTTGAGGTCAGATTTTTGGGGAAGAGTGCAGGGAATGGAAGGGCAAAACAGAGACCTGAAAAAAATGGAGAATGATCAGCACAGAAAGCCCTCTACATGCTGAAGAAAGGAAGTATGTCATTTTCCTATTAATTATTGGGGTTCTCATGGTAATAGGATACAGGTGATGTTATTCAGTGCCTTTTGATTAAAATTAATTATGTTAAGTGACTCTTGGCTTAATGAGGCCACATTTAAGGTCATGGACCTTGGAACCTGCCCAAGCAGTCTCCCCCATATAAGGGCACTGTGAATAAGCAAGGTGCTTAATTTCTGTGAACCCCAGCTTCATCTCCTACTAAAGAAGGGAAGTACTATTGTCCACCTCATAGCACGGTCTGAAGAATTAAATGAGATGATGGGGGTAAAGTGAAGTATCTGACACAAATGGTAAGAGTTCAATCCACATTTATGATTCTAAAGTCATGGTAGAAAGATTGAAAGATACCCAAGGAGTGCCATTCCCTGTCAGAGAATTTATATTAGGTTCAGAAAATCTGTGGAAAATGCAAAAAATGTAAGTATTGTGATGACCTTATTTTTATGAATATTTTATTCACCAGCCATTTCTGTAGCCATGCCTTTGCCAAGCTGATGAAACCTGTGGAAAATAACATACTCAGAATAAAGTTTTTACATGCATAAATATAATTCATAGGATTATAAGTGAAAACAATTATGGAAGCATTTGCATATTTATATATAAACCAGTCATAGATATAGTTAAAGAAAAAATTATGATATTGTAATGTGCGTTCTCGTTTAGTAGTACATTACAAAACAAGATCTAATAGGAACTCTAACAACTAACATAATTTTGAAATAATAACAAAGGTAACATTTCTAGATATCAACAGTAACTGTGATTTGATAAGAAAATATTTGTGATCTCTAATGGTGACACAAATCACAGATACTGCTAACACTGCTGGAATTTGCTGCTTTACATTTGCAACTAAGAGAATTAGTGGTCAGTTAGTAAGAGATGGTGCAAAAAAGATAGATTTCTTTTTCCTGCACAAGTTCACAGGTCACATAAATTTTTATCCACAGTGTTTGGGGTCCACGGAACTCCTGACCTGGAGCCTGACACAATGGCTGGTAAGCAGTATACATTCAATAAGTATTTGCTAAACTGAAATAAACATGACAAAAGAACCATACCTACAGACACGAAGTATTAGAATATTTTGCAGACAGTGAGTTACTCTTAGTGAGCCGTTAAGATTGGACTCATGCAGGCAAGATTTCAATAGATCTCACCTGTAGGTCCCACCAAGCATAGACATGAAATGTCTCACATGTAGAATAGGACAAGCTCTTCGAGTTAACCTGTAATCACAAGGCTTTATGGGATGACTTGAAGAAAAACTACAGAGTGTGTTAAGGAACAGACCTTTTAAACTTGACAATAAAAGAAAAGGAACACCAGGAGGAACAATATTTGCATAGATAAAATTTCTTTCCTGAAAAAGAAAAAAATTCTCCTAAGTCAGTAAATGACTCCAATCAACATGGTAACCAGTGTGTGAGGACATATTTATTAAATTCTCTTGAAGAAGCAAAGCATTAGGACTTGAAAAATAACAAGACAGTCCTCTTACCTATCAAAACATCATTTTAAAAAATGGTAGGAAGGTTGTAAGGATGTATAAGAATTATACTTGTGAGAATGTAACTTGGAGCAACCAACCATCTGGGGAAGAATTCAATAATAGGCATCAAAACCCTACCCACTATTGAAGAGCTTTATGTACATTATTCTATTTAATACTTACAATGACCTGAGGAAGCAGATATGAGTATTCCCATTTTATAAAGGTAAACTCAATGGATCTGTGAGTTAAGTAATTTGTCAAAGCCACAGAGCCAGTGGGAAGCAGAAACAGAATTCCAATCCACGTCTCTCTAGTACCAAAACCTATACTTTGTCCACCATATCACACTTCCTAACTTTTGGTTAAGTAATTAGATCTTTGCTAATTTAACCTAAAGGTTACATGCACCAAGACAGTGATTGAAACATTATGAATAATATTAAAAACAAGCTCAAGCTCAACAATAGAGGAAAAGTTAAGGGAATTATCATGAATTACTTCTCTAATTAGTCTGCAGCTATTTAACATTCTGTTGCCGATAATAACATGGAAAAATATCTATGGTAACTTAAGGAAGAAAGGAGAGTAGAAAATAATGTGATCACAACCACAAAAAGTTTGCAAAATAATTACGCATAGGAAATAACATAAAATGTTAAATGTCAATGATTTACTCTGAGTGGTAGACTTTGAGTAAATTTTTTCTTTCTTCTTTCTGGTTCACTGGATTTCCACATTTTCTATAGTGGACATTCTTAACATTTGTGATAGAGGAAATATACATTTATTTTTAAAAGATGAAAGCAGAATCATATTGTAATATATAGATGTATCAAACCAATACCTTACACTCCTCAAACTTACACAATGTTATATGTCAATTATATCTCAATATACACACAAAAAATTTAAAAATGTGAAAAGAAGAGTTAAATGAGATAACTAATATATTTAAATTACATAAGAGCTTAAATCTTGCAATACTAAGTCATAATCTTGTTCCATCAAACTTAGCACTCTATCTCTTACCAGTGACTTATTAACGTGTTGTAGAAAGCATAGTCACCTACTTTGATACTGCCCTCAAGAGACTAGGAATCATGGCCATCATGGAAACATGGTAACGACAGAGGGTTGAAAGTTCTCAGTTCGTCCCTGGACTCTACAACTTATTAATTAGTTTTGTGATTTGGGGCAAAGTCTTGAAATTCTCTGAACCTTATCTACAAAAGATTATTATCATTAAATTGTTATTAAGATGGTTACAAAAAGTATATTTGGTGCTGTGTGTCCTGCTCTCCCTGACACCAAGCCATGTGTGATAGAGTGGAAATCATCAATCCCATACAGATATTTACCTCAATGTATTTAATTATACCACCTCTTTCTTAAGAAAAAAAAAAAAAAAAAAAGCCAGCTGGCAGAAGAAATAAATATAGTACAATTAATTAACATAGAAATAAAACTTTGGGATGGAAAGATGGTCAAAGGAGAAAAGCAAACATTCCAATCAGAGGGTCAATACAATTTCTGTGACCAAGCATAAAGTCTGGCTCTAAGTTTCCAGCAGCCAATGCAAAGCTAGTCACACAACTTTAATGATCAGATAGAAGGAAACAGACTAGTGCCTTAAGGGTCACCAAGGTTTTACCAGAAACAAACTCTGAACACTTTTTTTTTCCCGTGTGGGGTATTATGTACAAGAATTGAATGATATAATTGGCAACACTCACAAATAATTCTTTACAGCAAATGGAAAAGTAGGTTCCACATGGCTATTTTTTATAGTGACTTTTGTGAAAAGTCAAGAATTTAACATAAATCTCTAAGTCAGCAAAGGCAATTCCACAAGGACTCAGATGACAGCCAACAAGACTCCGGGTTTCGAGGCACTCTCTTTTTCTCCCTTTTCCCTCTCTCTTCCCTCTTGCCCTCCTTCCCCTCTTTAAACTCATTTGGAAGCAGCCACTAAAAAGTAGCTAAGAATGTGGACTTTGGGATCTTATTTTTTGATTTAAATTCTCATTCCCATATATCCTAGTGATTGGCTCTGGGCATATTACTTAATCTCCTCTGTAAAATAAGGTTAATCAAAATCCCACAGAGTGCTTAAAATAGTGCAAAACACATAGTAGCTAGCCCATAAAAGTTAGTAAATACCACCACTAATAATAATATCAATAATTATTTCATTCATTTGGCAATCATTCTTGAATACCTGTTATGTATTAGGTAATGTACAAGGTGTTGACTATTCAAAAATAAATTGTTCCCTGACCTCAAGAAACTCATATACAATGATAGAGGCAGATATCTAAATTGAAATTCTAAAACAAGTTTATATTGCAGGTGATTATGAAAGAAGCACCAAACTCAGTTTGGTAGAGAAGTCTCTTGGGAGTCAAGGAAAGCTTTCTGGAGAAAAGTGGCAAATGTAATAAGAGCAAACACTTGCATGATGTCTTACCCTGCGCCATGAGCTGCTCCAGGTACTTGCTTATCTTAACTCACTTAATCCTCCCAATAATCCTGTAGTGTGTTTTTATCCTCGTTTTACAAATAGGGAAGCTGAGGCATGGAGAAATTCAACAACTTGTCCAAGGGCATAAAGCTAGAAAGTGACAGAGAAGAGTGGCTGTGTTCTTTATCACTGTAATTGTGTCTGTGGTGTCTTAAACCCTAAAGGACTTGTGACAGTGACCCAGCTAGTGTGAGGTATGTCTCTGCAAACAACAAGAATAACATGAGTGCAAGACACAGATGTAGGGAACAGCATGGTGTGGGGGAAGAAGGCACCATTGCTCAGCAGCAGGTGCATCAGGGATGTAGCAGGAGGAGGTGAGGAGGGTGGAGGTTCAGGGTGTGGGAGATCATGAAGAGTCTTGTATGCCATGCTAATGAACTTGAACTTTAACCTGCTGGACCTGAAAATGACTATACATGAGTTTGAAACATGCCACTTGAACAGGAATTTTGCTCTATATGACATTGAGCAAGTTACTAAATATCTTTAAGTTTCAATTTCATTAGGGGAAAAATGGGACTAATAAAATTCACATTACAGGGCAAGCAGTGATATATGCATACATATAAAATGTATGGTATTTAGTAGACATTCAACAAAATGGTCATTATCATTTTAAGACACATTATGGGTAGCCTGAGTGAAGAAACAGGCATCCCCAAGGTTCAGCTAGTGCCAAGGACCTGCATTCTATAGAAGTAGGACCTACACTGAGCAAAGTTTGTGTCCCCCCAAAACGCAGATGTTAAGCTCCCGACCCCCCAAAGTGATGGTATTTGTATATGGAGCCTTTGGGAAGTGATTAGTTCCCCCCAAAACCCATCTGTTAAACTCCTAACCCCCCAAAATGATGGTATTTGTAGGTGGACCATTTGGGAGGTGATTAGCACATGAATGCGCTTCATGCTCTTATAAAGAGACACGAGGAAGCTCCCTTGCTCCTTCCACCGTGTGAGGATACACCCAGAAATCTGCAGCCAGGAAGGGAATACTTACCCCACCATGCTGCCAGCCTGCTTGTGCTCTTCCAGCCTCCAGAACATTGAAAAATAAATTTCTGTTGTGTATAAGCTGCTCAGTCTGTGGTATTTTGTTATAGAAGCCTGAATGGACTACAACAGCAGGTAAAAATCTCATGAAGCTAAAAACTACCCTTGACATTCTTTTAGGAAGTTGCTGACATATCATTTCTCAGCCAGTATAACATTCCAGCATTGAAATACGTTACTGTTGCTTCCATTCATGAAGGAGATGTATCTGTCTCTGTCTGCTTGTCCGTGTGTCATCTCTCTTCGTGTCTATCCCTGCTGAATGAGGACAGCCAAATTCACATAAGTTAAATGAACATATAATTCAAGTCCTTCTTAAATAGGCCAAAGGCGGGGGGGGGGGGGGGGGGGGGGGAAAACACACCGTCATTTTTTTTTCCCATTACGGGGGGGAAAAAAGTTCTCTCAAGTAGACAATCTGTCATTAACGGAGTCAAAATAAAGCCTTCCTATACATACTTTATATTTCAAGTGAACTATCACGAAAATTACTTTATTTGCCATCTCCTAGGTCCCTGGGATTCATGTATCGTGCAGAGGCAAAAACAGACTAAGAGAAGGAGAATGACTTGTTGAAAGAAGCAGAGCTGGTCATTTCAGAATGAAAACACAGGACTTCTGCTCTGAGGCTCAGCTCTGCACCTCCCCCCCACCTGCAAGAGCGCCTCTTCACGCTGCCTCACGTTGGAAAGCCGCGTTGGTTACAGGGACACGGGGCACCTCACCAAACACCGCAGGGAGTATTGACAGGTATGAGTCATGAAGGTGCCAGAGCTAATAAAGCAGGGAAGAAAGGGGAAAGAAACATGGATATACAGGGACTCGATAGACTAAGATTTACCCCGGAACAAAAGCCTTCATTGGGAAGAAATAAAAGGACTCTTTAAATTTAAGGACCCACCTCACCGAATAGCTAGAAACCACCACCACGTTATTTCTCATAATGAAACTGGACAGAGAAAAACAACAGAGCCCAGCTATACATAACAAGAGAGCATCGCAAAGAAGGCTGTGATCAGTGGAAAGCCAGAGGATTGGATGATGTGAAAATAGGCAGTGTTCCACCTACCCCTGTCTGTCCCAAGAAAGTCCTGAAAGCAGATAGGCTCTCTGAAACATTTTTATGTTTCCAAAGCTGATCGGATCCTCTCACTGAGAAAGGAGATGAAGAGATACACTTTTAAAAGGTTATTTCAGGAAGAAACTGTTTTTTGAAATGCTCCTTATATAATATTTACAATGAGGCTGATTGTTGACAAGTAGAGTTTGGAAAATGCTTCAAGTTTGGTCCGGATTACAAAACATACAAAGTCGTCGAGAGAGAGAGAGAGAGAGAGAGAGAGAGACAAATGATGTGTACAGAACAAGCCTTTTCTGCTGTGCTTTTGTCCTCCCGGATGGGCTCAGTGTCGTCCTCTGCTGGCCCAGTGTTCTGCTAGTGTCATGAAACGTAGCAGAAAGGGGACTGAAAGCCAGGTCTAAGTCCTTCAGATATTTTTGCCTGAAAAACAAACAAATGATGTCACAGGAAAGAAGAGAGATTATATAAGAAGCCAAGGCAACAAATGCGTCAGAAGAACAAAAATGAGATACATAAACCCTCTTCTGTGAAAACAGAACAAGATTGGAATAATATAGAGAGAAAACAAGGCATCTGCCCTGTGGGAAAATTTTTCCTTTTCTGATTATATAAAATACAAGTTGGGTTTTCGGGCTAAAAAAAATTTTTTTTTCCAGGTTCATAATTTATTGTACAAATTGAGTATCACATGATTAGTTGACATTAGCTTCTCCAGGCATGGGAACTTAACAGATGAGGTACAGGTTAAAATTCGTTTATGTTGCTTTCACAGCTGGTGTTTTTTTAGACCTTAACTTGAAGTATAAGATCATCAGAGCAATGCCTCCATATGTGGCCAGTACACAATTCATTCCACCTGTGAGAGTATAAGAGTTGAAATATTTTTTGATACCAGTGAAATGGAACTGGGCATCAGTTTCTGGACCTGCCATGATTTCAATCTTGCAGAAGGCACCAATTCCGCCAGTTGGGTCCGGGCTTAAAATTTTTAATCTGAGTCCTGGTTCACTAAGAATAACCCATTTCCACTAGTCGGTTTTAGCGGGGCAACATGCCACATTGCCATTTTCATTGCTTACAAAAGCATTTCTTTCTCTTTCACTTTACATGTTGGTGCCTGTGGGTCAGCTACTGTAGCTCAGAGGCATACGTCTTCTGATCCCATTACCCAGGTGAACAAATAGCTTCTTGTCGGGACATATATTTATAAAATCCGAAGAAGATTGTTACGTGCATAATGTGTGTAATGTGCATAAGGCCATTCAATATTTACTCAGAAACCTTAGAATCAAATCCCCAAACTTTGCCATGACATGTAAGTTCCAGACTTCTTCATGGCCCTTCATCTCCATTCATGCTACCTTCCCCATCAGTATCCTCTAGACACACTAGCTCACTTCCTTTCAATTTCTTGAATATGCCAGGTTCTTTCCAACCACAGGACTTTTGCACAGGCCTTCCTGATGCTGGAAATGTCCTTGCCTCTAACCTGCAATGAATGAATCCTAGTTATCCTTTAGACCTGAGCTTAATTGATAATTCCTCAGAGAAGTCTGCTTTGATTCTTCCATGAAAATGAGGACCCCTTGTAATTATCTCTGAAAGTTCCAATTCTTTTTCTGCAGCACGCTTCTCACAATTTGTAATGACATAGTTCATGATTATTTCATTTCTGACTACCTGCCTTACTAGATTGGAAGCTAGATGAGGGCAGAAATAATCCTTATCTTTTGAATAAATACATTGCTTCTTCTCCCACATCTAGTAATTGATGATGTACATTACATACTCAAATATATGTGTAATGAGCTGAGTTGTGACTAAGAATATGTTTACGGCATTCTTTATATAGCTACCAATACTTATCGAGAATCTACTATGTACTAGTTGCTGGGAATATAGCTGTGCCTAAGCCAGACCCATTTCCTGCCCTCATGGGTCTTGCAGCCTATATCCTATGGTCACATTTTCTATGCGGAATTGTTCAAAGCCTTTTGAAAATGGAAGGACGGCATTTATATACCTAAACTTCCCCCTTGAAAAGAACAACAATTCATGGCAAAAACATTAAGTCAAAGTAGAAATTCTGCCTTCATTCAAGCTACCTTTTCATTCACTCACTCTTCCTACACCAACAAATCAAAAAGGGACAGGTCATTGGCTTTGATCTCAAATTTCTTTTGTTCATTTGTGTCAGCGCGGTAATGTTATTTAACCTTTGCTTTTTGTGCTTAAAGGATACGAGTGTTCTGATAAATGTAGTACTGCAGTCAATAACACACCAAAGCCTGCCCATAATTGGCTTACTTGGGAAATAAAAGGCCCTGCTTACTAAGTCTTAAATAATATACTCTGGGCAAGTCTGAACATCATTTTATCACTGATGATAGGAATTTAGATGTTCAAATCCCAGTATCGTTAATGAGAGTTGCAACCCAGCTGCCCACAACCTATTCTAAAAATATACCAAGATCCATACTGAATTCTTTACTCCCTTCCCTTCAAATTTTTACCTGATTCTTTCAGGTAAAAACAGGGTTAGTACACAACCTCAAATCCTTTTTAGCCTGGCACAGTTAAATAAATTTAACCTTATATAGCCATGCCCACTGCATGTTAGTAGACAAAAGTATACCAGTTAACCACATAAAAACCATAAACATTATATTTAAGTTATAGGAAAAAACAAATAATACCTCAGTTAGTCTTTATGTCAGATAATTTGTAATTACTTTTCATTCCCAAACATGATATCAGAGTATGAACTCTGTTGCTTGGACTTTGCCAATAATTAGCAGGGAACATTTGACAAATTTTCAAGTAACTCCATATACAGTAGCAATGTAAGCTGATCATCTAATGGTAAAAGCTTTGATACTTCGCTAGTCTCTAAAAGGCCACAGCATGGTAATAGAGAATCACTTCGCAGTAAGGCAATCAATCCGAGAAAGCATATGCTGGGTATCGGTTTCATGTGGTACCTAAAGAAGAATTTCCTGGAAATGTTTTCAAAGTATAAAGATAATAAGACACAACATTCATCAAGTAGAACATACCAAAGTGTGCCTTCTCAGGCAATTCTTGAAGAAATCATGTATAAAAAGAAAATAATCCATTCAAATCCACAGAGTCCACTGCCCCATTTTAAAGCAGCAAATGACTGATCCAAACCAATTTCAGTTGGCATAGTGCAGATAACCTACACACCAAAGGAGCAAAAGAAGGCTTCTTGAAGAAACAAAAAATGGAATTCTCAACCTGGGACTGGAAATCAGGAACCCTGGAGTTCCAAAAGACACCAGTAGACTAGACTGGCTGGCTTTGGGTGTGTCAATGTCAAATGTCTATGACATATGTCTGTTCATACGTCTGTGGCTTTACCTACATCCATGCTTGTGTCATCTGTATCTATTCACATATATGTACATCTGTTCAAACTGCTCTGGGTCAGATACCAATGCTGGTGATAGTACCAAACATTGAGGAACTCGATCACATGCAACAGAGAACGCCATCCAATAATTAGCAATACGAATTTAAGAAGCTCACTCATTGGGCATGACAGACACACTGGGTGAGGCCAATGAGCTCTTCAAATGCCACAGAAAATATTTGGGTCTTGAATTTAAAAATCAAATTGCTGGCTTTAAACTGTGAAATCAAAACTTCCAAGTCAAAATCACAAAGATTTAATTAGATGTCTATAAACATATTATGTCAACTTCATTCATGGTGATATTCAGAATTCATAAACATTTCATTATACTTGAAAACAATTTGCAGGTTAGATTTTCTTGAGTATGCATGATGACTGCTGAGAAATCATAGCTGACTTCAAAGTAAATGAGTTATATGGAGCCAAATAATTTTGAAGCTCATTTAAAAAAAACGCACAAAAATTTATACTGGCCAAATATTTTATTTTAAGTGTAGGATTTCGATGCATTTTGATATATTGATATGATGTGGGGTAGGGTCCCCAAAAGAAAGAATACCAAAGAGCCTACAGAAGCCTCAGAATCACCTGGGTATAGCAAGAGGGGATATAAATAGAAGGGGCTTCTTTGGGGATGTGAAGTTTAAAATAGGATTAAGAGTTTATTCAGCAAAGGGAGAGAAAATACATACATTTGCAAAGACACAATCATGCATTTTGGGGCATTGGTAAAATGTTCATCAGGGCTAACAGGTAGGGTACACGAGCGGGAAAATAGGAAGAAGGCCTGAAGAAATATTAAGGCTGAACCAAGAGCAACTCAGAAGAAAAAGAACCACGAAGGTTTCTAAACAAGAAAAGGACATGATCAGATGCATTTTTCTGTACAACAACCCCAGTGACAGCGTGGACACACATGTGGTGGAGATGCCCATGCGGAGGCCATGGCAATACGAGACAGATGAAAGGTGATGAGAGCCAAAGCTTTGGCTGGAAATGTCCAAATTCAAGAGACATTTCAGCTTGGGGATAAAAAACAGTTTCTTACTTGGCACTAAGGCTTTGAGAGCAATTCCAAGAAAGACGTGTTGAGTGGGATCATTTTCTCTGAGGCACAAGTTATTTTATAAAGTGGGTAAGTCCAACCCATCGTAAACGTTCATGTATCCTTTCTCTTTTTAAAAACGTGGTGTGATTCTCTTTTGTTGAATTCAGCGAAAATGTGAGTGCCTTCTATGTAAGCAACATGATTACTTGCTAGGATTGGAGAAGTAAGCAGGTGCTATCATACGAGTTTGGAACATGGCTATGGCTTCTTGACTATCCTTTTGCCTGTTCTTTGCACTTGGATTGTTTTTTGTTTTTGTTTTTGGTTTTGGTTTTGGTTTTGGTTTTGTCTGCAGCCAGTTTACCTGCCATCCCCGAACAATGCTCTTATTGTGAACCAGGTTGCTAACCTCACTACTCATTTCACGTTCTTACCTACAAGCCCCTAGTTATGCCTGCCAAGGGCCAGTCAGTATGAAGCCAGCTTACCTTCCCTACAACCCATCAATAGCTTTCACCCAGCACTACTCTCAGATTGGCTTTCCCTTCTAGCCTTCTATTGCCTACATTTGTCTGCTAAATTTGCAGGTCTATGCTTTTTTTTTTTATTCTTAAGGTCTAATATTTTAAAGCCTATTATAAATTGTCCCGATTCTATTGTTTATAACCCAATAATATCTTAACATATTTAATAAGATCATGACAACCCCTGCAATTCATTACTCTTTCTACTCCTAGAGATAATGATAATAAAGGAAAGGAAATGTGATTTATATATCATCAGGTAACCAAGAAACCTGCTTATCCTAAGAGAGGTGGTAAAGAAAGATTTTATTATTGCCTTTTAAAAAATATAGTGGCTGAGCCAGAGAAAGGTCAACTGGTCATGGTTACCCATTATTCAGTTTCCATGCCAAGATAAAATTCATCCTTCAAATCTATTTTCAAACCCTCCTCACAAACTTTTTGAGTCTTTTTCTTAAGAATCCCTTACCTCAACAGAAACTAGCACAATTCTTATAAAGATGTTTATCTTATAAATTGATGTTTGCCTCTGTGCATCAGATATTTATTTTTGTTTTACTTAAATTGGCTTAAGTTGCATCCCCTGAAGATCATTGTTCTGGCAGTCTCCATCACTCTAGAGGGGCAAGAAAAGGGAAAAAGGAGATAATCGGCTCTCTTCTCCTTTCTGTCCCTGCTCCCATCCTTTCTTTTCATCTTTAGGTTTTCCCATTTTTAAATCCTGTGCCAACAAAGTGAAAAATGAAATACAGAGAAGAAGAATGTGAACAGTGCATAAGGTCCACTAATTAGCCACTGAGTCATAATACCCTTATCTACAGTGTTCTCTGGTTGGCTATGTTAAAAAAAATAACATTATCTGAGGACATTTATAACATAACAGGTGTTCAATAAATTTTGTTTTTTTCCTTCAGTTCACGCCAACCAACAATTTCAGTTCAGTTATTTCTCTAATCCCAAATTGTGTGTTATTGTAATTATGCATAGATCATACATTAACCACCATATTTTTTAAATTATTCATTTTGCATATTATCCATCTTGTAATTGTATTCATTAAAATGATCCTTATTTGAACATCCATTTCGTGCAAACTTCAGCTTGCTGAACACTTCTATATACCCTGGATCTATGGGCTTCATTTGGCTTTCTTTGTTGAATTACCAGCAAATATAGAGAACTGCTTTTGTGCAGTTTTATTTGAATTTTGAAGGCAGGTAATTTACTAATCCTCCTTTCATATGCTTCCTTTGTTCTTTCCTGAGATGTGTATTGACTGAATGTTTCAAGGGCTTCATTGTTTAAAGTCAATGAGGAAATGGAATTCCCTTTGATAAACTAAACTTGTTGACCTAGCCCTTTGCAGAAATAAAAAAAATCATCATTGTATAAATATATGTTGATGGAGATGATTGTACCTCTTGGTGAAACATGTAGCTGCTTGTCTTTATAAGAGCTGATATCTTAATAGGACAGCATAACATCCTTTCTTTCTGTTGTAACTTTAACCACCCAAAGATGCTGGCGATAAAGTAAAAGAAGCAGAAAGTTGAATAAAGACATTAATAATGCATCTCTACAAATCCTCATCCTCATAGACACTTCCTCTCCTATGCGACATCTACATTTAAATGAAAAATTTACTTCCTTGGAATCATTTCTAAACATTCTCCAATGAATCCTTTCCCCCAGTGACCTTCATCTAGGCACCACATGCCTGCTCGGCTGCTCCCTACTGTCTCATCCCACACTTTACCCAGACTTTCACTGAACTGAGACATTTGCTGGAGAAATAAGGAAGAGTACTGCCCAAGAAGTAGAAGACAGTGAGTTCTATGGCCACAGTTCACCATTTATTCTCACATTCAGCAAACCACTAAAACTCTCTGGGCATCAGGCATCTTATCTGTAAAGTAGAGATCATGATAACTTATCTTCTTAAAAGTAGATGATCTCTGAATTCTCGTTCAACTTTAAGACTTGTTCACATATAACTATATGGGGTGGACTTTAAGCCTTATCTAATACAAACTTCGTATTTTAAACATGAGGGCACATGTGTAATCTGTTATTAACATGTGTAAGATATCTGGGCTTACCATCCCTATCTCACAGGGCTAATAAGGGAAAAAAATTATTGTAGAAAAGCAAAGCAAAATATCTTAATAGTCAGCACAAAAATGTCTCTTAGGGTAGAAACAAAGCTATCTCTGTTTAGAGAAATTACCTTGAGAGGTTGCTTGTAGGAAGAAGGTGAGGCATGTGTTCAGAGGAACCAAGGCAACAAAAGAGGTAGCTAGACCAGATTGAAACAAAATGTTTTATTGGAAGCCAATGAAGTAGAGGAGGGAAAAGACAGAAAAACAAGGATGGCCAAACAGCATGATAGACATCAGAAGTGTCAGATGGACTTATACTTCTCACTTTGACTTGAGTAAATCCCACACACCTATATGCTAGAAAGCCTGCTTCATACAAAAAATCCTGGTGTAAGTAGTTTTTTATGGTAGAAATTATAGAAAATGACTGAGTTCTGTTTCTGAGTCCATGCATTACAGTTGATGGATAGTAAAGTCCGGAAATGAGATATGCTCTAAACTGAAATAATTTGGTAAAAGTAGAATCTCAGAACCATTGTAGTAGAACATGAAAATCCTTAGAGCATCAAAACCGTAGGATAGGTATTAAATTTTCTTTGGATCATGGTCGGAATCTAACTTTTCTTGATATTAAGGGCAGGGGGCCAATCCCAGCTGATATCTGGATAATGAGGAGGAGGGGGAGGAAGAATAGGATTGGTATTAGAAGAGTTTGTATTTTCAGAGAAATTTAATCATAAAGAAAAAGGATCAACAACCTGTAAGTAAAAAAAAAAAAAAAAGAATTGTCAGTAAAAAGAAGAGCTTTATAACGAATATAATTTATAACTGAACCAAAAGATCACAGGTGATTTATAACAAGTCGGGACAGAGAAGTGGGGAGCAATCCAGAAAAGAATTGTAAGACCTTGAAGAGATACTATGAGGTTAGACTCTATCTTAACATGCACAACAAGTTCTCATAAAATTAGCATTCCTTTTTGAATCATAATTATTGTAACATTAAAGGAAATAATTGAAATGAATTAGTAGTCTTCTTCAATAAATGTCTTAGCTACTATTTCAACTAATAGAACAGATGCATTTCCAGAATTCATTTATAATAGTAAGATGAAAAGCAGCATAAAATGAAGGTGACTAATGTAAGGGAGGAAAAAAAATTGGACTCAAAGTTCTAGGAACTAAATTCAAACCCTGCTTTAGCTATTGAAAATTATTTATTGAATTTCTGTGTGCCTGACTTTGTGTTACATGCAAAGGTAGAAAAATGACTACCATGGTCCTTGGCCTGCAGAAACTCACAATCTACCCCAAAAAACCATGAAAACAAGTAACTCTAGTATAAATATAGATAATAGATATATAACATATAAATGCTATCGTGGAAATTTGCAGTGCATCGTGGCAATAGAGAGCACTGATCCAGGAGCTAGACCGTCCAGGGTTCAAATTCTGGCTAGTGCATTTAATAGGTGTGTGATCTTGAGTGATTCGTGTAAAGTCAGTTTGCCTCTGTTACCCCACTAATAAAATGGAAATGCTAGGATTTCTTCCTGGGGTTATAGCAAGGATTAAATGAATTGAAAATTGTAAAATACTAAAAACAATTCCTGGTACATAGAGTTGTATTATCACCAGCTTCTTCACTATCATCATCATTATCATCATCATTATCACCTTTATCATTATGGACACACTCAAATGGGAGGAGCTAATGTCCAGGAAAAACAGGAAAGTCTTCACAAAGTAAATTCGACTTAAAGTGGATCTTCCAGGTAGAACAATGGGAAAATATATGCCAAACAGAATGACCTACACATCCAAAGGTGAAAAATCAAGGCAAGCCCTGCTGAATTGTGGGGTATGAGCATGACAAGACTGAAGAGGTAAGATGAAACAAAATTGTGAAAGACCACATGGCCCATGGTGTCTTTTAAGTAGGTGAGTGACATCATAGTGCCTACGTTTCAGGATGATTACTCTAGTGGCTCCATCTAGAACCCTAAAAATCTCAGTGACTTCCAACAAAGGGATATTTCCCACCCATATCACATGTTGGTTGTGGGTCAGCTGCACCTCTGTTCCATGTCCTTCTCATTCTGGCAGCCAGGCCAAATGAACATCCCTCATTTGCGACATTCCTATTCTCTTGATAGAGGTGAAAGGGGGAGGATGGAACCCCATGATGTTTCTTAAAACTTCTATCCATAGTTACCTATCATTTCTGCTCATATTTTACTGACCAAAACAAATCACATGGCCAAGTCTGATGTTGGTGACATGAGGGATTATAATCCCCCCAAAGTGAGGAGTATCACAAATCAGTTTGCAAAACCTAACTGTAATTGGGTGGGGAGCTATGATTCTTGGGGACGGGTTGGGGGGGAACAAACAACATTTGAAAAAACAGTACTCTATCACCCTAGTTCTCTACTGTATAACACATCCCTCAAAATAGTAGCTTCAAATAGCAACAATCATTTATTATGCTCATGACTCTCAGGTAGTCAGACAGGGCTAATTTTGAATATGTAAGTGGCTTATTCACTTGCCAAGAATCACATAGCCAGGACTGGCTATGAGGTTAGGCTCTCCCTCTCTCTGGAACCTCAGAACTTCTCCATGTGGCTTCTCCAGCAGAGTGAGTAGTCTCATTGATGTCTCAGGGCTCCAAGAGACTAAGGAAAAGCCTGCTGGTTTTCTGAAGGTCATGTGTCCATTACACTCCTTTGGTCAAGAGAGTTACAAGCCAGCCCAGACACAAAGAGAGGAAATTAACCCTATTTCCTGAGGGGTAAAGGGTCAAAGAATCTGTGGCCAACCTCCATAGACGTAAAGGGTAGGAGGCAGATTGAGGAGCTATTTCTGACATAGCTTGTCAACAGGATGTGCTGCCCACCTAAACGTGGAATGGGAATGAAAGAATAGAAGCATGAAACAACCTGATCAAAGATGAGAAGGTCATTTCTGCAATGCTCAAGCACAAGTACTGAAAGGACATTTATCTTAAAAGTAGGAAATTACTTTATCAGTCCTGAATTGTCCAAGAAATTAAAAGGAAGAAATTTAGATCAAGATGGTAATCACATCCAAGAGATTTATTTCAAGATGTTATTTGTGTATGAGGCTTGTAAAAGTGCTACAAAAACACACAAAAAAAGCATATGTTAAATCAAAATAAACTTTATCTTAGAAAGTCACTTTAAGTATGTGGTGATATAATTAAGCCTTATTAATTTGCTGTTTATTTAACAGATTAAAAATGCATAAGAAGCATGTCCCATTCATCTTAATTAGACAATATGCTTGTCACAATTATTTGCTTTATATTTTCATTTTTCATGAACATTTTGAGGATATCCATTGATGCTATTAGAATCAACTTTCCCCTTGGTTTGTAGTTCTCTGATCTCAATGCCTCGGTCCCTTGAGGCACTACCCAGCATTTCTCACCTGACCCTCTGCCAATGCCTGGTTGTTAGAGCTGATAAATCTAGGGCTAAGAACAGCTGCAAGAAAATGACTGTATGCATTTCAGTGTTCTCAACAATGTCCTCTCTTTCCTTCTGGGATTCAGATGCAAAATATTCCTGTTCCCAAGTATTGCACACAGCTATGGGGGTGAGATAATAGATATTGGCTGACATAGAATATCAAATTCTAGAGCTGCAAGAGATTTTCAAGATTATTCCTTCCAATTTTTTCCAAACTCAACCATTTACTCACCACTTTCTCCATATTATACCAACCACTGAAATGCTTTTTTTTTTTCCCCTGTAAATTTATTTATATTTTTCACTTAGTATATTTTAAGAGAAAAGTATATACTGCTATTAGAAATAGAAACTAGTTGAATTTTCCATAAATTAAAGATGATAATATAAATGAACACAAGCAAGACAAAATAATATTGATAGATTCCAGTTAGATGTTTTTGCTTGCCTGAAGTTCAGTGTCTGAAGTCTACTCACTTTATTAGAAAAGTAAAGTCCTAAGTCTGAGATTACCAGGATCAAACTGAAGTTTTCTCTTTGAACAGAAAGATTAGAAGAAAGTTGTGAAAGTATAAACACCTTCTCCATGTCATACAGTGGACAGCCCCTTCGAGGCACCACAGATCATTTTGGGTTTTTTTTAGTGGCATGGGCTTTTGTTTGGGAACATTTCCTATTCCTTTCCTCCATTCCTTACTCTCACTGAGTATACCATGTGCTCAATTCTTGGTTTCTAATACCATCACCAATAAAAGGAACCAGGATCCTTGGAGAAATAGTTGATTTTAACACTGAAAGAGGAAATATACAAGATGAGCTTGGAGCGCTGTAAAATGCCAGAAAACATGGAAATTCTGGTGGGAAAAAATCAAATCACAATGATGGGTATATGTCAAAGAGACATAAGAGCCAATCAAAGGAGTTTCCATGGTCAAAGCTGGAACAATAGGAGCAAAAAAATATAGTAGTATTAGATTACAGCCCAAAGTATAAGATAAATATCCAGGAGTCTATGCTGATCAAAAATAAATGATTGAATCAATGGGGAAGAAGAGACAAATAATGCAGAAGAAATCCAAATAATTTATGTAGATACTTTGTCTCAGGATGGTAGAGCATAACTTCCTATTCGTTAGGTATGGGTTGAGCATAATGACTTTCTTCAACAGTATGGAAAGGAAGAAAATTTACAGTGAAGAAACCTGACAAACATTACCTCAGCAACAGTGATCAAGGTCAATAACAACAGTGATAAGTCATGTTGATAGTATGTAGCCTTGATGCAATGTAATGAAAATACCCACAGCTCCAGTATAATCATGAGAAAAACATCAGACAAATCCCAAGAGAGCAACATTCTACAAAACACCTGACTAGTACTACTCAAAACAATCAAGGTCTTCAAGAACAAAAAAAGTCTGAGTCATGACAGCTAAATGTAATGTGGTATCCTGATAGACACACACACAAAAAAAGACATTAAGTAAAAACTAAGGAAATTTTAATAAAGTATAGATGTTAGTTCATAATCATAATGAATTATTAATCGTTAATAATAAATTATTAATTGTAACAAGTGTACTATGTTAATGGAAGATGTTAATAATAGGGGACACTGGGTGTATGGAGTATGCAACTATGCTATCTTTGCAATTTTTCTGTAAATCTAAAAGTCTTCTAAAGAGTAAAGTTTATTTTTAAAACATACATTTATTCATCCATTTAACACTTATTTTTCAAGTGTCTAATTGATGCCAAGGTCCACATTAGATGCAGGGAACACAACATGGTAGTTGCCTTCATGGAAATAGGCACAAAAAAGTTATGATCCTCCTCCAAAGTCACATAGCTGGAAAAGAATAGTTGGAATAGCCTCTAGGCTCTTTATCAGTCTACTTCTTTCCATATTATGATATGTTCAGGAAAATATTCCTTGTTGTGTTATTAATAGGGTGTAAGTAAACCTCTGAATCAATCAGCAAATATTTAGTAAGAATGTACCATGTTCCCAGGACTGAGCTAATTGCTCAGGAGTGAAAAAGGAAATCAGCAGTCTCTACCCCCAGCACAACAAATATGGTCTTTCTGTGACTGTAGAACAAGTATATTAGCATAAGATTTAAGAATGATTCTCAATAAATTTGAGAGTTAGGGATCATAAAACAATAGTGGCCAAATAAAATGGGAAGGTTTCAGAGGAAAAAGAGACTTGAACTAGGTTGTTGTAGGTAGAGTATTCATTCAGAACAAGGATTATTCATTAAGGTATAATAGTGTGGTAGTTAAGAACATGATCTTAAAAGCTGAACTTCCAGTCTTCTAACCCTGGCTACTCTATTTGCAAGATGTGTGATCTCCAGCAAACTGCTGAAGCCCGTCAGCTTTCCTAATTTTTAAAATGGGGCAATAATGGTATATTCTTGATAGGGTTGATTTGAGGATTCCATGATGTATCAGCCAGGACTACAAAAGAAATGATGACCCACTCACCTTGGGAAATTCAAGGAGAATTTACTTACAAAGGGGCTGTCATCAAAGATATGGATATGGAGGAACCACAAACAACTTGGAAGTCTTAGCTGCTGAGTTCTTATCACGCATAGGCCTAAGAGATGGGAGAGGGGAGTTTTTATTGGAACTCAAAAGGAGAATCATGCAAAGTCTGCCTTCTTGTGAAGACCAGTGCCCTTTGACAGAGCCAGAAAATTAACACTCAGATCTCACACGCTTTTCTCCTTCTACTTTCTGCCAGGTCTCCCTAACAATCCTATACAGCCAGAAGTCAGAGGGCAACCTTGATGATGTAGTCTATGCAGGTCATTCTCCAGGGACAGAGAGCAGAATGATAGATCTGGAAGGGCCAATATGAATTAATACACATAAATATTTAGAACATATCTAGCACACAGTAATGTCCAATAAATATTAACTATTATGATTATTATTATTACCTCTATGTTATCAGTATTTGCCACAGTTTCCAACATTTGGTAGGTGCTTTAAAAAAGTTCAGGTGATGAGTGAAGGATGACAGATCCAAAAGCAGGGTAGAGATTGCCTAGCATGTTAAAGTGGTATGAGTCATAGTCATGTATATACAATTGATCATAAATACGTAACTGACAATGACATGAGTTTAAATGAGTTGGAATTTGAACATTAGAGAATACTAAGAAATAAAGTTGCACAGTAACCCTTGAAGTCTTTAGAAAAAAAAAATCACATTATTAAAATACATATTGTTCCACCCAGAGGGACAACTTAGGAAGTGGTAAGAGCAATGAGGTGCAAGAGAAAGATTCAGGCTTTGAGACACAGAAATATGTTCATTCACCTCTATGTGTCTTTTAGCAAATTTCCTTCCCCCTGAGCCTGTGATGATTAATTTTATGTGTCAACTTGACTGAGCCACAGAGGGCCCAGACATTTGGTCAAACATTATTTTGGGTGTGTCTGTGACAGTGTTTTGAATGAGATTAACATTTGAATAGGTAGACTGAGCAAAAGAGATTCCCTACCCCACCCCCACCCCAACGTGGGTAGGACCCATCTAATCAATTACAGACCTGAATAGAAAAAGTGTGTGTAAGAAGGAACTCTTCCTATCTGACTGCCAAGCTGGGACACTGGTCTTTTCTGGCCTTTGGGCTCTGACTGAAACATTGGCTCTTCTTGGGTCTCAAGCCTGGTGGCCTTCAGACTAGAACTTACACCATCTGCTCTCCTAGTTCTCAGATCTTCAGACTCAGACTGGAACTACACCATCTGTTCTCTTGGTCTCCAGTTTGCCAATATCAGATCTTGGGACTGGTCAGCCTCTATAACTGGGTAAGCCCATTCCCTATAATAAATCTCTATATATTGTATATGTACAGATTTCCCTATGTATATATTATATATACATTCTAGTGGTTCTGTTTCTCTGGATAACTCTGACTAATACAAAGCCCCAAAGCCCTAATTTATAAAAGAGGGATTATTAGTCAAATTCAGTGAGAAAACTCTATGCAAAGTGGCCAGCACATAGTAGGCATTCAGTGAATGTATTTGTTCTTCCTGCACAGTTGAGGGATTGCAAGCACAGCAAGTAGAAATAAAACAGAGGACTGTCTTTCTAATAGACATCCTTCCTGCATCCAGTTTATAATAGAGTCCATTAATATCTATCAAACATTCCTGGGAATGGAAATATAAAGCTATCCTTGCTGTATGTGTGGCAGCCTAATGAGCCAGCTTCTCCCAGTGAGGTAATAATTTACTCAAAGGTCCCAAAGTGGCCAGCATGAGTTAAGACAGCTTTCCAAATTGACCAGTTCTTGCACAAAGAGATTGCATTATTATGCTACCCTTTCTATGTGATTTGTTCAACGAAGCTCTATGCAGGATAAACCAATGTATATATCTGCCCTCTAGGACCTTTCCCTGTGGGGATTTCAATGCCAACTTCAATCCCCCTGAAATCACGCAGTCAGCTCTCCTAGTTCCAGGCTGATGGAATTTTCCTAAACCATGATTTTCTCAGACTAAGTCATGTATATCCATTCCTTGGGGAGGGGCCAGAGGAAGGATGACATTGGGCAATTTCTCAAGCTCCATTTCTCAGTAAAATGTCTCAAAATTTGTGCACATAGAGCTTTTTTATGTTGGCCAATCCATATCGGATGATGATATATGTCACTTCACAGTGATGGAAGGCCCGGCTGCAGAAGCCATTTTCTGGAGTCAAGGATTGTAGCCCCAGTGCTAATTCAGCAAGGGAGATATTTATGACCTTAACAATAATACCAGAATGCTCCTGTCCCCCCCCTTCTGAATCTGGACAGTGCCTGTGGAAAGACTGGACTGCATTTTCTTCACCAGAATTTGATGTTTAAACACATTAGAAAGTACCTACAGAGTCAACATGACTAAATAAAATTATTTCCAAAGAAAGATCTAGTAGAAAGAGCATTGCCTTAGAAAATAGAAAACAGAGTTATCAGCTCTCTTCTAGTCTAACTAGCATTGTCACCTTGGGTGAGTCACTTAATCTTTTTTGAATGAAATTGTGTGAACCTGAAAAATGGGTTAATAATATCACTTTAACTTTAAAGCTTAGAGAAAGTAAGATTTCCTGAAGTTCCTTCCAGCTCTAGGATATCTAAAATTGTGCTTCTTATTCTGGGTGAAGGCAACATTGATCAGCATCAGACTATTAATACTTGATAGATTCCCTTTGTATGGTGCTTTTGATTTGACAAAGCAGTTTTATGTACACTGCTTAATTTAATACACACAGCATTCCTCTTAAAGATTGGCAAAGCAAAATTACCATTCTCATTTGACAAATGAAAACACTGATGCTCAGAAGGATAAATGACTTACCTAATGTTGCTTTTCCGTGAAAGTACCAAGCATATTGCTGCCTCAATTTCTCTGAGATTACTCTTCTCAGCTATCTCTTACACATCTTTCTCACCTCACTCCGGTCTCTCTGCTCAAATGTCACTTTCTAAGAGAAGCCTTCCCTTCTGATCACCCAAATAAAGCAGCATTATCACTCTGTCCCTTCACATACTTTATTCTTCTTCGTAGAACTTAATATTTCAAGATAAATTCATCACTTACGTGTTTACTTATTGCTCCTTTGCCTCCACTAAAAATTAAGCTCTGTAAGAGCAGGAACTATGTCAATTTTTGCTCATTCCCATGTTCTTAACACCTAGAATAGTGCCTGGTCAGTAGTAGGCACTATTATAATTAATTGTTAGTAAATGAATGAACAAATGAGGTAAAACAGAGAAGCCACTGGAAACTTTTTTATCTTTAGGAAAAATGGAGGATATCCTTGTCCCTTTACTGAGTTTTGAGTTTTGGTTCATTTCCTAGTACACCTTGATTGATTTTTATCTCATAAATACTTTTTATCTCTCTTTCTCAAGAAAAATTGGTCCCTCTTTTAATTTTTTCCCTTAAATAATGGGGAAATGTAATTGTATTTTTCTCGTTCAGAATTCAGAGTAGTGGTCCTTCAGGTAGAGAATAAAAATAAAAATCAGTGATTTCCAAACATGGTTGTATATGAAAATCACTAGGGGACATTTTTAAAACTAGGTTCCTGAGCCTTACCCTTGAAAAATTCTAATTCATTAGGTCTGCGGTAGAACCAGGATTTGTGTACATTTTCAGCCTTCCCAGTTGATTCAAATGCATAGCCATGTTGGAAAACTAATGAGTTCTCTGATAAAGATTCCTTTCTGCTCTGTGTATGGTTACCTGGGACTTGAGCAGGTACCACCATGGTTGAGTTACAGCCGTAAGATCTGTTTTGGAAGAATCAGAGTCATGTGAGCCACGGGCACAATTCCAAAATGAGTTAGCCATGGGGATTTCTGAGTAAGTGGATTGAGCACAGAGGTCAAGCAGGTCTATGTTTTCCTTATCCTAAAGATGTACCCTCAGGGAACAGAAGCCCAATCACTCTGCTGGGTGTGAAATAAAGCTTTTGCCCCCATAAGGAAGACTAGTAAATACAAAATAGTACAACCCAAAATCTAGAAAAAAGAATTAAGGCAAAAACTTGGCTCAATACACTGGGCCAACGTGATGGATGGCATGCGGTGAATTGGAGAACATTTACTCAGCCTTTCATAGATATTTACCAAGCCTCTACTAGGGCCTGGGAATATACTAGAGGATAAGATATGGTCTCTGTCCCAGAAATACACACTGAAGTACAAGAGAAAAATATACCAAACATAACAACAGAGAAGAATGGGATTCCAATGGGTAAACATTTAAGGAATGTCTACCACAGTAGTGGCATGAGGAAAATTAGCTCTAAATTAAAACCTGAAGGATAGGTAAAAGTTGACAAACAAAATGGAAAGAGGATGAAGGAGAGTGTTGCAGAAGGAAAAAAAAAGCAAAGATGTTCATCAAGATGTAAGATACAGCTTCAGCATTTAAGGAAGTGAAAGTCTAGAAAAAAACCAGAATGATAGAGTTTAGAAGTCTGAAGTGGTAGAGGGTAAAATTTGAGAGACTGTATATAATCTTTTTAATGAGCTTTTTTTTTTTTTAAGTATTTGTCAGAGAGAGAGAGCACAAGCAGGGGGGCGGCAGGCAGAGGGAGACAGACTCCCCACTGAGCAAGAAGCCAGATATGGACTTGATCCCAGGATTCCAGGCTCATGACCTGAGCTGAAGGCAGATGCTTAACTGACTGAGCCACCCAGGCGCCCCTCAATGAGTTTTTAAAAAGGAAAATCTAACAATTTTTTTAATTCATTCAATTTATGTTGTGCCTATCATAGCGCTGGAGATACAGGGGAAACAAAATCTGGTGACCTCAAAGTTAGTGTTTGAATTACTGGGCCAGGCAATACATGAGTGGGAAAAAATGGAACCATAGTTCAAGTGATGGTAATTTAGGCTAAGTCTGGACATGGATATGGAGAAAATGAAGAACACATACATGACCATCTGCAGGAATGTAGCCTATATGAGAGATATTGAACTGTTTGTATTCTGCTGAAATGTATTAGGAAGGAATTACATGAAGGACTTGAGACTAAAGCTGACCCTATTTATCTTTGTAGAATAAACAAATCCTATACATTTGGAAAATTCTATAACTAAATTCAAATATTGATGTAAATATAAGACACCCAAATGCCCTCCCTAAACCCCAATGACCACTGAACTAACCTTAAAATAATTGTGAAGGTGACAACAAAATAAGGGGTTTAAAGTCAAGATTAAAGCTACATTTATCTTGTTTTATTTTATAATGAGGTGAACTTGTTTGTTATTTGCTTGAAAATCAGATATCTGATAGCAGTACACCTTTTGAATTATTGCATTAAGATCTTATAAATCTCTTCTCAACCTTGCATGTGAATGATTCATAGATGTAGAATGTGAGAGCTGGCTTATAGTAAATGGAAGAAAGTATCCATAATCCAAGTGGACGTAGGCAAGAAGAATTAAATCACGGTAAGACAAACAGAAGAGACAAGATCTGAATGGGTTAAGAGAGGTTAATCAAAACGTGTTCTCACTCCAGAAAAGACGGGGAAGGGTAGAATAATTGATAGCCTCTGGAGAAATACAAAAGGTATGGGTAAAAGAAGAAAAGAAAAAAACACACACAAAAAAACACACATCCTAGAAATAGCATGTTAGGAAAAATAAGGAAATCTGGATGCAATAGTTTTAAGAAAAGGCCTTTGTAACAAAGGCAAAGTCATGTAACACAAGATTGTAGTTTACTTTGGGCATTTTAATTTTCTTCTCAATCACTCCAAGAACTTTCTTGTCTTCCTTCTTCAGGTCTCTTTATCTGGTTCCTGTACTCCAGCTACATTGGAATAACCTTGATCTTGTGAGTTGATTTCTAAATGTATTTTCAAAGCAGGTTCATCTTCACCACTTAGAGAGAGGTTTATCTGCATTTTGCTAGACAAGCTGTTTGATCAAGTCATTTAATATCACATATTTGAGATATAGGCAATATGACTTGTTGAGATCAAGCAGAGTTTTACAATGGAAATGAGTATGCAGTTGTTGACTACCTCTAGGAAAATGCAATGTCTTACTTTCTTTGGGAGTTATATATGACAGGGTGGTTTTTACACCTATTTTTATGTTCTACTTCCAAGAGGATTCCAGCAGATTCCATGCAATCTACAAAAACAAATGCCCACACTGCAGAATGACATCTGCAAAACCTGCATGTACATTTAAACAATGAGAGCTACAAACAGACTCAAGCCGAGCAAATTTTTTTTTTTAAACGGTAGGTTAATTTTAGATGCTTAACTGAAATGGTAGCTACAGAAACCTTATATTAGCATATATGTTTTAAAATTAAATTATAGACTGAATTTCTTTGTTCAGAGAAAAGCAAAGCTCATCTTAAACTTAGAGAAAGCAACATGCTATAAAGTGGGATATAAATGGAAAAATCAACCCCATCCATGATTTGTAATTCTGAAGAACAACTTCTAATGAGTATCAGAAAAAGAAGTAGCTGAAGAGAAATACTAGTGTAATTAATGTACGTGTAGATCCCTAATCTGACTTCTGAACGAGGTATCTACACTGATAGTGTTATTTGTGACCATTACATGAAACCATAACTGAAAGCACAGTGATACTGAAAGAGTCCCTTAGAGAAGTTATTTAATAGAGATATGGAAAGAAATAAAAATGCAAAAGCCAGATTTTGAGGTAGAAACTTCAATTGCAGCCTGCTTTCTTTGTTTCCCAATAAGACCCATTTTAGCTGTCTCTTTCCTCTTCAATACCCCTTGTTATGTAGTCTGGAATGGAAACTTCCAGTTTTGGGGTATGAGGATCTCAAGGTTTTCTATTCACTTAGCTATCTTGCCCCTTCTACATAGAGGAGCCAATCCTAACACTGGAAATCCTGATCCAAGTGGTGTAACTACCTAGGAAAGCACCCTTGGTCACCTACATTCTTAAAGAACCCTGTTTCAGCAAATCATTAGCAGGGACAAAGTTAAGTGAAAAACTTATCTGTAATGCTGGACCACAGAATCAAAATCTCTATTTCTGAAGGAGCTAAATTTTGAAAAAGTCTATCAATAGATCTTAGAAATACGATATATAAAAGTAGAATAGCATGATTGCTACATTCTAGCCTCCTTCAAAATGCTGAGCCTTCATTATTCTAATAGCTTTCCTTCGGTATCCATGGAATGGAAAGCAATTAAACCCCTCTGAGACAGTCATTGTACAGATTCAATAATAATCATCTTTACTTCTCTGTTCAGGACATGTAGAAAGGATAAGTTTTAATGTTACAGAAAAATAAGACTATATATAACCAACTTCCATCAGACCAGTAACAATACATTGTTGAACTAATGTTTCTAAAGGTATTTTATATTCCAAATTCTAGCAATAAGTGCTGACCCAGCTGAACCCCTAACATTCATAAGGATGAAAGCCCAGCACTAGAATAGATTTTGAGATCCTGAGATCTAAACCCCTTTATTTTGTATATGAAGAATCTGGTGAGTTATATAGCTGGTTAACTGAAGAGGTGAGAGTAGGAATCGAGACAGGAGATTTCTAGCCCAAGGCTTTTCCTAATTCATCCTTCTGCCTCCCCATGAACCTTGCCCTTGTAAAATGACTTGGACACAAATTGGGAAAAGCATGGTGATTTGCAAAGGATCACCTGAATGGCCATTGATCGTGGAAGAAGGCATTCTGAGAGAAAGGAAGCGATATCTTAATATTCTATAAAGGAAACCCAATTATTAAGTAAGATAATCCACATAAAGACAATTAAAACATGATCTAGCAGACATAAAGTCATGTAACCCCATACATGTAAACCACTGTGACCTCTTCCTCTTCTTTTTCTTCTCCTTCTCCTCCTTCTTCTTCTTTTTCTTTTTCTTTTTCTTCCTCTTCTTCTTCACCATCACCATCACCATCCAGGTCTCCTTTGTTTCACAACAACCGAAGGACAAGGAGCATGGACCTTTGGGAGTTTCAGCAGCACCAAAATATGGAATTCTTCATTCACACATTGGACCCTTAGTAGACTTCCCTTGATTTCTTTGGCCAGTATAAACACAAATCCACAAATCAATGTCACATTGCTAGCATCCTCACAGAATCATTCCCTAGTGTTGCCATTGAAATAAATGTCTGCAGAATCAAAGATTTTTTTTCCAGGAGAAAATGAAATTTACAGTTTTCCTGAAAAGCCCTCCACCTGGAGCAAGGATGAGGAAGAACTAACTAGACCCCTCAGAAGAGATGAGCCTGACTCAAATACTCTCTTTGCATCCTCATCTGCTTTGCGTGAAAAGGAAACTTAATTATGATATTTCAATATTGAAATAAAATTAGTTTGGATTTTATTCCTCACTCTTGAGAGGAAATTATGCTCCATTTTTAACTGTGCAAGACAAGTGCCAATTCATCTGTGGAGTGTTATTTTTATGAACATAAAACTAACTGTATACAGGGCCTCCTTGGGGCTTCTTTTCTTGTGGGCAACTTGACATCCAAACTCCTGTTTACAGAAGCTCATGTGGGCACATCACATGCCATGATAACAACCTTGCCAAATATGTGTGGTGGTTAAATCTCTTTAGCAACAATAACTATAGCCAATAAAAATGACATATTTTACTCATACCCCATATTTTTGCCTAGTTATAATGGACCAAAATGAAAGGCTTAGAGAATTTTGTCCAATCTAACCTAAATATTTTTAATCCTAAATAGATTATGTGCAATTTCATAACATCCCTAGAATACAAATAGTATATTAATGAATTGCTTAACATATTACTAAAGTTTAAAAATGTTGTAATGAATTAAATATTAAAGACCACACAGCCAATGTAGTTGCACTGCTCTTTAAATGCCTCTGGCAAGGATTTAATTTAGATTTAATAAAAGAGTTATTATATTATTTATTTGATTATAAATATGCTAATGTAAATGCTAGGCTATAAATACTTCTGCTAATTAAATACTAGCTGACTTATGGAGGTTTATTTAGGTGCAACTAGCAGTTTATTAAGATCTATGAGTCAAAACTCAATAACTATATTCTCAATAATCCATTGATATTTAATAAGTAATAACCATATTATACTCAAGGTAGTGCCTTTAGATGTATTTTTTCTATTGAATGTTACTTTAAAACTGATTATTAGTAGCATATTTACTAAGCCTTGATTGTTTAAGAGATATTAATCTTAATAAAAAAAGTTGTTATGCCCCGATAGATATTCATAATAATCAGTTGATATTTAATTAACATATAATAACTCCCTCATTAAACCTAAATTAAATCCTTATTTGAAATACTCAATTTAAAGTGCAACTGAAAATATCACTATGGAAAATTACACAGCTTACCTTGCATTGCTTTCAGAAGCAAAGTGGGAGATGCTCTTAACCACCTAAGATGGAATTTCACAGGACATTGAAGGATGTTTAGGATATGCTTTAAGTCCACATACACTGACCACAGAATAAGACAAGTTTTAAAGTAAGCAATAGTTCTTATTGAGCCCATATTTAAATGTTTTTGTTGTTGTTGTTGTTATTGTTTTTAGCAGTCACTAAATTCTAATGAACTAGAAACTAAACTAAATGAAATACAAAAGCACTGGCTGTTCTTCAAATAAATCAAGTAAATACCAGATATTTTTCATTTCTCCCTACAGACCCTCTCTCTACCCTCCCCTACCCAGCTCTATGACTCAAGAGGATGACCCTTAACGATTGCATCACCAGCATCCCTTGCCCTCCAGATTCCAGTTGGGTTTGGCCAATGGGAAACACCATCTGGAGACTGGAGTAAAAGAGTAGAGAGAGGTCAGGGTCTTTACCTTTCCATCTCTTCTTGCTGAGCTGGGTTTGCCAGTGGTTAGGATTCTTTACATAATGCCACAGATTCTACCTGGCGCCCTTCCTATAACTCTAGTTCTCATTGTATTCTGGCAACTCTTCCTTTTCTTCGTCCTTCCAGATATGGGGGAGGTAATGGTTTCTCATGCTCGCTGGTCTCAGGGTATTTCTCCCTTGCTGGTTCCCCTAGCCCTGCTCATACGTTTGTAAATACTCTATTAATAAAATTGTCTTCAGTTACTCCTTTTGACTGTCCCATCAATTTCCATCTATTTCAGGACTTGGAATGATATACAACTTAAATAAAATAAGTAACAACTAAAACAGCACCAATGAACCTTTACAAACTATTCCACATGCATTGTTTCATTGCATTCTAACTAGTTTTATTTTTAGGCTATGTGACAGGCGAAAAAAACTGAGACTCGGGTTGTCTGAACAAAGGCACATGGTTATAAATGGAGAAGCCAAAAATCAAGCCCAGGTCTTCCAACTCCATTTTCCAAATATCTTCAATTATATGAAATACTTAGAAGGATTAAATCCTATTTGGTTTTAATCAAAACTCTGCTAAAAAAAAATAGTTTACAAGCTTTAGAAGCCATGGAGCCCTCTCTTCAAACAAAATCTAGAGTTTCAATAACTAAAACAGATGAAAATATAGCAGCTTTGGTTGAGGCCATCTTTCGCCATCCCATTCCAATTGTGTGGGGGTGACTCCCCAACATCCTGCACATGTCCAAAGCCTGCCCATTTAGAGCACTCTATCTCCCTGACCACAGTGATTGGTTCACTGATAAGCACATGATCCAAAGTCCTCCAGAAAAGTCCTGCTTTCTTCTGGGATATCAAGCTGAATAGATAAAGAAAGCCTTAGCTCTGCCAGTAGTTGACGTACCTTGGCAGCCATACAGAGAAAATCATCTTGAAAATAAAGCCAAATATAGAGGAAGCCTGGGGACCAAAGAGTCCTGAGAGCAACCTTTGAGTCCTTGGATACAACTACGACCAAAGACAATCCCATCCTTTGTAATTCTCAGGTATGGGAGTCAATCAATTCTCTTTCTGCTTAAGTTAGCTTGAGTTGGATTTCTGTCACTTACAACCAATAAAACAACTCCACCACAGTTATTTAGGTAGGTAGTTTGGTATTGACTTATTTATTATCCAAAAGGCATGGTTCTCCCTGAGTTGGGGCATTAGCTGAAGATTCAATGGTTTATTTCTAGATTATTCCTAATGGTAGTCAACTGATCCTTGTAAAGAATTGATTCAGTACAAAATTTTCCAAAATTTATGTTACTTTTTGTTTTGTGTAGAGAAAGAGTACTAAGACCCCCAACATTGTAGCTGCCATCCTTTGCAAAATTCATTCTCCTATTCTGAACTTTAATTCCTTACTGGTAAATTAATTATTACCAATCTTGCCTTTTTCATAGGGTTATTGTGAAGCCTCAATTGGATTAAAAATTTTTTATAATGTAGAAAATTTCTATATGGTACAAAATATAACACAAGCTGTCAGCAGTTTACCAAATGTCAATTGTAATTATTTTTAAAACATTTTTATATACAAAGGTGTACCACATTATATATTTGGCACAGTATATTCAAAAGGAGATAAAGTTTTTAAAAATAGGAGTCACTATTTGTTTCTTTCAGTCCAAACCCTGTAATTAATATTCTTAAAGCACTTTATAAACATTAAATGATTAGACTTTTTAACAGCCCTCTGACAGAGCAGTGGTAAAGGGGAACCCTTCACTGCTATAATGTAGACTTGTATTTATTTTCTAGATTTAAAAAATTCACTTAGGGAAACTCTGGGCATTAAAAATCAATTTAAAATACAATTAAACTATTAGCATATCCAAAAGAGACCAATAGCAACATTAGGCTATGTCTATTCTGGGGCCAGATGAGTGGGGAGTACAGGCAAACATCCAGACACTTAGGACATAATGGCCTAAAACGTCAACCATGGGAACAGAAAAAGGATGGGAGGACTTGAGTTTTCCGAACTGACTCTTTCTAATGAAATCCATGTACATATTATTTTACCTCCACATGCCTAGGTAAACCCAAATTCTGTTTTTGTTTTTGTGTAGTTTTTTTGGATGTCAAAAGCTCAGTTGAAACATCATAGTTAATAACCACATTATACTCAAGGTATCGCCTATAGATATCTTATTCATATTGATTTTTTAAAACTAATTATTGGTGTCTTGATTTACTTATAACCTAAATGTATTTCTTTCTTGCAACCTCATTCACTGTAATTGTATAAACAAAATCATCAAATTGGGGTTCCCCTCCACTTGACCTGGATCACATATTTGTCCTGAATATAGGTGAGCCCAAATTTAAACTGCAACATCCCATTCCACCATCCTGGCTTGTAGGGTACACAAAATAATTATTAGTGTTTTCTGGCTTTCGGTGACTTAAAAAATCTTTCCTAGTGACAAAAAATAAAAATGGCATGTGTTTCTGATTGCATATTATACATATACAGGACCCTGCACAGCCAAACTATTTTATTCTACCTGTATCAACCATTAAGGAAGGGTGGAAGAAGAATAAGACTTAAGAAACCTGGAAATAATGATGCGAGATCAACACTTCTTGCAGACTGATGGTGACAGCCCTTCACATCCTTCTATAGTTCCATGGTACCTTTAATATGGACACTGTCCACCGGCATAAATAGATTCAGCCTGCTTTATATCTATAAAATAGCAAATAACAAATATTATAAGATCTTTTAGTTGGGCCCAGACCTCATATCTCTAGTCATATAAAATCAATAGGTTGCTCGAACAAAAATTTCTATTATTGTCTTTGCTCACCACATGAGAGAATATAGAGTAGTTATCTGGTATGTGTGCTTTGGTTTCAGACTGCTTAGACTCAAATCTTGGCTTCACCTCTGTCTTACCTGGTGCTTAACTTCTTTGCATTCCATTTCTTCATATGTGGAGGTAATAATAGAGCCTGACTCATGGTAAAGTACTTGGATGTGTGCTTCAAATATCCTAGAGAAGCACCAAGTATTAGCAATTGTTAAGCACTGTTTGGAATGCTAACTCTGCTTAAAACCACTCTGACCCCTGTTCAGTTAGCTCCTGCCCAGCTTTTAGATTTCTTTTGGCCATACACACTTCAGTCTAGATTCTGCCTTCCTATTAAATGCCTTCATGTCACCCTATACTTTTTTCAGGAATATTATTACTGCTTGTTATTATACATTCATGGATTTTTTATTAGTTTAGTATCTGTATCTTCCATTAGATTCTAAGATCCATAAAGAAGAGCCTATATTTTGGTCACAATTTTATTCATAGTCTGATACACAGTAGGTCCTCAATAAACATTTGTTGAATGAGTAAAGGAATAAATAAATGAATGATTATAATATAGGTCTTAATTTTCTTTAATTTTTACTTCTGTATTTTTTGACTAAACAACCAATGTTCCAATAAGTCTGGCCTCTAATATTCAACATTTTCCTATAATACCAACTGTCTTGCCTAAATTACTGAATTATTTTTCATGATAGGGTTCAACACGATAATCTCAAAAGTTAAGATTTTGTAAGATCTACACTATGACTAAAACAGAATGTGAGTAACAAATTGGCTAATAGTGTTCCCAAACTGATCCTAATTTAGTATCTCTTTTTTTTTCCTGCAGCAACATAATGGAATTAAAAGTTTCCTTTATATTGCCACGAATCAATCAATAAGCATTTCTTTATTCCCACTATGGCTTAAGCACTATGGCAAGGTGTTCTATTTATAACAGGCATTGTACCTGTTTTAATTGCTTTCTGTAGCACATTACCATGTAAGGACTCAATGACAAATAAATATATCTTGATGTCAATTAAATACGTTGGTGGCCACAAACCAGGGCCAATTAAAAATTCTGGAGTCAGAATTCCAAGGAGTTTATTGTCAAAAAGAAATGAAACTACTTAGGAGCTCCACATGGACGGGATGCTAGAAATTACAAATGCAGTGGGAATATTGGAGATGTCCACATCTGAGCAGAGTCATCACCATCTCCATGGAAACCATCCCCCGCCCCCTTCTGGGGAGAAAACAGCAGCTGTTCAACAGCACACAACCAAGAAAAATGCAAATCAGTCGGAAGTGGAAAACTCAAGATCCATTTTAAATTGTTAAGGGGATGAAATTTGGGGTAAAAGAATGAGATGAACAAAGCCATTATTTAGCAAATAAGGTTCTGTTAGTCTCCTGTGCATTGTGAAGACTGCCAGGGAGGTAGAGGTGCAAGGTGGACAGGAATTCATGTCAAACATCATTACATCGCCATGTTGGAATAATACATTGCAGGGATTTTGCAAAGTGAAATTGCAAGGACAAAAGCATTGTTTTTAAGGAAGGAAGCAGAGGAAACATATTTAGCAGTTATTTTTGAAGAAAAAAGTTAAAGCATGCCATTAAGTACTACCTAGAAGGAAATTTGGAAAAGGAAGGGAAATAAAAGAGATTGTGTTCTGTGGGCATAATCTATCAATTTGATTGCTTGATAATGTTTCTTTCATAGGAACACTTACATGTTTCTCATGGATGCATGTTTGCTTATATGTGATACTCAATAACAAATAAGAAGCCTTACATGAAAGCCTTAGGTAAATACATGCAGCCAAATCAGGCAATTTTGACCATGTCAAGAAGGATGAAAAGCTGGATGGTAAGTGGTCTGTTTGCTCAGGATGGTAATGAGAAGAAGAACATGAGCGCTCATAAGTGCTAGACACTGAGAAAGGCCTCCTATCCCTTCAAATTTTATCTCTTAAAAATTTGGAGCTGAGATTCCTTTAGTCAGATGCACCATACCCAATAAGGAAGTGTAATGCAAGATTCTGAGAAGGAGACAGAAAAGCAGAAAGAGCCAATGAGGAGCAGGGAGAGAAGAGAAGAGAGGAGAGGAGGGTAAACAGGCGAAGGAAGCAGCGACAATTTCTAATGCCCTCCCATTTCTTGTTTCTAGCCCTATCCCAAGTTCCAGCCACATCCATGCCTTCAAATCCCGCCAAACACCCCTTTAGCTTTATAATGCATGTCCTCTTATTGCATAAGGTAGTTCAAGTTGATTTCCATTACAGGCAGCCCAAGAGACAGATTTTAACAGCCCTGCAACACAACACACAATGTCTGGGAGTAAGGGTCATCTTTAACTCTCTCTGATACAAACACATACATAATATTGTAACAATTGGGAAGAGACATAAGCTTTTGGGGAGAAAGACTCAAAATTGTAGGCTTGCGTGAGGACAAGTACAGTAACGTAGGTTAGGAAGAATCTACTGGATCAATTTCCATAGCACATTGCAGAGGTATATGTGTTGAAAAATACCAACTGATTTCTTCGAATTCCCTCTCTATTCTGGCAGAAATAATCTTAGCTGTTCTTAGGGCTTTGCCCAGGGTATGCTGAGATCCGAGGATCTGCTGCAGGGACCAGTAGGTCATCGCAATCTTCAGCCCCTGGCCCACTGCAGTCATGAATGAAATTCGTATTGACTCTGGTCATGTGGTCTGTCCAGATCTGACACTAAGATGCTCCCCTGCCACTTTTGATGCTCAAGCATTGGAATGACTAGGAGCCTTAGGCCTAAGATATCAACTGAGTACCTCCACCTTTATGCCACATTCTCAGGGAAGTGCCAAGGTACGGCTCTGGGACCCACATGCCTCTCCTTTCCCCACAGCCTCAGCAAGTTATTTCCTAGAACGAGGCCAGCACTCTCCCGCTCTCTCTTGATTCTTAGGAAGTCCTCCATCTTCTTCCACTTCAGCCCATCCCTGTTTTGGAGGGTTTTGTTTGTTTGTTTTTTAATGCACTTAGTCTTTTAGAAGCAAAAGCCAGGAAGTCTTACAGACTTCTACGTTTTTCTGATTTGCCACCTTCTTCTTCTTGGGCTTTAAAGCACAGATCTGTGGGGCAAGAAAAAGAAGGAAAATATGGGAGAAAATAGTTAATGTATCAAATTATTTTCAGCCCACCATCCTGTAGGCTTTCTCTGATGTTTCTTTGAAAATGAACTCAAATTCTTGTAGGATATAAAATAAATGGTTTAAAGTTCTATTCTTAAATTTTTGAAAGAGCTCAGGGCAAGACTTCTTTGTGACCTAATGCAAATAATGGGGAAGGTTTCATGATGGCAGTTGCATTTTCAGGCAGATGCATCTGAGGATCAGTTTTTGAACTCTCCAAAGAGCAACAGGGACACTAGGTGTCTCTAAAGGAAAATTCTATATTTTGAATTCTATTGACCACCTGACTTTGTGAAAGAACAGGAGGGAACACTGCTCCAACAGAAAATATCTGAGCCTCAAGATACCATAAATCTCATGTTCGGGTACAATAAAGCTTTAAAAGTACATATTTAAAAGAAAATGCTGATTTCCTGATAAAATATTAATACCGTCATTCAAATTAAGTCACTAGACAGAATGCAAAGTAGCCTGAGTTATTGTTCTGTTTAGTGTGATAGCTTTAAGCTCTGAAAGAAAAATAGCAATCTTCACTCAATGAAAAGCATGTATGTGATTGCCACGTTCCTCCATTTCTTTCCAGCCCATTCTCCAGTTTCTTAGCGGTAGGGTCATGGGTGGAGACCTTGAATGAAAAGCAAAAGAGAGGCAGGAGCACAAACAAAGGGCACCGGGCACTAAACTTCAAAGTAGGAGACAGGAAGCACATCCCAGTCTTGCTTGTCTTTCAAACTACCGATTGCAACCACATTATTACCTCCTGAGCCTCCTCTCATTTTTTTGAATCCTATTATCATTTTCTGTGGGTGTGAAAAGTGATTTAGGATAAAAGTGGCTTCAGATTCATATATTATTAAATACCATATTATAAAGATGCTAATATAATCTTTGATAATATTTATACTATATAAAGACAAATTCTTACTTTTTCCCATTTAACAAGTGATGCATACTGTTTCATTTACTTTAAATTAATTATGTAATAAAAAGCATGAATTGTCAACAAATTCAAAAATTATACATATTACAAATAAATTCAAAAATTATACATATTGTTTTCTGTTCGGAGAACTAATGGGTATTAAAATGTGGATTAAAATTTAACTATGCCTCATACCATCAAAACATAAGATGAAAAAACTTTTGGTGACTTATAATTTGAAGTCCTTGAAAACTGCATTTTAAAGAAACAACTGGTTTATTTTTTTTTAATTTGTTTATGCTTTCTTTCCACATGACGGGATATAAATGTTCCAAGTTGTTTTTTGCCAGCAGTCTTCAAATAGCAGGCTGAGGACGTAAACACTGTTTATTCCAATAAATCAAAAGCCAAATTGGATTAAATTGTCACTATATCTTCAAGTATCAGTTATGCTATAAAAGAACATCTGAATAAATGCAAAGGTATGCCATGTTCCTGGAAGGGAAGACATAATATTGTAAAGATGTCAACTTCCCCCTATATTAAACCAGAATTTCAGATAAGTACCTATCAAAATACCAACAAAATTTTTTCATAGAACTTGATAAGGTGATTCTAACTATTTCTAGAAGAGAAAATATGAAAGAGGTGCTAGAAAAAAATTAAAAGGCAGACTAATGATGAGGTCTTGTTTTACCAGATAACAACTACAGGAATTAGGACAGTATGATATTGGTGTGAGAACAGAGGAATAGATCAAGGAAAAATGATAGGTCATGTGGAAACAGACCCATGTACATATCTGAATGTGCTATGTGTTAAAATTTATATATTTCAAATCTAACAGGCACAGTATAAACAGTTTAGAATGTTGAAGTAATTAACTAGCCAATTCCAAAATAAATAAACTATATCTTACTTATAAAAATGAATACTATAGGGGCACCTGGGTGGCTCAGTCGGTTAAGCGGCTGCCTTTGGCTCAGGTCATGATCCCAGGGTCCTGGGATTGAGCCCCGCATCAGGCTCCCTGCTCAGCGGGAAGCCTGCTTCTCCCTCTCCCACTCTCCCTGCTTGTGTTCCTGCTCTCGCTCTCTCTCTCTCTGTCAAATAAATAAATAAAATCTTTTTTTAAAAAGTTTAATAAATAAATAAATAAATAAATAAATACTATAAGGAATAAAAATCTAAAAAATTTTTTAGGGAAAGGAATTAGGCAAAAATAAAAGAGAAATATTATGCTTATGACCTTGGGATAGAAAAGTTTTAAGATGCAAAATCACATATCAGAAAGGGAAGAAAAAGAGGTAAATTTTAATTCATTAAAATTTTTGTGTGATTGAAGATGGTCATAAGAGTCAAATTAAAACATACACAAAAAAATATTAGCAACATATGTAACAAAGGACTTACATTAATAAAATAGGGCAAGCCTTTAAAATAAAGCCAAATAACTCAATTAAAAAATGAGCAAAGCATTTGAATAAAAAATTCATAAACTAGGAAATATACATGATCAAAAAACAAAATTGGTGAACCCTAAAAGAACTAGAAAAAATAGAACAATAAAAATATATATATTTTATCCATCAACTAGTTAAAAAAAATTGTTAATATCCAATGTTGGTTAAGAGTGTTGAAAACAAACATTCTTAATATTCAGATGTATAGAATTTTGGGAGGGAAATTTGACAATATCTTATTTTGCAAACGTATAAATAGCATTCCCTTTTGATAAGCAATTCACTTTTAAGAAGCTGTTATACAGAAATATTTGTATATTTGAAATGTTAAGACAGTTGAATTTTTGTTAAAAATTATAAAATCTATTATACACACACACACGTACACACACTAGTTGTGTGTGTGTATAGCTAGATTCTTAGACCCTACCTACCCTACACTGTCTGATTTACTATCTTTAGGGATGGTACCCAGGATTTTTATTTTTAAAATATTTCTCAGATATTCCTATACAACTATATTTACAAATCACTGGAGCTAAACCAAAAACAAAGGAAAACTCTTGGGCATCTACATAGTTCATCCATTCAGAAATATTTTTCGAATGCTTATTATGTGCCAGTCCCTGTTCTAGCCTCTGGAAATACAGTAGTGAACAAAATAATATGGGTAACCTAATGAAGCCTCAACATTTTTAGAAAGAAAAAGAAAAGAGAAAAGGAGAGGAGAGGAGAGAAGAAGAGAAGAGAAGAGGAGAAGAGAAGAGAAGAGAAGAGAAGAGAAGAGAAGAAGAGAAGAGAGAAGAGAGAAGAGAAGAGAAGAGAAGAGAAAGAAGAGAAAAAAGAAAAGACAGAAAAGAAAAGAAACCAACTTATTACAATGTATTCTCAAAGCTAGATGTGAATTGGTATTTTCTTACTCAGTAAATACAAAATATATAGCTACTCCTTTGAAGATACTGAAAGAATTTTTACATGAAAAAGAGTTCTTTTTACTGGTAACAAAAGCAACAAAAAAAGAGAACCATCTGTGTTTTCTAGCTAGCAAATTCCCCCACCCTAGTTTTCAAGAAATTATTCCAGAATATTCTCACCAATTAAAATGATCACGCTGTGTTAGTTTTGTTTCTTCCAGAAACAGACATTGCTGAGATTGAAGTGGAGGCCATTTATTTGAGAGGTTATAAATTAAACTTTGTCATAGGTATGGATGTATAAAAAAATGTATGGATGTATAAAAAAATACATATAGTATATATAAGGTTTGGTACCATCCACAATTTCAGCATCTACTGGGGGTCTTGGAACGTATCCCCCATGGATAAATTAACTTATACATCAACTCCCATCAGCCATAGAATGAGAGGGTTTTCTCGGACGGAGTGTTGATTCTCCAAAACTCTAACCACATGCACAGACAGTGCAGGTTATAGGTCATAAGAAACACTTAGAAGAGACTTGCACACATTTACAGTTGGACATTGAGTCTTAGGTGAGTCTTAGGTGTCAATTTTGCTAGGTTAGAGGATCCATTTATTTCACCAAACACTAATCTAGGGGTTGCTATGAAGGTAATTTGTCAATGTGGTTAATGTCTATAATCAGTTGACTTTAGATAAAAGAGATTACTCTCGAAAATGGGGTTGGGTCTCATCCAACCAGTTGAAGGCCGAAAGAGCCAAAACTGAAGCTTTCCAGAGAAGAAATTTTGCCTCAAGACTAAAGTGTCAAATCCTACCTGAGTTTCTGGACTGCCAGCCTGCCCTATGGATTTCAGATGTCAGCCTCACAACTCCATGAGCCAAGTCCTTCAAATCAATCAACCTCTGTCTCTCTCATAGCTAGATCTAGAACTATAGATACATAGATATATATAGATATATCCTGAATATATATTATATTATTATATTATATTATATTGTATTATATTATATTATATTATATTATGTGTGCGTGTATATATATATATATATATGTATATATATATATATATATATTCTGATTCTCTGGAGAACCGTAACCAATGCAAAAGGGCCAGGAGGATATAGGTAGGGCACTAAAGCACCTACTACAAATGTTATTTATACCAGTTTCTCTTTTTTAAAATTAAAACACACACACACAAACATAAATCGTATCCCATCTCGTTATAAAAGCTAAAGATTCAGAGAACTTCTTTGTGTGTTCCCTGTGAGCAAACAGGACTTGAGTGGAAATCAGATGACTACATCATGTCTCAAAAACAACACTAAGCTAAACCCTGATAGCCAGCATAATCCTGGCTGTTATGAACATTCAATTACATACATTGATACATTTTTAATTTATCCCCCAAATTACAACTGTTTAAATACAGGGCTCATAAAGAACACTGCTATTTAAATACAAATTAATAAGCATTGGACGCCTGGCTGGCACAGTCAGTTAAGCGTCTTACTATTGGTTTTCGCTCAGGTCATGATCTCAGGGTCCTGAGATTGAGTCCTGGGATGGGCTCTGTGCTCAGCGGGGAGTCTGCCTGGGACTCTCTCTCCCTCTCCCTCTGCCCCTCCCCACTGCATGCTCTCTCTCTCTCTAAAATAAATAAATTTAAAAAATTAATAAGCATAAAGTAAGAATTAAAAATTTAGCATAAGATTATCTGCCCAGATCACTTAATCAAAATTCTTCTATGAAATATCACTATAGTCTCAATATATGTTGTTAAATTTAACATGCAATGTGCAAATATATTTTTTTTTAATTTTTTTAATTAACATATAACGTATTTGTTTCAGGGGTACAGGTCTGTGATTCATCAGTCTTACACAATTCACAGTGCTCACCATAGTACCTACCCTCCCCAATGTCCATCACCCAGCCACCCCATCCCTCCCACCTCCCCTCCACTCCAGCAACCCTCAGTTTGTTTCCTGAGATTAAGAGTTTCTTATGGTTTGTCTCCCTTTCTGGTTTCGTCTTGTTTCATTTTTCCCTCCCTTCCCCTATGATCCTCTGTCTTGTTTCTCAGTTCCTCATATCAGTGAGATCATATGATACTTGTCTTTCTCTGATTGACTTATTTTGCTTAGCATAATACCCTCTAGTTCTATCCACATCGTTGCAAATGGCAAGATTTCATTTTTTTGATAGCTGCATAATATTCCATTGTGCATATATATATATATATATATATATATATATAATCACATCTTCTTTATCCATTCATCTGTTGGTGGACATCTACGCTCTTTCCATAGTTTGGCTGTTGTGGACATTGCTGTTATAAACATTGGGGTGCATGTGCCCCTTAAGATCACCACATTTGTATCTTTGGGGTAAATACCCAGTAGTGCAATTACTGGGTTGTAGGGTAGCTCTATTTTCAACTTTTTGAGGAACCTCCATACTGTTTTCCAGAGTGGCTGCACCAGCTTGCATTCCCACCAACAGTGTAGGAGGGTTCTCCTTTCTCTGCATCCTCACCAACATCTGTCATTTCCTGACTTATTAATTTTAGCCATTCTGACTGGTGTGAGGTGGTATCTCATTGAGGGTTTGATTTGGATTTCCCTGATGCCGAGCAATGTTGAGCACTTTTTCATGTGTCTGTTGGCCATTTGGATGTCTTCTTTGCAGAAATGTCTGTTCATGTCTTCTGCCCATTTCTTGATTGGATTATTTGTTCTTTGGGTGTTGAGTTTGATAAGTTCTTTATAGATTTTGGATACTAGCCCTTTATCTGATAGGTCATTTGCAATGTGCAAATATATTCTTATTTTTAAAATCCAACAATATAAAAGTATATTGATTAAAAACAAATGTAGTGCTTTATGCTTCCTTCCTCTCTCATCCTTCTGCAACTCAAATGAACATTGACTATTTGGAGTTTTACTTCCAGACTTTACACATACACACACACACACACACACACACACACATGCACACACACATGCACACACAAAGATCCAGCCCATTGATGAACTAGACTTTGGAAAATACTAAGGGCCTGAAAGACCTGAGGGATTTGTAACTCATCTCTTTTTTGTATGTATTCTGTCAGCCTCTGATTTATTATATCTCTTATTCTGGATGCTTTAATATGGTAAGCACTGTGTAAAAATTTTCATTAAATGAATTCAATAAGTTCTACTTACTAACTCCAAAAATAGTACTCCACTTATGAAAACAATTATATATTTTTTATTTAATAGCTCCTGGTTTCATGTAGGAAACTCACATTTGGCTCTCAAATGCGCTGCCCAGTGAGGGAGCCTAACTGAAGTAGTAGAGTTGGTGTCCCCAGAGGAAGGGGCCAGCAACCTGCTATGGAGAGAACATTTATGTTCTCCCCCCAAATGCATATGCTAAAACCCTAATCCCCAATGCACTGGTGCTTGGAAATTGGCCTTTGGGAGGTAATTAGGTTATGAGGGGGCATGAATGGTATTAGTGCCCTTCCAAGAAGAGATGTGGAAGAACTTGTTTCCCCTCTCTCTCTCCACCATGGGAGGATACAGCAAGGAGATATCCCTCCACAAACCAGGAACCAAACTGATTGATTGATCTTGGACATCTCAACCTCCAGAATTGTGGAAACACAATTTCTGTTGTCTAAGCCACCCAGTCTATGGTGCTGTTGTTATAGCAGCATGAACTGACTGATTCAAGCCCAAATGACCAAATCTGAAGGAATACTGATCTAAGGTAGCTGATTAAGAGCTTGAGGCAGGGGTAATGGCTATAGCTAATGAGCACAGGCACCAGAGGTCAGCAGCTTTCTTGACACATAAGGACAAGAGACAGTTTATTAGTGTAAACCTGTATCTAAATTTCTGTTAAAAATAAAAAGTTTAGGTTTCATAATTCAAAGGTGACCCAATGTGTCAAATAATTCTGAGCTCATAAATGTTCTATTTCTCACCTAATCTGTGACACCATGGGTCTGACTCATGTCTGGTGTGTTCAGGAAAACACAACTTTGAGATAATCTAATGGGTTACAGGGCCTTTTGCAAAGAGATCAGTCTATACTGAATTTGCTCCTATTTAGGAGGCTTCAAAGTACTTAACAGTCCTCCACTATAAAATCCAAATTTGGATGAGTTGCATTAGAATAAAGGTCTAATAACAGAACTATGAATTTTAATTTACTCTTGAAATGGAATTTATTCTCACTAACACAAAGTAACAAGACACACTTTATAAACTTTTTTGATCTTCCATTTACCCATGATAAAGGTCAAGTAGCAATTTCCTATAAATTTTTATTTCTAAAGAAAAACATAGTACCTTTACACAACTATAACATTGAATAGAATGTTCGATTATACTTTACAAGACCATTCATAAATTTAACATTTCTAGGAGTCAGTGTTTATGAAATTCAGAATAATAGGCCATATTAGGTAACAAGACCCATAAGTTGCTGGTGCTCTGTAAGTGACCAGTTCTCTTAACATGTACATTATTTCATACATCTATATGCACACATACGTATATATATTTCTTACATATGTATGCATACACAAAGATGTATATATTTGCTTCAGCTCTTTTCACATTTTTTTATGATTTTATTTATTTATTTTAGAGAGAGAGAGTAAGAGAGTACGAGTGGGGGGAGGGGCAGAGAAAATCTCAAGCAGACTCCCTACTGAGCGCAGAGCCCAATGTGGGGCTTGATCCCAGGACCCTGAGATCACAAGCTGAACTGAAACCAAGAGTCTGATGCTTAACTAACTGAGCCACACAGGTGGCCCTTCTTTCACATTTTTAAGGAAACACCATATCTATATACACACATACACGTAGAAAATTCATACATGTGTATGAATATAGATATATTATTTGAGATATATGTGCATGCATATACACATACGTACGTACACATCGTACACATATATATCACATAATGTATACTACTATACATACAAAGATAAATAATCTAAACAGATAGATAAATAATATATAAATATATACACATAATGGGAATATATAATTTATACACATGCAAAGCAAAATACATATGTAGGGATAGAAAGGCCCTGAATCCTTTATATTACTAAGCAATTGAGGCCCACAGAAAATAAATGACTTAATCAAGTTTGCAGTGGTGAGAAAAAAAAACAAAAACCCAACTGTTATTATTCCAGCGTGGTGTTTTTCCCACTTAATATTTTGATTTTATGTCTTGAATTTTAGAGACAGAGCATGAACTGTAGATCGTCGCTTCCCACCCCAGCTTTCAGCTGACTTCTGTGCTGAGATTTGCCTTCTCTGAGATTTGGATTCTTATCATCAGGCTCTGTTTTGGAAGTACCAATTGCCATTTTAATGCAACTTACTGATCATGCAGACAGCCAGCCTCTCATAAATCATGTAAAGTACCTGAAAATATGATTTATGAGCTAAGTTATGGGAAATGGGGTCCTTTAATATTCTTAACCCTTCAGGATGTTGTTACCTATCAAAGAGTCTCCTTTCCTGACTCAACTGAAGGTGCGTCTGAATGTTTTCCTCCCAAACTGCTCCCCGCCCCCACCCGGTGCTAACACTGACGGTTACCCATTGGCCTTCATCCAGAAGGAATTTGCAGCTTCTTTAAGTTCATCAACTGAATAGGAATTCTTGATTCAAACTCGTACGTACTCCACTGTGGCTCTTACAGAATATGTGCCTGAGGCATTGCCTCACGTGGTAATTAAAGAACTGCACTTAATAGCATCGTAGTATAAAATTAAAAGAGCAAGAGTATTACAGTTTGTTGCAGAAAACAGTCCATGAAAGATCTCAGAAAACCCAATATGAAACTAATTTAAACCATATGCCTTGTTGAAAAGGAATATGGAAAAAATGTCTGTAATATGCAGCAAATGAGGCCCATAACTCATTGGGGCCTCCAATGAGTTATGTGTTAAATCCATATTTCACAACGTGGTCATGCAGGTTTTTCAATCTCCCTGTCTATTAACCCTTCTCTTTGTGTGGGAGAGTTTATAAGAACAACATGGCTCTGCGTGTATTAATATATTTACATATGCAAATAGAAATCATATACCAATAGCTTCTTTTTTTTTTTACCCCCTCCCTTATGGCTCAATATATTATCGCTTCACCAAACCAACAAATTAAAAACAATTTCCAATTTCCTCCACAAATACCTAGTGGCTAAATGTTATTAATGCATTTGTCTGAAAGGCACAAATTCAAACATTGCTCAGTTAGGAAAGAAGAACATACAGGGCTGATTGCTTGCAATCAGTTTCAGTAATCTATATTTTCTTCACGGAGGTGAAAGTTTATCTCACCATAGAACAACAGTTATAATTTTGCTTCTACCATTCATCAACTCTGATATTTCACAGCCTCAAATCATCACTTTCTGGAGCTACCGAGTAAGCAAGCTGTTGACTCTTTTCTTTTTAGCAACACTCCTTTAAAAAAAAAAAAAAATTTGTCTGCACATTATGGGTTTATCTTCTGTCTGTGAGAGACCTTAATAAATCACATTTGCTTTCAGCTATCATAGATTATTAGGCTTTTATAATCATGAAATAAACCCAATAGACTATTGCTATTTTCAGAAAATGAAAATTACTAGGTATTTCCCTCTTTGTATGAGTACATGATTCCCTCATTTTTCAGGAGGGTAGTGTTACATTTAGACTCTGTCAGCATACTACTTATACAACAATAACGCTTCCAACAAATTGTGGTCCAAGAAGTTGGAGAGGGAGCGAGCAGAGGATACAGAGAGTTCCAGAATCACAGGGCTTTAGTTAGTCTCTGCCGTCCTCAAGTTAAGAGCCTGAAGTTTATTTCACAATGTGAACCTCTCCGATTGTTCTCTTTCACCCTTTCTCTTTTCATATACAATACTTTCTGATCATCTTTTGTAGAACAATGCTTTGAAATCATTTCGGTTTTAAGGGAGTACACGAAGGCCATCAAACAGAACGAAGCCCCTAAAGGAGATTTACGGGAATTCTTTCTCGACACAATTACTGCAATTACATACACGTACACCTTTGTGTCCTTAATATTGTAATTTTCATGGGGCAATGATTTGAAGGAGGTCCTTACTAGAAATAGATCTAAAACACAGGGTTTTGATGACATTCTCAGCTAAACTAATTGTGTGAGCTGGGAACAAGGTAATGAGGACAGATGTCAAGGTCAATATAATTACTAATTTCTGAATCTGGGTTAATATTTCCAAGGGCCTTGCATATAAGTTACAACGTATAACTGCCATGAATGGAAAATTCAGCTTTGGTTTTCTGGTATGGATGTAATGTTTGTCTTTTTCCAATTGTGTCCCAAAGTGAACTTTATTTGTCAAAGGAACAAAACCAAATCTACTTTCTTGTTGACTCTTCATCATATCGAAAGATGCAGATGTGAACAACAAAAGAAGCACTCGGCATGATCGCTAGAAATGTGTGCATTCCAAAACGCAGCTCATAAAAATCATATTTATCCCTTTGAAAGGAGACGGGCATAAAAGGGGACAAATTCAAGGAGGAATTGTGGTGTTGGGTTATTTACATTTCTAATAGTCCTGAAATTATTAGAGAGCTATTTTCTTGGATCTTTTCTCCCTATCAGCTGCAAACTGTCTGTACATCTTGTGTCATAATTGCTGTGAAAGGACCTTATTCCAAATGACATTCATTTCCAGGTCTCTATGCCTAGGTTGCTGGATGATCACCATGTTTCACAGTGATATAAGAGTATTCCATAAACAGTGTTTTAGAACTCTATTCACTTATCTTGCCTGGGATAATCAACAAAGGTAGAGAGATGCTGATTAAAAGGCATGCTTCAATGGAAAATTATTTCAAAGCCAAAATTAATAGGAACTGCTCAACCAAACAGATTTGGGGGCCTGGCGTGGGGGTGGGGGTGGGACTGGCATGTAATAATACATGAAAAGGACAACAATAAAATCAATCTCTCGCCATCTTCCTCTCCCCCACCCTTACACACACACACACACACACACACACACACAGAATTGCTCAATAATAATGCATATTTACCTTTATATTTCATGTTACCGAAAGCCTTTCTTTTTAAGTTCTAATCATTTTTTTAAATGTGCTTGTGGAACAGAGTTCTATTCAATACAATATTTCTGTATTCCACAGAGAGCGTGGATGGCAAGCTCTCTGAGTTGTAATTGTCCACAGGTTTCTGGAACTAATTGGCTAATTCAGAAAGTCATCTCCTGCCTTAGGCTTGACTGACTCTTCCCTCTCTCCAGTATTCCACCGCCAAGCTGCCTTTGTCCATCCTGACTTATTCCACTTTGACAAGGAGCCTTGCCTTTTGCCAGTTGCCGAGTTCTACTGAGAAATCCTTCCCTTGTGGAACCAAACATTTAAAATCCCGACTCAAAAACACTTCTTAAATGCCACCAAAAAAGAGAGAAGGAAACCATCCTGTCACCCTTCCCCTTATACTGACAGCTTGTCTCTCTCTATTTTTCATCCAAATAAGCAGAGCTCTGTAAATCTTGTCCAGAAGACACGGACTGAAAGAATTAATCAAAGTGTTGTTTATGAGCTGCTCAGAGCAGATTAAATGTTGTGTTGACAACACAATTTGCAAATTATCTATCAACATCAACAGACATACAGCAATGAGCCAAGCCAATTGGATACCTTTGGACACAAGAGGACCGTGTGTTTCCTAACCTTGCTTCCAAAACTAAGTCCTTTTGAAAGAGTTTTATCCAACATTATTTACAGTCTCATTGCTGCAGATGAATTTCTTTTACAATTTATTTTGGATGATGCCAGTTTTATTTCTGCGACATACAAGTCAAATTTCCTATCATAATCTGACCACAACTTTTCTTCCCAGCCTCCCTTGTCCATCCCACTTCAAATACCCTATACTCCAATTCACCACCAGATATCCACCAGATAACTAACCACTTTCTGAAAATACTTGTGGCGGCCAATATCCAGAATGATCCTGACCTTCTGGTATTCACACTCTGCACACTGCTGTGTGTCGCTCCCTCACATGTGACGAGGTCAGCCTTTGTGGCCAATAGAATAAGACAGAAGTGGTGGTATGTCCCTTCTGAAGTTAGTAGTTTTATCTGTAATTTATTCCTGTATACTTCTGGGAAGTATTTCATTGTATTGTTATACTACAATTTGTTTATGCATTTACCTGTTGATGAATATTAGAGTTGTTTCCAGTTTTGACAACTGTGAATAAAACTACTGTGAACGTGTGTGTATAATTCTTTTTGTGGGCATATGCTTTCAATTCTCCTAAATAAATATCTATGAGTGGAATTGGTCACAGGGTAACTTTATGGTTTGTTTTATAAAAATTGAAAAACTGTTCTCCCATTTTCCAGTACTGTTTTACCATCTCATCAACAAAGTATGAGAATTCCATTTGCTTTACATCCTTGTCAACACTTGATATCCTTGTCTTTTGAAAATTTTAGCCATTCTAATGGATGTGAAATACTATCTCATAATGCTAAACCGATTTGCATTTTCTGATGCCCAATAATGTTCAGCAACTTTTCATGAGTTCATTGGCTATTTGTATACCTTCTTTTGTGACGTGTTCATTCAAGACTTTTTACCCATTTTTAATTGATTTGTTAGCCTCTTATTCTTGAGTTATCAAAGTTGTTTTTTATATATTCATGTTAAAATTCCTTTTTCAGAATTATACATAGTGATTATTTTCTCCAATTGACAGCTTAATTTTTATTTTTTTTTTAAAGATTTATTTACCTACTTTAGAGAGAGAGAGCATGAGCAGGGGGAGGAACAGATGGAGAGGGAGAGAGAGAGTCTCAAGCAGAATGCACTGAGCACGGAGCCCAATGCGGGGCTTGATCTCATGACCCAAGATCATGACCTGAGCTGAAACTAAGAGTTGGTTGCTTAACCGACTGAGCCACCCAGGTGCCCCTTAATTTTTATCTTAAAACTGTTTTTCAAAGAACAGGTTTTACTATAGATTAAGCTTTATTTACCATGTTTTATGGTTAGTGCTTTTTACGTAACTATCCAAGAAATCCTTGCCTACTCCAGTATTGTGAAGATTCTCTTCTGTATTTTCTCCTAGAAGTATTATAGTTTAGCTTCTTGATAAAAATTATAGAATCAGCCTAATAATACCTGTCAAAAAAATTTAAAAGCTCATGGGACTTTGATGGGTATTGCATTATATTTAGAGTTTAATTTAGGAAGAACTGACATCTGTAAAATACAGAGTCTTCCAATCCATGAATATGGTAACCCTCTCCATTCTGTAATGGAGAATAATTCTGTAATAAATAATGATAATGTAATTCATTGTCAATCTCAATGTATTACTCTTGTGTGTCTTATTATATTTATTTCTAGGTATTGTGGTATTAACTGTTATTATTGTTTTATTGTTATTTTATTTTAAAAAAATAATAGACATGTGATTGATGTTATAAATCTTATATCCTAAACCTCGCTAAATTCACTTATAAATTCCGTAAGATTTTTTGTAGATTACCTAAGATTTCCCATTATTTTCTTTTTCTTCATGTTGTCTGTAAATAAAAACAAGTTTACATCTTCCTTACCAATCTGTTACATGCCTGCTCCCTTCTTTTTCTTGTTATGTTGGCAAGGATCTCAAGTACTATATTGAATAGAATAGGGTAGAGCAGATATATTGGCCTTGTTTTCATTCTTAAAGAGGAAATTACTCTGTACCATTAAACATAATGTCAGTTTAGAATTTCGTAAGTACTCATTATCAAATCCAGGAAATTTTCTTCTATTCTTAATTGGCTGAGGTTTTTTAATACGAATAGGAGTTGAATTTTATCAATTGTTATTTCTGCATCTGTAGATATGAGTATATGATTTTTCTCCTTTTTTCTGTTAATATGGGGAATGATTATTGATTGATTTTCTTATTAATGTTTAAACCAACCTTGCATTCCTGGGATGAATACCACTTGGTCATAATGTATTATCTTTTTTTTTAATACATTTCTATTTTCAATTTGATAATATTTTATTGAGAATGTTTGTGTCTATGTCCATGAATGATATTGGCATGCACTTTTCTTTTTAATAATGTATTTGTCAGGTTTGGGTATTAGGGTTATGCTTGCCTCACAGAATTTGTTGGAAAGCATTCTACCCACCTGTATTTTATGGAAGACTTTTTTGTAAAATTGTTACTATTTATACAAGAAGTGTTTCATAGCATATACCAGTGAAATCACCTGAAATTTTCCTTAGGGTTATATTTCTTATTATGTCTTCAAAAATTTAAGTAGTTCAAGTGCTATTCAGACTTTTCTACTTCATCCTGTGTCATTTTACGTAAAAAGTATTTTTCAAGGCATGTGACCATTTCTTTGAAGTTATTGCCAGTAATGGCATAAAGGTGTTCATACTATTCCTTAAATTCCTTTTAATGTCTATAGAATTTGTAGTGATATTCCCTTTTTAATTTATGGTTTTGCTAATTTGCATTTTATTCCTTCTTGGCTTGATCATTCTAATCAGGTGTTTCATAATTTTAGTAATCTTTTCAAAGAACAAACTCTTGACTTTGTTCATCTCCTCTATTATTTGCCTATTCTAATTTATTGATTTCTGTTATTTTTTCATCTATTTATTATGGGTTGAATTTATTTTTTTCCTAACTTCTCAAGGTATAAAATAAGATCATTGATTTATAAATTTCTTCACTTCAAATATAGATATTTAATACTTCAAATTTCCTTCTTAAGCACTGCTTAGATTCTTCCCACAAATTTTGATGTGTTTTCAATAGCATTCAGTTTAAAATATTTTCTGATTTTCCTTCCAATTTCTTCTGTCATTCGTGGAATATTTTGAAATATGTCATTTTAATTTCCAAATATTTGGAGTTTTTGATATCTTATTTTTATTGGTTTTGAATTTAATTCTGTTGTGGTCTAACATCAAGTGCCAAAAGATTTCAATCTTTTGAAATTTATTGACTTCGTTTGTGGCCCAATACGTGTTATATTTTGATGAACATTCTATGTTAATTTGAAATGAATGTTTATTCTGTGGTTGTTAAATATAGTGCTCTATAAATGTCAATTAATTTGGTTGATAGTGTTGGTCAGAACTTCTATAGCCTTACTGATATTTTTCCTACTTGTTTCATCTTAATGAGAGAAGGTTGTTAAAATTTCCAACTATTATTATGGATTTGTTTATTTCTCCCTTTGCCTCTGCCAATTTTTGCCTCATGAATTTTAAAGTTCTATTATTAGATGCTTTAGGATTGTTATGTCTTCTTGATTCATTGCCCCTTTAATCATTATAAAATGTCCCTCTTTATCTATAATATTTCTTGTCCTTAAGTCTATGTACACCCACCATAGCTTTCTTTTGACTAGTATTTCCATAGTGTATCTTTCTCTTTCTTGTCACTTTTAACCTATTAATATCTTTATATTTAAAGTGCATATCTTATAGACAGAATATAGCTATATTATTTTTCAACCTTTCTGACAACCTTCACTTTTAAAAACAACATTTAAACAACTTGTATTTAATGTAGTCATAGATATGATCAGGTTTAAGTTTATATTCTTGCAATTACTTTTCTATTTGTCTCACCTGTTCTTTGCTTTCCTCTTGTGTGCCTTCTTTCAGATTAATTTGGTATACATTATTATTCTATTTTATGCCCTCTATTGACTTATTAGCTATGCTTCTTTTATTTGTAATTAGTGCTCTAGCATTTATAATACCCATCTGTAACTTATCAAAGTCTATTCAGAGTCAATATATTACCACCTCACACTTCATACCTAATAATTCACACTTATCATTTTTCACATCACTACTGACAAACTTATTTTATATATCATAGTTCCCACTTCACAAATGGAATAATCTTTTTCCTTTCCTTGTACCACTGTTGTTATTTCTTTAATTCTACATATAATTTAACCCTGACTTCCATATTATTTTTACATTAAATAGCCATTAATTTTGAAGGAACTAATTCAAAAGAAAACAAGACTTAAAAAATTTTTTTTTCAGTTTTGGTTCTTTCCTTCCTACCTGCAGATCCTTTCCATCTGGTCTCATTTTCCTTTATTTTGAAGCACATCCTTTGTATTTATTGCAGTGCCAGTCTGCTGGTAACACATAATCTCAGCTTACATTTATCCAAAAATGTCTTTATTTCATCTTCATTTTTGAAGTTTATTTTTGCTAATTCAATTCTGAATTGAGAGAGTTTTTCTTCTGTTTGTTTTTAACTTTTTAAAATGTATCACTCAGGTCTCTTTGACTCTATTGTTTTTATGAGATGGTAGCAATTATTTGTATCATTGTTCCCCTATATATCATGTGTCTTAGCTCCTAGCTGGTTTTAATATTTTTTTCTTTACCTTTGGATTTTAGCATATCTGATGTGCCTCAGTGTCACTTTCCTTGTATATTCACCATGGGGTTCTAAACCTCTTTGGTCTATAAGCTGGGGTTTTCATCATATTTTGGACACTTTAAGGCATTATTTATTTAAATCTTTTTTTCAGACCACCATCACTGTCTTCTTTTGGGAATCCAATTATATGTAAATTATACCAATTAATATTGTCCATTAGGTCCCTGTACTTTTAATTTTATTCACTTTCTTACCCTTCTTTTCCAAATTGTACAATTCTATTTATTTGTCTTTAAGTTTATTGACTCTGCATTCTGCCATATCCAATTTGCTATTAAGACCATCAGTTAATTTTTCACTTCAGTTATTATATTCTTCCTTTCTGGAATTTGATTTTTTTCTATAGTTTCATTCTCTGCTGAGATTTCCTATCTATTCATGCATGTAGACCATATTTTCTATTAGTTATGTGAACATATTTTAATTCTTTGAACACATTTATACTTAATGTACATTAATATATTGTATATTCTTATAAAATATATTCTTTATATTCTTTGAACACATTATTGTTAGCAATTTCTGGCTAACTCTCATATATCAGAGCAACTTGGATTTGGTTTCTTTTTTTTTTTTTTAATATTTTCATTTATTTATTTGACAGAGGGAGACACAGCGAGAGAGGAAACACAAGCAGGGGGAGTGGGAAAGGGAGAAGCAGGCTTCCCGCGGAGCAGGGAGCCCGATGCGGGGCTCAATCCCAGGACTCTGGGATCATGACCTGAGCCGAAGGCAGACGCTTAACAACTGAGCCACCCAGGTGCCCCTTGGATTTGGTTTCTAATATTAGTGTGTGTTTTTCTTTGCAATCTGGTTGCATTTTCCTGTTTCTTTGCATGTCTAGTTATTTTTTATTATATACTGGCCATTATGAATGATGTAGATTCTAGATTCTCCCATTTTCCCTTTAATGTGTTTGTTTTTGTTCTAATACACATTTCAATTATGGGTTGGTCATCTTTAAATTATACAGAGTTGATTTTGTGTGTTGTTAGATGGAACTTCAGAAAGCCAAACATTTCTTCAGCCTCTCTAATATTATAGACTCTACCTCTAAATTTTTCTTTTCTAGTTGGGCCAGAACTCCCAATTTCTCTCAGCATTATTCAAACTCTTATTCTCTGTTCTGCTATCTAATCCATATCAAGCCCATCAAAGCAGCTGCTCTCTGTAAGTCTGTGTCATCTTATTTTGTGTGAGGGAAATCCTGTCCCACAGAATTCTGGATTCGCCTATCACAAAGAGATTCTTTCTCTACTGTGTGCTGTCTTGCAGATTCCAGCTTCTCTGGGAGCTCCATACTTAAACTTTAGCTTCTTCAGCTCAGTAGAAACCATTATTCTTTTCTTGGAGTCTAGCTCCTTGTACCACAGTTGGGGATTTGTCCCAGGCAGAGAATCAGGGAAATCATGGGGCTCCCTTCACAAATTTCCCTTTTTAGGGGGATCATTGTTTTGTACTCTCTGTTGTCTAAGGCTTCAAACCCAGTGATTCATATGTTTTGTCTATGGTTTTATGGTTGTTTGTGGTTAATTATGATGTAATGGTCTAGTCTAATACTCCATTATACTTTTCATAGTTTTTAAGTAAAGAAATTTCAATGCATTATTTATGCTTATGAGCAAAACTAATTAGCTTCTCTTATAACCCAAACTGGTCTGGGCTTGGGAGTCAATGTGATGATTCTGCCTAGTAAGTATGATTTAGATTTGCCACAAAAGCTTGTCTCTAAGTCTGTTACCCACCTACCAGGAATCCTCCTGATATTTTTTTCCATGGTCCAGAATGCCTATTAGACTAATTTTTTTCAATGTTACAATAAATATAGAGACATAACTGCAATAGGCACCAATTAAAATTCAGTTTGGGACATATTTTTGAGAGTGTCCAAATTGAGTGTTTGAGAAGTATAGCTGCATAACTCAGGGATTCGGGGTTTAGAGGATTACTCAGCCTCTCAAAGGCTCAGTTTCCTAATCTGTAAAGTGTGTCAGAGCTCTTTGTGAATTGCTAAATTCTGTCTGAAAAATGTTTATTTCATTATGAGGCATTGATTAAAATATGCTTCCTATTTGGTGGGAAGAGGTGGAGAAAGGGGAAAAGTGCAGGGGAAGAATTTTCTCTGGCTTTTACCTATTATCACAAATTAATTTATCAGAATATTTATTAGCACAGAAAATCTAATTCTGAGGAAATAAATTTCAAGCACATCCCATTGAAATGAGAATGCCATGAGAAATGGATTTATGGCATCAGAAATAACAACAGTGTTGGAAAGTGTCACAGAATGGAAGGAGAAATATAATAAACTTAAGGACCTTGCAGTAGGGACAATGTAGATAAATTATATTCAAGTAGCCCTGATTTTCAATAGCTCAATCTGGCTAATTAGTCATTTTTACCTTCACCAAATAAGCAACTAGTAGATGGTACAAATACATAAGCTACCATCAGGTGCTTTATAATGATTATTGAATATGGTTGGCACTATTTATACCCATTACACAGAAGAAGAAATGAAAGCTTAGAGACTGTAGTGGACAGACTTTAAGGTGGACTCATGTTTCCTGCTTCCTGGTGTCCATGCCGTATATACCCTGTAAAATTCTCTCCTCTTCAGTGTGAGCAAGATCTGTGACTTGCTTTTAACCAGCAAAACATGTCAAAGGTGATGAATCACTCCCATGATTACAATACATTATATAAGACTCCATCTTGCTAACAGACTCACTTTATTTGTGACTTTGAAGAAGCAAGTTGCCATGAATCCTACACTTGCAGGAAATACTGCAAACAATCTGAAGGAGGTTAGAATTAGATCCTTTCCCAGTTGAGCATCTCTTGAGAAACCAATCCCAACTTAAACCTTTGTTGCAGCCTTGTGAAGCACTAAGCAGAGAACCCAGGTAAAACTTGCCCAAACTCTTGATCCACAGAAACTGCGAAATAATAAATGCATGTTGTTTTAAGTCATTAAGCTTGGGGTAATTTGTTATGCAGCAATAGATAACTGACACAAGAGGTAAGTTAAGTTGCTTGAGTTCACATAGCTAGGAAGGGGTAACAATAATAACCAAGCCAAACCCATCTGAATTCAAAGTGCTTACTCTGCCAATATTCTATATTAAATCCCACCCCTCTACTCTACAGCAACCTAATCTCCACCAGTGAAAACTTGATAATGCCAAGAAGCTTCCCAGTGCAACCCAGAGTTTCAAAAACTTTGAACCTTGACTTGAAATCTGTTTGTCTTTCATGTGAAATGGTGGCAAAATCTCCAAATGCAAATAGCTGACACCAGTTTAGCTTACCATGTATGAGGATCCATTCTCAGGCATTGATGTGCATTATCTCATTAACTTTTTAACACTCCTATGTGGTAGAGGCTTGTTTGGGATTTTTAGTAAGGAGAGAAGAACAGTATAAATTGTTCCCATTTGGGGAGAATATGTGTATCTGTTTAAATCAATTCAGAGCTGCTAATTATAATAAACATAAATATTTGTCTATGTGGCAGATATTGTGGTTCTCTACATTTTTTCCATCTTTTCCTCACCATGTAACAGCCTTGCTCTTTCGGTGGGTCTTAAATAACCTATGCAATCAGAATAATCCCTTTCTTTTTGGCACAGTGACGGTCCAATTGGAATACTACTGTACTAATGGACATGGATACAAATGAAATTTCTAGGAGCATTTGGTAGCCATCCTGCCACCATGAAAGAAGTCCAGTTTAGGATGAAGACACTACAATAAGACTGAAAATAATAGGTCCTCCGTAACACTATTGAGTACCTAGATTAAGTCCACCATATTCCTACTCTTTCCTTTTATGTAAACCCTTTGTTAAGTCAATATAGGTTGAATTTTCTCTTACAGATAATAAAATGAATGGCTGAGTGTCGCGATACCTTAAAATTGTTCTTCCTACAAAAGGAATGATAGTTAGGTGACATGATAGAGGTGTTAGCTAACACTGTGGTGGTAAATATAGTGCAATATGTAAATGTATCAAATCAACACTCTATACACCTTAAATTTACACAATGCTATATGTCAATTATACCTCAATAAAAAAATAATAGTTTTTTTCTGACATCTTCCTCTGAATTGATGTTTTGTGGTAATGGATGTTCAGTGAGGGTTAAGTAAAAATGTTGGCTTCTGACATGTGAATCTTTGAGACAACTCAGTCTATCAGTGTGGTAGCTAGCCCTCAGAGGGGCCCCTAACGATCTTTACTTCTTGGTACTTACACGTTTATGTGGTCTTCTACAACACTGAATCAGGACTGGCTATGACCAATCACAGAAATGACAGTGTGTACTTTCCAAAACCAGGTCATAAAAGACATTAAAGTTTCCAACTCAGTCTCTTAGATCTCCCCCTCTGGGGGAGATAGCCATCATGCCATGAAGATATTTAAACAACCTGTGAGTGCCTCACGTGGAGAGGAACTGAGACCTACCACCAAGAGCCAATACCAACTTGCCAGTCATGTGAGTGAGCCACCTTGGAAGCAGATTATTAAGTCCCAGTCAAGCATTCAGATCACTGGAACCCAGCATACTTTTGACTGCAACCTTGTCAGAAAGCTGAGCCTGGACCACCAGCCAAGCCATTCCTGAACTCTTGACCTACTGACACAGTATAAAATTATAGCTCTTTTAATTTACCAAATTTTGAGGTAAGTTGTTACATGGCAATAAATAACTAAAACAATCATCATGTATTTAATAAGTATGTAGTTTTTAGAAGGAAGGCAATAAAAATAATAAATGACATCTTCCTGGTTACAAAGAATGTACAATCTTATTGGAAAGATAATGATAACACATATGAAAAAAAAACACATTCCCTTCCATATAGGTGACACACAAAAATGTAGCACTAATTAACTTAGAGACCAACACATGATAGCCTTTTAACAAAGGCTAAATTGTGTAGTACAAGAAATAGCTATGAAGTCAGCTGCCCACCATTTGCTATAACCAAAAGGTTTGTATGTTTATAGGAGCAGATAAACATAAATATTAGTTTAAATTGAGTTTACAAATTAAGGTCTTCGATTCCTACATTAGAATTTGAAAATCTCCTATAGTATGACTATTAGATGGTTTCTGGCTTATTAATAAACAATTTACATTTTAGGGTTATAAAAACCATCCTAAGAACGGTTTGTAGATGCCAAAAAGCAAGAGAGCTGATAGAGTGATCAATCAATAATCAATCATTTTATATAATTAACACTTGAAATGGAAGGTTCAAGAATTCTCAGGATTAGCTAAATATCAGGAAACAAAAAATATTGTGTCCTCAAGAGAGAGGAACGGAAGGAACAGTATGACCATTTTGCTGAAGACTTACATCAATGGAGAGCTTAAAACATGGTATTTCCCTCACCTACAAGCGGCTATTTACAGCATATGAAACAGGAGCTGAGAATTTCTTCAATACAAAACAAAACAAAAAAATTGATAAAATATGTTTGCTGGGTTCTACAGGGTAATTACTCTAAAATGTGAAAAACAAATTTCTATAATATGGTCAGCAATTTGCTAAAGGACCAGGAACATCTAATGCCAATGATTTCATTAAGCTATTAGATTCTCTTTGATTAAAACTAACAATCGGTGTTACACCACCTGATAATAGAAGGTTTTCATCAGAGCAGCTAGTTAAACTACAGCAGTGTTGTCTCTCTTATCACGGCTTCCATATGAAACTCAGAAGAATAGAGCTTCCTCAGTCCAACAGCTGGAAAACCCCACTTCTGAGATAAGAGAGGTTGTGTTCATCATGACAAAAAGTGCAATATTATGAAGGAATTTGCAGAAATAATAGGATCTACATGGAAATGCTGAGGACAATTGAACAAATGTGTCCAGACACTGACTCACGTTTTAAGCTTCTCTTCAAAACTGGGCATTGCATTCATGGCTGCTATTTAACTTTTCAGCTTCGGATAATCACATGTAGCTATTCTTTCTCTCTCTCTCCTCTTTTTTCCCCAACAACAGAAATGACATTTCACAATCAAACTCAGAAAAGAATTTACTACAGCCAGGTTTTTTAACTCTAATAATGATTTTTTTTTTTTTAAGATTGAAGATTTCTTTTTTAGCAGAAATGAACTAACTGCTTGCTAGGCACCAAACGCGGCTATAAGCAGGTTACTTCCATTGACTTACTTGAGCTTCCCCAAGAAGTAGTTTACTTTGATTATCCCCATCTTACAGATAAGGAAACTAAACCCTCACGAAGCTGAACAATTCACCAAAGGTCATATAGTCTTTCCATGTGTCTCCAGAATTCATGACCTTATTGTAGAATTTATCAAAAGGCATACCCCCTTTTTTTTCATTTTTAATGTGGTAGCAATCAACGAATCAAAACTCTGGATATAACTGCCTGACTTTCAGATTAGACAAAGCAGTTTTTTGTCTGTTGTTTCATCTTTTAAAAATGGCCTCAATGTACGCAATCCACTGGTTAAAGCAAATATATACATTCTTGGAAATGTGCAAATCTAATACTTTGGTACATTAAAGGGTATTTTAAATAAACTAAGAGAGCTACTGTTTAAATTACTTTTTGAAGTAGATTTTAGAAACTCAAATTCCCACAACTTGGGCTTGGTTACAGCATGTCACCTTGTGAATGATTTTTTTACCCTTCTTGGATAAAAGAGAAAGAGAACAAAGAATGATAGAAGAAATGCCAAATTGTAAGAAGGAAATATTATTAAATGTATTATTTAATCATTTGATTCTTGAATAAATAATAATAATTACAATAAATTCCTACTTGTAGAGAACTTTGTGGCTTATAAAAATGCTTTCAAATCCATTTGCTATTTGATGCTTAAAATGATCCTGTGATGAAGAGAGCCCAAGTATAATTAAAACCACATTGCATATGAATAACTGCTTAGCTATCAGCGCTTGAAAGATAGGAATAGCCTGATCCCTGTTCATTCCTGTATCCCAGCTTTTAACATAATACCTGGAACTTAGCTGGCACTTAATAAGCAGCTGCTAAATAAATAAATAAATAAATAAATCATTCAGTTAATGAGGTAATGCATGGATAAGAGGTCAAAGTTTTGATCCCTGGCTAGACTGCTAGGGTATGAAGCCCACTTAAACATTTCTCTGTCACTTAAACATTTTGTAACTTCAGGCAAGTTTTTTAACATCTCTGAGTGTCAGTTTCTTCATATAAACATGGGGATAACAGTACCTACCTCATCAAGAAAAGATGCAGATGCAATGAGCTAACACATACAAAGTACACAGAATAGAGCTGGACACATAGTAGCTGCTCAATATATGCTTGGTGAATGAATGAATAATGCAACAATTAAGTGAACCAAGACTCAGAACAAGTCTCTCATTCTAAGTTCAGGTTCCTTCTATGACCCTATCACCCAAGACATCTTCAAGTCCTATGAGATCCACCCTCAGGGCACGTAGATTACAAACCATGTAGCTAATGGCTGACTCAGACACTAGACCAAGTCCTGGATAGATCCTGACCTGATGTGGTCAAGAGCTTGGATCCCACAACTCAAAGTAGTTTTTATTGATGGTTCCTTCAAGGCTTCTCTGGAACTAACCTTATATTTTTAGAGCCATCTAACTTGAAACCCAAAGGATGGAGTTAAATTTAAATGCCTTAGTTTTATGGTTTTAAATTGTGTTCCTAGTAAACTGCAAGTTCTTTGAAGGAACAGCTACTTCAATCTTGTTCCCCAGAGCTTAACATAGTATTGGCACCTAGCGAGTACACGATAAATGTTTGTTGAATGAATGGACACTCCGTACAAACCTAGCAACTTCAGGACTTCAAAAATGTTTTATTAAAGTATGAGTTTAACCATTTACTTAAAATACTTGAATTATATCAAAATCTGTAATAAAAATTACACAAGTACTCAAATGCATTGTATTTTAAAATTTCACATATTAGATACCACCAATATAATGAATCATATAATCAGATGAACCAGTGCAGGTGCTGAGTTGAATAAAGTATTTCCTGCCATAATTTATTTTATTTTATTTTACTTTATTTTATTTTACAAATATTGATTAAGCACCTACTCTGTGCTAGGTACCATCTAGGTACGTGAGATATATTGGTAAAAAAAAAAGACAAAAATTTCTGTCTTTACGGAGCTTACATTCTAATGGAGGTGCAGACAATAAACAGTCAATTGTATATTTTATCATAAGGGAATAAAGTGCTCTGGACTGGAGTTGTGCTTGTAGGGGTGAATGGAGGTTATAATTTTAATTAGGGTGGTCAGGGAAGGCCTCATTGAGGAGCTCACATGAGAGCAGAGACTTGAAGGAAGGGAGTTAGCACGTGGCTATCCAGGTGGAAAGGTAATCGGATGCTCATATAGGAAAAAAATAAAAATTAATTCATGCCTCATACCATAAACAAAAATAATTTTTTGGTTGGAATGAGATCTAAGTATAAAATTCAAAGTAAATAATACTTAAAAAAATAATGTAGGATAATAACTTCGTAACATTGGGTTGGAAAATTTTAATAGGACATCAGAGCTCTAATTATAAAGGAAATATTAATAAATCTAACTTGTATTTTGTTCATCAAAGTCACCATTAAGAAAATAAAAAGACAAGGCTGGACTGGGAAAGTATATTTTCATCATATATAACAGACATAAAACTAATATCCACACTACATAAAGGACTTCCATAGGCCAAATAAGAAATAACAGCAACAAAAGAGAAAAAAAAATGGACAGGAGGCTTGAACAGGTACTTCACAGAAGAGGGTATCCAAGTAGCCAGTAGCCAAATGAAAAGGTGTTTATCCTTACTCATCATAATAGAAATGTAAATTAAAAACACGTGGATTATAGCCACAGGCCCACTAGAATGACGAAAATTTAAAAGGCTAAAATACCAAGTGTTTTCAAGGATGTGGAGCAATTGGAACTGTCATGTACAGATGGTGAGAATGTAAATTGACACCTCTTGGAAAGTAGTGTGACATTATTTATTAAAGTTGGAAATATGTGTCTGTATGACTCAACAATGCCAGTTCCAGTTACATAGCCCTCTGAACTGTGCACACACAAAAATCAAGAGACATATGCAAGAATGTTCAGGACAGCATTATTCAAAGTAACTCAAATCTAAAAGCAAACCCGATGCCCATCAATGATGGAATGGAAAAATAAACTACAGTACCTTCATGTAATGTACAGCAGTGAACATGAACAAACTACCATTACACACAACATATAGATAACTTCTCACAAACATAATGTGGAATGAAAAAAGCCAGGCACAAAGAATACAATAAGCACAAAGATGGCATAATTCCACTTATACAAAGTTCAGAAACAGACAAAATGAAACTCAACGGTTTAGAGATGCATACCTGGTGTGGGATATATATAACAAAGAGATTGGTATAAAAAATTGGGAAAGTGATTACCTATTAGAAGAGATAGGGTAGTAATGGGAAAGAAGCACATGAAAAGCTTTTGAGATCCTGCCAGTTTCCACTTTCTTAATCTTGGTGGTTATCGTGAGAGTTTCTTTATAATAATTTATTAAGCTATCAGTTCACATTTCAGGTAATTTTTTGCATGTGTTATATTTCACAATAAAAAAATTCTAAAGTCCTTAGAAAGATATTAAATTTTAAGCAATTTAAAAAATTTGGACAGCAGGGGTTATATAGGAAATCTCTGTCACTTCCTCTCAATTTTATTATAAACCTAAAACTGCTCTAAAAACAAAGGTAAAGCCTTAATTAAAAAAATAATCAGGTAAGAATAAAAAAATTTTGAAGGGGAAGAATTAGAGATTATCACTACAGGTGATACGTTTAGGGAATTTTATTTCAGAGGAGAGTAAAAAAAATGCAGTAGCTAGTGGGGGAAGTGATTGCACGAGGAAGATTGATGTCAGGAATTGACCCAGTAGAAAGAAAATGTAGGAGAAATAAAGGAGAATTGCTGAAGCAATGTCTTAGAATAAGCAAGAAGGAATGGAATTCAGGGCACAAGTAGAAGGGTTGGCATTAGATAGGAGTATGGCTACTTTGGCTTTGGAAATAGGCAAATTGTACTGATAACAGAGGTTGACAGGTGAGTCCATGTGTTGGTGGTACCTGACAAATATTCTCTTCTGATAGCTCTTACTTTCTCAGTGAAATAGGAAACACAGTCATTGGCTGAACGTGAGGATAGGAAACTGTGTTAGGAATTGAGAAGAGAGAAGAGGTGTAAAATAATCTTCTAGAAAGGTGGAAGAACAAATGGGCTAAGGAAGTATAGTATTAACACCAGATAGCAATGAGTCCTCTTCAAGTTAGTGGAAATGAATATAGAGTAAGAAAAGTCAGCACACCTAGTGTTTTCCTCTAGCCCCATTCAGCTACATGGGTGCAGATTTTTATTTTAATACACGCACACACACATACACACAGAAATATTTATATGCAGATGTATACATATGTTTTTATTTTTTGTCTCATCTTATTAGAAGGTAGAACCCAGGAGCCATTACTTTTTTTTTTTTTATCTTACATATCTCTGTACCCGCAGCATCTAAAACACTGCTGGTCATATAGTAGAGTCTCAAGAAATACTTGTTGAATAAATGAACGAGGACAGTTAACTATTACCAATGCTTTGGTTTTAAAACAAAAATTTTCCATTATGCTTCTCTCAAACATCTGATTCATTTCGCACTAAAGGTATCTTGAGATTATAAGGCCAATGGAGTTAAAAATGAACCAGTCAACCAACGAACAAAACAATTGCAACTACTTCTGTTTCAATCACAATATTCTCAATACTGTGCAATGAAAACAAAATATTCGAGTAAGTTAGATGATGACATTGATCCAATTTCGGCTGTCATCCATAAACACTGATTTGAAATTTTGTGTTCAACAATAAGCACCTCATTTAGCTACTATGAAGGTCTTCATAATGAATAAATATTAATAATTTAACTTGTAAAATAAAATTATACTGACAAATGGCTTTTTTATATTTTAGGATTCTGTCACAGTTGACTTCAAAAAGCTTTCTGTTTATGTAAATTTTAAATCCACTACCTTAGATAATAATTAGAAAGACAGACTCATCAAATATGAGAGTGACACGAAACTAGGGGAAAATAGCAAATTCACTGGAAAATATTTTGACAGACTGAAGCATTGTATGAAATCTAGTATGTTAAAATTCAACAGGAAGAAATTATTTATTTTGTGGTTACCCCCCCCCATAAACAACTATACAAGTAAAACACAGGGACCATTTGTCTTAGCAGAGCTCAGATGAAAATAATTGTTTTAGCTGGCAATAGGCTCAATGAGTACCTATAATGACCCAGAACTGCCCCCCAAAGAACTAACGTGATCTGAAGCTGCATTAATAAATATATATCTTGGACAAATGAGACTGCAGTATTCTTTTCTCTGTGCTCCTCATAACACACCTTGTGTATAAGATGGTGAAGAAAATCCAATGTCCTAAGTAAAATCATTTCTTACAAGAGGAAGTTATTTATCCAACAGAAGAGAAACTTCAGGGAAGATGAATATTTGAAGCCTCAAATATTTGAGTATCAATACATAAAAGAGGAATTCTACTCACTATGTCCCCAAGAATTAGGGACAATGGGTAAAATATAGGAAGACATGTTGGCTTGATGTGATAGGGTATGAAATGGAATCTCCATCACAACATTTCTGAAATCAGAAAACTGCAACTTGGGAGTTTCCCAGAAATTTCTGCCTTCTAAGTTAGAGAATGGAATTTGTCTTTGGAACAGATCCACTTTTGTTCAGGGAGCGATCCCTCTGGCAAGCTTCTTTGGTCATGCAGGTGACGAGAATCTGCTGATTGTTCCTAAGGGAAGCCTAATAGGTTGAAACATCCCAGGTTGAGCCACTAAATGCTCCTCTTTCAACTAAAAATTATTTGAGCATTGGGTTTATGGGTTCTTGTTCATCAATTTGCTATAGGAGGGTTGGAGATGGAGCAAAGATCAAATCTAGAATCTTCACATCAATCTGTGAACAAGGAAATGGACTCATCACATGCTGCCTGCAACTCCATCCATTCAGCAAATTTTTATTGAACTTCTGTGTACCGGGCATCGTTCTAAATAGTGGGCTTACAATAGGGAACGCATGTTCTTCCCTCAGAAGTCAGTTTGCCTAACTATCTATGATATTGTGATTCATAACAAGAACCATACATTTGGTCTTCAACCCATTCCGGCCAAGAGGTCCTAAAACCCTTGGAATTTCCTAAGGAAGGAGCGCTACCAAGGAGTTTTTTGGTTATGTTAATGGAGTGACTTTGGGACTGCCCCTAAGGATGGCGTTGGTTTCCAGGGGAATCCAGTGCAAAATTAGAGGGCTGAAAGTTTCAGTCCTACCCCTGACTTCCAGGTAGGGGAAAGAGCCTGAAAGTGAAATCACCAAAGGCCAATGATTTAAACAATCATGACTATGTAATGAAGCCTCCATAAAAACCCTAACGGAGGCGTTCCGGAGAGTTTCCAGTTTGGGGAGAGTAACGCTTTCAGAGAGAGCATGGAAGCTTCCTGCCTTTTCTCCGTACCGTGCCCTATGTAGCTCTTCATCTGAGTGTTGATTCATGTGTTTTAATATCCTTTTGTAATAAGCCAGGAATCTAGTGAATAAAGGGTTTCCTGAATTCTGTGAGCCACTCTAGCAAATTAATCAAACCCAAGATGGGGGTCATGGAAACCTCTGATTTAATAGCCAGTCAGTCAGAAATATAGGTAACAACCTGGACTTGCTACTGGTGTCTGGAGTGGAGGCTGGTCTTCTGGGACTGAGCCCTTAACCTATGGAATTTACTGCTCTCCCCAGGAAAATAGTGTCAGAATTGAGTTGAATTCTGAGACAGCCCCCAAACACACACACACATTGGAATTGGGTCCAGGAACCCAAAATACTATCAAACTTTCTTCAAGTCTTGACTCAGTTCTCACCTTCTCAATAAAGCCTACTCGGACCTCACAAGAGAACACTACATCCTGCTTCCATCACATTAAATCCTCACACTGGAAACCTACTATCCTGTTTTCTTTTCTTCTTTTTATTTTATTTTGTTCACAGCATTTGCTACCTTCTAATACATGTTGTAATTCTCTTACTTGGAACTTAGATCCTCCAAATAGATTTTTGTCTATTTTGTTTACTGTTAAATCCCCAGCTCATAGAACAGGGCCAAGCAATAGTAGACACACAGTAAGTATTTGTGAATGAATGATAAAAAACCCTGGCATTGCCTGAAAAATGCCTTGGTTGTTGCCAACTCTCCTCTGGGACTTGTGTGGGTTCCTGGCCAATCTGGTGGTCAGTGTCAGGTTGGCCCAGTTGTAACAACATTGCAACAACCAGTGTAAGATTTTCCCTAGTTGGGGAGAAGACTCTGCCCCCTTTTAGACAACAGACGGAGGACATTGTTAACCATGATGGGCAGAAAAGAGGCAAATCATTAAAACTTTGGTTGGTGGCTTAGGAAATGAGGGAGCTGGTGTGTGACACTCGATAAAGGATGGTAACAGATGAGCAGTACTACAGTTCATTACCTGATGGAGTTCGCTATGCCCTCTAAGATCCATTTAAGATGATAATAAAGATCTTAGAGCATTTTGCAGTGGGTCCCGGCTGCTCTAAGAAAACTTTAGCCCTGCCAGGGAGATTCCCAGGAGATAGACAGTCCTGTGAGAAACCAAAAGTGAAACATTAACTAAATCTTCAGGCTTTTATTGGCCAGATTGGGTTTTATAGTGTTGATGAAGGGAACCTAGTGGTCTTCACCCAAAGAAACCTAGATAAATTCTTGCCTTCGGCCACCCTGCCCCAGAAAATTCCCTTAGGCCTTATGTTGAGAATGGGCAAGAATTTAAGAGATGTTATCTTGATAATGGTGCAGCAAATGCCCCAGATTAAGGTGAGCTCCTTAAAAACATTGACACCGGCAAGATGGCGGAGGAGTAGGAGACCTGGATTTCGTCTCCTCTCAGGAATTCAGCTGGATAGGGATCAAACCATTCTGAACACCTACAAACTCAACAGGAGATTGAAGAAAAGAATAGCAACAACTCTCTGAACAGAAAAGCGACCACTTTCTGGAAGGTAGGACGTGCGGAGAAGTGAATCCGAGGCGATATTCGGGAGGATAGACGGCGGGGGAGGGGCCTCCGTCGGCCGCTTCTGGCAAGTGATAGAGCCGCAGAGCACAAAATCGGAACTTTTAGAAGTCTGCTCCGCTGAGGGACGTCACTCTGGTGGCGAAGTGGGGGGTGGAACCCTCGCGGGACAGTGTGGTCTCAGGACCCTCGGGGTCACAGAAAGACCGGGGGTGCCTGAGTGCGGCAGAGCTCCCAGGTATCGGAGCGGGGAAGCCGGCTGCAGAGACGGAGCCCAGGCGCGGGCTCTCAGCTCGGGGTTGTCATAAACCGTGATCCGCGGCACAGTCGGGCCACTGCTCCTCCAGCGGGGACCCAACAAGCGGCAGATCCGGGGAGACTCACCTTCTTCCCCCGGGAGGAGAGGTGCGGGAGCGCACTGGGGGGATCTGCTGGGTTTGGAGACTCCACCCGGGGTTGGGTGCCAGATAGAAAGGCGCGGTCACAGGCCGGGTGAGCGCGGAGTGTGGCCGGAGACCGGGGAGACGGGAGTGACTGACTGCTTTTCTCTGGGGGCTCACTGAGGAGCGGGACCCCGAGTTCTCGGCTCCTCCGGGGCGGAGACTGGGAGGCCGCCATTTTCACTCTCCGCCTCCAAAGCTGTACGGAAAGCTTGCAGGGAACAAAAGCTCCGGAGAGCAAACCCGAGCACATGACTTAGCCCGGACCGGCAAGGGCGGGGCAATTTTGCCTCCGGCAAAGACATTTGGGAACCACGGCAACAGGCCCCTCCCCCACCCCAGAAGATCAGCGAGAACAGCCAGCCAAGACCAAGTTTACCGATCAGTGAGAACGGCAGAACTCCAGCGCTAGGGGAATACTGCACATAGAATTCATGGCTTTTTTACCATGATTCTTTAGTCTTTCAAAGTAAATTATTTTTTTTAACTGTCTTTTTTTTTTTTTGAATTTTTCTTTTTCCCTTTTTCAACCAACATCTTATCAATCCCTTTTTAAAAAAAAAAACATTTTTATTTTTCATTTTTTAAGTCATATTCTATCCCTTCATAGTAGTTACCCGTATTTTTGGCATATATATATAAGTTGTTCTCTCTTTAAAATCTTGAGATAGTTTCTTCTAACAGATCAAAATATACTCTAAATCTCTAGTGTATGGTTTTTTTCTACTCCCCTGCCTGATCACATTCTCTCCCTTTTTTCTTTCTTTTTTTTTTTAATCCTCTTCTTTCTTTTTTCAAACAACTTATCAAATCCTTTTTTAAAATTTTTTATGATTTCCATCTTTACAGTCATATTCCATCCCTTCATCATATCAACCCTTATTTTTGTACATATATAAGTTTTTCTTTCTTTAAAATTTTGGGAGGGACTTTCTTTTAACAGACCAAAATACACCCAAAATCTAGTGTGTGGCACTGATCTATAAACCAGCCTGATCATATTTGATCACATTCTGTTTTTGTTTTGTTTTGTTTTGTTCTGCTCTTGTTTGTTTTTATCTTTATCTTTTTCTTTTTTCTTTTTTTCTTTCTTTTTCTTTTTTCTCTCTTTCCCTTTCTTTTCCCACTGCTTCAGGTCTTTTCTGATTTGTTTAGAGTATATTTTCTGGGGACGTTGTTACCCTGCTAGCATTTTGTTCTCTCATTAATCTATTCTCCTCTGCACAAAATGACAAGACGGAAAAAATCACCTCAACAAAAAGAACAAGAGGTAGTACCGACTGCCAGGGACCTACTCAATACGGACATTAGCACAATGTCAGATCTAGAGTTCAGAATCATCACTTTAAAGATACTAGCTGGGCTTGAAAAAAGCATGGAAGTTATTAGAGAAACCCTTTCTGAAGAAGTAAAAGAACTAAAATCTAACCAAGTCGAAATCAAAAAGGCTATTAATGAGGTGCAATCAAATATGGGGGCGCTAACTGCTAGGATAAATGAGGCAGAAGAAAGAATCAGTGAGATAGAAGACCAAATGATGGAAAATAAAGAAGCTGAGAAAAAGAGAGATAAACAACTACTGGATCACGAGGGCAGAATTCGAGAGATAAACGATACCATAAGGTGAAACAACATTAGAATAATTGGGATCCCAGAAGAAGAAGAAAGAGAGAGAGGGGCAGAAGGTATAATGGAGCAAATTATAGCAGAGAACTTCCCTAATTTGGGGAAGGAAACATGCATCAAAATCCAGGAAGCACAGAGAACCCCTCTCAAAATCAATAAAAATAGGTCAACACCCCGACATCTAATAGTAAAACTTACGAGTCTCAGAGACAAAGAGAAAATCCTGAAAGCAGCTCGGGAGAAGAGATATGTAACCTACAATGGTAGAAACATTAGATTGGCAACAGATTTATCCACAGAGACCTGGCAGGCCAGAGAGGACTGGCAGGACATATTCAGAGCACTAAATGAGAAAAATATGCAGCCAAGAATACTATATCCAGCTAGGCTGTCATTGAAAATTGAAGGAGAGATAAAAAGCTTCCAGGACAAACAAAAACTAAAGGAATTTGCAAACACGAAACCAGCCCTACAAGAAATATTGAAAGGGGTCCTCTAAGCAAAGAGAGAGCCTAAAAGCAACATAGACCAGAAAGGAACACAAACAATATACAGTAACAGTCACTTTACAGGCAATACAATGGCACTAAATTCATATCTTTCAATAGTTACCCTGAATGTAAATGGGCTAAATGCCCCAATCAAAAGACACAGGCTATCAGATTGGATAAAAAAACAAGACCCATCGATATGCTGTCTGCAAGAGACTCATTTTAGACCCAAAGACACCCCCAGATTGAAAGTGAGGGGGTGGAAAACCATTTACCATGCTAATGGACACCAAAAGAAAGCTGGGGTGGCAATCCTTCTATCAGACAAATTAGATTTTAAACCAAAGACTATAATAAGAGATGAGGAAGGACACTATATCCTACTTAAAGGGTCTATCCAACAAGAAAATCTAACAATTGTAAATATCTATGCCCCTAACATGGGAGCAGCCAATTATATAAGGCAATTAATAACAAAAGCAAAGAAACACATTGACAACAATACAATAATAGTGGGGGACTTTAACACCCCCCTCACTGAAATGGACAGATCATCTAAGCAAAAGATCAACAAGGAAATAAAGACTTTAAATGACACACTGGACCAAATGGACTTCACAGACATATTCAGAACATTCCATCCCAAAGCAACGGAATACACATTCTTCTCTAGTGCCCACGGAACATTCTCCAGAATAGATCACATCCTAGGTCATAAATCAGGTCTCAACCGGTACCAGAAGATTGGGATCATCCCCTGCATATTTTCAGACCACAATGCTTTGAAACTAGAACTCAATCACAAGAGGAAAGTTGGAAAGAACTCAAATACATGGAGGCTAAAGAGCATCCTACTGAAGAATGAATGGTTCAACCAGGAAATTAAAGAAGAATTAAAAAAATTCATGGAAACCAATGAAAATGAAAACACAACTATTCAAAATCTTTGGGATACAGCAAAGGCAGTCCTAAGAGGAAAGTATATAGCAATACAAGCCTTTCTCAAGAAACAAGAAAGGTCTCAAGTACACAACCTAACCCTACACCTAAAGGAGCTGGAGAAAGAACAGCAAATAAAGCCTAAACCCAGCAGGAGAAGAGAAATAATAAAGATCAGAGCAGAAATCAATGAAATAGAAACCAAAAGAACAGTAGAACAAAGACCCCATCAAAAAGGAGAATTACAGACCAATATCCCTGATGAACATGGATGCAAAAATTCTCACCAAAATACTAGCCAATAGGATCCAACAGTACATTAAAAGGATTATTCACCACGACCAAGTCGGATTTATCCCTGGGCTGCAAGGTTGGTTCAACATCCGCAAATCAATCAACGTGATACAATACATGAACAAAAGAAAGAACAAGAATCATATGATCCTCTCAATAGATGCAGAAAAAGCATTTGACAAAGTACAGCATCCTTTCTTGATCAAAACTCTTCAGAGTATAGGGATAGAGGGTACATACCTCAATATCATAAAAGCCATCTATGAAAAACCTACAGCAAATATCATTCTCAATGGGGAAAAACTGAGAGCTTTCCCCCTAAGGTCAGGAACGCAGCAGGGATGTCCACTATCACCACTGCTATTCAACATAGTATTGGAAGTCCTAGCCACAGCAATCAGACAACAAAAAGAAATCAAAGGCATCCAAATTGGCAAAGAAGAAGTCAAACTCTCACTCTTTGCAGATGATATGATACTTTATGTGGAAAATCCCAAAGACTCCACCCCAAAACTGCTAGAACTCATACAGAAATTCAGTCAAGTGGCAGGATATAAAATCAATGCACAGAAGTCAATGGCATTCCTATACACCAACAACAAGACAGAAGAAAGAGAAATTAAGGAGTCGATCCCATTTACAATTGCACCCAAAACCATAAGATACCTAGGAATAAATCTAACCAAAGAGGCAAAGGATCTGTACTCAGAAAACTATAAAATACTCATGAAAGAAATTGAGGAAGACACAAAGAAATGGAAAAACGTTCCATGCTCATGGATTGGAAGAACAAATATTGTGAAGATGTCAATCCTACCTAGAGCAATCTACACATTCAATGCAATCCCCATCAAAATACCATCCACTTTTTTCAAAGAAATGGAACAAATAATCCTAAAATTTGTATGGAACCAGAAAAGACCCCACATAGCCAGAGGAATGTTGAAAAAGAAAAACAAAGCTGGCGGCATCACAATTCCGGACTTCCAGCTCTACTACAAAGCTGTCATCATCAAGACAGTATGGTACTGGCACAAAAACAGACACATAGATCAATGGAACAGAATAGAGAGCCCAGAAATGGACCCTCAACTATATGGTCAACTAATCTTTGACAAAGCAGGAAAGAATGTCCAATGGAAAAAAGACAGTCTCTTCAACAAATGGTGTTGGGAAAATTGGACAGCCACATGCAGAAGAATGAAACTGGACCATTTCCTTACACCACACACAAAAATAGACTCCAAATGGTTGAAAGACCTCAATGTGAGACAGGAGTCCATCAAAATCCTAAAGGAGAACACAGGCAGCAACCTCTTCGACCTCAGCCGCAGCAACTTCTTCCTAGAAACATCACCAAAGGCAAGGGAAGCAAGGGCAAAAATGAACTATTGGGACTTCATCAAGATAAAAAGCTTTTGCAAAGCAAAGGAAACAGTCAACAAAACCAAAAGACAACTGACAGAATGGGAGAAGATATTTGCAAATGACATATCAGATAAAGGGCTAGTATCCAAAATCTATAAAGAACTCATCAAACTCAACACCCAAAGAACAAAGAATCCAATGAAGAAATGGGCAGAAGACATGAACAGACATTTTTCCAAAGAAGACATCCAAACGGCCAACAGACACATGAAAAAGTGTTCAATATCGCTCGGCATCAGGGAAATCCAAATCAAAACCTCAATGAGATACCACCTCACACCAGTCAGAATGGCTAAAATTAACAAGTCAGGAAATGACAGATGTTGGCGGGGATGCGGAGAAAGGGGAACCCTCCTACACTGTTGGTGGGAATGCAAGCTGGTGCAGCCACTCTGGAAAACAGTATGGAGGTTCCTCAAAAAGTTGAAAATAGAGCTACCATATGATCCAGCAATTGCACTCTTGGGTATTTACCCCAAAGATACAAAAGTAGGGACCCGAAAGGGTAAGTGCACCCCGATGTTTATAGCAGCAATGTCCACAATAGCCAAACTGTGGAAAGAGCCAAGATGTCCATCAACAGATGAATGGATAAAGAAGAGGTGGTATATATATACAATGGAATATTATGCAGCCATCAAAAGGAATGAGATCTTGCCATTTGCAACGACGTGGATGGAACTGGAGGGTATTATGCTGAGCAAAATAAGTCAAACAGAGAAAGACATGTATCATATGACCTCACTGATATGAGGAATTCTTAATCTCAGGAAACAAACTGAGGGTTGCTGGAGTGGGGGGTGGGGTGGGAGGGATGGGGTGACTGGGTGATGGACACTGGGGAGGGTATGTGTTCTGGTAAGCGCTGTGAATTGTGCAAGACTGTTGAATCTCAGATCTGTACCTCTGAAACAAATAATGCAATATATGTTAAGAAAGAAAAAAAGAAGAAGAAGAATGTAGCAGGAGGGGAAGAATGAAGGGGGGGAAATCGGAGGGCACGTTCTGCATGGAGCACTGGGTGTTATGCACAAACAATGAATCATGGAACACTATATCTAAAACTAATGATGTAATGTATGGGGATTAACATAACAATAAAAAAATTTTAAAAAAATAAAATTAAATTAAATTAAAAAAAAAAAAACATTGACACCGTGCAAGTCAGGCCCACATTGGCTCCAAGGTGCGATCCCTGTGGGCCCAATCAGAAAGCACTGTGGATGCTGAGTCAAGGGGTCTTTAAAGCTGAAGTAGATGATATCAGTAATGATGACGTCCCACCTGAGATAAAGCACTGTGTGGGCTGAAAACACTGGACATTTGTCTGGCAGAACCATGAGCTGTTGCTATACCACTAAAAACCAAAAGAAGTGCAAAGGCTTGTTCGTTGGTGTCATTCCCTTTCCATGGCCCCTTACTCTTCCATCCTCATCTACTGCTTTAAGGATCTTTACTGCTGTAAGGATAAAGATGATTAAGTGTAGGTCAAATATCTTGCTGTTCCCAAAGAAGACTGAAGGATATTCCCACTCATATAATACACAGAACTTTGGGGAGGGAGGGACACAAACTTTTATGGCTTTTTTGGATAAAGGTGCCCAATTTGCTATCTGACCCTGGGGGAGGACACACCTGGATTCAACTGATGGAATTTGGGTTGGGTTAAGAATGGGGAAGAAAAGTGAACATGACATTATAGATGGAGGCTTTGGGCCAACTTCACGTACTATTGCTGTTGCTTCTGCATCTGAATGTATGAGAAAGTGGTGTATTACATGCTTGTATTTCCCCAATCCCATGAGTACCGGAGGAGAGTCTCTTGATTGAGAAGAACCATGTGTAGGGAAGTGCTAATAATCCCAATGGTCCATTTAAACTAATAGTCACTGTGACTGGAGATTTTGCCAACTGGAGTCCCAGGCAAAAGGTGGTAGCCTCAACCTAGAGGAGCCCTTTGGCGTTTGGGTTCATTGTCTTGAAGGCTCCCAAGTACACTCCTTTTGAAGAGCAAATTTTAGCTTGTTACTAGACTCTTGACATAAACAAACTCTTGACCCATGAAATCCTTGTGACTCTCCAAGCTGATGTTCCTATTTTAGAGTGGGTCAACTCAGATTAAATGGCTAATGAGGAAGAAGAGGTCCAACAAGACTTGCCTGTCATGTTGAAACGATATATTGAAGAATGCAGCCAATCTGGCCCCAGCAGCATCTCAACTTTATATGGAAAAAGGGGCAGTTATTCCTTATGGGGGAAACATTATACCTCACAAAGCTGCTGAGCCAGTGGGCCCTTGATATGCCAAAATTCCTCTAAATTCCTGGGCTTTGTTCACTGCTGGCTCAACTAAACTGAAACCAAATGGTGTCCCTGGCTACTGCAGTTGTTTACCCTCAGCACTAGCTAGACAGAACAGAAAGTAGACACGGTTGCTTGGCTTGGGCAAAACTCAAGGTCATTCTCAGCTCTTACTAACTCTTGAACTTGGGCCTCTTATTGCCAATAGCCTAGCTATTTGGTGTGTCACTTGGAAAACTATAGACTGGAAGATGAGGGATGCCCTTCTTTAGAGCCACAAACGGTGGGGACACATCATAGGTAATGATCAAGCTTCTGAGTCAATCATGTGGATGCCCATGGTAAGGGTCAGTTCTCTGAAGACCAAGTAGAATCAACCCGCTGATGCATCCTGTGCTTCCCAGATTACTAGTGCTGCCTGCATTCCACCAGAGTATGAGGCACGGCAATGTATTCACCATCACAGACTGGGAACAGTGCAAAGAATTCCTTATATCTGAGGCCGAGGCTACAACTGCACACCAGATTTGTGAATCTGGTTGGCCAATTTGTCTTGCAGTGAGGGAGACCATATGGCACACGGTGTGGCCCCCACCTCTTCTCTATAGATTGAGTATGTCAGACCTTTGACTTCTCTCAGGACTATCAGTGATGCTTCACCACTTTTCCAGGTTATGAATCACTGTGTCAGTACAATCAGCCAACTCTGGCCATACTATTGTGACCTGTAAAACTCATTGTGCACCTGTTACTACAAAAGCCACTCAACCATGGGCTGATAGTCAAGATATCCAATGGACCTTTCATGCTTCTATCACCCACAGGCATCTGGTATGGTTGATGGTTGCAACAAGTTCCTCAAAAATTTACTCAAAAACCTTTCTGTCTCTACCTCTCTCAACTCCTTTTGGCCCATATGCCTTAGTCAGTTTTGTCACTAAACATAGCTTTCCATGAAAAGGCTTATCTTCTCTTATCTGTTCCATGAGTAATTGTCAGGAAGAAGGTGGTAGACATCATATAGACCTACCTTGAAAATTCAGGATTCCATCCTGACTATGCCTACACATAACGCTTCTTTCTTCCCCTTAACTTGAAACTCCAGAGTGACCTAGTTGGTACCCCTTCAAGGTGCCAGACCAAAAAGAGGTCTAAGGGATTCAGGGTGAATTCTGGATCAGCCATCTGGATTCTCCTGTTGGACTGACATGGCACCAGATCGTAAGAATAATGAGTACACTGCTCACTGCATCCCTCTACAGTAGCCCAACCAAGTCAAAATACTGGAGTACATAATAGATGTCTGTATATTTTATTAAAATGTCCTTAGGCCTTTTGCAACAGGTTGTTCCAAACAAGAGGTCTGGGTGTGATAGGAGCTGATTGGGGGAAAAGGCGAGGTTACAGCTACTGGAATGGGGCACGCTGATTTTGTGGCAACAGCTCCAGCACCTGGTAACTTAGGCCCTGTGAAGTACGTAAGAGGGAGCGCCACCTCTAGAACTTCTTTCATTAAGGAAAACACCCTGGCACAGCTCTCCTAAAGTATTGCAAGATGCCACCCTTTGTAAGACAGCTCTGAACACAATTTGATTAGCAATCACCTTAACCTTCCTGAGAAATCTATCAGGAACAGCAAGGGATTCCCCCGTCTCTGTGCCTTTCACTCAACACCTGTCGGCATCTCCAGATGTGTTCTTCGCCTCCACTGCCACAGCCCTGACACAGCTCATGGTCGAGATAAACAGGACAAACTGGATCAACTGTTCTCAGGCAGTCCCTCCATAAAAAACAACTAGACTCAATTATTCAATCTTAACTGGGAACGCTATGGCCTATTAGTCATTCAGCAGGCCATGGTGGAGACACTGTCAACCTAAGTCCCCCAGCTGATACAGGTCACCCTTGGTGGCGGAAGGGTACAATTGTAAACAACATTGTTGGGAGGGTCCCATGGACGTTCCCAGTACTGTACTTCTTGAATGGAAACTAAGCATCAACTTGCCTCCCTCCCCAAAACATGGTAACTTGCACCACGGCAAGTTGAATCTGCAGGTATGGAAGATTGCAGGGGAGTTACTGTGGGTACATACGAGGCAGTGTGGGCGAAAGGGGTGCAAGCACTGAAGGGGAGCTAGTTTCCCGTAACTAGACCATTTTGGGATAGATTACTTTTGTGTAAAAAGAATGAAACCTCATTCTGCAGTCATATTGGAGGACTAGGGAAATAACACATTATGTAAGGCGGAACAGTTAGAGTACTTCCAAGATGGGAGGACTAAATATGCTGATTGTGAGTATTCTGTAACTAGAGGCATTCAAGAGTGGAATACATGGTTATTTAGTAAAAGTATTTTAGAAGAAATTCAAATGTTGGCTGCAAGACTGGACTAGATTATATGATACTTCTTTTCTCTCTTTTTTCTCTATGGGGGGAAAAAATACCCCAGCACAGAAATGCACACAAAAATTTTAGACTACGAGGATTCAAAACTCCTGAGTGTGTCATCAGTGTAAATAACATCTCTGAATGATACCATCCTGCTCATTCACCTGAGATTCTTGGAGTAATAAGGCATCTCAGAAATCACCAGCCCCTCTTATGGATTTTACAGGTAAATAAAATGATACTCGGTAGAGATAAATGGCTTTCTCAAAATTTCAAAATTTGTGACATAATAAAATTAGGAACTGAGCATCATGACTCTCCACCAGCCTTTTTCCTTTGGGGGTCCTTATCTAAACCATAGAATTCAAAAACATCATTTGAATGACTGTTTCCTAGTTTTTCCCAAAGATGGTGCGTGGCACATTTTAGATGCGTAGGAGAGAGGGCAGGTTCATACGTACTTGGATACCTAGAGTGCTGGATGTTTTTCTCTCCTGGAGCTCTAGCTGAGATGGCTGTCCTGGGCAGCATGCTGCATCTCTCCTCCTACCCAAATCACACATTTTGTCAATATAAAGGATTGCTTTCCCCTCCGAATTATCAGGTGGTCCACAATACAGTGAGCAACAGCTAGGATACACAGTCCATCTGTAGCCTTTGGGTTCTTTGGTAGAAACTGAATGAAGCATGCCTTGAGAATTTGCTGTAAATTAAGTTAGCCAGTGAGCAAACAACCTTACATCACCAGGCCTCACGCTATCTCTGAAAAACACCATTTCTATCCTCAATATACTGTTTGCTGAGCAAAATGCCCAGTTGAGCCACTATGGCATTCAGTGCTGATTAAGTCCTTATTCTTTAAAAAGAAGCACATTTCCTGAGCACTTTTGGGGGAAGTGGGGAGGCCGGGGGCCAAGGCACAATCTGTGCTGCACTCTGTTCTCTTTGTCTCTAAATTAAAACAGGCTGCTAAGGTGTGCAAGTGTGTGAATTATTATTTTCCTAACATTAAACACTTGATTTAAAGCATATTCCCTTTGAAGGAAGGTATACTTTGGGAATTATTTGAAGTCTCTAAGTGGTTAGAAACTGGGTTTAGCCAGATTTCTAGCTGTAAGCAAAAGTCAGCCTCTGATAAGAAGCTGTTGTACTTTATTGATGCAAAGGAGGTAAGTACCCTCTTGGGGGTTTCTCAGTTCAAGAGCATCCTAGTTGTTATTTGCAAACTGCAGTGTGCAATTCTGAATGTTTTCAGATACATTGGCCTCATAGAACAGAGTTCTCGTCAGAGGAAGCTTTCAAGTACCTGGGCGAAGTTTTAACGACATATCGGTTGTAACATGGGTTTTGTGAGGCAGGAAAGCTTCCCTCCATTACCTATTCATATGCAATATTGAATTATAAAATAAAGCACAGAACTGAAATAGATAGACTTTCCAACAGACAAACATGCAGCCACATTACAAAGTCTATTTCATATAGGGGATCCTGCGCTGAATCATTTAGCTATTTAGGAATGCGTTTCGCAGCTAACTCATCCTGGCAGGCCCAACGGGATGCAGTTCCTCTTAAAATAAATATGGAGTCATCAAACAGGCATCACCGTGACAATTAACTGCTGGGCTTGAAGGAACTTTTGCTTGGCTTTTCAAAGCAGACAGAACAAAAAGAGAGACTCCATGAGTCACAAGCATAATCTACATATGGGAACAATCTTTTGCAAAAATCAATCTTGAACAAATACCCTACATTAGTTCTCATTGTGGCTCAGCACAGTTAAGAAATAACTGGATTTTCCAGGGAACTTGAGACTTACTACATCATAATAATAATTTTAAAAGGGAGACAGTGGGATAGAGCATTTCTAAATATATTACATAGACCTCAGTTTCCTTAAATAGAGGTTGGGTGATAATTCAATTTTCTAAGTTCTTTAGTTGACTTGAAGTCATTGATTTGGGAAGGTCTTGCAATAGTTACAGGGAAGGATGGTAAAAGTCTAGACCAGGGTGGCAGAAGCAATGGAGAAGAGGGGACAGGTTTGAGATATATTTTGGAGGTAGAATTGACAGAACTTGATGACTGATTGAATGCGGCAGCTAGGCCAAGGATGAAGACAGATATGATTCCCTGTTCTGGCACAATTAACTGGGAAGATGGCGGGGGCTATACATGGTGATGTCATGCATGGAAGGAGGAACAAGTTGTAGAGGAAAATATCCAGCATTTAATAAGATCAACAACCTAAAACTTAATAGAACTTAGAAATAAAGGACAAAGACCGCAGAGCCAGGAAAGTATTGACTACAAAACTCAAGACAGGAGCTACACACCGACTTTGGTCAAGCTCTCCCTCAGAGCATACTGACTCTTGATTGGACCTCGGTTGTAGACCATGAGATTACCTGGTGCCATGGTTTTGGCAGGTTGGCAACAGTACAGGAAAGAAGTCTTCATGATGCAGACACACAGCAAAAAGCAGTGGCTTAGAGCCTGAATAGAAAACTGATGTATTACAACACGAAGCAATAGGTAGTGTTCCTAAGAAAGTCCCCTGGACCGGATGAGGATTAAGGGAGCTACCATCTACCTATAAGGCTCATGGTTCATTATTTCTTTTAACAATCCATGCAATCCTGTGTGGTCAGTAGATTATCAGCATTTTACAGATGAGCCAATGGATACTTGGAGAGCTCATGTCACTTGTCCCTAAGTTGTGATTTTGAGGAATGTGTGCCTAGCCACAAAAACTAGTTCTCTTTTCCTTTAAGCTCCACACTTAGGCCAATGAATGGAATTTAAGGATGAAATAGCTATCAGCTCTGCTGAAAACAAAAACTCTTCTGAACAATGAGAGCTGTACATTTTAAATTCTTGGCATTATGAAGTAGTGAGCCCCCTGTCACCTGAATGGTTCCAGAACAAGTAACTGCACATGTCCATTGCTTTAAAATGGGATTGCCACCCTGGATGGAAGAGAAGGTAACTAAATTCCTTTTGATAGGAACATTCTATGATTTTAGAATCAAGGTTCAAAGGAAATTGTGGATAGAATAGTGCTTCAGATACTGTAAAGTGATATGCAAAAGTCAGCATTTTTGTTATTTGTGCCAATATGGGCACATCAACAACCCCCATTCTACAATGGGCTGAATAATATGATACTTAAGTATTATAATTAGACAAGCCTACACTGCCCTGCCACCCTTATGTGCCTCATCCTTTCTCTCTGATTCCACCCAGATTGAAATGCATGTCATTGAAGTCATTTCTTTGAATGACTAACAAAATTAGGCATTTCCTCCACAAGGCCACTATTGAAATAGACACATATGCCAGGGATGAGGATTGGAGGAGCTCAAAGGGCCTCTCTCACTCTTTTGAATGATCATAGTCACTTAGATAGAACTGTTTAACTGACTAGCTGGTGGTTCCTTTGGGAGGTAGAGACACATGGACAAATCATCTTTGATTGGGAGTGATGGGAAAATGTGGCAGGAAGACTCTTGTATTATTAATTTATGTTTTCTCTCTGTCTTTCCCATGTCCTTTGCCCCATTCAAGCAGGCAATAGGCTCAGACCAAGAAAGATTTATGACAAGACTTTCTGGCTTTTATAGTCAAAAGCCTAAGCTCATTAATAGTAGGGCTTGAAGTAAGAGGGATACCCAACAACTAAAAGAGATTTCCCTGGCTGAGAGATAGTTGGTAGAGAAAAAAAAAGTCACATAGTTCTGCATGCTGAGGATACCTGCACGCTACTTCCTTGAAACACCAGATGAGGGAGCAAAAATTCCATGGAAGACCACATAGTGTCCCAGGGAGGCTAGATGCTAGGACCCAGGGCTTACAACCTTGCCAAACATTTCTTCAATTCACTGTGGACTACAGAGGCTAAGCCCATACACTTCTTCACAGAACCAGGGCATTGGTACTTTATAATGACCCCAGGACCTTAGCACAACCTCAGGGAAGCAGTGAAGGGAAGCCCCAAAATATGCAGTTCAATTTTCCATAAGCCAAAAAGGTGGGAACTCAAAGTTGGAAATTTAGTTGTTCTTAAGTCAAAAGACATGAAAAAAAAAATTGTTCTTCTGAATAAGAATGAAGATGGAAATGGAGATTCACATCCACTCCAAAATCTAAAGCCATAAGGGACAGGCAGAGAAACTTCTGGGAGAGTCAAAATGGAAGAAAGGGCAAACTCTGGCAAGAAAATCCAACAGGAGCCAGGAATTCCTGAAAGGATATAAAACCATGGGTGACAAGCCCTAGATAATGAATACCCTGGCTTCAAAAGGAAGCTAAGTGCTGCTGTGAAGGGGATAAAGCCCTCAAAGGAAGAGGGTATCCTACATCTACTATACCAACCTCACATATTTCCTGAACAACAGCCTGACCTATAGATTCAAATTCTTATGTGTTTTCATGGCAATCCTAATTTTACCATCTCCCAAAAGTCCAAGTAGAGCCTAATTTAGTGTGACACTTTCATGTCCAAACTATTTTTACTCCTCAGAGTAAGCTGAGTCTGAACATCAAAACGAAATTTCAACTACATTTTTTTTTTCCCCCTAAGCCCTCAAACTTTTGCTAGAAATGCCATGGCACTATGAAGTATATTCTGTTTTCTAGCAGAAATACTATAGTTCCCTCTATGGGTAATAGAACTTCACCTATAAAATAAACTTGAGCCATTAGCCTCTTCTATGGGCAAGTGAAATCCTGGGTTTCCTTTTTGCATATCTGGAAACTGAATACGTTTCTTTTCTTCCCCTCACCCTTTTGCAGTGGATAGTTCCCAAAGCCGTCATCAATTAACTTCCTCCCTGTATATGCAGTTGATCCTCTCATAAGGAGGGGGAGTCTAGTGCAATCATTCTCTTTGAATCTGGGCTGGCCTTTTGCAGAGGTGACATTGTGCCAGTTTTAGGCCTTACTTTGAAGAGCCCTGGCAGCTTCCACTTCTGTGCTCTCTAGGGAAGCCAGCCTCCATGCTAGAAAGAAGCTAGCTAGAGTATTAAATGATGAGATGCAATGTGGAGAGAGAGAGAGAGGAGGAAAGGAAAAAAGGTGAGGCAGGGGGACAGAGAAAGACCACATGGAGGTGTCAGACATGTGCATGAATTAATCTCAGACCTTCCAGCCCCATCTAGACCCAGCTGCATGCAGCCAAATGGGTGACCTGAGTGATGCCATTTGAGCAGAAGAACTAGCCAGCTGAGCCTTGCCTGATTTCTTAGCCATGAAAAACAATAAATTGTTATTATTTTAAGCCATTAAGTTTAGGGCTTTTTTGTTATGCAGGAGGAGAGGAATGAAACACAAGTCTAGACCTCATGGCATATTATTTCATGACAAATATTTCAATATTTGCTACCACTTCAACTCCCATGAAAGGCCTCAGTGGAAAAGAGATTAAAAGATTTATTTTCTCCTTCTGGAGAAGGGCCACTGCAAATATATGTTCTCTGTCCTCAGCTAGATGGCAATTTCCCACAACAACTCTTCCATTTGTCCCTGGATCACTTTCCATTCCTCACAGTGGGCATTATGATATTTGTTATGCTTCCCCAGCCCTCCTGTTCCTTTTTCCACATCCCTCAAACCTAGGAAGACTTCATTTTCCACTTCAAATAATAAAGAGAAATGGGAATTCCCTCAATCTCACCAATGTTCCTGTTGGAAAGGGGACGTCCTATATCACTGGATTCAGGTTTCCAGAATTAACTGATTGCTAGTATGAGAGAATGGACTGGACATGCTCACTTAAACCCCTTTCTCTCCTGATTGTCTTCAGAAAGTGCACACTGGCATCTACTCTGCCGTTCTTGGTTCTGCAGTAAGGGGTCATTCTGTGTGGAGAAGCTTGGAGATGTCCAGCTGTCCAGTCTATATGTCTGTTTAATTCAGGGCTAGAGTATTTGCAAGTCTATGTGCCTATATCTCATTGTTACAGTCTCTAGTCAACCTATCTTTATAAAGCCCACATGTTGATTTTCATCTCTCTGCTTCACTGTGTTATTCCATTTGGTTCCAAATTCAGGGAACAAGAAGGGAGGGAGTTATATATTGATTCCCTAAACCTCAATGTTTCTTACATATCTATTTGTAAACATCACCTTCTTCTCCTCTCAACTCCAAAGAACAAGTAGTCCTTTTCCTCTTTGGGGCTAAAGCCTCTACCAATGATCTCCATCCCAACTCTTATCATTTCCCATGCAGAATGGGCCCCTTACAGCAAGAACAGCCTGTTCTCTCTCTCCTTTATTTTCAAACTCTCCCTCAACACTAAATCTATCTGCCCATCAAGTAACTTTTGTATGAGAAATTACCTTCTCTTCACCTTTTGGCCGAATTTAATCCCTGCCTTATTCCTATGCTTCCTTTCATAGCTTGTTTCTTGAAGACTCATCTGTAATTATAATCTACCCATCGAATCCCTTAGACTTCTCAGTACCCTGTAGTTTAGTTTCCATTCCCAAAGCTCCTCTGAAAAACTTTCTTAGTAATTTGGGCAAATCCCTGAACTCTCCATTCCTTATCTTCCATGGCCTCTCTATAGTGCCTAATCATGATGGCCATTCCTTCCTTTCTTGGCTTCCATGGCACCACTACCCCCTCTTTATCTTCCTGAATCTTTGACCATTTGTGCAATATCCCATTCACAGGGCAGTGTAGCATTTTCTCTGTCTGACAATTAAATAGTAACTTTCCCCAGAGCATGAACCTTGGCTCTCTCATCACTCTGCAGATTCTGGCAGGACCATAACACTAATTATCATGATTTAACTGTCATTAACTATCACTGCCCAAATCTCTATCACTATCCTCCTAGACTTCCATCTTAAGTCCACCCACTTAGGGCGCCTGGGTGGCTCAGATGGTTAAGCGTCTGCCTTCGGCTCAGGTCATGATCTCAGGGTCCTGGGATCGAGTCCCTCATCGGGTTCCCTGCTCAGTGCAAAGCCTGCTTCTCCCTCTCCCTCTGCTTGTGCTCTTCTGTCTATCTCTCTGTCAAATAAATAAATAAAATCTTTAAAAAAAAAAAAAAGTTCCACCTACTTAGTTTACTTATTTTTAATTACCACATAACTCCTCTTGGGAGTTCTCTAGCACCACAAACTCAACATTTCTTTAGAAAACATTAATTCCCCAAGCCTGCTCATCTCTTAATTTTCCATTTACAGCTAATAGCATCACAATCCAGCTGGTCACTCAGAATAAACATGTCAGAATTATCTTAGACTCATCCTTGTTCTTTTTACCTCATAGGCTGTCAGTCACTGAATCACTCAAGGTCCTCCTTTTAAATCTTTCATAGACATGGCTTCTCAGCTCTCTGATTCCATTGCCTTAAATAAAGCCAGTATTTTGCAAATGGCTTCTTAGCCTCTAGAGTCACCCTTCTCTCATCCATCCTGTTCTATCATTGTATTTAAAAATTCAAATCTGATCATTTCTTCTTTGCTTAAAGTCCTTCAATATTCCTATTGTCTTCAGAATAAATCTGACCTCTTTTGCTTTGCAAATAAGATCCATCATTACCTGGCCACTCTCTATCCTCCACCTATACACCTCATTTTAAACCTCTCCCCTATAGGTTCCCAGTAATATGCTGAGGCAAACTGTTTGTACCCTCCTTCTCAGTATGTACTCAAATTGGCTTGTTCTCTCACACCTCCGTACCTTGACACATGTTGTTCTTTCTATCTGGAATGCCATCCCTCACCTTTGATATTTCCTCTTGATATCCTGCCTGGTGAACTTCTTTTTTTTTTTCTTTTTATTGTTTTAAGTAGGCTCCATGCCCAGTGTGGAGTCCAACATAGGGCATGAACTCATGACCTGAGCTGAAATCAAAAGAGTCTGATGCTTAACCAGCTGAGCCACCGTGGTGAACCCCTGCCTGGTGAACTTCTAATCATGCTTCCAAATCCTACCATTTTTCTGAGCATTCCCTCAAGTTTGTCTCCACCCGCATTCTAACAGAGAAGGGAAACTTCTATTCTTGCTTTTAAAATAACTACAGACCTCCAGCAGTACACTGTATCATCTGTATTGTGTTTCATTACATTGTCTGTCTCCCTCCTTGAAGATAGGTTACTTCCATTTATTTAACAAATATGTTTATTTGTTGAGCCTACTTTTCTTAGGCACTTTTCTAGGCTAGGGAAGAAATCACCGAACAGGCAAAGATCCCTTTCTAATGGAGTTTATATTCCAGTGAAAGATGAAAAACAATAAACAATAAACATGATAAATAAGTAAGTTGTATAAAATGTTAGAAAGAATGGGGTAAAGGAAATCAACAATGCCAGGGTTGTGGGAGGGAAGGAAGGTTGATTCCAGTTTAAACAGGGTGATCAGTGGTAATTGAGAAGGTGAGGTTTAAGCAGAGAGTCAATCATTCAGATATTGGGGAGGAAGCCAATCAAAACCACTAAGTTGGGAATTGGCCTGACTTGTGAGAAAGAGAGAAAGAAGAGGCGAACTCAGCAACTGAATGGAGGGCTGCATCATGGAGGACCTTATAGCCTCTCTATGAACTTTAGTTTGACTTGAAAGAAAGGAGAAGCCAAGGCAGGATGCTTTACGGGGGCGGCACGATGTGTAAGCTGACCTATGTCCTAAAAAGATCTCTCTGGCTATGGTATTGAGCACAAACTGTAGGGATAAAGGTAGAATCAGGGAAACCAATTAGAAGACCATTGCAACAATCCAAGCAGGGGGAGTGAAAAGAAAGATGAAGGAAGTTAGGAAGAAAGGAAGGAAGGGAAGGAGGAAGGAAGAAAGGGAGGGAGGGAAGAAGGGAGGAAGGAAGAATGAAAGAGTATGGGGTGGGTAGGCATGAAGAAGAAAGCAGAAAAGAGTGTAAACAGGAGAAACAATGAAATGCTGAAATGCGGGGGTGATGGGTGGGGAGGTGGTCTCCCTGTGCAGACTCTGAACCATTTGCTAACCCATCAGTATGGTATTCTATCAGCTTCAAACTCTGCAGTGTATAGTTTGCTCTTCTGTTTCTGGGGTTACTCTTCTGTTTCTTGCTTCCTTTTGATCAATCTCAGGGTATTTTCTGCTGGCTAAGCTACCTGCCTATCAGCATGTCTGCTTTTTGAACAATATCAGCCCTTGAGACAAGAGCCTAAAAGAACTTAGGTTAAGTGTAATGGAAATCAGGCAACTGGCCTCAATATAGTGCTATGTTCTACTCCTCTCTTCTTTTTCTCTTTGCCTTGTTTTCTTGTGAATCTGTGTTTGGGGAAAAAAATCTATATTTGCTTCAAGAAAATATTTGTGTTCTCTTAGCTTGTAGGACGCTGAGAAATGGAGTGATTCAGCAGGGACTCAAGGTGTGAAGGAAGATCTGGAAAAACAAGAGAGTACAAATCTCATTTGAGAAACCAATGGGTCTCCTGCCTTGATAAAACTATCTTAATTGATATTATTTTTTTCAAATTATTGGAAATAAATAGCCTTAAAATTGTACGTTGTTCTGTATTAATAACATTTCTATTTCCCACCTATGCTTTCTTATATGTCACCTTGATTTTTACTGTGGATTAGTAGTCTCTCCGTGTTCCCATGGTTCTTTGTCTGATTCCCATTTTCTACCCTATCAGCCTTCATTACAATGTTGTTTTGCTCAGAAAAACTTTGCTAGAGTATTTAATAATTGTCCTTCCTATGCCAGAAGTTATTATACTGATCACTTTGAGAGATAATATTTACTTTTTGGTCTGCATCTACTTGTTCAGTGCATTCCTAATTGCAGTCACAGCAATTATCAGAGCTAATTCTTGAAAGTTGAGCAATCCCGGTCCTTGGCTCCTATCTATAGGTTTTCCTTCACTTTTACAAATAATGATTTATGCAAAGTCACCAAGACAGCTATTGCTTCAATGCAAGGTTTATTATCTCCAAGATGAACAGACAAGTCATTAAGCACTCATGGAAGGATTAGTGTAGAGAAAGATCACCACATTGTGATTTTCTGGTTACATGGTTCAATACAATGATGGTTTAAGGAAGTAAAAGCCAATTTTAGCACTGCCATTATGGAGCTGTGTATGTCATCAATGGGCAGTTATAAAAGCTGTGACTGATAGGAATTTCCCTACCATAATAGTTCCTTCCATCACATACCCACTAAGTGAGTCACGTAGAAGAACTTCTAAAGAGTGTGATTGATTCCTTGGGTTTTAGTTTATGATATATTTCTTATATGAGCCAAGGCTATCAAGTAATGAGATAGATTCCATGACACCTTTGTGCAATTAGCTTCATTACTTTATAGCCACATTTTATGTGTACCTCTCTTAGTGTACAGGGTATGTGTTTGTGGGTCTGTGGTTGTATCCGTTGTCCACACAGAGCAGGCCATTTTAGTTGTACACCTAATGTGCCATAGAGTGGGCAAAGCACATGGGTAATAATTTGTGAATGAATGAACAAATGGATGAATGCACCATCATCCTCAAAAATGTCTAACTGGCTTCCTTGTTTCCTTCCCCTACCCATCCACTTTAATTTATTTGAAACAGTGATGCAAGTTAGTTTTTTTCTTACCCAAAAGATTCAAATTCTTGCCCCATTTTCTTCAGAATAAATCTCTGTCTTACCAGTGTGATGCTAGAGATCTTCTGTGGCCTGATGTCAACCCCTCTCGCCAGCCTGGCTTCCTACTTCCTCTCCCCACAGCCCTCCACCTCAGTCAGGGCTCTCTCTCAGGCCAGATGGATCTCTACCTTTCTGTCTGTATTCACACTAGGATCACCCCTCTCCATCTTACCTTTGTCAGCCTTCCTAAAGTCCTAATGGCATATAGTAGGAATAACAACAACAACAACAACAACAAAAAGAGTAGTAGTCGTGGTAGTAGTAGTAGCAGTCATAGCAGCCGTCATAGTCATAGTTGTAGTAGTAGGGCTCATAGTAGAGCAGTCGGAGTAGTAGTCATAGCACAGTCATACTCATGGTTGTAGTACAAGCAGTTGCCATCACCGTAGTCATAGTAGCAATAGCAGCAGTCATAGTCGTAGTAGTAGTAGTACTCATGGTAGAGTAGTCGTCATAGTAGTAGTAGCAGTCATAGCAGCCATCATAGTGGTAGTATCAGTAGTTGCCATCTCTCTCATCACAGTAGTACTAGCAGCAGTCATAGTTGTAGTAGTAGTAGTACTCATAGTAGAGTAGTCATAGAAGCAGTAATAGTCATAGTTTTAGTAGTAGCACTCATTGTAGAGTAGTCATAGTAGTAGTAGTTGTCTTAGCAGCAGTCATAGTTGTAGTAGTAGTATAGTAGAGTGGTCATAGTAGTTGTAGTAGTAGTCATAACAGCCACTATAGTCATAGTTGTAGTAGCAGTAGTTGCCATCACTGTCGTCATACTAGTAATAGCAACAGTCACAGCTGTAGTAGTAGTACTCATAGTAGAGTAGTCGTCATGTAGTAGCAGTCATAGCAGCCCTCATAGTCATAGTTGTAGTAGTAGGGCTCATAGTAGAGCAGTCGGAGTAGTAGTCATAGCACAGTCATAGTCATGGTTGTAGTAGAAGCAGTTGCCATCACCGTAGTCATAGTAGCAATAGCAGCAGTCATAGTCGTAGTAGTAGTAGTACTCATAGTACAGTAGTCGTCATAGTAGTAGCAGTCACAGCAGCCACCACATTCATAGTTGTGGTAGCAGTAGTTGTTGTCATGGTAGTATTAGTTGTCACAGTGGCAGTCATAGTTGTAGTAATAGTGGTTGTCGTAGTAATCATAGATGTCGTAGTCATGGTTGTAGTAGTAGTGGTACACACTCATAGTAGTAGCAGAACTGGTATTTGTACAGTTGACATAGTTTAGTAAAGAACACAGGTCTGGGTTAGATGTCTGAGTGTTAATCAAACTTTTCACATTTCCTAAAATAAGGAAATCACTTAATCTCTCTGGACCTTGGTAGCCTTATCTTTAAAAGTAAATGCTGAACAAAATCAGCTCTGACTACAGAGCATTTACCCCATACCAGAAAGGATACTCAGCATTTTGCATGTCTTACTTAATTCTTTCCATGTCTTTTGAGGTAGGACCTATTATTTTCTTGACAGTTTACTGAAGAGGAAACTAAGCTCAGAGTTACTTCTCAGGGTAACTGACCCAAGTTATTTAACCAAATTCACACAGCATGGGAGGGGTTGGGCCGTAATTCAAATCCAAGCAGCCAGACTCCAGACCCTGGCTTATGACCACTGTGAATTTACTCCTTTCCAAGAGCCACTAAAAATCTTGCCTCTTATACTGAGCTTTCCTTAACCACTAAAAACTTCAATATTCTATCGCATTTATTATTAAGACACTTGTTTGATAGTAACATTATTAAGTGTTCATTAGGTACTAAGCATCTAACAAAACGGCATTAATTCATTTAATTTTTGTAATTTGATATTTCACATCTCCTCTGTAATGTTGTTATTAAAATCATTTGTATGGCTTTGTTTCCCATATTCCTTTGTATGCCTAGTTTGTACACACAAAATATTCCTTAAACATAGTAAGTGCTTATCAGAAGCACTCCTATTGCTTGTTGTGGGTGATAATGGTGATGACATTGATCATAGATAAGTATATTATAAGCATATGTGATAACTTTAGTTTGAACATACATTATGTGAAGAAAGTCAGTGAATCTCTAGATTTTAGAAGGATAAAATGAAAACTATTTTGTTAGATGCATCTGCCACCAGACTAAGAAAGGGGATCCTTGGGTTGAGACACCTGCTTTGTCACAATGCTCTGTGTCATCTTGGGGTTGTCACTCGCTGCTATGTTTCTCACTTGAATTATCTATGAAAGTGAGAAATAGCAAAATATTGGGCTAGTTGGCCTCAGAGAGGTGACAAGACCCAAATAAGATAATGTAGGTAAAGCTGTTCCCTACATGCACACAACGAACTGCTGACATCAATGAGGGTTATATCTCAAGTGATAGCTTCTTAATCCCAAATTGTGAACATCACTGTAGCACATATTTTCTTCCTAAAATGCATTCAATTACAACTATAAATTTGTAAGTTGCCTGTTTAAAGCCTTAGTTAAAATTACTGGACGTGCAATAATAAAGGGAAAACAACAAGCTGCCTTGAGCTGTGATTCATGGATTGTTCATCAGATTCACTTGCCAACCTCACCACTTAAAGTGTGAAGGCAAGTTTCATCAGCACCCCCAAAATAAAATGCACAATTTCATGCCCCTCCCTGGACCTGGGGAGTCAGGATATGAGTTTTTGTAAGGTCCTCCGGTGATACGTGTTCACAGAAACTGTAAATCACCTGCCATAAGTGCTTCAATTACCCTACACATTTGTCTCAGTGACAGCTAATTTGAATTCTCACTTTAACAAAATAAACTAATACCAAATTCCAGGGATATCCAAGATCACACCCCCAACAGGTCAAAGCCACAGATTTTAAATCCCAGGAACCCCAAAGGTTGCAGGTAATGGGCTACCTACCTAAAATATGCTGCCACTACCAATAACTGGAGCTATGCAAGTATCCTCTCCACCAACTGATGCTGCTTTATTGTGGGGGGGGGGCAGCGGGGGCGGCATTCTTAGATAAAAAATTGTACTCTCCTTGGACTAACTCACCTACTGGCACCTAAAGGCATGGAAAGGAGAAGAAACAATTAGCTGATGAATGCAGGATGGATAGGAGGCCAATTTTCCCTTTGAAAAAAACTGTTTCCCAAATGAAGATCATGGCATATCTTGGTGAGTTACTGATCTACCATGTCCACAGGGGCTCAGCTCATGCACACTGATGGTCTTTGAGGATGTTGTTCACACCTGTGGAATGTGGGTGAACTAATGAAGCAAATCTTTGGTTCGTTAAATCAATCACAAACTTTTGGGGCATAATTATTGTCAACAGTCCCCTAATTCTCATATAATATTGGGGCATAAAGCCTCATTACCATTTTACCAAAGTAGAAATTTTATTACTTCAATATAGTCCACTGAGAAACAGAACTGGGACTGAAAAAATAATTGAAAATATTTTGCTTTATCTTCCATTCTCCAAATTTAATTATTTTTCAAAGGAATGTTTATATGAAGTCCCAATGGGTATTTAAGACTGGTCAAGTACAGAGGAGCAGTGAAATGGAGTAGAGGCAATTATCCACATAATTTGGGATAATTTGCTTCCACCTGAATTGTAAATTGAGATAATAATGGGAATAAGAGTTCCATGAGAACATGGATTTTTGTCCACATTTTTCATTAATCATATAATTTATATAATAAGCAATGATTTTGTTCTCTTGTGCCCCAAGCTCAAAAAGCTAGCACACAGTAGGTGCTCAGTAAAAATTCTCTGAATACATAAATTCCAAAATTCCTTCAATCTCTAATTTCTTGTCAGAAAACCTAATATCTGGAGATTTATCATAGCACCTCACAGAATTTTCATAAGCCAAAGATGCAGGCAACTAAATCATGTTTCTGTGTACTGACCATTTACAATTGTCTCTTTATGTCACTGGATTTTCTGATTATTCGACTAATCTATTCCGTTTATGAAGATTTTAATATCATGAGAGATGACATGAAATAATCGGGAAGAACACAGATATCGAAGCTAGACTTTCATCTGAGTTCTAACGCTGACACCAACTGCAAAATCTCAAGCAAGTTTTTCACCTTCTAACTTTCTAATCTTTAAAAAAGAGGGACAATACTGTTTCCTTTACAAGAATATAGAACTTCCATGTGATAACTTAAATGAAAGCACTTAGGCTAGCGCTCAAATATATCAGTTATTATCATCACTAATGTTAAAGTTATGTGTGTAAACACAACCGAGTAAATGTTACTACAAGTCAATGACTATTTGCCCCAAGTCTTAGAATATGGTGGAAGTTGGAAAGGATTAGAAGTGGAGAAAAGGCAGGGTAAAACATTCAAACCAGGCAAGGAAAAAGGATCCTACTAAAAGAGGTAAGATCTACCTCTCCACCTGAGAGTCAATTCATCCAGTCTTACAAGGAAGGTCATTAAACCTCACATTTCTTAGCCATCCTGAAAGACTTGCTCTAATACTTTCTCCTTACCCACACTGCATAATTTTACTGCATTTTCTGCTGAACTTCATTTGTGGCATTTTGATACAGATTTAAGAGACAAATCAATCTCAGGAGAAGATCTTTATGAGACTAAACTTTTCCACAAAATTCTACAAAATGAAGGCTATTTATGGTTGAAGTAAAGATTACAGCTATGCCTACAGCTTAACTGTGTGCTCAATATTATTATAACCTGGGTGAAACTGGAGACTGTGTATAACCATCAGACTTTCAGCAAAATGTGAATTCATTCACTCATTGATTCATTCATTCATGCGTTCAACCAGCAAACCTTCATTAAGCGTTTACTACATTCCTAACTCTGTGCTGAGTGCTGGGGATAGATACATTACTAAGACTTCCTCCTCTCTTCAAAAAGTTGGCAGGACAACTAACCCATTACAATACACAGTTATATTTCTTACACTGGAGGTAAGTGTAGGTGCCTGTGAAACACAAAGGGAGGTCCTTTAAACCAAAATGAATCTGATAATACTGGGAATATTGGTTTTGAGTGGTCTATTAAGAAGAACAATGTTAACAACTCAAGCCATCAAGGAGAACAATTTGAGGAGATTTTGGTTTGAGAGTACCACAGTGCCAGACAATGATGTGCAGAGGAAACCAAAAGGCAAGGAGGTGAATGCCCCCAGGTAAGTTAAAACAGTCCCATGTCCTCTATCCCCATCTCTTATTGCCATGCTCTAGGCATCCCTCACAGAAGGGAAGTTAAAGTACTTAACCACTGGGGCCCCTGGGTGGTTAAGCAACTTACTCTTGGTTTCGGCTCAGGCCCTGATACCAGGGTCTTGAGATCAAGCCCTGCGTCAGGTTCCTGCTCAGCGTGGAGTCTGCTTAAAAGACTCTCTCTCCTTTTGCCCCTCTCTTTTGCTCACTCTCTCTCTCAAGTAAGTAAATCTTTTAAAAACAGAAGTACTTAACCACAAATCCCACTTCATTTATAGCTGAATAAATGAAAGCTCTAAATAATTAAGTGAGTGGTTAAGGTCACAGAGTCATTTGGTAGCGGAAAAAGTTAGAAGCCCCTGAGGTCTCTGGGACCTTTGCTAAATACCTTATTCCCAAGCTTATGGAATCCATGGACCCACCTTTCTGGCTCACCAGAATCTTGCAGAGAGAAGGGTGATTTCACATCACTCTAGCACACCCAACACCTGACCTTACTCCCACACTCCACCACCAATCTGGATTGATTAGCAGTTCCCACATCTTGTTCACATCCTATAATTATACCAAGAACAGGGCATTATAGCAGATTTTTATTTTGTTTTGTTTTTACATAGGCCTCTTTCCACCACGCTATAAACTCTTGGAGGGGAGAACAGCTTCTCTCTTATTCTTTTTTGCATGTACAGCATTTATGTTAGCTCAGTGTTCATTGAAAGAATCAATGAATCCATCCACCTATATTTGGTTACTGCTTTCCTCAGTTCCCTGAATTCAGTCCATGATATAGAGCACCCTCAAAAATTCTAGAACAACCTTCCCCCAAATTTTCCACACCTTGGTTTGAACTCCCTCTACTGGTGAATCCAGTAAAATCTCTATGACTACTGATCGAGCTTACAATGTTCACTGAGAAAAAGAGAATGCTACCAAGCAGAAAAAAAGTCTAAAATGGACAGCATTTCCTGAGGGAGCATTAAACTTCATCTTTAAGACATCATTGCTTTGTGCAAGGAAACACTATAAAAAAGAGTGAACCTTATCATCCGTTCCACTGTAGTTGAGCCAAGGAGTAAAGAGCAGGGATTGAGAAACCTCCTTTGACGAGATAGGAAGATGACTAATGAACTAGAAGATATCTGGGGTGTGTGATCCTTAATTGTACATTTCATTGCTTTTACTATTTTCTATTACAACTTTATAGCTGGCTAACTGTGTTTTCCAAGAGCCAATACTTGGCAGTAAGAATTTGTTTAAGAAAATAAAAAGAACTGCTCAACTTCTTTAGAAACTTTTTTCCCTTTAATAGATTTTTTCTTTCTCTCCTGAAGAAGCAATTCTTTTAAGAACAAGCACACTAAGTTTATTTCCAAAATGAATAGGAAACTTAATGTCTCAGACTCATTTTCCCCTTACTTTTTTTTTTAAGATTTATTTATTTATTTTGGAGAGAGAGAGCCCATGTGAACAGGGCAAGGGACAGAGGAAGAGGGAAAGAGAGAATCCCAAGCAGACTCCCCACTGAGCATGGAGCCCAAGGTGGGGCTTGATCCTATGACCCTGAGATCATGACATGAGCTGAAATCAAGGGTCAGTCACTTAACTGACTGAGCCGCCCAGACGCCCCCCATTTTCCCCTTACCTTCTTAAGCATTCTCCTTCCTTGTACTTCAATATAGAGCAATATCATGAGTCATAAGACTGATCCCTAATTATTACAAATGAAATAATTGTGGGGCATGGAAATTTATTTCACTCTCAGACTACTGAGGAAATTCAAGCATTTTATATGTCATGAATAGTTACTGGCTTTGAATAGTGCAGAATTCCATGACTCTTCATTCCACCCAAGAAGTTTTCAGATGAGGCCAGTTAAAGTACAAAAGTTCTTAAGGCCAAATACTTATATAAACTTAAGTGGAAAAGAAAACAAAAGAGAAGGGCATAAACATTTAGCATTTACTATGCTTGAGAGTCTCATAAATGTGTCTAATTTTTATGCCAATTTATCTTCATGGAAACCCTGTGAATTAAGTATTTATATTTTTTGTTTTACGAAAGAGGGACTAGGCATAGAGAGGTTAGGTTACTTGCCAAAGGTCACACAATGAGTAACAGAGCCAGTTTAGAAAGTCAGGTCTGTTGATCATAGAAAGGGAGAGTGGAATGGTGCTTGCCAAAGGCAAGGGGGTGGGGGGTACGGGAGAGGCATTAGTGGAAGGGTACAAAGGTACATTATGCAGACAAATTTGTTATCAACGACCTCTCATAAGTCTCAAATTAGTAATAATGGGTACTGTCGCAGTAATTTCTATTCATCCTTCCTTGCTCAATGGAAAATTTTCAGGATCTCCCTCCCCTGAAATTTCCAGCAGGTGCTTATAAATTTGTTCTTCATTCTGTAGATAACGTGCACACTAAAGTATTTTATCTCCTAAAAGAAAAAAGAGAGAGAGAGAGAATTCAGGTCTGTTGGACTCTAATGCCTCTTGATAGTGATTAAAGGCATTTTTAGCATGGAATGTTAGAGCCAGAATGAATTTTAGATGTCCTCTCTTTTTCTGTCCTCTTAGTGATAGGAACAGTGAGGCCCAGAAGATCTTAAAACCTGTTTGTGTCAGATCTAGAGGAAACACATCCTGATCAATTCTTTGTGTAAAGCACAAATGACCCTTCGCATCATTTACCTGATATTTCAGTTGAAGTAGTTTGAATCTGAATCGCTTCAGACAGTGATCCAAATCTGTTTTGGCCTACACCTCCTATGTCCACATGTGCTAGCTGAATTGAACTAAGAATTTCCACAGAGTCAAGTTGGTGAGAACTGCCCCAAAGATCCATTTCACTGGTAAACACAACACACTCTAGTCATCCTTTAGTCCAATTCTTATTTTGAGGAGACAATATATCATTATACAATTTGAAAACATACATTAAAAAAATATATATTCTGGTCACTGATAAAATTTTCTTTCTGAGATTCTATTTGAAAAGTGTGCTGAACTTCTAAGTAAGTAATAGCAAAAAAAAATGATTTCTTACATATTTAAATAAATGTATTACGTTCTCTGGCATTGCTATCTCATGTGGACCTCACAACCACCTTTTAGATGAGGAAAATTAAGCCTCAGAGGAGTTAAATGCCTTACCTTGCAAAGCCCAGTCTTTTGAGCCTAACCCTAGGACTCTTCCCATTGAGCTTGCTGCCAACTAGAAAATCGTACCTGGATGCCTACACCCCTCACACACCTTCTCATTGCTCACATGCAGACAGGATCTTTTTAGACTAACACTCCTTCATCAATACTGACAAAGCTAATAAAGGAGAAAGAAAGGGCTGACATCAGAAAAGATGCCTTAGACTTTTCTTCTTCTCCTTCCAGGACCAAGCTCCCAGGAAGAAAAATGTCAGCTCTAGGAATCTGAAGTACAAAGGGTGTCATCACCCATAAAGGAAAGGAGAAATAGCCAAAGACACCCAAATTCTTATCTGAAGAGAATGAGGTTGAGTAGCGCTATCTCACCATTTCCCCTCTCATTGTGGGGTCAATGAACAAGTAGCGTCTTCCGTTTGGGGAACACTCACCTTACCACCTTCTCTTGGCCAATGAATACCTTCTTGTTCCTTCAGATCTCAGCTCCATAGCGGCTTCCACAGAAAAATGCTTTCCTGGTCTTCCAAGTTGGGTTAGACTTCACTTCTATAAGCTCTCCTGGCACCATACACCTTCTTAGCACTTGATTATAATTTTACATTTCTATTGGTATGACTTACAGATGAATGTCAGCCTCCTCTCCTGGATCTTAATTTCCATAAGGATAGAGACTATGTTTGGCCCACCATTGTTTTTCCAGCGCCTATGATAATATCTGTTGTCTAGCAGATGTCTATAAAGTATGTTCAACAAATGAACAAATCAATGACTCTGGAGCCAAAAGACTATGGAAGAAAAGACTATGATCAGATGCAGAGACAACTGGAAAATTTTCAATTACTCAATATGTTGAAACTTACCTGAATGAATGCAATGAGATATTTTAATTGTTGTTGTTATTATTTTGGTACATGTTTGGGCTTGTTTGGGGGTGGTGCAGAGAGGAGGTTAAGGAAGAGCTTAAGATAAGTAGAGAAAGAAATAAATTGGGAAATTATTTGATGTAATGCTTCTGGTTTTCTGCCCTAATAAATCAATAGTTGGGTGGTCAATACAATGAAGCATTCTTCGAGGACTGTATTTCTTATCCTCTCCCAAGAACAAAAAATCCAAATGGAGTATATTTCCAATTTACTCTTTGAATCCTTGAAATAGTATAAAACTTTGAACTCTGAAAGAATTTTCACAATCCAATCCCCTTTCATCATCATGCCCTATACTCAGTTTTTAAACATTTCATTCTCAATGTTATTATATTACAGTTCGCAACAGGAATGTTTAATTCCCCCAAACACCTGTTTTTGCTCAAACAAAGCAAAAACCATCAATGCAGTTCAAATTCGGTAAATCCCATCTACAATCCCCATTATTTTCATTGGAAAATAGTAAAGAATTTCTGAACCTGAGAACTGAATGCTCCATGCCACCTCTGTGAAAGATTTTCCTCAGCAAAACCCAAAGCACTAGAGTGGACAATGATGAGATTAGAGTCTTCTAAAACTATTGTATTGTTTGAGCTATCAGATAGTGCTCATTTGACAATCTCTGTTTTAAGACCTAATGAAGATGTTTTAAGACCTAATGGCCAGGATATATGCAAATGAAACTCTGTTGAGAAAAACTGTATTGTCCGTATCATCAGAAGCCCTCATGTGGAAACAGATCATTTCTGTGGCTTGGGGTAGCTCATTATTCCTGCAAAGGGGAGAGGTGATAGAGTAGGAAGTGCAGTTGGAGAACATGGGCACCTGGAAGAAGCAGAGAGTCAACAAAGATAAAAGAGGGCACTTGACTGCTGAGATGGAGAGACAGAAAAGCCAAAGTCGCCTGAGCTTATCTCTGAGCTGTAAAATGAGCCCAGGATCAGATGAAAAACATCATTAATTTCAATGTAATTAATTATCATTAATAAGATGCTCTGGAGTGTGTGCTGCTTAGAGATAGTGGGAGCCCCTGGGCATGACCTATCGGGAGGCCGTATCTCAGGATCACATGGCTCTGGGTTCCTAGACAGAGCCAGGAAGGTAGAAGTTGCACTTAGCTAACTTTGTTTATTGACTTCACAGCTCTTTCAACAACACCACCTCCATTAAAAGAGATCAGAGAAGACAGTGCATGGCAGCCATAAAATTTATCTTTGTTGAATCAACAGAAAGGATTGCATTTCCTAAAGCCAATCCAGGCAACTAGTTCTCCTTAACAAAACCCCCTATGGATAAGTATGTGGTAGGAATGCCTTGATAAGTGGAAGAGCATCTTACAGGGTTTCAGTTCTACACTCAGCATGTAAAATCATGTATAGTCAAAACAGCTCTTGCTCTCACTGGTTTGGTGAGATGCTCCCACATGCTTGTGATGACTGTGCAATTGGTCCTCTTACTCCATGTGTGTGAGACTCAATTATGACACCCTTGGGCAGCATGAAGGCATAGACTGAAAGAGCAGAAGCAGCAACTGTTCAGGTTGAATTTTAAGTTTTTTCTCTCCAAGTCTCTCTCCTTCCCTCCCTCTCTTCACAAATAAATAAATTCAGGAAAATAAAATGTGCCTCTGATGCTATTACCCATACTCTCCATTCTGTCTGGAAGATCATTTCTCATCTCTGTTCTCATACCTCACTGCCTTCACAGCCTGCTTATATCCCACACATCCTTTTGAGACTCCACTCAAGTCAATTCCCCTGACCCTCCAAGTCTAATGTAGTTGACCCACTTGTGGGTTCTCTTTGAATCTTTTGTGCCCCTCTATGCAATCACTTGTCATGCCTACAGTAATAATTGGCTTACATCGTTGCCGCTGCTCTAGACAAGGAGCTAGGCTGTATGCCTTTTTGTATCATTAGCACTGAAAACAGTGCAGGGCATCTGGGAGTTATTCAGCAAATAAGGAAGAGAGGAAGGGAAGGAGAGAGGGAGGAAGAAGGAAAGGGAGGTAAAATGAGATATCTGTGTGACTTGAGCAAATTTTCATCCAAGTGGTGTCAACTTCCTCATCTGGAAAGTGATGGGGTGGCTACTTCCAATTTTGGAGAGTATTATTTTGTGATTCTAGACTTGGAATAACCTCACCAAGACCTAGCATCAGGCCAAAAAGAAGCAATTAAAGGAAATACTTCAGATAAGAAACAGGCTTTAAAAATAATCCAATCAGCAGAATGCATCTCAAAATATGTGCACAGCTCTGATCCACTATCTTGAACAGTTGGGAAGTAGCATGTTCAGCAGTGAAAAAATCTCTAGGGACTTGGCCAATATGAACTCACAGATGTTTCTATTGAAGTCAGCTGATGAGTTTCCTCCAAGCCATGTTTAACCAGAGTCCTCAGTTCACCTCCAGGGCACAGACCACTCAGCCCCTGCACCCTTGGCTTATGAAACAGAAAATAGAAAAGAAAAGAAAAAAAGAGAGACGAAAGGAAAGACAGAATAATCTCTCCTAACACAGATATTACAACTCTCACCTAAGGGTACCAAGAGTTGGTGACCTCTCTCTTCCTAAAGAAAACTCTTCATTTGAAGTAAGAGGGCCAGAGAAATAGATTTACTCATTATTTTATGGTTTCTCTTCACTTATCATCCTTCTCTCTTTGTCAGAAAAGCCCTTCCACTATCCCCCGGCAGTGGATATAGAGACTGGAACGTGTATGGGTTTTTTTGTCAAGCGACATTTTTATTGAGGATATAGGGAGGCTGGAAGGATGTAGGGAAGAAATAAATAATCTGTTGAGTGTTGACTCTGCAGCTAATGCTGTATGTACAGTATGTCTTCAATGTTAAGCTTCACAAGATCCCTTCCAGGTATGATCAGCCTTTTACAAAGAGGAGGAACTGGAAGAAAAAGGATTTCAAAACAACTTGTCTAGGTCCTCCAATAGGTAAATGACAGAAGCAGAAGTTGAGCCTCAGCCTTGGGCAATGCAAAGCCACCAAAGCTCCCCCTGACCCAACTCCCACTTGCCCACTCAGCTCTTTCCTTGTTGCTGCAGAACTTCTCAACTGGAGTGCCAAGGGACATAAATCAGCAGGGCGCTGCACTCAGGTCTCTCAGGGCAACCTTTGGGGGCTGGGGAAGCAGGAGTCCCTGGGCCCATTGCTTCCAGTCACAAATGACTTCATCTGTTTAACCCAATGCTCCAAACAAATACGGTAGATGTGAAAAAGTTTGGGAAACACTCTATTCTTGTGTTCTGTCATGCTATTCATTGTGATGTTCCAGTCACACAGTTGTATAATACAAAAAGCTTAACACATACATATATGTGTATATTATGCCTGTGTGGATTTAGTCATGATGCATCCCCTCCACAGAATGCCTTGTCCTTTTTCTCTAGCTGGTTCATCCCTCCCACTTCCAGAGCAATTAGAATTTAACTTCAATGAAAGTCACATGTTCTTTTTTCTCAAGCACTTAGACTATACCTCAGGTAGGGTACTCATCACATTGTGCTATAATTTACAGGTTTATATAGCTGTCTCACCCACTTAAAGCACAAGGGAGATATTCAGTAAAGATGTGTTAAATGAATAAATGCATGAAGTTGTGGAGGGCAAAAATTGCATTGTAATCATTTTAGCCTTACCATGAGCCAGCTAAGGGGGTTAACAAACTATGGCCCCAGGATCAAATCTGGCCTGTGGTCTTTTTCTTTTCTTTCTTTCTTTCTTTTTTCTTTTTCTTTTTTTTTGTTTTCTTTCCTCAATTAAGACTCATTTTTTTTTCAATTAAGACTACTTTTTTAGAGCAGTTTTAGGTTCACAGCAAAATTGAGGGAAAGATAAAGAGACTGCCTATATTTTCCTGGCCCCACCCATGCATGGTCTCCCCCATTAACAACCAGAGTGATACAGTTGTTACAACTGATGAATCTACATTGACATATCATAATCACTCCAAGTGGCCTGTTTTGTATAGCCAACAAGCTAAGAATGGTTTTTACATTTTTAAAGAGTGGTTAAAGGAAAAAAAAAAGAGAAAGAGAGAGAATATATGAAAGACATTTTATGTGGTCCACAAAGCCTAAAATAATGACATCTAGCCCTTTGCAGAAAAGTTTGCCAACCCTCAATTGCTAAATCAAACAATCAAGATTCATCAATCAATTGATATAAAACACTGATGAAAGAAATTCAAGATGGTGCAAAGATGTGGAAAGACATTCCATGCTCATGGGTTGAAAGAACAAATATTGTTAAAATGTCTATACTACCAATCTATAGAGTTAATGCCATCCTTATCAAACTACCAACAGCATTTTCCACAAAACTAGATAGAACAAACAATCCTAAAATATGTATGGAACCACAAAAGACTTTGAATAGCCACAGCAATCGTGAAAAAGAAAAACAAAACTAGAGGTATCACAGTCCCAGATTTCAGGTTATATTACAAAGTGGTAGTAATTAAAACAGTAAGGTACCGGCATAAAAACAGATATGGATCAAAGGATTAGAATGGAAAACCCAGAAATAAACCCACAATTATATGGTTAATTAATCTTCTACAAAGGAGAAATGAATACACAGTGGGGAAAAGACAGTCTCTTCAACAAATGGTGTTGGGAAAACTAGACAGCCACAATGCAAAAGAATGAAACTGGACCACTTTCTTTCCCCATACACAAAAATAAAATCAAAATGGATTAAAGACCTAAATGTGAGACCTGAAACCATAAAAAATCCTTGAAGAGAGCCCAGGCAGTAATCTCTCTGACATCAGCTATAGCAACATTTTTCTAAATGGGTCTCCTGAGGCAAGGGAAATAAAAGCAAAAAATAAGCTATTGGGACTACATCACAATAAAAAGTTTCTGCACAGCAAAGGGAACAATCAATAAAGCTAAAAGATAACCGGGACGCATGGATGGCTCAATTGGTTAAGCTTCTGCTTTCGGCTCAGGTCATGATCCCAGGGTTCTGGGATAGAGCTCCTGGTCTGGCTCCCTGCTCAGTGGGGAGTCTGCTTCTTCCTCTCCTGCCCCTCCCCCACTCATACATGCAAGCGTATGCTCTCACTCTCAAATAAATAAATATAATCTTTGAAAAAAAAACTAAAAGACAACCTACTGAATAGGAGAAGATATTTGCAAATGACATACCTGATAAAGGGTTAGTATACAAAATATATAAAGAACTGATACAATTCAATACCCAAAAAACAAATAATCCAATTTAAAAATGGGCAGAAGACATGAACAGACATTTCTCCAAAGAAGACATCCAAATGACCAACAGAGACACGAAAAGATGCTCAACATCACTCATCAACAGGGAAATGCAAATCAAAACTACAATGAGATACCTTCTCACACCTGTCAAAATGGTAAAATCAAAACATAAGAAACAGGTGTTGGCAAGAATGCGGAGAAAAAGGAACCCCCTTGCACTGTTGGTGGGAATGCAAATTGGTGCAGCCACTGTGGAAAACAGTATGGAGGTCCTCAAAAAATTAAAAATGGAATTACCCTATGATCCAAGAACTGAACTAGTAGGTATTTACCCAAAAACACAAAAACAGTAATTCAAAGGGATACATGCACCCCAATGTTTATTGTACCATTATTTACAATAGCCAAACTATGAAAGAGGCCCAAGTGTCCATAGGTAGATGAATGGATAAAGAAGTAGTATATATATATGAAATATCATTCAGCCATAAAAAAGAATGAAATCTTGCCATTTGCAACAACATAGAGGGAGCTAGAGAGAATAATGCTAAGTGAAATAAGTCAGTCAGAGAAAGACACCATATGATCACACTCATTTGTGGAAATTAAGAAACAAAATAAATGAGCAGAGGAAAAAGAGATTGAGAGATAGAGGAAAAAAAAAAAAAAAACAAGAAACAGACTCTTAACTATAGAGAACAAACTGATAGTTACCAGAGGGGAGGTGGGTTGGGGGAATGAGGGAAATAGGGGATGCAGATTAAAGAGTACACTTATCATGATGAAAAAAATAAATGAGTAAAAGTACATCAAACAAAAAATAAAATAAATTTTGGAAAAGATTGATCAATTGATTTCATAAATATAGTATATATAAATAATTTTTCTTCTCAACTCTTTCCTTCTCAACTCTCAACTCTTCTTTCTCAGCCTAACCCTGCTTCTGGCCTCAATTATACCATGTTTTTTTCTTATTATTCCTCTATTTAATATTTCTTAACTTACTATTAAACTACAACACTACAACACACATACAAAAGAGGCAAAAGCCATAACTGCAGAGATCAATGAATTATCACTAAGTGAGCACACCCAGGTGACTACCATCCAGGTCAAGAAATAGAAGATTTCTAACAAATCAGAAGCCCCTATACCCCTTCCCAATTATTTCTTAAAGGTAACTATATCTATGATTTCTAACTCCATGGATTAGTTTTGCCATTTATATAAAAATTTTTATCTTTATATAAATGGAATAGAACAGCATATAACTATTTCTATCTCCATTTATTGCTCAATATTATGTTTGTGATATTTTCCTACTTGGTTATGGGTAACAGTTGTCTGTTCATTTTCATTGCTATATAATACTCCAATGTGCACACCAATGAGTGAGCTAGGGAGAGAGATTGAGAGATCTATTTTACTGTTGGTGGACATTGGTCTATTTTTCTAATTGAGGATGAACATGAATAATTCTGCTTTAAACATTCATATGCATGTAATTTGAAGATGTCTCTGACCATTCTTCAAACTCAATTGAGTTCCCATATGATCAAGACTCACTACTTCACCTCCTTCTGCTCAGCTCCTTCCTTAAAGTTATAGATCCTAGCATCATCTTAGGGAGGCAGAACAATGTGAGGTCAAGCTTAGAGTCTGGAGCTAGACCACCTCGATTTAAATCTGGATCTCCCATTACTACCTATGTCATCTCACATCAATTACTTAACCTTCTCTGCACCTTGGTTTTCATAGCTATAAATCAGGGTATTAGAGCTAATTGAGTTAATATTTGTAAACTGTTTAGAGCAGTATTTAGCACATTGTAAGTAACATATATGTGTCTCCTCAATATTCAAATAGTTACACGGAAACAATTGTTCCGAATGACACAAGTTGACTACTTTCTTCTATTTGAGGGATAAAAAAAAAAAAATCTAACTGTTCAGGAATTGGAAATCCAAATTAAACACTCACAAAAAATTACCATAGCCTCAAGTTTTTGTTTGGGAATATATTCTTTATGTACTCTACCCTTGATAGAGTAAAATTGAAAAGCCAGACATCTTACAGTTGCTCAATAAAAACTTCCTACTCTGAGTAAAATAAATCAATATTATGTCCCCAAAAAAGGAACAAAAAACTTTTGATCATTGTAGTATCAAAATTAAAATCAGCTAACGCAATAGCCAACTATTTCATTTAGCTAGTTTATTAAACTACCTGAGAAATATTCTCTAATTCAAGTTAAAAACCAAGTATGTATTTATTAAATCGTATTCTTAGTGCTGTACTGAACTCTCTGAAAGAACACAAGAGAAGTATAATATACCATATTTTCCCTCAAATGCTTGTGATTTTGGTATTCACTCATTTATGTTTGGCTATTGGGTTCTAGACACGTGTAAGGCTACCCTTCTACATATAAAACGATCAAAGAATATATGACGAGAACTAGTCAGATCCTAAAGCAGGGCTGTTTTTGTTCCCAAACCAAAACAAAATGCTTTTGTCAGAGTTGTACAAGCGAAAACAGCACCCCATGAACCTCATTTTAATTAGACCCATGTTTTACATGGATGAAATTAATGTTCAGATGAAATAATGCATTATGTTGATTTGGAGGCATTTTTATAAAATAAAAATTTTATTTTATCACATTTTTCCCAAGTTGGTGGAAAACCTCCATCTCTCTTGAGTCTGATGCAAGGCCAGCCTATTTAATAAGGGTAAGAAAATACCAGGTGGAAAGAGGAAAAGGAGTATAGGCAGTGATGTGGTAGTAAATGTTTAACAGCTAGTTCTCTGAAGAAAAGGGCCTGATTTGTATCATTTGCCCACTTTCATGGTATAAATACTCCCAGCATGGCTGCTTTCAATAAGCCCCCAAGGGAGATGTCACTTAACATGGAGTTGGAAAGAGTCGCACACTATCAGCTATCATGAGCCAATGCAAGCTGGTTCCAGTGCACTAGTAAGTGCAGAGGAAAAGAATTTCAAATTCCCTCTGAAGAGCAACCTATCTTCCATTGCATGCCAGGCCTGACAATGAAGGTGTCCCACCCTTGTCTAGGGGAGTATCCATAAGAACTAGGACTGATCAAATAGATTCTCTCTCCCAAGAATCAGAATCTTGAACAGGGCACAAATAAAGAACAAATGCTTTCTCCAATGCTTGGAAAAAGTCCTTGAAGGTTGTTGCTCTCCAAACCTAGCCAACCCCCCACCCTATGCGAAGGCTCTAGTCCATCTGATTTAGGACACCTGGGTCTTTCATGTTTTCCCATGGTTATATGAGCTTTCTTAAATCCTCCTAATCCTTGGTTCCCCTTAATCTGCCCAGAGTCCATCTCTGATTTATCCAAGAAGTAAAACAACAGATTTGGTATTTATTAGTTTATGATTACATGTGTTTAAATACTCGCTTCCCGATGGTCTTCTCCCAGACTCATTCTGAGTCTTACCAGGATGAAGGCAGCAAAAGAGTCAAATGTAATTTATTCACAAAGGCACAAGGTGACATGTGTTCTTTCCCACCTTTTCTCATTATGACGACTAATTATATCTAACAACAATCGAGAGTGGTTCAGGGTGATGGAGGGGTACTATATTAGAGTAAAAGCTAAGCCACTGTAACTGGGGGCTTGAAGCATAATGGAAGCTTAAAGTGAAAAGGACTTTATATTTCTGTCACATAACAGATCCAATGTGGGCAATCGAGGAAGGTGAGCTGCTCTGCTCTACTTGGTTATTCAAACACCCAGGCTTCTATCATCTTTCTGTTCCACATTTCCTGAGACACACTAGCCATGACTAAAGTTGGGTTTCTATCATAATCCATTTCCAGCCATCAGGAAGCAGATGGAGAACAGGGAGGAAGCATACTCACATTCCAAGGGCAAGAACTTTGCCATGTGAAAAAATGTATCTAACTGGTCATCCACATATCTAGATACAACTCAGTTACAGTGCAAGAGAGAAAGAAAGCATTGCATTGAAAGAGCCTTCTAGAGCCATTTGCTGCTACTGTCTTTAAAAAAGAGTGCAAACACAAACCACAAATGTGAAAAGTGTTCCAAAAGATTAAAATAGAAATAGTCCAAGTCTATGTGTTTTCTGTGTAGTAAGTTCACATAGGCCAGCAGTTCTAAACCAGAAGTAGAATAATACACTAGAACATCTTAAATATTTATAAAATATATCATAATTTGTTACTAATAATCACCAAAGTATTAAAAGTTGAAAACAATTCATTTTTGAAAAATTAGGGCCAATTCAAGATTATTCCGATAGCAGCGTTTCCTAAACTTTGATCGTTCAAGAAATACTATCAGAATTTTCTCTCTAACTGTATTATTATGGTAGCATATCTGTACTATTATTTATTATGGGACATTACTGTTATCTACTTAACATCTTTTCCTTTAAATGGACTCCTTTTTTTTTTAAAGATTTTCTTTATTTATTTGACAGAGAGAGAGAGACAGCGAGAGAGGGAACACAAGCAGGGGGAGTGGGAGAGGGAGAAGCAGGCTTCCTGCTTAGCAGAGAGCTTGATGCGGGGCTCGATCCCAGGACCTGGGATCATGACCTGAGCTGAAGGCAGACACTTAATGACTAAGCCACCCAGGGCTCCTCCTTTAAAGGGACTCATTTTTTACTTAGATAAATTTATTTATGAAAGAAACTTTCTCACTACTATAAATGAAAACCCAATATCACTTGCCAAAATAGAAAATAAACTTAAAAATAAATACAATTCCCAGACAATGTTGTTACATGTTAGCTATATACTGTTGCTAGCTGAGAACTCTGAGTCAGAGCTGGTCTTTGCTCTGTTCAAAAGGGAGATAGTAAGAGCTGAGATGTTTAAAGAAACACTGGTAACAAATTGAGTCTTCTCCCTTGATGTAATCTGAAGAATTGAAAGAGAATTTAAATAGGATTAAGTGACTATGTGCGTCAATGTTACTTGATTCCTATCTATGAACTACCTAAAACCACTCTTTGAGGAACCCTGCCCCAAGGAAAATGGTTTTTGCATATCCATTTGCACATGGATATGCTTTTTTGGGGGGGGGGGGGCGGTGAAGCTACAATTAGCACATTGAGAAGTTCTAATAATCATGCCAGGGCCATAGGCTTTGAATATCATCATTCATGTGTGCCCGGGTGGTAGAGGGGCAAGGAAATGCTGTCTAAATCCAGCTATTGTCTCACAGCCATGAACTGGGGGGAGAAAAAAAAAAAAAGTCACAGTCACAGATGATTAGCCATCCATTACACGTGGGCCCCAAGTCTGAACCATCTCTCCCTCTTAGGTGCTGTTTATTTGGATGAGGTTGATTTCTAGACTTCAGAGGACTATTTTCTACTCCCAGATCTCTTTGACATGCTCTCTGGAATGTTTGTGTTAGATGCTGCCTCAAATGCTTTAATCAACACTCCTCCCATGAAAAGAAGATGATTTGAATATCTATTTGGTCAGCAAACCTAACCTATAATCACATGGAGTCTCTGACTGCCTTTGAGATTCCTAAACTTAGTAGGAAAACATTTCCCTTTTAGAAAAAGACAGTTCCCTCAAGTGCCATCTGGCTATTAGAAGTCATAATGGCTACAAAGAGGAAGACTTCAACTCTCCCTAAAACTGGACCAGTGAAACTCTATGAAAGCAAAATAGCAGATCATGCCGTTCCAAACTATGGCACTTTGGCTTAAGTATTATTCTGAGCTGAAGGCAAGTGAGAAGAAGCAGATAGAAGAAAAAGTCTCTGCCCTCCCTCTACTTGCTGAAAAGCAGGATATAACTTGTAAAGGTGCCCATCTCCCCTCTCTACCAGGAAGGACAGAAGTTAATCACTGGAGACAACTTGAGACTTGTCAGCCCAGAGACTACACCAAAGGAATCTCTATAACAAACCTTGTGAAAACTTGCCCCTACCTGTCAGCGGTTGCCCATATAGTTACCTTCCCACAATGTCCCCCCCCCCCCCCGGAAGCTCAAAGTCCTTTCTCTTTGTCTTGTCACTTCTCTACAAAATTACTGTGCTTTATTAAGATGCCACCTAAGCTCAAGTTCTAACCACCCCCCTTGAATTACTCATTATGGAGTTCTCCCGTGTGTACCTGAGACACATATGTTAATAAACTTTTGTTTGTTTTTCTGTTGTTAATCTGTCTTTTGTCAGTCTAATTTACAGGGCGCCAGCCAATGAACCTATGATGGGAAAAGAAGAAAAAAATGTTTGTCTTCCCCTACCCAAGGATGCATAGACTAGATGTATAATTTCTTAGCAATAAAGATCAAGCTTTAACTTAAATATCTGGTTATCACAGTGAGGCACAAATTTAAATGTGAGTAAATTGTATTTGTCAAATGAGATGCACTCAGAGGTATCTGAAGAAACCGGTGTGATGATGGGGATAAAGGAATGATATCATTTATTGTATACCTACTCTGTTCCGGTCATTGTGCTATGTACATCATAAAGATTAGCTCATTTGTTTCTCTCAACTCTTTGAAGACTTGTAAAGTAATATGAAGATGTCTTATTCCATTTTTACTTCCCAATGTTAAGCCAATCACACACTCAGGGTCAGCATCCTCTGCAGGTTTCAGATACTGTCTTAATTTCAAACATCTAGCATTTGCCCCCTACACCACTTCCTTTCAAGTTGGAAGTGATAAGGTGCAATGAGGGAGTCATATCAAGATCATATATAACACTCTCCTCTGTACCCCCAACACCCGGATGTCTCCAAGGGCTCTCCTTCCTCACCATTGAGAATCATTGCCTTAGTAAATTGCTGTTACAAAGGGTAGTTTGAAATATTCTTCAGGTAAATACCACAGTTAAAATGGGAACCACTTCAAGACCTGGATCAGGAAATGGCCCATGAAGGTCTAATATCAGAGACCTCGGCTACATATCTAAGACTGCTCCTTACATTTAGAAATGGCACAAAAACCTTTTAAGATCATATTATGCTCTCTGCCTTTCTCTGAGTAGAGCCCAAGACTCCAAATGTTATGTGTCTCTCCATTCCATCTAAAGTAATTTTCCTGGTGTCCCAGGGACATATAGAGGAGGACATCTCAACATGCCCTCTGCCTTTAGAATTCTGTGATCCCATAATATAATCAGAATAGAAACCATCATTAATATCTGTCAGGTAACAGAACCCAAATATCTCAAAATGTGAAAGAATCCTATTATAGCCTTTCCAGTACTTCTCAAATGAGAAGAAATGACCTTATCTGGAGAATTATTTTCAGCTGCAATTTTTAGCCAACATAAACCAGGCTCAAAACCCAGAGCAATTGTATAAAGATCCTTAATTTACATTTAGAAAAATATATTTAAATCTCCTCACACATGTGTATGTATTTATTGTGTATAACTAAATTGCCTGATAACAGAAGGCTTAAAGAATGCTAGCAGTGGGGAAGAGTTGTAAGTGGGAAAATGTTGCATTAGTCTGGTTCTTTAATTACAAGCTGTTTGCACTGTGGGTTGCGTATCGATGTATTTTTGTTTGTGTATGTACAGGTTGATCCTGGATATTTGCAAATGAACTTGTGAATAGGAATAATAAAGAAGGTTTCATTATTCCTCCTAAAGAGAATCTTGTGATTTGATTCTTTTTCCAAAATCACAGAGACATAAAATTTCAGGGTTAGAAAGGAGGTTATGTAGTCCAATTATTTACTCAATTATTGAATCTTTCCTACAATGTGCTTGACAAATAGTCACTCAATCGCCATCTGAGTGCCAGGAGACAAAGGGAATTTCTGGAAGAGTCTATGTGTTTGCAGTAGACAACTAATGCTTTAGCTCTCCATCTTGCATTCCATCTTCTGAAGAAGACACTTGGTTTTCCTTTGGGGAATTTTTCTTCCCCATTTAATGCTGTCTTAATAGGACCATCAGTTGAGATGTCCCCTTCTCGGTTAGCCAAGGAGTGCTCATGTGACCTGAACTATGACAGTCCAGATCCATCACCCAAGGATTTAAATTCTGAGTGAAAGAGGATATGAGAGAAAAGTGGTTGGAACCAATTTATCCTAATGGCAGCACCTTGAAGATCCTGGTTTCCTGAAAGATCAGATTCTTCAACTTTAATTTCAGATCGGTGAGCATCCAACACTTTCTCATAAATTCGATTTTTGCCTAGAACTAGGCAGAGCCAATTTATATTAATTGCAATCAAAAACTTTTATCCGATACCCCACTGGCCTTGTATTTATCCATCTGGGAGAAATAGAGACAGGCATAATTCCTCTTCAGTATTACAGTCCTTTGTATCTGTAACTACTTAGAATGCTCCTCTTCAATCATTCTTTCTTTCTTTATATGACCTTTTAAGAGACCAGTTCACTTTTCCTCCACTTCTGCTATGTGTCATACGTTTCTTTGTCCTCCCTCATTCTCCTTTTCTTCCACCACTGTCAAGGATTACTGAAAAATATCTGAAATATGGGACAATAAATGCTTGGCCAATTCTATTCCAGCATTTTTGTAACAGTTTTTTAGGGTTGTGCAGTAAGAACTATAAAACTATGTATACAATACCCAGGAAGTTGACATGTAGTGAGTAGAAGCTGGGATTTCCTGTGCCACTGAATGTCACTCTTCTGCACATCCTTTCTGTCACTCTTGGCAACTGAGGTATCTCAAGTCCCTTTGATCTGGCTTACACTTTGACTTCTAGTGTATACAATGTGGTGTTTCCGGCTCTCATCATCCTCGGGGCCTCAGTTACTGGCATTAGTTTCTAAGACCTACAGAATGTGTTTCCATTTCTGGCATATATTCCGTGTTTGGCTACCTGAATTTCTTTGAAAATATATGGACCTATGTTGCCATATAACTGGGAAGTAGAAGAAAACTCATAACTCCTTTCTTTGCATGTTATAATGATTTTCTCCTGTTATATATAACTCTCTCTTTCTTACTTTTTTTTAAAGATTTCTTTATTTTAGAGAAGGAGGAGGGGCAGAGGGAGAAGGAAAGAGAAACTTAAGCAGACTCTTAGCTGAGTGCAGAGCCTGATGAAGGGCTCAGTCTCACCATCCTGAGATCACAACCTGAGCTGAAACCAAGAGTCGGACGCTTAACCGACTGCACCATCCAGGTGCCCCTCTCTTTCTTACCTTTGAGACAAGGTAGAGAGTTGCTTCTGGCTTGCCTTGGAGTCTCTCTTTCCAGTCAATCCACAGACCCTTTCTGTGGTAAATCATCTGAGGGGATGAGCACCTCCCCTTGCCACTGGGAAGAAGCCCACTACTAGTCAACTTGCTCACTGTAGCATGTCCTGATTCCAGATGGATTTCAACATGATTTCAAGTCCTTTCAACACTTCTACTTGATCTTCTCTAAACATGTTCCAGCTGGTCTGTTCTACTCAATTCCATAAGTATGTACTGAGTACCTACTAAGTGCCAGGCTCTGTGGTTACAAAATTGAATTGGACATGGACCCTGCCCTTCAGGGCAGATGAACACATAAGCAATATGGCAACAAAAAGTGATGAATGCAATAGCACAATTGAACTTGCACAACATGGCCATGATTAAATCTGCTTGGTGAGCCTGGAGTGGAGAAAGGTGTCATAGAAGAAGTGACCTTGAGCTGGCTTTGGAAAGATGAATGGGAATATACCAGGTAGACAAGAGGGCATGCCACACATTTAAAAGTGAATGTGTGGGCGCCTGGGTGGCTCAGTTGGTTAAGCGACTGCCTTCAGCTCAGGTCATGATCCTGGAGTCCTGGGATCGAGTCCCACATCGGGCTCCCTGCTCAGCGGGGGGTCTGCTTCTCCCTCTGACCCTCCCCCGTCTCATGTGCTTTCTCTCTCTCATTCTCTCTCTCTCAAATAAATAAAATCTTTAAAAAAAAAAAAAAAAAAAAAAAAGTGAATGTGTCACCCCAGGTGTGCATAGAAAGGGGAATGCTCACTTTCTTCTATCCTCTATAATTGCAGACTATGATCATATTCATCTTTTTGGCAGCCACAACACACAGCTGGCTCACAGAGAACTAAAGCCACTATCTTTCTTGCATTGTTTTGCCACATTGATCCTCATCGTTCACGCCAGTGAGTCATTACTCTTTATCAAGGAAACAAAGGCAAGCCCTGAGCTCCTTCATCTGTCCCTCCTTGATCATGGCTCCTTGGTTCTGGAGAAGCAGCCTTGTATCTCTTGCACTGAGCAAGAGAACCCTTCCATCTTCACCAATTTCCCCTCCTCTCTCCTTCACTCATCTCCTTCTAAGACAACGTGCTCCCAACTTTGCAGGAGGCAAAAATCAGCTTTCGACAAGGTTTACGGAGGTTTAGATGCAGTTTCTACCCAGCTGTTGTCCCACGTTCTCCGAAACCAATCAAAAGAAAAGAAACCAAAAACATGTTTGCAAAAATCAAATTAAAGCCAAGCTCTGATGGAGTCACAGCTATCTACGCCCATACGGGCTGCCTGCCAAGAATGTTTTTAATATAATAATCGCTCATCCATAGACCCATAATAATTGATATTTGCAATTCGATAATGCTTCTTAACAATTTTTTATTTGTTTCCAATCTCCCCACTTCCCTCCTCACCTCATCTGCCCAACAACCTCCTGTGTCAGCACATTCGTGGCTCTTAATGACCCTCTCAGCAGCTACTGATCAAAGTCAAATTTTAATTACGATTCTAATTTTGGAAGTTTGCTTCCTTTTAATCTGAACTTTTAGAAGGGAGTCAAATGTGTGCTTGCAACGACTCACAGAAAACCCATCAAGCTCCAGGACTATTTAATTGGACGAGTTCAAGTAGTTTTGAGCTTCATGCTTCCTACCAGCTTATATCTACCAGGTGATGACACCTACAGAATGTAAAGTAGATGACTAATGACTGTAGTCCACCCTGAGGATGGGAGCATGAAAACGAGATGCAACCATAGGACCACAGAACTTTACTGTCATCATTTCAGAATGTTGGCTTTTCCTCCAATCTTCTCTTCTTCCCACAGTTTGGCCTGAGCCAAACCTCAAGCCTTCTCTGCTCCTTTGTGCTAATCCCATGATCCCTTCAAGAATATCCTGATTTAGCCTTTGGAAATTCTTAACAAGACCACCTCTAAAACTCCACCTTCTCTGCAGCCTTTCCTGGTCCTTCCTGATAAAAAAGACCTCTCCCCGGAAATCCTGGAGCACTTACTGTCGTCATAATTAATATCAAATAGCAATCATCATAATAGCATCCACTGAGTACATACTGTGTTGGCACATGAGAAGCGTTATCTTATTTTATCTTCCAATAACCCTACTGTGTACTACTATTGTCCCCATTTTATAGATGTAGAAATTGAGTCTCAGACATATTAAAATGTGTTCAAAGTCAAGTAACTACTTAATGGTAGAGAATTTGAATGCTATGTCTATTCACTGCAAACCACAAGGATTTATATTCCTCCCACATGCACACAAATAATCTCAATTAGAATGTAAGCCTGTGCAAGAAAGAAGTTATATCTCAGACTTCTTTGAATCTCCTAATGTTCACAAAGTTGTCATTCAATAAATATTTTTGGATGGAATGACTCCATCTTAGAATAAATGCAAACATATTTAGAAACTTGCTTATGAGGGGAAATAAGTGACTTTTTAAAAATTAGTTCTCTGCTTCTTAACAACTTCTTTAGAAATCTGGCATTTCAAAAAGACAGCTAAGGTGGTGCCTATCCAGCACTCCAAACCTTTAATGGAAAGACAAAAATATAGACATACACATCAACAGTATCATGATTAGCCAGCCTTTATTAAGTACCTAATATGTGGGAGGTGCTATAGAGGACATGAAGATGAAAATAACTGCTCTTGCCATCAAAGTAGCTTACCATCCAGTTTAGGGGCACGATGAAAAACCAGTATTTGCTTTGCTAACCCTGATTGCCTTCTGAAAAGGTAAGGTAATGATAATGGCAGAGTTTTTGTTCTGGAGAGTATTTGGATGAATAAGTGTGTGCATTTAGAGTAGGAGCCAGAGGGAGAACTCAATTGTTATGAATAACAATTTATAACATGGAGAGGAATTACAGATAGACTCTAGAATGAGAGGAGAAGGCAAGAGAGATCAACTGTCAGTAACAACGTTTGAGGAGGGAAAAAAATGTATGCTGTGAATTCTAAATTGTTTGCTGTAGGGTGCAAAGTGTAAAGCCTTCCTCTATGAAATCATCAGTAAAGTTTACATTGACTGCTCATAATTTTATGTCTGTGAATTTTTCTGGGAAATAAAAATATGTTTAATTGTACATCTGTGTCAAAGCAACACAGTCCAGGGACATCATGAAAGATGTAGGGGGCCTCATAGATTCACCAAAGCTAACAGGAAAGAACAGCTTCTGTTCAAGATAATCATAGGATCTATGCCCAACCCCTTCCCTCCCCTTCCTATGGAGATGCTTGTGTTTACTCTCTTCTGCTTGGCTTGGACTTCCTAGTTCTTTATCACAGGCCCAGAACCCTGGCCCTGGACCCCATTGTTTTGATGTAATTCTCTTCTAGCTTCTTGGGCCCTGTACTGGGCTGAATAGTGTACTCCAAATATTTGTTTTCACCTAGAACCTCAAAATGTGACCATTTTGGGAAATAGGGTTTTTGCAGATGTAATCAAGTAAAGATGAGGTCATACTGGATTTGGGTGGACCCTAATCTCATGACTGGTATCCTTTTAAGAAGAGAGGAATTTGGACACAGACACTCAGGGAGAGCTCCACATAATGATGCAGGCAAAGATTGAAGTGATGTGTCTACAAGCCAAGCAATACCAAGATTGCCAGGAACCACCAGAAGCTAGGAGAGAGGCACAGAACAGATTCTCTCTCAGTGCTACCAGAAGAAAATACACCTGCCAACACCTAGATTTTAGACTTCTGACCTCCAGAATGATAAGAGAATACATTCCTGTTGATTTAAGTCACCCAGTTACAGCAGCCCTAGAAAACTAATGCAGACCCTTATTTTCCTAACTCATGGTCTGGCATCCTCCAATACTCAACGAGACAATCTTCCACTGACCCAGACCATAGAACCCAATTCTAGTCAGACCTGCCCAGGGAACTGTGAACATTCCGTTGATATCCCAATAGGACATTATTTAGTTTGCCCAAGACGCTGACGAGGAAAACAATGAGGTATGTTTTCTTTTTTTTCTATCACAACACTTCCTAATTCTTTATAAAATAATAGCACACAGGACTCTTCAGGGGTTTAGAGCTGCTGCATGATAAAACCACTGTAGGAATTTAGTAGCCCTGTCATGTTGACAGACGGTAAGTACAATGTGGCAAACTTCATTTATACTTGAAAACACAGATGATAGGACTGTCACTGTCCATGAGCTCCTATGTACTTACTCCATACACCGTAGAGACAATAAATACACACTTGATTAGACTTAGGATGTTGCTCTGTCACATGGGCATTTCTTTAAATGACCTCGTCCAAGAATCGTCACATGTGACACGCTCAAGATGAATGCCATGCAGCTTGATAAATGACCATTCAGTCATTTGAAAAATATTTACTGTGTGCATATTATAGGCCATAGTATTTGGGAATTAATTTCTTTGAAGACATGGACTAGGGGTAGTGTTGAGGAGAGAGACGTGAACACTCACTTATAATTCATGGAGATGAGTGTTATGGTATTGAGCCTCAAGAACTCATAGATTTAACTGAAGCTTTGCATATCCAGGAATGAGCTCAAGACCCTTCTACAAATTTGGATTGCCCAGTTCCATTGTTGATTTGGTGTGAGAGTGTAGCTAACTGCCCAGCGTTAACATCAGCACATGGCTTTGTTGTTCTCCATCCATCTTGTGTACACACTTACTCCAGTGAGTGATAAAACCTGTTTCTTTGTGGAAAATGATCCTCAAGTGAGAAATAAAACTTTAGTGTGAGAAGAACAAGGCGATAACTTGCTTTGTGCTACTAAGCGCTTGGAAACACCAACAGACATGGAATTCAAGAGAAAACAAGTCACTTCTTCCAATATTGTCATTGTAGAAACTGGAGATTTCAGAAGATGCCATGATGGGCCACAGATAAATGGGAAAGGTCTACTTTAGTAAAAATGAGAGGGAGAGAGCAACAGAAGATCCTTTGAGTTCTTTGAGCACAGTTAAGTGATAAAGGTCTAATTGCTCCTTTGTTTTGGGGTGAGAAGTTTGGAAAAGGTTTGGAAGAGAATCCCTGTCTTTCTGTCCATGTAATTCCATGAGAAATCTTCAATTAGAGTAAAAATGCTGGCCTCTCTTTAAGATGTACATCTGCTACTCTGTAAGACACAGCAGGACTGAAGCTCCTGCCTTTGCCTTCAACTTGGTGGCTATGTTTAATTCAGTAAAAGCAAGTCCTATGGAACTCAACTGAGTTCCAAGCTGCACTTGAGCCCAAGTTTCCTTTCCCAATCAGCTTAATCAGTCACAAAGCTTCTACTTCTTCATTGGCTCTAAACTCAGGAGAGAAAACATGTGGTATTATCTATCTACCCCTCAGACAGTCACTCCTTGCTGACTCCCCTCTGCACTGTCTACCAGGACTATTCCACACCTCTTCTTACCTCCTTAACTCCACACCCCTCCCTGCCAGCTTGGTACATTATGAAAAAAATTATAGGCTATTTCAAATGCTGGGAATCTGTTCCTAACCACATGGGCTCTCCTCTTCCACTGATTATCCATGGCAGGGTATGTATGTGACTCTGTGGCAATGTTCATTCTGCCTTGAGTTGTAGTTATTTGAGTATTTGTTTCAACTGTCCTGCTAAACTCACCACACCATCACACCATCTGCTCTAACCTCATCCCTTCCTCTGTACTACTGAACTCCAAGCTCCAATAGTAGGGATTTAAGTCAAATCATGCGATGCAACACCTAGCTGTCAGATGGTCTCTGTCACTCATCTGTCCTCTTCTCTTTTGGAAAACATGATCCCTTTGGGGACCTGGGAATTCTTTCCCACCAGTTACTTGGAACCATCTCAATCCATCAAAGAGATTTGAGCTGGATCCTGTTTTTCTAGATCCCTTGGTCCCTGTGCAAATTTGCCTGTCCCTACTCTTGTGCAATCAACTCTGCATTCTGAGTGGCTTAGGAGGGGCAACTTCAGTCAGGGCTGAGAATGTTTGGTCCTATACTAAATGCATCCACATTCATCTTACAATTGCAAAACTGAGTAACTCTGCCCTGAAAATACAATTGTTAGCAAAACCCAACTCAGTTTTTTTAGTTTTCTCAGTAAATTTAAAGATCTAATTGGATTTGTTCAAGGATTCATGAATCAGGCAGCACACCACCTAGCAAATAGAAGGGAGCTCCAAAGAGTTGTACAACATGGAAGGTTTTTAGAGAGAGATGGAGGGTATGACAAGGAAGTTAAAAGAGCGTATTATTTCAGGCAAGGTTATCTTCCCTTAGGAGAAGGCAGGGGGTCTTGTCAGGCAGATTACCTCATTAGTGCTGACCACGAAATTCCAGACTGATTGGTTTAAAATTCCACCCCTGGGAGAGGCTGAAACTGCAATTAGGTTAGGTATTAAGTCTTACTGGGGCTTAGCAAAAGTGACTCCATTTTGGGCCTGTTGTTTCTTTGTAACACAATGATGCTCTAAACTCACTAGCTGGGTTCACCTAACAAAGTGACTCATAGCCTCTATAGCTAAAATATAGTTAGGTAAAATAAAATAAATTCCACCTCACTAGGCACCTCAATAAAATTCCTTATGCCCAGAAAATATGTGTGTATGTACGATCTGTTCGCCGGCCAACACCGAGTTCAGAAATTTTTTTAATACAAATGCCTTTAGGAAGGATATATAGACTCCAATTCTCCACAGAATCCACCTAAACATAGTGGCTCAGCTTTCTGCCTGTCCTCTGTAGGCATTTGAGTTTGAGCACTCTGATTAGCTATACCCCTGAAGATATGGGGATAAAGACAGACAGACAGACACACACACACACACACACATGAAGCCACGTGAGCTGATAAAAAGCATAACCTTCACAATATCTGTATGTTTCTATGATTGACCTAAAGCTCTTTGCAGCAACTTGTCCTCTGAACAACCACAGATAAAGAGATAGAAATTGAATATAATCTACATAGGAAGAGACGAAACCACAATCGCCTCCAGGAATGAGACTTTTCCCAGTCCTGCATGTTCCCTTGATGGTCAGATTGTTGAATGGTTAAAAAAAATGTACTCCATGGGGATGTATTGAAGTGAGTCAGTCATTGTCTTATGGGTGTCCACAGTGTCCATCCACAAGAGATGAGGTGGGCTGAGAGGCGATAAAGAAGGAGAGCCAGACCACCATCACCACCACCAGGTACCATCTTCAATGAAGGAAGTTCTGCTTCCATCTATTGTATATACTGGTGGTCCCACTAGGAGAAAATGAAGCAGTTGAGAAAACCACTGGGATAAGTTAAAATAATTTTAAGAAAGTCCTCTTTTTAGAGAACTCTAAACTTCATTTATTTTTCTTAAGAGAAGTTGAAGAGTAGTGGTCCTCAACCCTAGATGTGCATTATAATCATCTGGGAGAGATTTAAAAATACTGTTGGTTCAACCTCCAGAGATTCTATTTATAATTTCTTTAGTGCATGACCTGAGCATTGAAGTTTTTTAAAACTGGCAGATCCCAATGTTTACCCAGGGTTGAGAATTCCTGCAAGAGAGGGGAAAGGATAGATTTTGGAGTCAGGAAGATGGGGTGGACATCTGACTCATTCCTAACTGTCCATAATATAAGTTAATTACATAGACTCCAAAGCATCCATTTTATGCATTTATAGAGTTGGTAAAATTTGTGAATATATGTTCTGTTGCTCATTTACACCCTTTTTTGCCTTCAAAATAGTTTCAGGTGCTTTAAAGAAATGAATGTAGTATAGCAAGGAAATTTTGAAAAAGAAAAATGAAGCTAGAGTAGAATATTCCCCAGTGGTTGTCAGACAAACTTCTACACTCCCTGGAGCTTCTTAGCTCTGAGTAGAAGTGAAGAGGAACATAAAACTGCTTGCACAATCTACAGCTTCTATAAGCTATTGACTACTCAGAGAATTACTACAAATAGGGTTTTTGTCCTGAAGATCCTCCATTGAGGTCAGTGTGCAATGTGATAAACAAAATCCTCAAAAGCCAAAAAATAAGGAGCTCTGCAGAGCTGAGCTTCAGTTTCCTACATCCATAAAATGGGGACCATGACAGAGATTGCTAGTACGTACCCTATAACTGGTCTCACTTTCCTCCTTAACAACAGAAACATGCTTTTGTTGGGAGCAACAAAGTGACCAGGTAAGAAGGTGGAAGAGGAAGAGAATGAGGGAGTAAAGAAGGACAAAGAAGAGGAAGTGGCAACAGAAGAGGGAAAGAAAAAGAGAAAGGAGAAGGAGCTGCCTACACCATTGGCTTACAAATAGTGGTGGTCAATGGGATGTAAATAGAAGTCCTTAAACACAAGATTCTCAAGGAAATCTCTTTAAATGGAACTGCTCTAGGCAGGAAAACTGTTCTTATTCTTTTTCTTTTCCCATTTATAACAAGGATGTGATGGCTGGAGCTGCAGCAACCACCTTAGAGCCACAAGGAAAAGCAGACAGAATTGCAGATATCTTGGTCCTGAACAACCAGCATCTAAACTATAACCAGTGACACTTGGACTCCTGATTACATTAGGTGTTAAAATTAAGCTTTTATTGTTTATAGTCAGATTTTAAAAACTTGCATCCAAATTCAGTGGTTAAGAAATACAGGGACAAGTCTTACAGTATTGTGAGACTGAAATTAACATAGGCAGGATTTCTGGGATTTCTTAGTGATAATTATATTCATCCATTCCATCAGAACTTATGAAATGCCTACTCTGTGCCAAGCACCATTCTTGGTGCTAGAGAACATGACCCTGCTTTCACAGGGATTACATTCTAATAAAACATTGCTGCTGTTTGCTCAAATGTTTCTTATTTTTATCTCTATATATATTTTTGAGAACTTTTTGGTTTATGCAAAATCAGGATTTATATATCACCACTGTCTACAACCCATTTTTATTTATTTTTATTTTTTTAAGATTTTTTTATTTGAGAGAGAGAGAGAGAGAGCACAAGCAGGGGGAGGGGCAGAGGGAGAGGAACAAGCAGACGCCACACAGGGAGCCCAATGCAGGGCTCGATCCCAGCACCCTTAGATCATGACCCGAGCTGAAGGCAGATGCTTAATGGACTGAGCCACCCAGGTGCCCCTACAACCCATTTTTAGATCCATACATCTATCTATTGGTCAGATAGGATTTACATGTATGCATATGTATTTGCTTTGCAAGTACCAAGTATATCGTGAATTTCTCCTAAGAGAGATAAGACTCAGCTGGATAACAAAAGCCGGGAAAGCCAGACAGACCATAATGCTAGCAACTAATATCTACTGATCTAACTTATGGGTCATGCATTTTTCAAGCACGTCACAGGAAGTATCTCCTTTATTCCCCACATCTCTTAAGAGAGTGGATAATATTTTCTTCATTTGTACCCTGAGTAAACCGCCCCAAATCATACTCCTAAGTGGTAGTGCCAGGATTCAAACCCACCAAGTCCTATACCAGAGCCCCTGTACTTCATGACTCCTCCAAACAAACTCCAGGTAACTGAGAGCTGCCAAGGAAAGAAAATGGCAGCCATCAATGGGGAAGTTTGTTCAAAAACTACTCATGGAGCTCCTTCTATATGCCAAACATTGATCAGGATACAACAACTCCATAAGAAAACAAACAAACAAAAATAGAAAGGTAGCAAGGACAACTGTCCATCCAAGGGGTCATGACTTAAATTGTTATGATATCAGTAATCGCTGTGCCTTAGGTGAAGGTTCTGCCTTGGGAACAAATTGTTTTTGATATTGTTTTAAGTATTCTGAATACCTGCAAAGAACTTAGACCACATTCCTCAATAGCCCACACCAGTCACCAGGAAATCTCACTGTTAGTGACCCTATCCCCCTGCTCTTCCCAAATCACTTGTGGAACAATTAGGCTTCTGTTCTCTTTCTCATTCCCTGGAAGCCCAGTGATGACTGATTTTTTTTTTAAACATTTATTTACTTGAGAGAGAAAGAGAGAGCACGTACAAGCTGGGGGAGGAGCAGAGGAAGAGGAAGAGGGAGAATCACAAGCAGACTCCCTGCTGAGTGAGGAGCATGACAGGGCTCAATCTCACTACCCTGAGATCATGACCTGAGCCAAAACCAAGAGTAAGACTTCTTAACCAACTGAACCACCCAGGCGAACCCACTACTGATTTTTTAAATCTCCTAACACTTCCTTTCCCCACCCCCTTAAAAAAAATAGATGTCAAAATGAGAGTCTGTGAGAGTCTGCCCCAATTTGGTAAGATGTGAGAGGCGGTGACCAGCATAGCAAACTAGAGTAGTATTTCAAAGGCTGCCCTGCTAGGGGGGAATCATTTGCAGAGACACTGGTCATTAGCGAGAGAAGGGCCCACAAGCTCATCCCCAGTAGAAACCCACAGACACAATGTGATCATGCTTTTAATCCCGAGGGCTCTTTGCTTTCACAAACTACAGCAAGCCAAGTCAAAATAGGGTCCATTTGTCTTTAAGAATAAAGAATATTCTTAATTTCATATCTTCACTGTCTAGGAAAAAAAAAATCCATGAAGCTGTAATACTTTTTTGGGAAAGTCAGTCAGTCTGTTGGGTAAACACACAGTATCCATTACAAATAATAATATCATTTTGAAGTATTTACTTCTGCTCTGTGCCTGCCACTGTGCTCAGTGCTCCACATTTTCTCCTTGACTCTACAACTATCCTATGAGGTGGGGTCTTTTGTGTACTCCATATTCTAGATGAGAGAAATAAAACTCATGAGCTGGGGAAAGTAGGCTGGTGGTTCCTGAAAAAGGTAAACAGAGAGTTACCTTATAACCCAGCAATTTCACTACTAGATATATACCCCAAAGACTTGAAAATGGATCCCAAAACAAATATGTATACACAGATGGCTATAGCAGCATCTGTTACAATAGCCAAAAAGTGAAAATAACCCAGATTTCCATCAATAAATAAATGGATAAATGAAATGTGGTGTAACTATATAATGGAATATTATTCAGCCATAAAAATATACAAAGTACTAATAATACATGCTACACTATGGATGAACCTCAAAAACATTATGCTAAACAAATCAGATTCAAAATATCCCATATTGTATGATTCCATTTATATGAAATGTCCGTAATGAGAAAATCCATAAAGACAGAAAGTACATTAGTGGTTGCCAGGGGCTGGGGGGAAGGGGAAATGGGGAGTAACTGCTAAATGGGTACAGGGTCTCCTTTGTGGGTGATGAAACTGTTTGGGAACTAGACAGAAGTGGTGGTTGCACAACATTGTGAATGTTCTAAATGGCACTAAATTACACACTTTAAAATGGTTAATTATATGTTATGTGAATTTCACCTCAATTTTAAAAGTTCTTGAATTTCAAATGAGACAGAATCTATAGTGGCCATGGAGGTACACCACTCATACCTCTCTGGAGAAAGGTAGTCGGCTGACAGCCTCCAGCCACCAAACTGTTGGACCCCCACTCCCCATCTTCCCCCACACACAGTATTTATGGCCCAGTGCCATGCTCCCCGTGAGCTCCCCCAGTCAGCAGGGGCACTTGAGCTGCCCATGCCTGCCCAGTGCAGGACTCACCGAGCACAAAGTGTTTGCTTACCACTGAACTGCAACCCGAGCTTCTTTCCACAGGCTTCCACGATCTCCTCTTCTTTCCCACGTCACTTGTCCCCAGTAAATCTCTGGCACAACTAACCCCATCTTAGTGTCTGCTTCTTAGAGAAGCCAAACGGACACAAAGTCAAATCAGTTGCCCAGAGTGATACAGACAGCGGGTGGCAGAGCCAAGACTCGGTATCCGTATTACTAACCCTCATCAACTGAACATAAGTACAAAAATCACATTTATTTGATGATGAGAGCCACCTAAATAGGATTTTCATGTATTCCTGGTAGAGTGGGTCTGATTTGCTCATTAAATAGCTGTGATTTTGAGCAAATCACTTACTTTTCATATTTCTGTTTTCAAAATTGTAAAAATGAAAGGTTGCCCACTTATAACTTGTAAATCACTTCTCCCTCATGTGTCCATGGCTGACCTCATTAATCTATCCTCAGTCCTTCCTTACCCTAAGACACCATACACACACACACACACACACACACACATACACACACACACACACACACACACATATATATATATATATCTTGGATTTCATGACACCAGATGCCCCATCTCCCAGGTCACCTTTCATCACCTTATAATTCTGCATATTCTCCTCTCTGACCTCATCTCCCATTCCTCACCATGAACCTTCTAGAATTCATGGTCCATTGTCAGCAAACCCCTCCTTTGATCAACATTCCTTTCTGTTTCTCTTACTTATTCTAACTGAAATCTTGTTCTATGCTGAAGACACTGGATCTCCTAAGCTCTCTTAAGTAATGGTTTCTTTCTTTCCCCTATCCCTTTGACCACTGAAACTAGAGGTAGGGTGCCATCCTCGTACCTCCTAGTCATTTCTAGATCATTGTCTCCTTCTGTCATTGAAACTACCAGCTTTGAACTTAACTCAATTACACTATACTACCAGTACCACCCTCCTTCTTAATCTAGCTCTTAGTCACCCCTCATTTCTTACCAAATGTAGCACCTGGCTCATTATTAGTCTCTAGTATTATTCCTGTCATGATTCTTGGTGAGTTTTAATATCCACAGCAACAGTGCTTTGATCACTCTGGCCTCTTGGTGGGAAATTTCTTGTTCTCCCCCATCCATGATACTGTCTACTCAATGTCAGCCACCCAATCCTCAGGACATTTCCTGAACTTTGTCATCACCATAATCTCCACTTCAAGTATCTTCACCTCATACCACACCTCCTTTCTGTACAGCTCACTCACTCTTGTGTCATGATTCAAACATTAATAAACCTCACAGGGTCTAGAAAACCATCAATGCTAGCACTCACTCTTCTCTTGTCCTCATTTCCCTCCATATTCAAATTGGATTTCATGGCTCCTTACAAATGGGCTCATGTCCCTTCATGTCCCTTCCTCCATCATGATTCCCTGGTCAACCCCCAACCTTGACCAAAGTAAGTCTCCACTTTCTCCATGCCTGCACCAGGGTACTTGAACTTGGTTGAAGAAAAACATACACGAATCCTCACTCACGTCACTTAAAACCATTACCATGACTCTCAAGAGGGTCCTTAAGGCTGCCTAACAATCTTACTACCATTCCCAATCCTGTTTTCTCTCCCATGATTCTAGGTGACAAGTCACACCTTTCCAATTCCAACACCTTCTGCCCCCTCCTCACTCCCCTCAATGATGTCACTTCCAAGTGCACTGAAAAAATAGAAACAATCAGAAGAGAACTTTCTTGTGCTGCCCCTGCCACATTTCCCTCTCCTCACTCCTCTTCTCTTATCCCATGTTTTCTTGCTAGCCCTTACCCTACCCCAGACCTATTATTTATGCAATCAATTCTTTATTGGTTTGCCATCCATTTCTTCCTGTAGAATCTAATTTCCAAGGTAGTAGAGATGTGTCTTTGTTCATTACTATATCCAGAGCAGTGCCTGGCAGGTAGTAGCATCTGATGAATATTTGCTAATTATGTAGCCATTATGTTGAACAGGCACAACTCACAGTACGCAATCACAAAGTAAACTTAACTTTGTCTCCTATGTCCCTTTAAAACTGCTCTCGTGGTGGTAGTTCTGCCAGGAACTTCTGCCGAACTCATGATTTTTTTGGACATCCTTCAGTATACAAAGAGTTTTTCTTGTCACTTTAACACTTGTCTTGATTCAGTAAAATGTGTAGTTCCATGTAACAGTATATCTTCAATTAAAATTAAAGTGTCTCCCTCTCTTCCAGCTCAGAGTGATCCATAAAGAAAAAAAGAAAAAAAAAAAGCCTACGTCAGAAGGGGTTAGATTGCCCTCTTGCCACTTACCTTTTCCCTCTTCCCCAATTTGCAGTTCAAAGTTTCTGATGGCTTCCCCTAAAACCCAATGTTGAAGAAAATGAGAGAAGAGAGTAAAGGCAGAAGGACATTTATTAGCTAACACTACCATGTTGATTTGTCATTGACTTTCTGAAGTTGTCAGATGTTCACAACTAACTCTCTTGTGATGTTTTCAAGAGTCATTCAGTGTCCTTCCATCACTGGGGACCTCACCTGTGATTTCATAGACAATGTGAATGTATCTCTATTTTGACTAACTCTTAGTCCTTTCCTCCAATCCTAAGAGCCCAGCAATATCTCCAGCTTCTCTTTGCTTAGATCTGCTCACCTCTTTTGGACAAGATCTAAGACCACTCCACAGACAGGTCTCTCTTGTGTATAGCCAAATTCTTATAAATTTACAAGAAATATTCACTCTTCCTTTGCTCTGACAAACTCTTAAGTGCCCCCTGCCCAGTGCAGCAAACTCAACTTTGTTCTACTAGTTGAGCATTCAGCCAGCCCATCCATGCTGTAACTTCACAGCAAACCTGAGTCTCCAAATAGCCATGTCATAATAGGTAACACTTAATTTGGCACTTAATATGTACCAGCAGCATTTGAAGTGCTTCAAATATATTAATTTACTTAATCTTCAAACAGCCTTTAGAGCTATACACTATAATTATTTCCATCTTACAGATGGGGACCTGGGGCACCGCCTTTGTGGCAAGTCCTACATGATGGGTTCTAGCTCCACACTTTGGGACATGGTTTCTGTTATCTTTAGCCTCAGCCAAAACCACCAAACTCATTTAACTAATAAGTCTAGAGTAGATGATTTCTAGGTCCTTTCCGGTGTTTATAATTTTGAAATTTAAAATGATATCACTGCCCCATCCATCCATGGTAAGGCACAGGAATGGTTTTAATTGGTGATGGGGGTGACAAGAGAAGGCTGGACATGGATTTTCCTGGCCTAAATTCCTAGAAGTTCCCCAATGTGATTCTAACTATGACTTTGGAGTTCAGCAGGAGACTAGCAAAACTAGCCTAGATGGTATGTACTCATGGAACCATGAACTCTTCCCTGGTCCTATTAACAGATGTTTAATTGACCATTCAGACTTGCACCAAATTGCATGCAGCAAATGAAAGCATGGTGCCAGGGAACTGGACATGAAGACCTACTTTTTTTTTTTTTTTAAGTATATACTTAAAAACCAAACTCCCAACTGTTTAAGTATCTCTGCCCCCATACAACTCCAACATTCTTTTATTGAAAATATCTCAGAAGAGTGGGAAGCAAAATTAACTCCATGATAACTAGTTGGAGGTTTTCTGATATGGGAAAAAGAGGCAATAAACATGAATTTTATGACAGTACTTTGGTACTCCCTGCTGAGGCATCTCTGCTCTGAAAGGGAAAGAGCTAGGGACTCATCTATGATTTCAGAGGATATTTAAATTGGCTTCCTCATCTGTGATCTGTGATGATCGTAGAGTTTTGGTACCATTTGTTAATGTCCAGCTGAAAAGCACAACCATGATGTAGGAATAAGTACAGCAAGGGAATATTAAAAAGTTAGAAGGATCCTATGTCTCAAGTCTTGGATTTTGAAGGCTCTGCAGTGCACCTGGAGCACAAGAGTCCCCTGTCTACCAGTCTGCAGCTGTGACTGGGGAGGCATCTGTTAACCCAGAATTAAAAGCCAAGGAGAATCCATAAAAGTAAGTATGTAATAATAAGATGGATCTAGAAAGAAAATGATACCAGGCCCTTGCCTCTCTAGCCCTCCTATGGTGATCTTTATTTCATTCCATCGTAGTTATCTCTTAACTCTTTTCTCTGCTTTCAGACTTTGCTACTCCTATCCAAACTCAACTCCACAGCCAGAGTCATATTTCTAAAATGCAAATCTGATCATGTCACTTCTCTGCTCAAAAACTGTTGCTCCCCACTGCCTACAGGCTAGAGTCCAAACTCATTAAAATGGAAGTCAATGCCCTTGAAAGGCTGGCACTGACCCACCTTCTGGCCTCATTTCTCAATGTAATATTTCCAAACCCATCATGCTATCTCCTTTCTCTCTGGGAGCCTTTGCACATGCAGCCCTCCTATCCAGAATTCCCTGCAGTTGGGAGGGGGATCCATTGCAAGTAACAGAAAACTCAGCTCAAATGGGCTTTAACAGTGAAGCCTATGTATTTGTTCACAGATTGGGAAGTCAAGAGGTTGACAGGATTCATATTTGATTGAACCAATGGCTCATTGGCATTAGCCAGGGCCTGTTTCATGCCATTTCTCTTCTCCGTTTTCTGTAGTATCTATTTCGGTATCTGGGACGCTCGTGTTGAGGTAATAGGATGAATATTAGCAGCAAACAGGTCTACATGGGAGGGAGCGTACATATTTTGAGGAAGGAGTGGTTCTCAGGAAAAATCTGGATGCTAATAAGTGAAATGGAGGAATAAAATTATAGGACATCTTTCAGCCTAAATAATTCTCAGACATCTTTCCAGTCCCAGCTCAAGGGTTCCATGAGCTGTGGGGAGCACACCCTTTCCCTCATGCTAGGTTAATAGTTTTTTTTTTCATGCTATCTGTTACCTTATGCATGGCTCTTTCATTAATACTCCTACAAATCATAAAAGTTTTCATATTGGCCTACTGTGTGCTGACTATCTGATACACATTAATCTACTCAACACCAACAGTAAAACTTTGAAATAGATATTTGGTATCCATGTTTTATTTATGAGGAAAATGTAATCAAAAGTTAAATAACTCTCCCAAGGTAATACAGTTAACAAAACTCTCTAACTTCTGCCTTTATATTGTTTGCTCTGTCCTCTGTAAATGAAAACACATTACAAAATAGCCACTTGAAAGCAGTCACTGGAAAGATATGTTGAATGGATCATAATACTTATCACACGGTCTTGTATTTATAGGTCTCCCTCACACACCAACTGTAAGACCCTTGTAAAAAGGGATTGTACTCTATTTCAACTGGGAACCCTGGAATATCATGATTAAAATCATGGGCCGTAGAGACAAAGTGACTAGGTTGATACCTGAGTTCCTCCACTTCCTGTGAGACTGTGCAAATTTCTTAACCTCCTTATGCCTGAGTCCCCTTATCTATAAAATGGGGATATTAATAGTACATCACAGAGTCGTTGTGAGGATTGAATAAGGAACAGAAAAAAATCCAAGCACCTATGCTTGAAACATTGAAAGACCTCAACAGATTTTACCTAAAAAGTATCATTGTGTATCTCTCATCACCTTACGATAGTGCCTGATACAAGGCAAGATAAAGTCAATGAAATATGATCAGAGTAATGGGTAAGATCCTTATCCTCCAATTTTCCCCACTGTCTTCTAGCTCTATGGACGCAGAAATATTTTGTGTATCTGCAAAGCAACCAGGGTCTGGTCAGCACTGAACAGTGACCTTTTGGTGTCCTGGATAGGACACTCGGGAGAGGAAAAAAAGTCATGTGACAGTGAGATGTAAATTAAAGATGGTCAAAGAATCAGGAGCTTAGGTTCCTAGAGTTGTTCTTAACTGTGTGGGACATTGAAATGATATCAATAGAATTTGATGACTGTCTAAATGTGCTGATTGAGCAAGAAAGAGAAATTCAGGATCTTTCTCGGTTATTCTGATATTGGCCAAACCTATCAATGCAATAGGCCTTGATTTCCCATCTGTAAAATGGGGACCAACATCATCAGCCTTTTTCACTGCGTTGCTCTAAACATCAAATGAGCTTCCCATTTAAAGACTGACACTCTTTGAGAAAGAGCCAACATGACCATATAAGCTGAAGAAAGAACAGCAGCTGCTGCAGTGTCCAAGAAGGTCATGCCTTGTACTTCATTTTAAGGACTCGGGGCTTTATCCTAATGGATGGGAAAACACTGAACACCTGGTGCAGTAGAGTGGCATTATATTTGCATTTTAGAAATATTTCTCTGATTATAGTTTGCATAAAAATTGTGGAAAAGCAAAACTTGCAAAACCAGGAAGGGGTTATTGCAGGAATCTAGGCAAGAATTAAAGGGAGATTGGACTGGGGTTGCAGCCATGGGAAAGAAGAAAATGCATGAATTAAACATGTTCAGTAGAACTTGGTGACGGACTTAATGTGGGCCTTAATGAAGAAAGAGGAATTAAGGATAATTCCTAGATATTCTGATTTATCCAACAGGGCGAAGGCAGTGTCACTTTTTCGATGAGAAAACTAGTAGATCAAAGTTAAAAATAATCATTCTTTTCAGAAATTAAAACAAGATACAGAAGAGATTCTTACCTGTCACATGTTATAATGCAGACTCATAGATTTCATTATAATGATTTTATAACAATCATTATGGGATCTAGTCTGGAAAATAAATATGTGAAATTAAAAGAAATGACAAGAGAAGAATTTACCAAGTCCATTTATTCATTCAGCCAATATGTCAGGTACTATTCTAAGCACCTGTTTGACAATAGTAAAGAAGAGAGAAGGTCCTTGCTCTTAGAAAGCTGATATTTTAATGGGGGCAAATATATAATAAACAAACAAACAGGAAAAAGTCAGATAGCAATGAGGATTCTTCAGAACATTAAGATAAGTTGATGTGATGGAAATGCCAGGGTATGTTTTTTAGAGGCACTAGGAAGAGAAGGCCACTCTGATGGAGAAGACATTGAAGCTGAGGCTTAAATAAAAAGAAGAGTCAGTGATCCTTATAATCAAGAGAAAGACATGCTAAATAGAGAGAACAGCCAATGCAAAGGCCCTGTGGCAGGAAAAAGCTCATTCTGTTCAGACCAACCTTAGAAAGTGATGAAGAGAGTGGCAGAAGAAGTTGGAGATGTAAGCAGTTCATTGTAAACCAGAGCTTAGAGTTGCATTTTATTGTACATGTGAAGGGCCCTATAAGAGATCAAACCAACTTGCACGTTTAAAGGTATCCTGTTTGCTGTGTAGAGAAAGGGTTGTGGGACCCAGGAGGAAAATGTGGTCTGGGTAAGAAATGTTTGGGGCTTGGTGATTAAGGATCTGCAATTTTTTTAGTATAATCATTGGTACAGTGAGTAAAGGGTCCCTGCACGGAGAAACTTACGATGAGAAAAGGAAGCATGCACAGTGCAGTAGGGAGAGAGAAGGTCAGCAGGGTGAAGGTTGCCTTCACTGAACTGAAGGACAGCTCCACGCCTATAAAGGCAGGGAGAGTGCCAGATTCGCACCAGGCAAAGGGCAGACAACAGAGAAGAGGCAATCATTTGGGGGAGGAAAGGAAAAAGGGAGAGAGAGTCAGAGAATCTATGCAGCGCATATGTTACTTTAAGGATATAATTATATTTGGTTTCATTTTGAAATATATGCCTTGTTTATAAATCTTTTATTTTGAATTATGTGTAGCGAGAGCTAGGTATTGGGACATCATTGTCTTTGAGGGTGTAGTGTAAAGTCTCTGATGGTCTGAATTTATCTCTGAGAAGTGAATGTGGCAAGAAATCATGAGAGACAAGGGGGAAAATAAAAAGAAGACACATTACAGGCTTTGTTGGGGGCCGGAGCACAAAGAAAGGGGCCTTGAAATAAAGAAGTAGGAGATGCTCAAGGCACGGAAGGAAAAACATGCTGACTCTTTAACAGTGAAGCAAAAGCCCGGAAAAGCCAATTTTGTGCAAGATATCCAGAAAAGGAAAAGAAAAATTAGGAGGGACACTCAGAACAGTTGGAGGAAAGTGTTAATGATGTCAAGGAAGGAAGGAAGGAAGGAAAAAGGAAGGAAGGAATGAAGAAAGGGGCCAAAACAAAAACCCTAAATGCAGAAGTGATACACTCAGGGAAAAGTTGCCAAATACTTGAGATAATGGGGAAAGAAAGACTGAGGAATAAGGGTACTTTCAAGAAAGACTCTGAGTAAGGGCATCCTGCATTCTGGAGGCAGGTATGAAACCGGATTCTGCTTCTTTTTGTGTGAGACAGTGAGAAGTTCCTTTAACTTTTCTGAACCTCATTTCCTTTATCTATAGATAGGGATGATGGAAAGAGAAAGTGACAATATGTTGGGGTGCCTGGGTGGCTCAGTCAGTTAAGTGCCTGACTCGTGATTTCAGCTCAGGTCATGATCTCAGGCTCCAAGGATCGAGCCCCTTGAATCGGGCTCCACACTCAGCAGGGAGTCTGCTTGAGATTCTCTCTCCCACTCCCCTACTGCCCCTCCCCCTCCCCTACTGCCCCTCCCCCCCCTCAAATAAATAAATCTTTAAAAGAAAAAGAAAGTGACAATATGTATATGGGAAGTTTTTATAAACATTAAGAAATGACAGGGAGGAAATAATTCCAAAGAAGTCTTGAATGACACATGCACACATATATAAGTACAAATATATCTACACATGTGCACACACACATCCACACATGCATTTTAAAGATCACCCCAGCTTCTGGGTGGTGAATAATTTGAACAAGATATGAAACTAGGGAGACCTAGTTAAAACGTCGGTTAAACCCGGTGGCACAGAGTACAGCGCCCAGAATCAGACCCATTGCATACTTGGAAATTTGATAAAGGAGTGGATGTTGCTGGCCAGTGAGAAAAGGGAGGACTATCCAATAAGAGGTGTCAGGGCAACTGGTTATCTATGTGGGAAAAAATAAAAACAAAATGTACCTTAGACTATGTGCAAAAGTTAAAGTATAAAGAAATATTTAAAACTTAAAAAATTACTCAGAAAAGCATTCTCATTTTTAAAGAAAGATTTTTAAAATAAGACACAAGGTGAGCAACCTGTAGAAAAAAGGAATGACCAATCTGACTATGAAAATTTTAAACTTTCGTTCATCAGAAGAATTTTCAAACAGGGGGAAAGATAAATCCCAAACTTGAGTAAGATACACACACATATCCTCGACTGACTGTACCTCCTACCAAGAAAACTACTATTCTGTAATTTGTTAATTATCCCCTTGTTTTTCTTTATAGTTTTATCACATATGTGTGTTTATACATAGTATATTCTAGTTTTGAAATTTAAACAAATGGAATCATAATATTTTCTTTGGGGCCATGAAAACCATACTATTATCATTTCTAGTTCTCTTCTTGCTGATTTAGGTAGCTACTTGATCATCATAGTTGTATTGTAGTTCATGGAACACATATACCTCAATACAGTTATCTATTTCTCCTGTTGTTCACCTTTGAGTTGTTTCAAGGGTTTTACTCTTAGAAACAAACTTGTGAATGTTCTTGTACATGCCTCCCAATGCTCATGGGCAAGATCTCTTTACAGCAGGGGTTAGCAAACATTTTCCACAAAGAGCCAGATATGAAATATTTTAGGCTTTGCAGACAACATGGCATCAGTTGCAATTCTTCAATATCATTGCAGCATGAAAGCAGCCACAGATAATATGGCTTTAAATAAAACTTAATTTTAAATGTTTTAAATAAAACTTTATTTATATAAGCAGACAAGGGGCCACATTTGGAACATGGGCTATAGTTTGCCAACCCTTGTATAGATAATAATTTTTAAATAATGAGAAATATTAATGCTGAGGAAGAGACCAAGCTGCAATAAAACATGTTACGATTCTGTTTGTTTACATTTCAAAACCAAGCAAAATTATAATATATTACAACATAATTTAGAGATGCATATACATGTGGCAAAACTATACAGAAAGCAAGGAGGTCATTTACAAAATGCAAGATAGTCGTTTTTTTCAGGGAATGGGAATGAATGCAATCAAGGATTCTTCAAAGATACTGGTGATATTCTAAAGGTTAAACTGGTTGTTGGATAAAAGGATGTCATTTCATTATTATTTTTTTAAACAATACTTTTAGGGCGCCTGGGTGGCTCAGTTGGTTAAGCGACTGCCTTCGGCTCAGGTCATGATCCTGGAGTCCCGGGATCGAGTCCCGCATCGGGCTCCCTGCTCGGCAGGGAGTCTGCTTCTCCCTCTGACCCTCCTCCCTCTCATGCTCTGTCTCTCATTCTCTCTCTCTCAAATAAATAAATAAAATCTTTAAAAAAAAAACAAAAAACAAAAACAAAAAAATAAACAATACTTTTAAGTCCTCTAGAATCCTCTATTATATAAAATAAAATACGTGTGTGTGCATGCATGCATGCGTGTGCATGTGTGTGTGTACATTTTATTTCACAATAAAAACAAAGAATTTTAAAAAGGTTATTATAGTGGTCCCCCTGATGGTGGCTTGGTCTAAGCTGGTGGGAACAACAACATGGGGTCAGATTTGTTACACATATGGAATCAGAGGCGACAGGACTTTGTGATTATTTGCTCGTGAGTGTTGGCAGGGGACCAAGGCCGGTGCTCAAGGATGACTCCTGAGTATTCGCATCTGGCCTGGGTAGACATGGCATTATTTCTTGACACGGGAGGACTTGAGTGAGGTGAGGCAGAGTTTAGTCTTGAGTGAACTGGTGATGGTGATGAGCTACCCAGGAGGAGATGGCGTTAGGGAGTTGAGTGGACAGGTCTTGTTCAGGAGAGGCTGAGACTGAGCCTCATCAGGGAGTCATCAGCACCACGATGGCATATCATGCTGGGGAGTGGTTGGGATAAGCAGGTACTGAGCACAGAGGAAGGCCATACATTTAGTGGTGAGTGCTTCAGTGATCAAGTCAAATCCATAGTCTGTCACCCACCCACCAAAATGACGTGGGAAAGTTACTAACTCCTCTTTGTTCTCGTTTCTTCATTATGTGAAGACAAATGCAATTAAGGTACAAGGTCATAGCATATAGTAGGTGCTTGATAAAAGGTAGCTCGTTATTAACTAATATTATATCATCAAGGTCACAGAAAATGTTGACCCAGTGAATGGGAAGAGAGACATGAGGAAGGTTTCCAATTAAATTCTGCCTTTTTTATTCTTGATGGGGAGAAATCTCCACCCTTCTCCCAAAACTGTATCTTTTATTCCAAGCCCGAGGCAAGTGGAAAGCAGTGGGGAGAAGCCAAGGAAGGAGGAAGAAGGGAGGGAATACTGGCTCACCAGATTACACTGCATTTTAACACAACATAATTCTCCCCGAACTCGTTTCCTGCCCATTAGCATCACATCCTGCTCTCTCTCTAAGTAGTCTGCCCAAGTCCCTAAATGTATCTGGACCATGCCTAAACTTCATTTTCCCTTCCTTTTTTCTCTACTTTTCATTAAGCTCATCCACCCACATCATTTTCCCTCGATGAAAACCACCATGCTCATCTGGAAAAACATTAAGCTCTCAGTTTTGTCTGTCGCTGGGAAACATTTTCAGATATTTGGTAGGAAGGTTGCTGAAGAAAAACAAATTGTGTTCTCTCCTACCTGCTGCTGTACCAAATTTAATGAAAGATTGCCATCAGGTGTCTAAATGCTTAAGCGACCCAAAGGTCAGAGGACGCCTTCTCTGCTCTTGTACAACCCAATGTGACTCACAGGCTGCTACTGCCGAAGGGGGGAGAGTAAATAACAGGGATAATCACGAAACTCCTTTTCCAGTGTCTCGTCCAGATTTTTAGGTAAAAATTTTAAAATATGAAATGATTTAGATACTTTCAATGAGCAAATGTGACAGCAAAAACTCACCTTTTCCATAACTCACTGCTACGTGTTGTTACATCCTCGGAAATTCCAGTCATTTTTCTAAGAATTATTAGAAATGATCACTTTAATTGTAAACTTGTTAACCAAGAGTATCATTCCTTTTGAGTGAAAGTGAAATGCTATGAAACACAGAAGTGGTTTCAACTTTCAGAAAATTGCAAAGCTATACTTCAGTTTCAAACATAGTCATTCATTCATTTATCCAACTGCTATTTCCTGAGCACCTGCTATGTGCTGGAGACTGCGGGACTCCAGGGAGAAGCAGTAGAAGGAAACAGACAAGGTCCCTATACCGAGTTAGCTTAAGAGCTGGGGAGACGAACCATGAAAGACTATGGACTCTGAGAAACAAACTGAGGGTTCTAGAGGGGAGGGGGCGTGGGGGGATGGGTTAGCCTGGTGATGGGTATTAAGGAGGGCACATATTGAATGGAGCAATGGGTGTTATACGCAAACAGTGAATCATGGAATGCTACATCAAAAACTAATGATGTAATGTATGGTGATTAACATAACATAATAAAATTAAATTAAAAAAAAAAAACAGTTGGGGATGTGAAGTTGAAGTGAGTTGACAGTAAACACAAGAGAAAAAACCAATCGGATTACCGGGCAGAAGAGCTATGAAGAACAATAAACAGGGTGGGGTCTCAAGGGACACAAGAGGCAGAGTGTTGGGGAAAGGGGGCAACCCTTCTAAGGAGGCGATATGGGTACCGATGCGAAAAAGGTGGGAGTGACTCACTCACGGGGTGCTGATGAGAAAGGGTGGGCATGGGGGAGTCTCCCAGACAGTGAGATTAGCAAAGGCAGAGGCCGTGGCTGGGAAAGAATTTGGCATGTTCACTGATGGATCACAAAGGAAGCCCCTGACAGTGCACGGAGGAGGAAGGGCAAGAGCACATCGGCAAAGTCTTAGGGGCCATGGGAGAGTTATAGCCCCTGTCCTTGAACCCAGGCATTCTTACCCACTTGTGCTCAATCTCAGCAGAAAATGGCAACGAATCTGGTGGCTGTTTTGATTTCATCTTCTTCGTTAGCTATGTTCTGTTGTTGCTTAGGTTTGCCAAGGCAACGTGCTGCAAACCCCACCCAAAGCTCCTGAACTAATTTAGGCCCTTGATCTATTTCACCTGGCCCATTAAGGAAGCCACCCCCACTGCCCCCCGGCCCTGGCTTCCTACAGCCTCCCTCTCCTCCTTCAGCCTAAAGTTGTCCCACTCTGCTGCAGTTAGCCTGTTAACATACCTCCAACCAGGCTGCTCCATCTCAGATGACTTCAGAAGCACCCCACTGCTCAGACTGCTGAACACAGGATTGCAGGGCCCTCAACGTCTAGCCTTAGTTGACACTCCTGCTTCACTCCTGTATTGGGTTCCTAGCGCTGCCCGAACAACTACCACATGCATGCATGGCTCACACCTCAGAAATCTACTGTCCCACAGTTCTGAAAGCTGGAAGTCCTAAGTCAAGGTGCTCACAGTGTTGGCTCCTTTTGAGGGCTGAGAGAAGGATCTGTTGCAGGCCTCTCTCCTTAGCTAATAAGTGGCTGTCTTCTTCCTGTGTTCTCTTTATGTTACCTCTTTGTGTCTGTGTCCAAATCTCCTTTTCTTATAAGGACACGAGTCATATTGGACTAGACTGACCTCGTTTTCACTTGATTACTCTGGAAAAACCCTATCTCCAAGTAAGGTTGCATTCTGAGATCTTGGAGGTTAGGACTTCAACGTATGAATTTTATAGGGTGGCACAGTTCAACCCAGAACATCTCCCATCCCCCATACCACACTCATCCTGGGCTCTGATCCCATTTAACGCCGTATCACCCAAATCAAATCATCCCTGAATCTCTGACACTCCCAGGTCTTCCCTCATTTTTTGCACTCTGTAGTATGGAACTCCCTTCATGTCTTACTCAATTTGGTGAAGTCTTACTTACCAATGGAGACAGTCTCAAAAGTTATGACCTCTGTAAATAAAGTCCCTCAGCCCTGCAATTCTACAGTTGGAAGAAATGGCCTCACTTGCTCAGGTTTTTGTACCAATTTGTTGATAACTGGGCAAGACTTGTGATGGATTATATGACTTAGTTTGGGGCATGGCCATCTCTCCAGGTAGAGGGTGACGAGCTCTGCATGCCCTGCCTGCAAGAGACCCTCAATTAATGGTTGGTGGGTCAGGCTCACATGGCACTGCTTCTGCTCTTAGTCTGTTGGTTTTCTTTTTAGAAACATTTTTGTTGGAGACCTTTGACAATGACAAATGGTATTATCAGAATAATGATGGAGACAATGTAATGGATCATGTTGTCAGACTCTGCAGTTTCTTTTCTACATGAAGTATTGACCAGCTACGTGATTGAAGGAAAATAAAAGTATTATCCATTGGATGAGTGGTTGCACTTGACAACCTTTAAGCTGCCTTCCACCTCTTGGGAGTTTTACAAAACTATCAGTTGAATTTGAATAGCTGCTTCACTCCCATTCCCCACCTCATAAAGAATATTTATTACACAGATTCTAAAGGTGCATTGGAATGAATAATAATCCAAAGAGCTAGCCCATGAATAAAGGTGTCCCATGGTCAAATGAGTTTGTCTGGAGCTAACTTCCAGATCTCACTCTTGAAGATGACAATGATGTCAACATACCGAAGATTCTGAAAAATCAAGTAGCAAAGACTTTTAAAGTTTGCTCCAACATTTTCCCCATGCATTTGACTACAGAAACTTTTATATATGTAAATATATATATATGATAATACATAAATTTATAAAATACGTATTTGCATATAAAAGTATCTACATATATTTACATGTTATAAAATGTTTGTATATAAATGCATATATAAATGCAGATAGATATATAGATAATGATAGTGCAAACAGGCATTTCATCTTAAGAAACTACATTCTGTGGACCTGCTTTAGGAACAGCAGAACCAGTAACGTTTAGTAAACCTAGTAACAAAAGAGTGTGTTTTATTAGAAGAGGGCATTTATATTTCTTATATTTTTTAATATTATATACTTGTATTTTTCTCCTACTCTACACTCATGGATTAGAGGGAGCAATATAAAACTCATTTCTCCACCTAATTCCTATCTAGAGACATAATAGCAGCAAGTCCTGAACCTCTGAAGATATGGTAAAACTAGTGATTATCATTTCAAGGTAAAATTGTTAGCACTTTAGGTAACAGATTCTCGAAATATTTGCTCTACAGAAGTTGTCTGATTTTTGGAAGAGCTCTACATTAGATCTCTGACTCATGAGGATTTTGCAAATGATGATTGTGATGATCGGTTTTATGTGTCAATTTGGCTGATGCTAGCCTGAGGTTATTCAATCCAACACTAATCTAGGTGTTGCTCTGAAAGTATTACGTAAATGGAATGAAAGTCCATAATCAGTTGACTTTGAGTAAGAGAATTTGTTTTAGATAATTTGGGTGGACCTGACTCAGTCCATTGAAAGGCCTGCATTGCCACTGGGACCTCCCTGATGAAAGAGAAAGTTCCACCTGTGCCCAGCAGCTTTGTCTGGGATATGTGAATTCCAGCGGCCCATCCTGATGACATCCTACAGATTTAGGTCTTGCCTATACAGTCCCCACAATTGTATAAGCCAATTCCTTGCAATAAATCTCTTACTGTATATCTCCTACTAGTTCCGCTTCTCTAATTGAGCACGAACTAATACCAAGGTGATATGTTTTCTGCAGCCATCTACACTTTCTTTTACTTTTTTTGATCAGAAGCATTGTAAGGGCAGGGAACAAACCTCATTCATCTCCATGGCCCCCGTATCTGTTGGACTTGGTAGAGTTGAGCTCAATAAATGTGAACTGAATGAAATAATTAATCAATACAGGCCTAACCCAAGACAATGGCATATTTAAATAGACTTCTTTGTGCTTCTGTGTGGTTTTATAATAACCCACTGAGGTCATATTTTTTTGTGGTTTTGCTGATGAAGGAAAATAATTCTGTTTTTTTCTATTCTTATATAGAATGAAAGAAAAATATAAAAGCACTATAAACACAAGCCTTGGCTAATTATTAAGGAAATTATGTGAAGGAAGCACACCAAACAAAATAGTTTCAAGGGCAATAACGCTGTGGCACTTTTCTATAACTATAGAACTTTGTAACAAAAAGTTTTTTACCAATTTTATGATACAATCCCATAATTCTACAAATAAGAAGACTAGATTGTGTTTAATCATTTTTGTCACACTCTAAAATGCAGGTACACCATAAGGAAAAAGCCAGGGTTTCAATGGGGCTGTCTGTTAAGGAAAATATAAACCAGCATAATTTTCATTGAGTGTATATATGATAGATGTTGTACTAGATCGTTTGCATTCCCAACAAACATGTCCCTCCTTTAACAATAGGTCAGGTGAGTATGATGAAGTGAAATAGGGTTATGAACGTACAGAAGATGTGTATATATGGAAGTGGAGAGGGGGAAAGATAAATGTTACTTGTTCAAGAGTAGAGAAATGAGGAAAATAACTTATCGTAGAGTTCTACTATATGCCAACCTTAGCGATACAGAGACATAATGAAGTAGGTTATATATTTTATATCATTTAATCTTTACAATCCTGTGAGATACATTTTGTTATTGATATTTTACAGAGGAGGCTCAGATAGGTTGAATAATGGGGTCAATAACTACTTAGCCAAAGAAGCAGGATTTGAATTCAGGCTGACTCCAAAGTTGGTGATGTTTTTCACTACATAAATGTTTCCCCTGTACTGTTATCACACTTTATAGTAGATAAACTCTTTACTATATATTTGGTTTTGGGGTCATAAATAAATAACATCTATTTCCAGCACCTCTTAGGAATGGAGAAGGAAGGAAGGAAGGAAGGAAGGAAGGAAGGAAGGAAGGAAGGAAGGAAGGAAGGAAAGAAAGAAAAGAGAAAAAGAAAATAAGAACAGAGCAGAAAAGTTAGATAGATGGAGGACAAGAATTTCATTCATTGTAGGTAAAAGTGGAAGGGAGAAGCTGGTTTCAATGTGAAGACACATTAAAACTTCTCAATACTACCCACCCCCCCACCCCCCACCAAATCTAGATCTTGGAAAACCTACCTGAGGGAAAACGTAGGTATGCAGATTAGACCCCGTTACTCAGAAACTTTGAACTACATGACTTTTTCATTATTAGTAGGAAAAGCTATAACTCAAGGCCATCCTTTAGAAACCAAGCTTACACCCTGACCCACATGCACTAAGTATATGGAAGACCAAAGCAGAAAACACCCATGCTGTAGGCAATCCAAAAGGAGAAATTGGAAATGGATTTATCTACACACGTTCAGCACCCTGTTCCCAATCTCAGCGGTCAGAAAAGTCCACTTCTCCAAAGGAAAGGAGTGGGTGAGTGGTGGAGAAAGATCAGAAACATACCTTCTAAAATGTTCCCTCTGGAAAGTGTGGTGAGACCCCACCCGCCAGTGCTCCTCACTTTGCTGGTCATGGAGATTTAAGGAATGGAGAACCCTTTCTAATATTTTTCCAACTGTGACAATCAGAATGCAACTAACTTCCTCTCTGGATGGAAATAGGGGAAGCTTATCATTTTATCTGGGGCAATCTTACTCCCATGTTCATGAGGTGGTTCCCCCATACCACTACCTCTTTGGAGGAGCTGGAGGGAAACTGAGCTTTTCCTAAGAGAAGGCTCTGAAATTATCAGAACAATAAATTAATTAAATATGAAGACCAAGTTCCACCACAGTTGCAAATTCATTTCCTAGTCCATTTGCCATCCAATATATTGCCCAGTAAATTATCCTACAGAGTTTACCAGAGTTATACAAAGTGTATCGGTTTTCTAGGGCTGCTGTCACAAATTACCACAAACTGGTTGGCCTAAAACAACAGGAATTTATTTTCCCATAGTTCTGGAAGATAGGAGTCTGAAATCAAGGTGTTGGCCATACTCCCTCTAAACCTATAGGGGAGATTTCGTCTTCCTTGCTTCTAGCTTCAGGTGTTTGCTGGCAATCCTTTAATTCTTTGGCATAAATGCCGCATTGTAATCTCTGTCTCCATCATCAGATGGCTGTCTTCTCCCCTTCTCCCTTTAGGTGTCTGTGTCTTCACATGCTGATCTCTTTCCTGTTGTTCCTCCCTCTTCTTTCTATAAGGACATCAGTCATAGAAGATTGTGTCCACCCTGCTGCAGTATGACTTCTTTTTATTTTAACTAATTACTTCTTCAACAACCCTATTTCCAAATGAGGTCTCATTCTGAAGTACTGGGTGTTAGAACTCCAATGTATATTTTGGGGGACGCAATTCAACCCATAACACAAAGTCATCATGAAACTACATACAACTACTAAAACAATACAATGTCAACAGCCTAAAAGAGCTCCGACTTGAACTAAATCTTTATACTCCTAGAAAAACATTAAGGTCCAAGGATTAAATTCTTTTTCCTTTTAAGTTAGTGTCCAATAATATTACAATCCAAAAATTCTGAGATCAGGATCTCAAATTTATCTCATTCGGCTGCATTTCATCCAGATACATCTCTCTCTGATGCATTCCTCCAAGAGCTGCACTCCCTGGAAAGGAGATGATTCCTTCAGGAATTAGTTCAATACAAAGAATTTGTTCAATACAGTCTCCTTTGTGCCCTTTTCTCTCAAAAGTCTGAGAAGTCAATAGGACGCACAAGATCATCACAGCAATACCCCCACATTCACACAATTTAGAGAACAAGCCAATGCCCAGCCTCAAGAGTAAAGTTACACACACTCCCCTAACCAGCAGTGGGTACAATCCAAGGGAAGCAGAAGAGATAGTACTGAGATAGTAAGATGGAACTTATAGATTATATGCTTTCCATCATGCCCACCACTAACAATTGTGGGGTCTGGAGCAAGATTACAAATGGATGTCTTCATACCATTGTCTAAGCATTCAGAAGTTAACAAGCTGAAAGAAAGTATATTCTTATTCTCCTACCTAGACAAAAATACTAATCTGGAAGTCAAGTTAGAATTTCAAATTCTCAAACTCTTCTGTGCTTTTTTCTAATGATACTTTTAAGAACAGTTAGACCCTGGGGAGCCTCCTGTGCTCTGTGATTACAGAGCTCTTCTCAGCCATTCCTGCCACTTTTCTTTCTTCAATTTTTGGTTCTACCTCAGTTATCTTTCTGCTGTTTCCAGATATAAACCCATTTCCTGAGTTCTGGTTCTCTGTTCATCGAACACATCTTGAATTCCGTTTATCTGCTCTCCCAGGTCTTTGCACTCTTCCCACTTTCACCTGATTTCTAAGAGAAGGCATTCTATTTTTTTTAATTTTATTTATTTATTTGACAGAGAGAGAGAGACAGTGAGAGAGGGAACACAAGCAGGGGGAGAGGGACAGGGAGAAACAGGCTTCCCACTGAGCAGGGAGCCCGATGTGGGGCTCAATCCCAGGACCCTGGGGTCATGACCCAAGCCTAAGGCAGACGCTTAACAACTGAGCCACCCAGGCACCCCAAGAGAAGGCATTCTAGATAAAAGCCATCTCTTGTGAGTCTGTAGCCTTTGGGTTTGTGATGATCTCATACAACTTCTCCGGCTATGTTCATGGAAGATTTTCCAATGGATCAAGAGCACCATTAATCTCTGTTTTTTAGGCAAACATGCTAGTCTTCCATGATTGGAGCCAGTGTCCAGGAATCTGTAATAAGAAACGATTGTCAGACCTTCCATAACTGATAAGTCTAGAACTAAAGTGCAACAATGGGATGGGGGAAGGGGGAAAATTAATGACTCTGGTACTCTGTGAATAAACCACATAGAACCAAGAGGTTGGTCCTTCCAGAGTCCTACCATTGACCTTCTCCATAGGTAGTTCAGGGAAGAGAGGAAAGAGAAGCAAAGAAAGAGAAAAGAAACACAATTGGAGCCACAAATCTGTGACTTTTTATACCCAGCAGAAACAACTTAAAGGCTCAAATCTAAAACATAGTTCTTTGTGTTCCAGTAGAACTTACTTGCCCCATCCATTTTCAAGCCCTGTTCTGAAATTCTAGGTGAGAACACAACAAAGAAACAATAAAGATACTGTTACAAATACTGTGAGGTAAAAAGTCAGCATACTGTAGATCTGCTTATTCTGAAGTGAGCTTTAACTAGAAATAAAAATAGCCCTTCCTTAAAAAAAAAAGTTTAAAAATTAAAAAGAGAGAGAGAGAGAAGCAAACCATTAGAGGCTCTTAACTACAGAAAACAAACCAAGGGTTGCTGGAGGAGAGGTGTGTGAGGGATGGGCTACATGGGAGATGCGGATTAAGGAGGGCACTTGTTGCGTTGAGCACTGGGTGTTCTATGTAAGTGATGAACCACTAAATTCTATTCCTGAAACCAATATTACACTATATGTTAACTAACGAGAATTTAAATAAAAATTTGGGGAAAAAAATAGCCCTTTTCTTATAATCTAATCAGTACCTGGTTGAGCCTGTGAGGTCAAAGTCAGTTTTAGAAATCCTTTCACTCAATCCCATATTGACTAGGCTCAGCACAGCCCAGGTGAGTTTCAACAACAAAAACATCAACAAAGCTCCCGATGGGGAGCAGAATATGCCACCCCAAAAACATGCCACTTTGACATAGTGATTATTTTGAATTAAAATCACCTGAGAAACACCCAGTGTAAGAAGGACACTCTGACCTTCCTTTGTCCCCCCGAAAACAGGCGATAAATCTCCCACATGAAAGGTACCCTCCCTACACGAGGAAGAAGAGAAACATCCTTATCATCAGAGACAGGGAATTTAGGACTGAGAGGGCTGTATAAACAAACTTGGTTACTTCTTCACTAATTTACTACCTTAAGCCCAAATTTCTTTTCATCGCCAATTCTTCACAAACTTAGCATTTCTTTGTCTAAAAGGTATAAAAGCTGCCTTTGGTCACTTCCGTGAGTCTCATATTTTTAATGGGGCTCCCATATGTCCAAAATTAAATTTGTTTTCTCTTGCTAATCTGTCTTATGTCAATTAATTGTTAGACTAACCAAAGAACCTAGAAGGGAGAAAGGGAAAAGTTTTCCTACCCCACACTACACAATTTAAAAATTTTGCTTTTTGTTCTCCCTGGTCCTTACCATCACCAAGAAGGGTGAATTACTTCCAAAGGAATTAAGGTAAGTTGAAGGAAGAGTCAATATTGTCCACTTGTAAGAGATATTGTTTCTATTCTACCCGTGAGAAAACCACATACATTTGTATCATGTGCCAAACACACACTGATTATACAAACCTAGGATGATCAAAGATCTGCACTGGTACTTTGAGCTAAATAAAAACAAAGGAAGTATTTTTCTTCCCTCAAGGATTGCATTATCTTGTGGGAGGGAAAATATAGTTTTAGATGATGGCCTATTGGATCCTTTTTGATTCTGTTAATCCTATAAATTAGCAATTTTTATGAGACAAGGCAATTAAAAGTAGGTTGTATTGGAAAGTTCTTTATGAGTAGGAGAAAACATTCAGCTGAGGGAATGGAAAAGATTTCAGGGAGGAAGTCACATTTGAAATAGGACAGGGTGGGTTGAAGTTTACATAATGACTCATATAACTATTTTTCTATGACTCAACTCAATTTGCTCAGGAGCCCTGATTTCTACCTTTAGGGGGCCAACAGACTCAATCATGCTATTTCAAGGTTGCTCTATCATTTTTTATGGAATCTTAATCTCCTGCAGTTTAACTCTCTTGTGCTTTATTTTGTTGTGTTTTATTTTGTTGTTCATTGTTTTATTTTGTTTTCAGATCTCTGCCCACCCTCTTCCTTTCTTACTCCCCCTAGACCTGATCTAAAATCCCAGAGGGTGCTGCTAACATGGTATTACTAGGAGCAGTTGTCAGGTCTGTTTTCCCCCACAGGCTGCCCTGGTCTTCACTGTGATCTAACTGTTCCATGAGGGCACAGGATGTCCTGTACCAGAATCCACTAAGGTGTGGCTGGATACACCAGAATCCTTTGGGTATGGCCCTAACGGGCACCATTGTGGCCTGTGGTATCTTTTGTGACCTATGCGCACAGACTGCCCATCTTCATACCTGCCCCAAACCCCTCCTGCTCAACCAGTTTTATCAGTGTTTCCCTACAACCTGATGGGGCCTGGGAATTCTAAACTGCTATCTCTAGACTTCACTGAAATTTGGGGGACTCCATGAGGCTGCCTCAAGTCCTACTCCTTAAGCATTTTCATGAGCCACAACTGTGGTACTGCCCCCAGAAGGAAAGCCAACACATTCTGAACTCATGTCTGCAGTTCACTATCTTTTTCCTCACCTTTCCTCCCCTCCCTTCCTCTACTTCCCCTTCTCCTCCTTTCTCTCACTGTCTCCCTCCCTCTTCTCCTCTTCCCCTCTCCTTTATTTTCCCTTTTTTCTCTCCCTCTCTCTTTTTCTCTCTCTGATTTGAAAAACCGTAGAGTCCAGAGGTCTTTGTTTTCCTAGACAACAGGAACTTCTCTTAGTCTCTATGTGATGGCCTGCCTTCTCTCCAAACTAGAGCTTTGATGACCTCTGAAGGGCAGACTTGCCTCTTCACATGTCAAACTCATCCTTGGAAAGAGCCAGGCTCTTGGAGACATTGGCCTTCATTGGTGGCAGGAGGACCAGGAAAACAAATCCAGCTATTGTAGTTGTGTGGCTATGTGGGGCTGTGCAGGGGTTAGGAAGCTTGGAAGTACGTGGGTCTCCGTGAATGACTGGCCTAACAGACTTAGTTGAGACAAGGATTAGTTACAAAAGACATTTCCATTCCAGTTAAGGCTCACCTCAAAATGGGCAAAACTGCTGTATGTTGACATTTTTTTAATGCTGGTTACCTTACAAAAATGTCACTTTTATTACACTCCTCAGACCTTACTTAAGCCCAGCACTTTAAAATGCAAAGGGTAAAAAGTTCCCCTGGGCCACAGACCACCAGCGTTTGAGGTTTGAGCATTTAGTTGTTTGTTATAGCTATACAGTGTTGTTAGACTTGCTATCTAAAATTCTGGGACTTTTCCATTTCTTTTGAACTCCCTCTATATAGTTTCAATGAGAGGGCTGTGGAGGGGCTACCTGTTCTTTCTATGTCACTGATCCACTCCCCTTCTTGTTCCTAATCACCACATGACTTCAAGTTGGTTCTGACTAGTCTTTCAAAACCACACTATTAAAGCACTTATTCTAGGCAGAAAGAATGAGAGCAGTAACAATGAATATACAGCATGTGGGACAGGAGGGAAGGATAGCAAGTACTAGAATTTGATTTAAGTTTAGGTTTGGACCATACTGAGAGGGGCCATGATTGTAGAGTTTATTCAATAGACAAGGAGGAACCATTAAAATGTTTAAGTTTGTGAGTAATGTAACTGAACCAAGTCTAGAAAAAACTTAATGGTCTGAAACAGCCCTCGGTAGGAGCTCAGAATAGATGTGACTTTGGGGGGAAAAAATCATAATTTACAGACACAATATATGGACAAAGGGGCACTGCGTCCTAGAAAAATGTCTTTCTCAAAACTAGAACCAATAACTTTTACCCAAAAGACCATAGAACTCTCTCTAGTAAAAATGGTTATTTATATCATTAGGGCATAGACATAGTCTTGCGAAGTACAAAACACATGAAGACAATTTTTTAAAAGAACATTAAATATAGGTCACTCACAAATCCCCTGGCTGATCACACCAAATGCATTCAAATTATGCTCCAATGACTTATACTGTGCCAGTCTGGTGTGACTTCCTAGTGGCAGCAGCTGAGATGTGCTTTAAAAATAGGTTTTCTTTAATTGGATTCAAAATCAATTAAAATCCCATTAGAAACATAATTGTAGTGATACAAATCATAAAATGGTATCTTTTAAAATAAACGAAAAGGGGGGGCTGCTTGCATAATTAATACTAGGTACCACACAGACTCTATCGTACTTTTCAGTCACCGCCTGCCCCGATGTGGGTAGATGCTTCAATGACTAGAGTAGGAACAACTGATAGAGAATATCAAATGCGGGTGGAGACACCAGTAAGACATACAGATCCCCGCTGGTTCTCTTCTAAGAGAGTCAAAAGCCCCATAGATGTTCCAGCACGGTTTAGGAAATATTCTACATCTTTTCTAAAAACAAATTAACCTCCAAGAACATACCAAGCAACCCTCCTTTCCACTTATTTTTACCCGTTATTCAAGGCCCAACTCAAATGGAATTCTTTCGACACAGCAAACCCTGACTTCCTCAGTTGCAGTTACTAATTGACTCTTCAGAACGATGATGACGTAGTCCTTTGGCTTTTATCCCTTCAAAATTGCTTTAAGTATAGACCCTGTCCTTGTTCTCAAAGGATGGTCCTCAAACTCCGTAGCCATCACCTGGGAGCTTATGAGAAATGCAGAATCCCAGGCCACATCCAGACCGACTGAATCAGAATCCACAATGTGACAAGATGCTCAGGGGGTTTGTTTAGACATTCAGGTTTGAGAAGCAATGCACTTGGTCTTGTTCTTAGGAGAGTGCCTTGGAAAGAACCCATTTTCAACATATATTTTTTAAATAAATGCTTTTTAAAATTCTGAGGTATTAGCAAAATTATATTTAAAAAGCGTGCACACTTTTCTATATTGGGGACCCCTTTGCTTCTGAGTGGTAAGATTTAAATGAGACAATTACATATAAAGTGCTTATCCAAGGCAATTACATGTACAGCACTTAAAGTAGCTATCATCTAGTGGGCTTATTAAATGTTAGTTATACCATCATTATTGAGATTGGTATGGCACTGGTTTCTTTACCCATATAGGCATGACTTCCTTGTTTCGGCCAGAGTATTCCCATATAACTTGGTTGAATTTTGCCACCATTGTGGCAGGAAAATAACCCAATATCATCCAGCCATTATTAAAACACAGTAGGAAAGGCGATGGAAAATGTGAGCTTTTTCTCTTGGAGCAGAATGACTGTGAGCCTTAATGTAGGGAATATAACCATTCTGGTCATCGTCTAGAACATTTCTTAAGTAGCCACTGGGTATCTGGGAAAATGCAGAGCCCACAGGAGATAGAGGTCGTATTCGTCACCATTACATGAGGATGAAATTTGGTGCGAGGGGTGAGGGGTGAGGGGAATCTTCTTTTAGCCAAAGTAAATTCCAATTTTCAGCGATTTCCTCGTCAACCTTGCTTTTAAAAATCTCTTTAAAAGAAGATACTTAAAAAAAAAAAAAAAAATCCTTTGTGTTGAAAAAAGTAGACCTTCCCAGCTTTTGAACTGATACTTGAAGTAAGGGCCTATATAAAAACGAAGTACATAGCTTAATTGTCCTTTTATCAGATTGGGGGTGGGGGCACATGATAAGATTCCCCTTCAGCAGCCTACTGACTCTTTCAACCTTGCCTCTTGAAACCTTTCTGAACACAGGAGCTGATACTGCAGGTTTTATATTTATAATGATTAATTAATTCTGCACTAAGCAATGTTCTTGACTGCAAGAACAAAATCCACTTTAGAAAGCCTAAATGACAGCTTGCCTAAAATAATTAACACCCATACTGATAGAATTGGAATGTTCTTACTCTATGCAGGCAGATTTCAGCAATTTAATTACTAGTATTTCTAATTGTTCTAGAATTATAATAAAAATAAGGAGAGTTTGATAAAGCAATAGTGCAGATGAAAAAATCAAGTGAGGAATGTGAAATGAGGAAATGATATTTATATAGGGACACACCTGAAGTTATTACATACAACCTAGGCACAAATGTATGTTTTTGGTCAGCTGAGCTATGAACATAAAAATGGAGCTGATTTTGGTCCAGGTTTGGGGTGGAAGCTCCTAGAACCCCCTTGTGGCTCTCTGGAACTGTTAAACCCTCCAGTGAAGAATTACATAACTGTGTTCCCAAATGTCAGAGCTTTAGCATTTTCTTGAAACTCCTTGGCCCTCACTGTCAATTTTAACTATTATCCAGTTTGTTGTGGGACTTAAAAATTTCCAAATCGAAGAGTTCTGACATCTGGTTCATGTGACATTAAGTAAATAAAAGAGGCAGAAGCATGTGATATTGTCTCTTACTTTTTTCCATGAATTTCTGAGTCAAGTTCATAAAATTACCTTAGAAGTGGATGCTCTCAAGCAAAGCAAACTCAGCATAGTGCCTGTCAGATTATGTGTCTATAAAGTGACAGCTTTGCTGATAAAAGACTTTGATGACATCCTCCCAGTCCTCATTCTCCCATCTCCCTGTTTTGTATCCCCTAAATATCTGGTAAATGAATTCTAAATATTTTTTTTCTGTCCCATATGAAATCCTAACTACCTCTTAAAAATTTTGCTTATAAAAACGTAAAAGCATCCTGAGTTCCTACTTTGAGTGAACAAAACATTTTTTTTTTCCTTAGGGGCAAAAGAAGTTAGACTCTTCTTTGTGGGTTTAGCAAGTGTCGTCCAAAATTCACTGACAGGGTTAATTCATAAAATCTTTGATCACATTTGTCCTCTTTTTGACATGCTGTGGCAACCTTGCTGTGGCTACCAACCCTGAGGCCTTCCAGAGCTTGGAGAATCATCTAAATTGAAAGAGCAATAGTCTAAGTCTACACTCTCCAAGATGGTAGCCACTAGGCACTTGTGGATTTCAAGCACTTGAAATGTGGCTAGTTCCAGTTGAGATGTGTTATATGTGTAAAATGCATACAGGATTTCAAAGACTGAGCACAAGGGAAAAAAAAAAAAAAAGAATGTAAAATACCTCATTAATTGTTTTTATATTGATTACATGTTTAAGTGAAAGTATTTGGGGTATACTGGGTTCAGTAAAATATACTATTAAAATGAATTTCACTGTTTCATTTTGCTTTTTTTAATGTGGCTACTGGAGAATTTTAAATCACAGACGTCTCATATTCTTAGCTGGCATTATATTTCCATTGGGCAGGGGTGGTTTGCAGAAAGCTACACACATAACAGTTTACAACATGCTCATCTGGGGATGCCTGGGTGGCTCAGTCGGTTAAGCATCTGCCTTCGGCTCAGGTCATAGATCCCAGGGTCCTGGGATGGAGCCCGCATGGGGCTCCCTGCTCCGTGGGGAGACTGCTTCTCCCTCTGCCTCTTCCTCCCCCTCCCTCTCCCTCTGCCGTCTGCTCCCCCTGCTTGTGCTCTCTCTCTCTCTGACAAATAAATAAAATCTTTAAAAACAAGTGCTCAAAAAAATAAAAAAATAAAAAATAAAAACAAATGCTCATCTGTATGTTCTTGGTGTGGAAAGAGAGTGGGGTTTTGGAATCTGAGAATTATGGGCCTAGATCCTCTCTCTGGGATTTTTTATAAATGAAAAGCAGAATATTTACCTCTCAGAGTTACAACTAAACTCCAGCAGAACAGAATTGCGTCTCTGAATGCACTCCCCTTCCCAGCTGCAGAATTGTGGGGCAGTACCCTATGAGCGTCAGAGTTTTCTTCACCCGTAAAGGGAAAGGGATGGTTCGACCAGGTGACTGTCCCTCCACCACTACCATTAAGGGTCATGGTGGTGACAGCATTGTGCTCAACAAGCAGAGGCCATTAAAATACATTCTCAAATGTTAACCATATTCCTTTCGCTTTCCACCATGTACTGCTTACCAGGTGCCAGTTCTAAAGAATTCCAGATACATTTTACCAGTTAATCCTCACCACCACGACCACCATAATAACAGCTAAATCTATTAGAGATTTGACCAAGTGTCTCACCTGTGTTATCTTACAACATCATGATGAAGTAGGCACTCTGGAAAGAAATTGAGATGCCAAGCATCATTAGCTACATTTTATGGATGAGGACACTGAGGCTCAGAGAGGCTGAGCAACCACCGGAAGTCACAGAATTAGTAGGAGACAGAGCTGAGAGTTAACTCATTGTTTCCAAAGCTGTTCTCTTAGGCACCACATCAGAGTTTGTCTGTACCTCCTTCCCTTCATGGCTTCATCCCTTCCTATCTTCTTCCCTTTCCTGTTTTTCCTTCCTCTCCCCATCCTTTTCCTCATTCCTGTATGTCGCCTTTTTTTTTTTTATTCTCTCTTCTCTCCAACCACTTGTAACTTGCCAGCTTATTATATATGTGAATATGATGTTTTTTTCCCCCTCTCTTTGCAATGTCTAGTTCACTGCATTAAAGAACCCTATTTTTAAACTTTTTTTAAAAAGTATCTCTACCAACATTTTCCCTGCCTGGGATGTTGCATTTGCATTTCCAGTGGTGGATTAAGGTCTGGCATCCTCCCCCTTTCAGTTACTGCTCCTTTGATATAGTAATCAGTGGGTCAGTGCCCCCACAGAGGTGCTTCTTGGGAAATGCAGAATCCGAAGATTGTCAGATGTCTCGGCAAAACAGAACAGCGCGGCTGCTGGGTTCCAAGCTGACAAGAATATGTATGAAGTCCCATTAGGAATCGTGGAATTCGGTACGAACCATCACCTTGGACATCACCTACTCCATCTCTCCATGTTCAACACATATGGAAATTCTACCCCAGAGACAGTCCGACTTGATTTTGATTTTCACATAGCTATTTAGTCATTAAGGACTCGATTCAATCCACTGTTCTTTATGCTACACTAGTCTAAACTCCAAACTTATTTATCTTTAATAAAACTCTACTGTCAAATACAGAGCTCCATTTGAGAAAAGAAAATTCAGAGAAAGCATAGCGGTATTAAAATATTTGTGGTTGAATCCCATGACTACTTTTTTTTTTATCTGTTTATCTATGTCTTGACCCTGTTTTAAACTGTACCCCTGGCCCCATAATCAAGCCTTAGGGCTTCAGTGTAGCAGAAAGCAACTTGCTTTTTCCCACACTTGACCTTCCAGCATCCAATGGAATGCCAAATGCTTAGTTTCAGAGCTGCAAATCCAGCCTGGTTAATGTTATACAACATTAGAAACAACAAAGATACCAAGTTTTTGGTTAATCTTGGTTCCCCCACGCCCCTCCTTCCCCAGATCTAAGCCCTCAGAATAGGTTAGGTCTGTTCTACTCAAGGACCAGAACTCTGTTATTTTCAAAATCACTCTGGGAACGCATGCAAAGCTGCATGAAACCCTCCAAGCATTTCTGATCCAACCTCACTAATCATTTCTCTGTATAGCTCTCATAAAGGTTTTCAAACTTCAGAGCATCCCTTCCTGTTCATAACAGTGAGATATCGTGCAACACAAGGGAAGGGTAACTATTTGAAAATGCCTTCACTTTGGGGCCCCTGGGTGGCTCAGTCGTTAAGCATCTCCTTCGGCTCAGGTCATGACACCGGGGTCCTGGGATGGAGCCCTGCATCGGACTCCCTGCTCGGCGGGAAGCCTGCTTCTCCCTCTCCCACTCCCCCTGCTTGTGTTCGCTCTCTTGCTGTGTCTCTCTCTGTCAAATAAATAAATAAAATCTTTTAAAAAAAAGAAAGAAAGAAAGAACGAAAATGCCTTCACAAGTAGTCTTCTTGATCTGAGAGAACATTTACCAACTTCTGTGGCAGCTTACCCTCATCATGTGTCATATAACAGCCCCCCCCAACACCATTACTTGTCACATTCCAGAATCAATTATTGCTATTATATCTACTAAAGAAGGTGGTAGAAATGATTGTTTATTGTTCTACATCTTTAGTATGCCACTGAGAAATGAACTACAAATTTATTAACCTTGACCAGCCTATAATAAATTTGACAGAAATCATGTTAATTCGTAGCAACCACAGTACACACAGGCATCCCTCTAATCTCTGAGGCTGGTTACCTGATCCATGTCTCCAGCAGGAGAATCTAAATCTTTCCCATTTCATAGGGTCATTTGTTCTTAGGAGAGCTAGATATATTTTGCAATTGTGCTTTCTGGTGAGTGAGCAGAAAGAAATTACCGGCATCGGTATCTTCAAAGAACATCAATAGAGTATCCGTCTACACCCAGCAGGGCTCTAGGCATCATATAAAACCAGGTAGGTAGATGCAGTCCTGCCCTCCAGGACCTTATATAGATACCCATACTCTGGATGCATATAGACTTCAAGCATACACTTCTGCCCCATGTGGTGGACTTTTACTCGGTTATAGAACATACAAATACTGAGTTTTTACAACACTTATTTCAATAGTCTCTATTCATGCAGCATATCCTGTAGAGAGGCATTACATCCTTTCCTAAGAGAGTATGTTTTTAAAACTTGTGTTGACTACAATTTGGCTTCAAGACTGAGCCATAAATTGAACTTGAATTATAACTTGGTGCCTGTCTATAGCTTCTACCTCTCGCATCAATCAAACCGTGATTCCAGGATGCAGATTTCTGAGGGACATGGGGAAGATGTCCTAGGGAATAAATACTGTACAATAACAGGCATATCCTTTCGGTAATACAGAGTTTAATGAAAAGGAAATCGATCCCTATTTCTCCTATAACCCCAAACCGAATAGACCGAGTTTGATTTGTCCCCGCTGAGAGTAATCACTCTTGGGTGCCTATTGACCTCACCTGTATGTTAAAGGTATCTGATCTCCTTCCTCTTAATTCTCCCTCAGTTATTTCAAAAGTTCTCCGGGATGTGTAACATGTCCTTATGAAGATCAGACATGCTGTTTCACTCCAGACCATGGGTTTAAATTCTATTCTTCTAGAAGCTTCTCCCACTCTTGTTGCCTCCAGGGTCCTCAGTGGGATAAAAGATGTTCACTTGGGAGTCAGAGGCAGGGTGTCCATCCTACCCACATCGTGAGCTAAGAGGCTGAGGGGCGCCTCAAGAGCTCTGTGACCCTTGGGCCTCACAAGACGCAGGTGCTACACCATGTTTCACACAGGAATGAAGAAAAGTCCCACTCCCCTGGGCTGTCCACACAAAGAAACATTGCGCTTAGACCCCAGACCTCCCAGAATCCTCTCACAAATCAACAAAAAACAGTCCATGAAGCGGATCCTACAGGCATCAGAGTTTTTCCCCTGCTGCCCTTCACCCCTTCCCTACCTCCTCTCGCACAAAATCACACCCTGAAAAATATATGCCTGGCTCCTGAGCCACCATACACGGCCAGGCAGGGGCTTCCTGGTAAATAGAATATCTAACCCTCTGGGAGCACCTAATTTGAACAGGCATTGTTCTAAGTGCCTGGTGGGTTCAAATCCTGACTCTGGCCACATCTAGCTGTGTGACTTCCGGCAAGTTTCTAAACCTCTCTATGCATCCGTTTCCTCAGCTGTGACAGGAATAATCCTAATAATGACAATAGTATCTATGTCAAAGGGGTGCTGTGAGAACTGAAGGACCCAGATGTAAAGCCCTTAGAATAACACCTGACATATAAAAGGCACAGTACCGTTTTTACTTGTGAATTCTCACCGTAACACTTCTAGGACTAATATTATTCTCAACGGCAGATGAGGAGACCAAGGCACAGAGAAATAATGTCGCGTGTCCAAAGTAGCCCAATTAGGAGGTGATAAATCTGGGAGTCAAAGTTAGAGATTCTAGAACCATAGTCCGAGCTTTTTACCACCACCCTCTTGATAGGCGCAGCAAAATTCAAATCTGCGCATTACCTGTCTAGAGTCGTAAAATTCCCATTTGAGCCTCTACTTGATTATCTCCACTGTTCTTGTGGTGGGGGCAACAAGGGGTAGTAAGCAAAGACCCCCGAGCATCAAAGCCTCTAGCAGAGCCCCCTGCAAAGATATCTTTTCCTCTCAAGAACTTTCACTAATAAATTTTAAACTAGTGCTGTATCCCTTCAACATCTGCGATCGCCAACGACTGTTCCTCTCTGATTTCTTTGTCTTGGCTTTGTTTGACTTTGTTATCCTCCAGCATTAACGCTGCCTTCACTTCCCACCTCTCCCCTGCAGCTGGGCATCCGCCCTTCACTTTCTCTTCGGAACTCCATTCCATCCAGGAACCTAGACTCAAAGCGCTGAAGCAGAAAACTTGGGCAGTGCAGCTCTCCCCCTAGTGGTGATGCAGGGAATATCCTAAAACTGCCTGGGTTGCAAATGAACCACTTTTTGTTAAAACCGACCTGTTCCTCTGAAAGTTATTACAAAAAGAAGAAGCAGATGAGTGCAGAATGTCCAAAGATGAGGATGAAACAGGTTTCCGGTGCCAGCTAAAAGCTTAGGCACTTCAGTCATCTGGAGGATGAGTGGAATTAATAAGATGGAGGAAGGGGTGGGGCAAGAAAAATCCACGTTTACCCCGGAAGCCGTTGCGTTCAAGATCCCTGAGGCAAAAGGGAGCCCACGAGTCTTGTTGGGAAGGGAGCGGGAAATAAAAGAAGGCCAGGGAGGCCAGAATGCAGAGGAGAGAGAGAATTAGCAGGGCCAGCACATGCAAGCTCTTCTAGGCCAAGTTTAGAATTAAGGGTGTTTTTTTGCCTAAAAGCAGTGGGAAGCAATTAAAGGTCTTTAATCAAGGAAGTACCATGATCAGACTAGAATTTTTAGTAAATTCCTCAAATCAAGTGACAGGGAGGAGCCATTCCCAACCCAGTGATTTTATTTTCTCCATTTTCTTCATTTTATTTTCCTGGACATGATGAGGCTCACCCAATAGCAGGGACAGTAAGAGAGGTGCTTTTATTGGGAAGCAACAGACATATCTAAGTCTGTGTTTCACCAGGTGACATGTCAGCTCCATCTGGAAATGGCTAGTTATTTATCAGAAGAAGTTTAACCATTCTTTGGCCATCTTTCCCTCTGTGAAGCGAGAAACAATACATGCTTCTCTGGGGTTATAATAGATTTGCTTATCCACGTAGTATCCAAATGGCAATGAGAGTGCCAGGGAAGCCTGGAATTTAATGTTGCTCAAACTCTATCCATCCTTTAGGCCCTTCCCCATGAAAGCCCCCAGCTGTGACCTGCCTCTTTTTCCTCTGCTCTCCTACTTGGACTCTAATAGTTAAGCCTTGTTTAACATAGTCAATAGAGCAACTCTGAGCTCCCCTCCCTGTCTCCAACCTGCTCAGGCCTTGTGGAGATAGATGCAGAAATGGGATTGATAGTCCACAAGCCAAGGAATTCCAAGGATCTCCAGCAAACCACCAGCAGATAGGGGAGGGGCGTGGGACAGATTCTCCCTCGCAGCTGTCGGAAGTAACCATCCCTCCCAGCACCCTTGATTGTGGACTTCTCATCTCCTTAATAAATGTCTGTGGTTTAAGCCACCTGGTATAGAGTACTTTGTTAAGGCAGCCCTAGCAAACTAAATACGGTTCTGGTCTCTCTTCCATAGCTGAGGAAACATCACCACCATTTCCTAAAAAAAACAAGGTCAGAAAGTTAAGAGTCATCCTCAATTTATCAACTTTGTTTGACACCCCCTCCCATACTCAAACCATGAATAAGCAGTCTGTCAATGAGTAACATTGCCCCCTTCTCTCCATTTCTACTACTATTCCCTAATCTAAGCCTCCATTACTTCTTGCCTGGACTGTGGCAAAAGACTGTGTCATTTTCTTGGTTTCCTATTTAAAACCTTCCAGTGGCTTCTATTGCATTTAAAATACAATCCACACTCTACCTGATGACCTCATGACCTTGCCCTACTCATCTCTCTGGCCTCCTCTTTTCCACCTTATTTCCTGTGCTTCAGCACACTCCTCTCTTTTCTGTTGCTAAAAACCACCAAGGCTGTTCCCACCTCAGGGCCTTTGCACCAGCAGTTCATTTCTGTCCAGAATGCTCTTCATCCAGATATCTGTTTGGCTGGTTTCTTGTCTTTCACACCTTGGCTCTTCAGGGAGCCATTCCCTGATGACCTAATCTGAAGTGATCCCTCAGTCCCTCTCTATCACATCATCTACTTGGTACATTCTATTACTTGCTATTTTATTTTTGGTCAATTGCAAATATTGATTGAACTCTGACTCTGTGCTGAGAACTCTTCTGGGCACTGTGGAATACAGTGGTGAATGACAAAGTCTTTGTTCTCCAGGAGTTTGCATTCCAGTGAGATAAGACAGATGAATCACTTGTCCCTACCTGATATTTTATTCTGGTTTATTCTTTTTTTTAATTGCCCAACCCACCCCTCTTCCTCTCACGAGAATAGAAACCATAAGTCCTCAGGGCACTCTCTACCTAGTTCATCTCTGTATCTCTGAGGCCTTAAATAGATCCTGGACCAGTTTTATTTAAATAAAAATAGAATTAAAAGAAAAAAATAAGTGATATTGTACAGACAATACAACACTGCAAACATATCTCAGCTCTACCATTAATGAATAGCTGAATCTCATCAAACTCATCTGCAAATATGGGAGTAATAATAACTACCTTCAGGGTTATTAGGTGCATAAAAGAAGATTCTGTTTGTAATATTTTGCACAGTGCCTCACACAGAGGGGGCATAGAGTAAATGCTTAATGAATTAAAATTTATGAAAGTGAAAAAAATAAAGTAAAATAAAATAAAATTTATGAAAGTGATTAGGAGCCTTTCTCTGAAACCTAAAAACTGTGACTGGGTTCTCAGGTCAATTTTTAGGTGTAGCTAGTCCCTGAATTCTGCAGACACCTTCCCTTCCCCTGCACTCCTGCACAACCTCTTTCGTGCAGGACCTGTGATTTTCCAGTTTAAATGATAGGTATTAAGATGTATGCTTCATCTGTAATAGGCAAGATCTGCTTGTTTTACAAAGAATTACATACAGGCTTGTATTAATTAACTATTTCTGCTGCTTATAGGCCAGCTCTTCAACTCCCCTGCAATCATCTTGGGAAGAGAAAATGACTCACACTCATCTTCTGGCTGCCACTGAGCCTACTCATCACTGCTACACAGAACATCCTTATCAATTCTAGGTACCATGTTGGTCCTCAATCACCAACTACTTGTTAATTGAGTAGGACTGATTGTGGTAGGCAGCCTCTCAGATAGGTCTCAGCACTCCCCACCTCCTACTGTTTCTGAACTTTTATAATCTACTCCCCCTTGAGTGTTGGCTGGACCTCATGATTCCCTTCTAAAGAATAGAATACTGTAAAAGTGACAGTATGTCACTTCCAATACCAGGTTACAAAAAGACTAAGACTTCCATCTTCTTCTCTCTGTCTCATCTATCTCTGTTTCTGTCTCTCTTTTTCTCTCTCAGAACCTTCATTCTGGGGGAAGCAGGCTACCATGTTGGGTAGCCTTAAAGAGAGGCCCACAGTGTGTGGAACTGATGTCTCCACTTGACGTCCAGTTGGAACCTGAAGCCTCAGGACACCTGGCTCAGTCGGTTAAGCATCTGCCTTCAGCTCAGGTCATGATCCCAGGGTCCTGGGATCAAGCCCCGCATTGGGCTTCCTGCTCAGCTGGGAGTCTGCTTCTCCTTCTCCTTCTGCCCTTCCTCCCCACTCGTGTTCTCTCTCTCTCTCTCTAAAAAAAATAAATAAATAAATAAAATCTTAAAAAAAAAAAGAAAAGAAAAAGAACCTGAAGACTCCCCAGAGCTGTGTGAGTGAGCTTGGCAGTGGATATTCTCAGACTGCTCAACAGCCATGTAAATGAACCTGGATGTGAACCTGGATATGGAGCCTCATCCATTTGAGCCTTGAGGTGACTGCAGCTCCCAAAAATACCTTGATTGCAATCTTATAAGAGACCATGAGTCAGGGCCATCCAGCATATCCATTCCTAGATTCCTAACCCACAGACACTCTGAGATAATGAATGTGACTTGTTTTAAGCCACTAAGTTTGGGAATAACTTGTCATACAACTAATGCACTGATGTAGGGTACTTGGTAGGTGCTCAGTAAATATTCTTTGAGTAACCAAATGAATAGCTTCTATTTATTGACAGTTAAAACATATAAAATCAGAGATTTATAAAAGCCACTTTTTTTGCTTTACTCTGAAATCTGAAACTACAGGCCATAAATATAAAAATCAGATTCTTTATTCAATTAACAAAATTTCTTGATAACACTATGTGTCATAAAGTGAATACGGTCCCTGACTCCAAAATGGACCTTCCCAATCTAGAAGGCACACACAGTCTTCTTATCACTCATGAATGTCTCCATGTGGTATCTCCCTGAATTCTGGATGAAAGAGAACTTAATAAACTGATAATTACTTTTTTTTTAAGATTTTATTTATTTGATAGAGAGAGAGCATGAGCAGGGGGAGAGGCAGAGGGAGAGGGACAAGTAGACTCCCTCCTAAGCATGGAGCCCAACATGGGGCTCAATCCCAGGACTCAGAGATCATGACCTGAGCCAAAGTCAGATGTTTAACCAACTGAGCCACCCAGGTGTCCCTGAACTGATAATTACTTTTAAAAGAGCCAGACAAATCTGTATATAAGTCCTGGCTCTCCACTAACTAATGAAACATCTGGAAGAAGTGAAAAAAAATCTCTCCTAGTCTTCAGTTCTTTCAGTAGTAAAATAGGCATCATGATATCTACATTTTTAAGGATTTATAGGATCCAAACCACAGATTCCGAATTATTAGTCCAAGTAAGCTAAAATATATTTATGGTCTCATTTGCCATGCTTCCTAAAATAGGATCATCAAATGGAAAAAACATAGACAGTCAGTTATGAGGGTCCCATCGAAAAGCATGTGACTCATGTTCAAAGAGTAGAACCGTACACGCAGGAATCCCTGACTGAGCAAAGCTATAACCAGATCTATAAAATCAACTGGGGTATGCTTAGATCTCAGGCTTTTCCTCCACATCCCCAAACACATATGGAAGCAGGAATCACTTACAGTTTGAGAAAAACAAACTTAAAACACAACCTGGTAAAACAGGTAATAAATGTAAGAAATTTGTAAACCTGAGAGATGGGATGGAATGAAATGGAAATCTAGAAATATAGAACTGAAGGGGGCTTAAAAATCCAGAGTGTATCTGAAAACCTTAAAAAAAAAAAAAAGTCTAGTAAAAGGCAAAGTCAGTGTTACCAAACTTATTTATCAAAATGGGTCTCTTTTAGTCTGTAGGTAACTCTTTACCTTTAGTTTACACACAATTCTAACAAATACTGAAATTCAGTATTTCCATCCTCCCTAGATTGGGCTCAAATAGTTGCATAGTCAGGCAAGTTGGAAGTACTGGGAAGCATTGGTCTGACAGAGAAGAAAAGTGACAACGAATTTGACAAAAGCTTAAGAAAATTATAAGAGCTATCTGAGGTCATTTAATGAAGGGGCAGGAAGTCCTATATACCCCAATAGTATCCATGTGTGCATCACTATTTTATAGAAGTGCATAAGTATTCTGATTAAACTGAATCTTTCTAAAGATGCTAAAAATTACGTTTACCTTTTATCTCCCTAAACTTGGAAGTGTGCCATACCGTAAAAAAATTTTATTGTTAGTTGGCATTAAAAATTATATATAATATCATATTTCAGTCATCCACTGAATTTCAAATATAAATTACTCTTAGTGACAGTAGGCAAATAAAGTATTAAATAAATGCATGTAAAGGGATCAGAGACACTTAATGAATCACTGAGGGACACTAGGCTGTGTGAAAGAGACCCTAACTTTGATCTTGACATCCAGAAAAATGGGCATGACTGTGCTCTGCATGTCCCTTGGGACTTGCAAACAGATGGTTCTACAGTTGCGCATATAATTGGGTTTTTCTTTCTATGTGTAGGGACAGGAAAGACGCACACCATGGATGACTTTTTATTACAATCTTACACTGGACTTTCCTAGTATAGGCAGAGTCCCTCAATCAAATTGCCTAGTGTTGTCACTCGGCCCATTTGTATGTCTTTTAACCAAGAAGTACTTTTCTTCCTAACATTTTTCTCCCCAGTGGTTCTTTAAGGGCCTCACACTATAGAAACATTCTGTGCTGAGGATTCTCCATGTGCTCTTACAGATCCACTGTCCATTCTGCTCTGGGCCCCAGCAGACTGATTTCTAAAGTCTTCCCCAACAGACTGCCTTGTCCTCCAGCTTCTGAGTAGGGTAACTGAGAGACAGCGCCAAGAGACCAGTGAGGGGGAGGAGAGGAGGATTGGCATTTTATCTCCTAGCTTCCTCCCTGCTGGACCAACTGTTAGAAGTGGCTTCTCTCTCTTTCTTTCCCTCACTCCTCTTTCTTCCTTTTTCTTCTCCCCCTTTCTTTTTACCAACTTCATTTGCATGTCATAAAAACTCCTTTTATTTTCACTGTTTCAAGAGTTTTGACAAATGTATACATCCATACAACCACCTCCACAATCTAAAAAGAAAACTCCACCACAAAAAGTTACCTAATTTCCCCATCCATTCTGTCCCTGCCTTCCTAGCCCCAGGCAACCACTGATCTGTTTTCCGTCATTATAAATTAGTTTTACTTTGATTAGAATTTAATAGAAATGGAATCATAGAATATGAACTCTTGTTCAACATAATTATTTTGAGATTTACCTATGTTGTTGAGTCTAGCAATAGTTCATTACAATTAGTTGCTTTGTAGTATTCCATTGTATGCCTGTCACAACAAAGACCAACAGTGGCTACTTTCATCCAGATCTCCCCTACAACTCACTGCTCCCCAGTTCCACCATCCTTGTTGATTTCCCTTAAGTCAGCCGCCATCTTTGTAAATAGCCCTTTCAGGAAACTTTAGTCAGTGATCCCTTGTGGACGTATCCACTGTCTCCTGCTGGGCCTCTAACTGACCCATCATCACTTAGGAAACACAGTATTAGAATAGATAAACGTTTTGTTCTCTAAAGTGATAAATGTTTTTATAGGCACCATTCTGTCATCCTTCATTATGTCCCTCTATGGCAAAGTAGATAACGGCCTTTTTTAACTTCATAGAGAGGAAAAATGTGGAGATATCCAGCTCTTTGCCGGTGGTACATCACGAAAGAGTAGGTAGAAAAAGAGTGAGGCAGAAGACTCTGGACCCCCTGAAATTCTGAACCTTCAGAGTCCTTTCAATTTTTTTTAAAATAGTCTTTTTCTTCAGATTACAAAAGATAAGTGTGTTAGATGAATATTTGGAAAATGCAGAAAAATGTAAAGAAAAAAATAAAAACCATCCATAAACCCACCATAGACCCACCTTCCTGAAATAAACAGAATATTTCTTTCCAGTCTTTTTTTTTTTTTTCTGATGACCCACATGCAGCTGTTTTAAATAAAATTAGCTTCCTGGGGTAATTTTGTTTCCTGCCTTTTTACACCTAACTGTATATTGCAGCATTTTTCATTATCATTAAATATTATCTACAGACATTATTTTTAATGGCCACATAAATCTTACTTTGTATAACACAAGTGTTCAATTACTTCCCTATTGTTTGTGATCCTTTGCTTCTAACAGGGATCTAAATTTTGCAGAAGGCAAACCAAATCTCAAGTCATTCATTGGCCATTATGACGGTGTGCTCTGACATTTGGAGCCTGCCTAGCTCCTAAATAGAATTTAAAATCAAGGGATTTAACAATTGAAAGAAAGGTGCTTGACAGCTAATCGAGGCATTTGGGGAATATTCACTGGGCCTAACAAGGAAAATAATGGGGTCCTCAGTCTCCACCTCCAGGTAACTTCCAAAGCCTGCCCTGCTAAGGTTCAATTAAGATGAGAAAGATCAGGTAACTTTGCAGGAGGACCATCATTCCTGCAATAACAAATGTCAAATGTTGCCATTTTAGCTGTTCTGAGCGACTGCCTTGTTATTTCTGAGGGTTTTAAGGGTAGTATTTGTCAATGGCAGTATCACTGACTTTTCAAAGTAATTAACTTTGTATCCAAAAATAAACTTAATTGTTTAACCACCGGTGTATTAGGCACCATGGGAGGGATGTACCACTTTCTTTGGAAATAAATCTGATTCCTTCAGTCTCTAGATTTATTTCTCCAGGAACCGTGTTATTGTCTTGTAAAATGGTCCACCCCTCCCATTATCTCCTCAGTAGCAGTTAGGCTGGGGAGAAAACAGTTATATTGATATATGAAGTTGGAGGCAGATGCCAAGCTAATTGATCTGAGGAAGTTAAATGGGAGAAAATACTTCCAAGAATCAATAGAGGTGCTAATTCGGCTAATTGTTGGATAGTGTTTCTTTTTTAAGTGAACGATTTTCCCAATTACTGTTTATCATGTTGATTTTTTTTTTTTTTACCCTGAGTTTATCAGTTTTAACTTAACTAAACCTTCTATGATATTGGTTTCCAATGTGTCTCTGTCCCAGAGTTTTTATCACCAAGCTGGTGACAGGTAGTTTTGCTGGATAAGCTCATCTTACAGCGCAAAAACTAGGCTTGGTCTTTTACCAAAACAACTCTAGTAGAGACAAATTTCTGCCAATGGCAACCAAAACAAAAACAAGAGTCCTTGTCTTACCAGAGTTGATGGACCACCAAATAGAAGTTGAAGCATATATTTAAATTTACAAGGATAACCAATAGACAAACAGAAGATTAAGATCTTTCTAATTAAAAAACTGGGAAGAGAAATGCAGAGCAAGTGGATAATGAACTAATTTCTTACCTGTCCATACGTATGGGAAGAGGGGGTGTCAACGGATGTTGCTAAGATTGAGAGTTCAAGATATGGTCAACGATGGATACAAGGAGTGGGATGTGGGGGAAGAAAAAAAGGGGCAAGGTGAGAGAATTTGTTTTCTTTTTTTAAACCCTTATGTATAATCATTTAACAATAATAATAACATAAACACAAAGGGGTCGGGAGTTTGGAAAGAATACTGAGTAGATGAGAAGGAAAGAGAAATCCCCAAATACCACCCTGTAAAGACTAAAAGAGACCTAGGAGAACTAAATCTTTTTCCATTCCCCCACATCACAAATGACAGACTAAGAGACAGATGGTTGAATAATAGAGGATATTACAAACATCGAGACTCAAAAAGGACAAAGCAGAGTATATTCAATTGATATGCATGATATTTTCTTGGAATAATACTTGGAAAGTTCTTGCTAGCTCCCACCCCCAAGCCTGCTCTCTAATGCCTGAAAAGATGGGACTAAGGCTTTCATTCCAAAATGAGGGATACCCTAGGGGAAAATTTACACATTAACTCAGGGTTCTGCTTGAGTAATTTTGACCTAAATTGGAACAAAGGTTTAAATGTCTGATATTAGAAGAATACAAAACTCTGAATGCAGAGATAGAGAAAACTCTGTCAATATGAGCTCAAAAAAGGAATGACCAGAGGCATCTGATACAAATATTTTACATCATAACTCTTTCCTGCTGTGTTTCCTGCTGTCCACTATCTGTCTCCAGCCTCTTTCTTTCTTTCTGTGCAATGGTCCATGATGTTCGAATTGTTTTTATAGCTAAGATCAGCATCAGAATTGGAATTTCAAATAGTTACTGCCAGATTTTGGCTGGGATCTTTGGCAGATCCCCCTGCTGGGGTGTTCACTGTCCTACCAGGGTAGTAATGATACACTTGCACCAACACAACCACTAATGGCTAACCTGGAATAGAAAAGAACTTTTCGAGGCAGAGTTCAGGCTAGGAAGGAAGTTGGAGTTCACTCATTAAAAGAATTCACAGGGAGGTTAGAGTTCCCTCATTAAAAGAATTCACACAAACATCAGAGCACCAACAAATGTCTCCCTGCAAGTAATGTGTTCTCAGGTGAAATAGAACAACTTATTTCACTTCTCAGACAGTCAGCCTACTCATCTATGAAATGGACATACTGGACTTGGCCCTGCCCATTTTGTAAAGAGACCTAAATGTGGAAAAATAAATGAGGCAAAGACTCATAGAAATGCCACGAGAAAGCACTATGCAAATATGAAAATAATCAGAAATCATTCCAAGGTCTTGAACACATTGAGGTCAGGGACCCACAGAGCATTGCATGGAATGCTTGCTGCACATCGTAGATATTCAGATGTGTTTTATGTCTGTGTAATGGAGAGAACAAGGCAAAAATAGACAAAAGTACAAATGAAGATGTAAGTGATTCCATAACATAGCATACTATTAGCAAGGGGTTTGAGTAGTCAGTGCCATGATTTTGGAGTACATGGAACCCTCCAGAGGGACTCTGGAGTGAAACTGGAAGAGAAACTTTAGTTGGGCTTTGAAGGACAGGTCAGGTTGGCTATTTATTGAAGAAAAGAGAAGACAATCAAAGATAGGGTCAAAAAATACTTGGTAAATTATCGAATACTTCCAGTATGTCAGATATGATTACCCAGTAGTCCTTTATGTGTATTCTTTAGTCTTACGAAAAACTTTCTGAGGGATAAATATAAATATTAACATAAGTTCCCAATAATTTATATCTCATAGCTAAACCATGATTCAAAAATGTTGAATTGCCTGAGATTGCACAGCTAATCATGGGGAGTCTCGTATGACTGACTCCGAAGTCTTAACCGGAAAGCAGATGTACACACTGGAACCTGAAGACCACCATTCTCCTGACAGTAAAATGTCATTGAGCCCTCAAAGGGTGTTCAGTCCTGGTAGCCCAGAAGAGAGTTTCCTTTGTAGCCTGAACTCTGTGAAAATGCATACATATATAAAAATCAATCCTTATTATTTGCAGACTCTGTATTTGCAAATTTTCCCACTAGCTAAAATTTATTGGCTAAAATCAATACTTGTGGAGCTTTTTGTGGCCATTTGCAGACACGTGCAGAGCGACAAAAGATTGGAGTCTGGTGACACACATGTTCCCAGCTGAGGTCCAAGACAGTGCTCTGCCTTCTTGCTTTAGCTGTCATCCTGGAAACAAGTGTCCTCTTCAGGATCTCTATAGTGCCATGATCTTCACATTTTTGTGCTTTTGGTTGGTGATTTTGCTGTTGAAAATGGCCCCAAGTGTAGTATTAGGGTTCTGTCTAGTGTTCCTTGCACAAGAAGGCTGTGATATGAGAAAGTACATGTGTTAGGTAAGTGTCACTCAGGCAAGAGTTGTAGTGCAGTTGGCCATGAGTTGAATGTTACTGAACCAAAAATATATATTAAATAAGGAGTCTTTAAACAGAAACACACATAAAACAAGGTTATGTATCCATTGGCTGACAAAAATGTGACCAGAGGCTCACAAGAACCTGACCCTGTGTGTCCCCTAGAAGAAATGGTTCAGTGCTCTCCAACTCAAGGTTCACAGCCACTTTATAGACATAACTACCACAAATAACAAGAATCAACCCTATTCCCTTAAAGACATAACCTGTTGCATGCAGTATCACTCATTGGTTGCCTATCACAAATTTACTTACTGGATTTACAAACTCCTACTGGGGATAGAGAAGTTAGAGGCAGGGATAGAGGTGGAGAATGGAATGGATGGGTAGTGTCCTGAGCTAGATGGACAAACATAGATGGGTTACCACCATGGTGAAGAAGACAGCATCAGCCTTCCCAGCTAAAGAGAGCTGGATGTTTGAGGCTATGGGTATAAGAGATTCCAAAGAAGGCAAGTTGGGGACTAGGGAGAACAGGCTTTAGCTACTCATCATTTTGTCTTTACAAGCAGGACTACAGTAGGCGGTGGCCATTGTACTCAACAAGGAATTACCCAGTAGGACTGCATTCTCTCTAAAACATCTGGTCAACCATCCAGTGAGGGCCAGGAACTCTGCAGTTCCCCCTTCAAGGTCTTCAGCTGTGATTGACCCATCCCAGTCTATGCTTCTAAACCATTCCATGGGCACATCAGGTCAGAGGAGATTGGACAGAGTGTCCAGGGCCTGAGGTCTATTACCACAATTCAAAGCTTTGAGGGTTTATGTTTTACCACAGGAACTCAGGTGAATTTTGTTACACTCTATAATGCACCTGTGCCTATGGGTGCACCAAAAAATAACAGAATATTAGCACTTTAGGAATAATAGTTAATGTGTGTGGAACAGTGACCATGGGCCAGGCACTGTTCTCTGCATTTTATTTATATTGTCTTTGTTAATCTTCACAGCATGAAATAGTATGATTATTACTGTCATTATATCCTTTTTACAGGTGGGGAAACTAAAGCTTAGGAAGGATAATGACTTTGCCCAAGCTCACTCAGCTAATCAGTGCTGGAGGCATGATTCAAACCCAAGCCAGCTGACCCCAGAGCTCTGCTAGGTCCTTCAAGGGCCAACCACCATTTCCCCTCCTCCACAGGTCTCTCCATGTCCCTATAATGATCTCAGCTCAGTGTCCTCCGAAGTCCTGGAATTCACTGTCTGTACCCCTTCCCTAATGATACACTCCTTATATATTGCCATTCATATTTTCAGTACAACGTGCCTATCCTGGGACTTCTGGAACTCCCAATTCTAAGACCCCCAAGCTTGAAAAAGACAAGTCTACATGATATAAGGCTTGCCAGGGAAATTCTTGGCATTATTTAAGCTAAACAATCAGTTTCAGTATGTCACAGACAGCCTTAAGCCTTCAAATGGGGCAAAAGGAGGACCAAAAAAGCAGTGGTGAGGGGAACAAAATGGAAGAAGGTAAAAATAAATTAATTAATAAACTAAGTTAAATTAAAATTAATGGAGGGAAAGGAAGATGGGATAGAAAGAAAAATAAAGAAACATTGTATATGAGCCTGGGCATAGTAGAGAGGGAACAATCATGGTAAAAGTATCTATAATTGCACGTGTCCCCTGGGTTACCAATCCCACATGGATTGGTCCAAGCTCAAGGCTAGTAATTAGAAAAATGAGCTCTGACCTTGTGTTCACTACTAATTTGTTAGGCAATCTTGAGCAATTTGACCAACTTCCAATCAATGCACCTCACTTAATCAAGTTTCTTCTGCTCATTACCTCTCCTGACCACTGCATCAGATGATTGAGAGAACAAAATGAGTGCATATCGTGTGAAAACATTTTTGGGGAAAAATGCACTAGACAGAATATTCCATTGCACTTCTGGGAAGTATGGCACATCAGCCAAGTCTCCAGTTTAGGTATTAGAAATCCAAAGGTAAGCAAGACCTAGTCTCCACCTTTGAAACACTCACGAGCCAGGGATAAACATAAAATGGGTTAATGCATGCTTTTCGAAATAGTAGGACAAGTGTAATAAGAGAGACATATTCCAGGAGTAGGGAATGGTTAACTCTATCAAGGGAGGTCAGGAGGATTGGCATAGGAAGAAAACACAGGTGTCAATATTTATTTTTTATGGGGAAAAAAAAGGAGCTGATGAAAGACAAGAAGTAAATAAAAATGTCCACCTTTAAACCCATCTATTCCGAATCAAAGTAACAATGTATCTGTTAAAGTCTGACTTCCTTTGTCTGCAATTTTAATCAAGTCCAAAAGGACACTTGGGAGATTAAATCACCACCCACAAAACCTTGATTTATCTAGGGAAAAATGGACTCTTTCAGCCTCCATCCCCTGAGCAGAACAGACAAGCCAATTTTGCCTTTAAAAAATCAACAGGTAGAGACATAACAAAGGTCATATATTACGAGGCTGCAGATGGAAATTCAGCCCCAGCAGTTACATCGACACAGTTATTACTGTTATTACAGCTAAACCTCCTCATTCCGCTGACATTATTAACTAAGACAAACGTGGCCCTGCAGCTTTATTTCATGGGGTAGATCACCTATTAAACCAAGAACAATATCATTGTCTTTTGCAGCACTTCCAAAATTGCTTCCTGCCTCTGAGAGGTGTCCTGGGCTTTTTTTCCCCTTACCATCAAAACAGGCACCATCCATCTCATACATGTTGCTGTATGGCCAGATTCTATTTTGCATATCCCAGTATATCCCTGCAATATCCGTTCAGGTAAGAGACATGCAATTGTTGTAATCATTTGTGAAATCATCAACATGCTCTCTGGCCATCTCATTTAGCCGCTTCCAGAGGGAATCAGCCCTTTAAAAAGCACGAAATGTATCAGGGTGTTTTTTTTTTCCCTTCTAACCAAAAATGTATGTTTCTGGATCCATTCGTGAAACTGATCCCAGAATTTGGGAGTGCTACTTCAATCTGGATGAAGAAACCAAGTCTCAGACAATGTAGACAACTTGACTAAAGTTACACAGCTATTAAGTGGCTGAACAGGGACTAAACCTGAGGTCAGATAACTTTTCTTCACTTGTTTTTCTAGGGAAAAGGGCTACTTTTTGGAAACAGGATTGTAACTCATTATTTGCTATGTGGGTGATAACTAAAATTCAAGCTATCTTCTTTTGGATTATGGGTCAGGCTGATTTTTGCATGGAATTTCCCTCATTAATTTTACTTTTCTTACCTCCATTAATTTAGTGAGCCAATCTTGCTCATACTCCATGTCACGTGCCTTGGATTTGATAACGGTCCCTTTGTATCAAAGAGAAAAGAAATTCCCTCTAAGCACTGATGATCCTGAAACTGGCAAATATTGACTGTTTTTGAGGGAGCCCTATGTGACCATGTAATTATAAATAAAAATACAGACAGAAATAATTACGGCCATCACTCAACAGCATCCTCAGTTCTTTGGGAACAGTAACCTCAAGAGGCAGAGTCCAGCAAGAAGTTTACGACAATCTAATCCTTAAGAAAGGCGGAATGTCTTTTAGGTTGTGTGGAACTCCAAATGATCAAAGCCATCCAAGGAGGTTTGCCATATGGCTTGAGCTCTTCACATCTTTTCTTAAATTTTTTTCTCTGATAAAACAAACCATCATGTCACTGTTGAACAACAACAAAATAGCAGGACTTGATGTTCTAAAGGCATCAAGGTCGGGAGCCTGACCTGGAAGGGCCTCTGTGGGCCGTTTCTCCCTCAGCCTCCATTCGCCCAGCCAAGCTGGCTGATGGCAGGCAAGCCTGATGAGTGGAGGCAGAGCCCCGTTGTCTCGGTGGTTCCTCTGGTCTGTGGGCAGCCAGACTGATCCAGGGCCAGACCTGGCTCCCCAGCTCTTTGCCTTTTGGCGACCAGCCACCTGGAGTCTGTTCAAATGAACAAGCTGCCTTTTCTTCCTACATATTGGTTTCTCCTCCATTTGAAAACAAAACTCTTCCCCATCTGCTTGCTTCTGGGATCGCCATAATTGCATGGAGGATAATTGGCGGCAACTCAATCTGAGGAAAACCCTGTTGATTCGAAGCACAGACTCAATAAACGTTTGTGTTTCATCGTTTTTCCAAATGGAGCCTGTGTCCCAGCCAGCTTTGCTAACGCAGGAGTGGAAATTAATGGGAGGCATATGAGGAGAGGGGGGAGCATCAAACAGTGCTCCACTGTGACCCTCTTTCTTTCTCAGAATCCTCTACTGTCAGGGGATCCATTGATTTGTCTGGATTGTGTCCCCCCTCAATCCATAAAGCACCAAGGCAAATGATATCAGAATGGTGCCCTGAAAGCTATGGGACTGCCAAGAATGGAGTCATTTTCCTGACCCCACATACTAAACTGTGGCCCTGGATCTGAGCCCTGGACTGGTCAACTCCAATAAAAAAGAAAAAAATCATTGCCTTAATACCTAACATTTGCTCTCAGCAATGGCCATTGCCAGCCATGAAAGAAGCAACTCAAGTCTATACACAGTCTGAACAGGGCATTGGGGTCAGAGAGTAAGCTTGTCATTTGTACACCTGGGTTCCAGTCCTGCCTTTGACACTCACAAGTTGTGTGACCTTGAGCATGGCCTTTAACCTCTCTCAGCCCGTGTCTCAGCTCTAACATGGGGGGTTAAGAGTCATTTCTAACTCACTGGGTTGCTGTGAATGAGATCATTCATGTAAAGATCACATTAGTACCTGAGGCAGAGGAAGCTCTGTAAAATGTGGCTATTAATGCTAATTACAGTTGGGGTTCATTCACCTTACTGAGCATTTACTACCCACTCAGCACCCCTTTATCCTCTGGAAATATGTAGAAAAAGCATAGCAAAAGATAGACACAGTTTTGATAATCATGGATATTAGATACTTGGAGACAGACAACACAGAAATAAATTAATAAATAAGATCATGTGAAATAGTAAGAATTTCTACGAAGAAAATGAAGTAGATGGGGTAGAGAGAGACTGGGGTGGGGACTACTACTTCAGGCAGGCATTCAGAGAAGTCCTCTCTAAAGTGGAAATATCTGAGCTGCAACTTGAATGCTTGGTGTAAGAAAGAGCTGGGGCAAAGGCTGGTCACAGGAATGGTCTTGACATGTTTGAGAGAAAGAAGAGGACCACAGAGGCTGGAAAATAGTGAACAAGGGATAAGAGAGACATGAGATGAATCAGAAGACTTGGCTGGACCTTGTGTTTCAAGGTAAGTATGGTCCCGTGCACAATGGAAGGGTATGTGAGGAACTAGCATTATGTGATTTGCATGTTTAAATGTTCCTTGGGGGGCTTTGAGACCACTGTCGTGGGGAAGAACAGGAGCAGACCAACATGAGGCCGTGCTGTGACCTTGTCAAGAGATGACGGAGACTTGCACTAGGGTGGTAGCAGCAGAGATGGAAAGAGGTAGGCAGTATTCAAGTCATATTCTCTTTTAGCAATGTCAGCCAGCCTGACACACATTTTCACTCATCTGATTAAGCTCAAGTTCTTAATTTCAGTCCACAGTTACCTGTCCAGCAGCATACACATAAACCATAGTGAGGACCGAAATGAGATCCAGTCAAGGACTTCTTTCACTATGCCCTATAGGCGGGATGGGGCAATAGGAAGTTCCTTGGCTTTTAGTCAAAAGAATCTAGATTGACCTGGACTCCTTCATCCACTAGCTGTGGTACTTTGATCAAGCCACTCAATGTCCAAACTCTGTTACCTCAACTGTAAAATCCAGGGGCTCATATCAAACTCAAAGAGTTGTGGAGATAATGTATGTAGAAACTGTTCTGTGAACTTTAATGTGGTATTGAAATACAAGAAAGTATTTCCAAACAGAGAGCTGGAACAGATGGTTTTAGCTTTTCTTGATGTTCAGTGCCCAACCACAGGGCCAACTGGGCCACATCTTGTTTGAGTTTCTATATTAGCTTCCTAGGGCTGCTGTAACAAATTGCCACAAACTGGGTGGTTTAAGACAACAGAAATTTATTTTTTCCCAGTTCCAGGGGCTAGAAGTCCAAAATCAAGGTGTTGGCAAGACCATGCTCCCTCTAAAGACTAGGGAAGAGTCCTTTCTCACCTCTTCAACCTGCTGGTAGCCCCAGGTGTTCCTCAGCTTACAGCAACAGTAGTCCAATCTTTGCCTCCATCTTCACATGGCCACCTTCCCTCTGTGTCAGTGTGTCTTTGTCTTCAGATGGCATTCTCCTCCCACTGTTTCTGTTTTCTCTTCTTATTAGGACACCAGTCATAACTGATCGGGACCCACCTGATTGATTATGACTTCATCTTAACTTGATTACATCTTCAAAGACCCTATTTGGGTGCCAGGAACCAGGGATTAAGACTTCAACACAACTCTCTGAGGGACACAAAAAAGGAATTACTCAGCTCTGGACTGTCCTGTTGTCTTGTTAGACAGGAGAGCAATGACCAGTTTTGAGTTTGAGGAGATGTCATGGCCAAAAGGGATTAGAATCCAGGGATTAGAACCACGGGTAGATGGGATAGGATAAGATACATTGGATGTGAAGATTACAAATTAAGCTGGTGGTCCCAAGGAGGGTTGTCAATTTGGAAGATGGAAGGAAAAGAGGGATCAGAGAATAAGCCAGTACTGTAATAAGGGAAGGAAGAGCTAAACTGGTACAGCTGGGGGCAGTGGAGACAGCTGCCACATACAGTGGATACTGCCTGGGCATTCCATTGGCCAGGCAGAGAGTAGGTTACCCAAAAGGAAACAAAGAAAACTCAAGAAAGCATGTTTCAAGTTCTTTAGTTCATTAATTGAGCACAGGTGGAAGCCCGAAAGAAATTAGACTGTAAGTCACTCCGAATTGTATGCGTGTTTTACGGTGGCTTCGTCTGGCAGATGGCCATGTTCCTAGGTAGACAAGTTCAAGAATTTAAAAAAAAATTTTTTTTTCTTTTGTGGGTTTCCTTTTTGGTTTTGTTTTAATAAAACTTCAATTTAAACCCTTTTTGAATATACACTTAACTGTACTAAACAAAGATAGTGAGACATAATCCCCACTTAGTCAAATTTTTTTTCTTTCTTTGCTGGGGGAGGGGCTCTAAGAATTAACTAGGTACATTAAAAAAATATTCAAATGGAGCTTTATGGGATGTTTTCTGAAAGAAATTAATTCAAGGAATGCCGAATTTTATGTAGAAAGAAAAGAAACAGAATATTCTCTTTCCACAAGAAATCATAGTGGCTTTCAGGGATCAAAGCAGTAGGCAAATCATTATCCTAGTGCTGGTGAAATGAAATGTAGACTTTGAATCCATAAAGTGGAACTGACGGTGTTTTTTCATAGCATCAAGTGCTGCCACATGAATTTCACTGTATGTAATGTCACCTACATATGTCATATCAAACCACATTGGCACATATTTATTAACATCAACCTTGTACCCACCTCTGAGAGATACGTGTTAGTGTAGTTTATGTCTCTGTGCTATAAATATGTTTACTGACCTATCTCCCACACTAGACCAAAAGCCCCCCAAGAGCAGGGTCTGACTTTCATCTCCGTATCCCTGGGCCACTGTGTCATCAAAACCCAAAGAATGAATGCTCCTAACATACAAATATCTCACTTTCCCCTAAATCTATAAGAGGAAACTCTCTGGGGAAGGTGACATCTGAACTGAGTTTGAAGGGAAAATAAAAGAACATTCCAAGCAGAGAAAATGGAACGAGCAAAAGCATCAGGTGAGAATTAGGAGATGGCAAGTCTAATGTCAAGACCAAAAAAAATAGGCTAGAGCCAAACAGCGGCCCCAAGCACATGATCCCATCATGTGGGACTTCACTATCACTTAGGGCGCAAAATAGAAACAGAAGGCACCCTAGGTGCTTCATCGGGGAAGGATTTAACATAGGGGATTGAAAACTTACGGGATTCTTGGAGCTGCTAGATATGTGTGTTCTAGGCTAGGACTCCAGGAACATCTCCTTGGATCAGTCTAGAATGAGCCACCAGGAGAGTTACACGGACTCTGCCAGCATCACAAAGCTACTACCACTTCTGCAGCTCCACCATGCTGGCCTCCAAATGCTCGGGAAGCTGTGGCAACAGAAACACCTACCTGCCCATGACCTTGTCCAAGAAGGGCAGGAAGCCAGCACCTTCCGAATATTGCACAAAACCACTTGTTGGTAGAACCCAACTCAAATCTAGAGCCTTATCCACAAAGAATTCTAGGAAATGTAGTCTTAATGTAGTTTTCAGCTTTTTAACCTCTCCAACTAGAAGAAAGCTAGTGGTCTGAGGGATCCAAACCACAGTATTGAGAAAACCTATTACAGTATTAAAGTGCAGATGAAAAGAGTGACGGCTCGAGAAATTTTACCTGGTGGTCAAATGCAGGATGAATGAAACAGAATGTGAAAACAGAGAGACTAATACAAACAAATGAAAGGATTTATTTTGTAACGTGGACTAAATATTAATCGGAGATTTTATTTATGACAAAAAAATCTTTTGAAAAAAATATATCTTTCCTTCTTTGGAGTGTGTGTGTGTGTGTATGTGTGTGTGTGTGTAAGAAAACTGTTTTATGACTGATAAGGGCATTTGTCAGAAGGGAACAATGAAATACTGATAAGGAAAAAGCGTCCCTCAGTTCAGAAGGACTGCCTACAGTTGTCATCTTACACTGTGGCTTGCTGAAACTTGGAGCCATCCACAGGATTTCTTGAATTCATCCAGCATTTCAAATATCAGCTGCAGTTTTAGGTCAAGCATTGGCTTAAATTTCTATGGGGTTTCTTTAATATGGTGCCTCAGGTTTGGGTATTGGCGAACTGTCATTGTAATTGTGTGTCTAATTTGATGTGACTTTAGTATGTACCTTTCACTAAAACCTCTTGAACAGCTTTTAGAATCCCTGATTAGTTTAGGAAAAGAAAAAAGTTTCTCCCTTAATAGAATGAAATAAAAATGGCCTCATTAGTAGTGAGGCTTTCAAAATTTGTGACAGTGGGAGAAGCAAGTTTCTATCACTTCACAGCTACATCCTAACTGAGCTTCTGTCCCGTGCACCACTTAGGGTGGCGAGGACATGTGTCTTCAACCTGCACTGAATCCCAATGCTGCTCCTTACCAGCTATGTGGTCTTGAGCTAGTTATTTCACTGCTCCAAACCTCAGTTTCATCTTCTGTAAACTGGACATGACATTTATTTTATAAGATGGTTGAAAGGATTAATAAGACATATAATATCTGACATATAGTATTAGTTTTTTTAAAAAGATTTATTTATTTGAGAGAGGGAGAGGGAGTGGGGGGAGGGGCAGAGGGAGAGAATCTCCACCAGACTGCCCGCTGAGCATGGAGCCCTACACGGGGCTCGATCCCATGACCCGTGAAATCATGACCTGAGCTGAAACCAAGAGTCGGACGCTCAACCAACTGAGCCACCCAGGCGCCCCATAGTATTTGTCTTAATAAATGTTAGTGTTCACTTTCTCTCTCCTTTCCTACTGAACCATGTGCTTAAAAAGCATACTGGGCATCTCTTCGCTGCTAGTTCCTGTGTGTATACGTGGCACGTAGTAGGTTCTCAATAACTGTTTTTGGATATTAATTAATATTAGCGTGGATGGATGGATTGTCCACAACAGCCACGCATCCTCGGAGCCACTGCTGGTTGATTGTCTGGGCTGTACCTGCACGTCCCTAATACTGGGCGGTGAGTGTAGAATGCAGGCTCCAGCCCATGCTAAGGGGTAAAGCAAGTCATTTTCACTCCTGACTAGAACCAACCGGGACCCTCCCTCTCACTGCCACGGGAGACTTGACTTGCATTTGAGGCTCCAGAAGTAATTGTCCTTTCCAACAGGCTTATTTCACAGTCGATTATGCTGTGGCAGCCCCAGACATCCCATTTTAAACATGTATAGCATGTCCTTGAAGAACCCAGTCGCTTCAACAAGAAGCAGTCACTCAAAATATTAAATATCACTCAATCTTCAAAGCAACTTATCATATCAGCCAGCCCCTCCTGAGGCAAGATCTGCTATTGTCAAAAAATAAAATAAAAATAAAAAATACTAGGCTTGGAGGTGCAATCAGTCAATTACAGAGCCATAGTATCCATAGTGCTGGACACCAACAAGGAGGTATCACCCGGTGTGAGGCTCAGACATAGCTGTTTGGCTACCAACATCCGAGTACTTTAAACCAAATAAATACAGGACTCTGATTCTGCACAACTTGTAAGGACTGAGATAGACAGACCCCATCGTCCCGGTGGGAGCCCCATGGCTCGCTCTCCCCTCTCCATGCCTCCCAGGGGTTATTTATCTGGGCTGTCTAAGCCACCCCTGGTATCGTCAGTGATTGCAGGAAAAAAATGCCAAGTCCTTTCCACTGCTTCAACTCACTGTGGACAACAGAGCCTGGGTGGTTTGGATCAGTCCTGGGAAGTAGGCTGCTAGAGCAAGGCTTTTTTCCCCCTGAGAAGCGCAATTATACAAGCCTTTGATCTTACTTTTATTTTCCTTCTCTAAAGTGAATTTTATGCCTGTGGAAAGTGCCAGGCTGGCAGGCCAGGAAAATGGAGGATTGTACTTGCCAATGAGAAAGGTCAGAGAGAAGGAACAACCTTGCTCACAAAGGTCAATTTTGTCCTCCCTTGTCTAGGGGATTGAGGAGAAAGCAGGCCAAGAATCAGACTGTCTCTTGTCTCTGCAGCAGTCTAAGTTGAAGACTTAGCCAATTTCCTTGCTATACCCTCAGTTTTCCTTCCTGTTGAATGGGCAGAATAGTAAGTGCTCCTTTCCTTCCTCAGAGGGATACTTGAGTGTTTTCAGGTTTGAAGTGCTTTACTTACCAGAGCAACAAGCATGATAGCAACTCAGTCAAAGACAACTCTGTCAGCTTCTGGGTGATAAGGAATGTACACAAGTGAAATCATTCATCTCCATGTGCTTATCAATTTCCAACCATGCTTCCCAGACCATGCCCACCTCTGTGTGGAGTAGACAGAGTTGTAGAAATGGGATCCTGCCCTCAATCAAAGATGGTCTATGAATTTTCTTGATTTCTCTAAAAATGGAAACACGGATCTACCCAGGAAAATAAAACTAAGCCAATGTATAATTGAGAAGGAAAAAAGTTAAACCAAAACGGACTTAGCATAACTTTAACAACTGTAAAGTATTATGAAGGTTGCAATTGCACCAAATTGCTACCACCCAGAGGCTCAGAAAACCTAGGTAAAAGATTGGCATCATTAAACCAGAACGATGACCGGGAGAGGCTGAAATTTAGTCCTTTGAGGAGGGAGCACTGTTGGGCTGGAGCTGGTGTCTCTGAGGATATGTGAAGGGGTAGCTCCTGGGAAAGAAACAGGAAGTAGCAGGTGCCTTCTCCCCTCCTGTCTTGCTCACAGTCTCCCTCTAAGCTCCCTCCACCTGGCAGGACTTAACAGGCAGCAGTGGGCAAAGCAGAATGGTGGTTGCTAAACCCCAGTGCCAGCATCACAAAGAACAGAGAAGGGTCAGTGTGGAGTGTGGTGACAATTCCTTAAAAATTGGCACTGGAAGATAACAAAGAAGAAAAAGGGATGTGTACCATTTGGAGTTGGTGCTTTAAAGGCACAGAGTAAAGAACAAGACTCTGGAGAAGAACACTGGAATGAGAGGCAGCCAGTAAAAATAAGTAAATAAATAACCCCCCGGAATTCATAAGCAAAATTTGAAGAGGATGTAAACATACTACAGAATGTAAGATTAGGGTGAGGCAGTTGGGGCAGGGACAGGTGGTAGGGAGCCAGATAAATCTTCAAGGGTAAAACGTCAGGGGCATGGACTTTGATTTTAACACAATTGCCATAAATTATTCAATGTATGACATTGTGCAACTTGCTCAAAGTCCTTGAGTTTTATTGTCCACATCTGCAAAGTGGGGATAAGAATGCCATCGATGTTGAAAGTTTAATGTGAAGGGTGAATGAGATAATTCTGTGAAAGAGATTAGTGGAGTGATTCCCGTAGACTAGGTACTCATTGTTTATATATATATATATCTTCAAATCTATTTACACCTATTATTCTCATCAATGATGCTATGAAAGAAACTTACTTGTTCCCCAATATCAACTTTTTCTTTCAAACAGGAGAGTGGAATTTTAAGCTGAATACATGACCATACAGTCATGACTTCCTTTCTCAGCTATGTTTGTAACTATCACCAGTAGACTAAGTTTTGGCCAATGGGGTAATAAGCCAAGTGATGCGGGCAACTCCTAAGTGGTACCTTTGAATGGAAGAGGCCCCCCTCTCCTCTTCTCTTTCCCTCTTCCTGCTGGCTGGAATGTAGACATGGTGTGGAGTCATCTTAGACTTCATGGATGAGAGCAACACCCTAGGAATGGCAGAGAAACAAGATAAAAGGAGCCTGTTCACATGATAACATCACATAGTCACAGCAGCTCAGAATTTATGTAAGAGAAAAATAAACTTCCATTGTGTTGAAGTCACTGTATTTGCAGTGAACTAGAATCTGTCACTGTCTTCGTGGAGCTTGCATTCTAAAAGGAAAGTGTAGCTGTTATAAAGGTATGTCAGACAGGATACTTTGGTTTCAAGAAAGAAAAACCAGAAACAGAGGCTTTGAAATAAAGGTTTGTGTGCCTCACATCAAAAGGAATCTGGATGGTTCCAGGATTCATTTGGTGGCTCAGCAATATCAGGGCTTTGTGTCAGTTTCTCTGTGATGCCCTTGGCCCTCTCCTCATGATCTAAAAGTGGCTGGTGGGGCCCCTGGGTGGCTCAGTCATTAAGCGTCTGCCTTCGGCTCAGGTCGTGATCCCAGGGTCCTGGGATCAAGCCCCGCATCGGGCTCCCTGCTCTGCAGGAATCCTGCTTCTCCCTCTCCCACTCCCCCTGCTTGTGTTCCCTCTCTCGCTGTGTCTCTCTCTGTCAAATAAATAAATAAAATCTTTTAAAAAAATTAAAATAAAAAAATAAAATAAAAGTGGCTGCCATAGTATCAGCATCACAGTCTCACACAAATAATATGTAAAATAAGAAAAATGGAGAAAGATATGCTCCTTGTTTCTCTTCCTCTTACCTCAGGGTGAAAGTCTTTGACAAGTATCCTTATCACTTTTGGTCTCAGGTCCCATTGGTCAGTATTGGAACACATCAATGCCCTAGCAGCAAGGGAGGCCAAGCAAGCAAGGAACTGACATTTATTTTTATTTTCTGTAGGCTATGGAAGGTGGGCTTTGCAAAAAAGGAAGGTGTAGGCTGACAGAGCTTTTAGGCATCAATCTTTGCAGGAACCCTCTCCCACTTTCTGTAATTTTCCTGTGGGCAAGTTAGTGGTGAAATTCTTCTTTAAATGTGCTTATTTATGTCCTGACTGCTTGTTGAGTTGTCCTCTTGCATTGCAGAGGAAGTAGGTTAGTGTTAATTACTTTTTTGAAAAAGTAGTTGTAACTACTATTTAATTCAATTCTACCACGCGTCAGGCTCTCTGTTGAGTGCTTGGTACACATTATATCATTTAATAAAGCATGCTTTCCGAAAACTGCTGGTCCTCTGCTTGTTACCTTCCAAAGCGCTGCATTTTAGTATGAATAAAAATAAAGCTGGGTGATAGAAGGCACCGTGAATCAATTTTCAATATGTTCAGGAATCAACATTACAGCAAGCAGACATCTTATTATCTTGGGCAAACTACATAAAGTGTTAGCTTAGCTTTCAGCTATGGCTCCAAATCGATTGTGATAATGGTGACAGAAAGCACAATGAAAAACTGAAACATATCTGGCATTTTCCTGTCAAATAAACTGACCACTCCCTGGGAAATGAGACATTGGTCAAGGATTTAGATCAGTTCACCAGGACCATTCTAGGACTTGATGAAAAGTCCCAAAGTTCTTCCAATTTGCTTAAATATTTGAAGAATATTGTGAATTCTGCCAGTTATTTGCAACTCATGAATTACAATATATTCTACTTTGGACTGTGGGCTTGCCTTTAAATCTGCTGACTTCAAGGGATTAATGTTTGGAGACTTTATTAAAACTGTCACCATCACACCCCATCACCCTCAAGCAAATGGTCAGATTGCAGATGTGGTAGAAGCTACTATGATTGCAATGAAGAAGGTAGGTTATTGGAAAGACTGTCCAATAAGGCTAGACAGATTCCTCATCACTCAGCATGGCCCAAGGGTGGTGTCAGGTCTGTGGCTTAGTCAATTGTACAAGGTTTCTTGTCTTGGCTACGTCTACACTTCTAGATGCATTGGCTCAGCACAATCATAGCCTAGAATCATTTGTTCTCAAACTTGAGTAGTCATGATAATCATGTAAAGAGCATGTTAAAAATATGGATTCTTGTGTCTTATTCTAAGATGTGTATCCAGTAGATCTGAGTTAAAGTAAATGATTCTGCATTTTTCATGCACACCCCATGTGGTTCTGATGCAGGTAGACCAGATCACAGATCATAATTGAAGAAACACTGATCTAGATGCTGCTTGGTTGGTGTCTACTTTTCCAACTTTAAGTTATAAAATGTAGTCTTTGCAAGTAACTGTGAAGTTGGCCTAAAAAAGAATTCTTTTAAAACTGAGATCATATACGCCAAGTTATACAATGGTTAGACATCAGAAAAATCAATGCAACCTTACCATGTTGATTGGCATGTGGTTTGTAAACACACACACACACACACACACACACACACACCAGCCCAGTGACTCAACAGAGGCAGAGCTATTAGAGCATCTCATCTCAATCACTTAACAAATGAATTATCAAGTATATTGGAGACATAATGTAAAGAAAATGTTAAATAATTTAAGATACCAACAAACTCCTACAATCAAGTCACATAACAGTTTTATGCCTACAGGTATAACAAAGATAAACTTGAGATACCCTCTTCCAGGATAAAACCTATATTAATATTTGGGAATATGGGTAAATGTTTGGTAGCCAAGTGCTTCTGAATTCTCAGATCTTACCCTAACAAATATCCTTACTTCCCCATAAGGTTTCCATGAGAGATACATGCAAAATACAGAAGCAGGATATTTAGCATAATAGAACCACTAAATTAATAGCAACAAGAAATCCTCCTACCACTTCACTCTGTTAAATGGCAGAATTAGAGCAAGTTCGCTTTTGGTGGAGGGACACCCAGGAGGGGCCTTAAATTCCTCCCCTCCTCCTGCAAATCTAAATTATGAGACAACTATACACAGTCAAATCTGTGGGGGGTAGAGAGGCAGGTGGGGAGGGAGCACAGAAGGGAGCATTCAGAGAAGAGAGAGAGAAAAGGAATGGGTAAATATGGTCCTTGGCCCTGACCTAAGTACCCACATAGTCATATGCTAAGAGATACTAAAAAATAAGTAACCATGGCTCTGGGGGATGATGGGTCCTGCCCAGATCTGCTTATTATAGAAAGGAAAATCACAAGAGACAAGGAAAGATGCTATTTCCACCTTTAAGGATGGTAAGCCCACCTGTAACAACAGTATGGCTCCAAGAACTGCTTTGGTCTGATAAATCATATTAGCAATCATAGCAGCATGCTTCCTTGGTGTCAAGTGCAAAAGGGATGGGGTAGTGGCAGTGGAAGAGAAGTCCAAGATTGCTCTGGCTATGATTCACCTGATAATTGGATTTGACATTGAAATGGCATGGTCTGCTGCAGCCTGCCTGACTCCCCCCAAAAGACCCATAATATTTCCACCTCCTATTTCAGGCCTTCTTTTTAGGCTTTGAGGAGGGGCTGTTGGAATGCCTGAGCCACCATTGCCTAGGTGATGACTTGGTTACTTCCTTGGTCTCAGTGCTTCCAGGTTGGGGTTGCCATGGTGTTTCAGACAGTGGGAGACTGGGCTTCCCATGAGCCTGAGCAGCACCAGGACACTGTAAGCCATGAGATGTCTAGTCTGAAGGGGAAACCCTTTGTATATGGCAGCCTTGCCTCTATTGTTGCTGAATTTGGAACTTTCCCAGTGGACCTGCCCAAAATGCAACTTCAAGACCAAAGCATTGATGTCCACTTTAAAGAGAAAAAATACTGAGGAATATTTCATGCCTTGTTCCAAATCTATAAAGAAGAAGGTGTATTGGCTCTGTATTCTGGAATCATCCTGCTTTACTAAGACAGGCATCATATGGCACCATTAAAATTGGCATTTACTAAAGCTTGAAGAGATTATTTGTAGAATGTTTAGAAGATGAAACTCTTCTAATTAATATGATCTGTGGGGTAGTGTCAGGAGTGATATCTTCCACTATAGCCAATCCACTGATGTACTAAAGGGAGAGATTTGGCTTTAAGATGATATATTTTGCACAAAAATAAATTCAAAACAGATTAAAGACCTAAATGTGAGATCTGAAACCAGAAAAATCCTAGAAGAGACCACATACAGTAACTTCTCTGACATTGGTGGTAACAACTTCTTCCTAGAAATGTCTCCTGAGACAAAGGAAATAAAAGCAATAATGAACTATTGGGACTACATCAAAATAAAGAGCTTCTGCACAGCAAAGGAAACAATCAACAAAACTAAAAAGGAACCTACTGAATGGGAGAAGATATTTGCAAATGACGTATCCAATAAAGTGTTTGTACCCAAAATAAAGAACTTATAAAACTCAACACCCAGATAATGAATAATCCAATTAAAAAATGGACAGTAGAATTTTTCCAAAGAAGACAGATAGATGGCCAACAGACACATGAAAAGATGCTCAACATCACTTATCATACAGGAAATGCAAATCAAAACCACAATGAGATATCACCTCACACCAGTAAGAATTGCTAAAATTAGCAACATAGGAAACAATAGGTGTAGGCGAGGATGTGAAGAAAGGGGGCCTTCTTCACTGTTGGTGGGAATGCAAACTGGTGCAGGCACTGTGGAAAACAGTATGGAGTTTCCTCAAAAAGTTAAAAATAGAACTACCCTACAATCCAGCAACTGCACTACTAGGTATTTATCCAACAATACAAAAATACTAATTCAGAGGGTTATATGCAACTTGATTTTTATAGTAGCATTATCTACAATAGCCAAATTATGGAAATAGTTCAACTGTCCATTAACTGATGAATAGATAAAGAAGATGTGGTACACACACACACACACACACACACACACACACACTGAAATATTACTCAGCCATAAAAAAGAAAGAATGAAATATTGTCATTTGCATTGACAGGGATGGAGCTAAAGAGTATTATGCTAAGCAAAATAAGGCAGTCAGAGAAAGACAAATGCCGTATGATTTCATTCATATGTGAAATTTAAGAAACAAATGAGCAAAGGGGAAAAAAAAGAGAGGCAAACCAAGAAACAGACTCTTAGCTATAGAGAACAAATTGATGGTTACCAGAAGGGAGGCAAGTGGGGGGATGAGTTAAATAAGTGATGGGGACTAAGGAGTGCACTTGTGATGGTTGTTGTATGGAAGGGTTGAATCACCTTTCAGGTTGAATATTGTACACCTGAAACTATTATTACATATTAGTATGTACTGTATGGTATAGTATTATGTATGTACTGTATGGTAACTAACTGGAATTCAAATAAAAACTTAAAAAAAAAAAAAAAGAAATGGCATGGTCAATCTGTTCCCTCATCTCGACCTGCTTTTTAAACCTTACCCATCTTTTAGGGTTCACCTCAAACCCATTCTTCTGCCTGAAACTGATGTAGGCAATTCTTCCCCTCTGATCATAGGGCACACATCTATACCATTCATTTGTCAGCTCACCTACTGACAGATTATAAATGATTGTACTCATTACAAAGGAGTCTAACCTTTGCATGAATTCATAGAATGATCAGAGGGATCTTAAAAATGTGGCTATGCCTGTGTTCCTAACTGGATTCTCTATTCCTTGAAGACAGCAACTTGGTTTGGAATATTTTTGCAATCTTTGTATCACCTATAATGTATAATCCAAAAATTCCCTCTCTTACAAACATTCAATTTACAAACTTTTGTAGTAACAAAGGTTTTCACTTGGGTAAAAGTGAAGCAATCTCCCAGCCATCAACAGATGGTTGGGTATGGTCCCCTAAGATGTGGTGATCAAGTCTCTCACTAATTAATTGCATGTCTGCAGCTGCATCATGTTATCAACTTATTTTTGATTAAAAAAATGAAAATGCAAGCCTATTTGGGAGAAATGTTTGAGGATTAAAAAAAATCAGAACTGTCAAATAGTCACAGTTCTTTTACAAAACTTTACATAAACATGCTGACAGAGATTGCTTTCAAGTATCTGGGACTTCAGAACAAATAAGCTAATGCACAGCCTTTTGGATCCTGACTTGATCATAAGATAAAGATGATTTTGGACTATCCACTCTATGTTGTAAGGATTCTGTAAATTTTGATCTGATTTAATTTCTTTGATTCCAAACTAAATTTTAACCCTTTCGAAGGGAAGAAACACATTAACTGCTTCTTTGTACATCCCTCTCAAATGGCCAAGCAAGGCGCTAAATAGCATCGTCAACCACAGAAAGAACAAGTTAGAAAAATCATCATCAGTATAAGCCCATTGTAAATATATGTGTATGAGATTCTGCATGCTAACCCAGACGTTTTCCCTTCAAGAAAGTACCCTGGAAATGAAGGGAAAGGAAAAAATATGGAGATGATCTTCAGACCCTTGGGTACAGCCAAGTGTGTAGGTTCAGGTCAGATGGCTTGGTTTCTTCATATGGAGGCAATCATTAAGTATATAAAGTTGGGTAAGTTAGATAGCTATTCTGTGCTTCAGTTTACTCTTCTGTAAAATGAGGGTGATGATAATAGCAGACCCTATCTAATTTTAGACACTCTGAGTCTTAAAAGAAATTAGGAGTTTGCAAACTACAGCCCACAGCCCAAATCTGGTCCACCACCTGTTTTTTTTAAAATAAAGTTTTATTGGAACACACATGAGTTAATGCATGTGAAGTGCTTAGAGCTTTGCCTGTCCCCTAGCAAATGCTCAGTGAGTATTAGGTATGGCTTTTGCAGTGTTGGGAGACATACACTGTAGTCTTAGTTCTGCTGGTCTTGAGACTTGTAATTTTGTTTCCTTATCTGAGAAAGGGAAATATTTAAATATTTAAACCAGATGATCTCTAGCACTAATTCTAACTTGGGTTATTCAGTAAAGAACATGCAGATGGTATCTGAAAGAAAAATATAGACAAGGAAAAAACAACAACAAATTATGTGACAGAAAGGATTCTTCCTCCTCCTCTTATACTCAAAACAAAAAGCAGCGGGACGCCTGGGTGGCTCAGTCGGTTAGGCGTCTGCCTTCGGCTCAGGTCATGATCCCAGGGTCCTGGGATTGAGTCCCGCAACGGGCTCCCTGTTCCGCGGGGAGCCTGCTTCTCCCTCTGCCTCTGTCTCTCTCTCTGTCTCTCATGAATAAATAAATAAAATCTTAAAAAAAAAAAAAATCTACTCTTAAAAAAAAAAAAAGCAGCTAAGAGAGGGAACAGGATACAAGAAGAGATAGTGATACCGTAAAAAGTAAGAAGAGGAAATACTTCACTCAGAGCTCTATTGCTTTTATTAGCTGAGAGACAAATTCACTCAGAACTTTTAATTCTTCAAATAACAGGCATCATAAACACCATTATTTGTCTGCTTGTGCCTGTAGCTTTTTACTGTAATTCCTCAGATTAAAACCACAGCTTCTAATATTACAGGACAAGAATGGAGTGAGAAAGGCTTAATGCAATTCAAGATATTCAAAGGTAAAAAGCTGCAAATGAAAATTATCACAATGAGCAAGAATAAAATTATTATAAAACTGTCACATTTCTAATATTTCATATCACTTCTGACCATAAGCTCTGCAGCTATAAAAGCAATATCTTTTACTCCCCAGTGTGCAGTGGTGATGGTTCGCATTCTTCAAGGCTTATGATGTTAAAATGCCTTTAATTATGTTCCGGATAGCTATTCATAAGGCATTCTTAAACCTCTCCAAGGTCAGCATCTTCCTTCTCACTGATTCTCAGATCATCGCTCTATGATTCTAGCTTCACTGGCACAATATTCATTTTATCCTGGGGAAAGACACAATTGCTGAATTGGTCACACTGGCATCCGGGACGGGAGCAAGAATTGTCCCGGAAGGTTCCTTTGCTGGGCACTTGATGTCTGCATTGGTCTCCTCTGCCATTCTTTAGAGGTCAGCCAAACAGAAAATTCAGACTGGTACTTAATGCAATTCAAAAGTCCAAGCGCTGCAAACAGCCACCACCTTTTGGGGCCATTTGGAGACCCTGAGAATCAAGCAGATGGTAAGCGGCAGAGCCCCTTATAGATTTGTGTTTCTGGTGACACCTTGTAATGGGGAACATAAAAGTAATGTTGAGTTGACAATCGCTGTGCTATGTGGGCACCTTGAAAACTGAAAACCTAAGTCTATCCGTAGTTTATCCTGAATTTAAGCAATTGCTGGCTATGCTACATACAGTGATAGACTTTACTCTCAAACCATTAATTTAAACACTCAGACACCAAAACCCAAAAAAGAATCAACTTCATGGATCACTGGCCTTGTTAACAAGTAGCGAATGGGGTAAGTTATATTTCAGGAGCAGTGGCTCACTAAGTTCTTGTTAAGGGCATAGCAACTTTGGAAATGTCCTTGTTTTCAGGGATTTTCTTTTCATTCGAGCGCATACACCTACACAGGCCTATACATCTGCTTCCCCTCTGTGAAATTTCTAAAAGGCTGTGACAAACAAGTGGGAGTGGGGGAGGGGGACCCAAAGCCAAAGCCAGGCAGAAGGAAGACCAAGTACAAAATGAGATATGAAGTCATTTCCAGGAGCCACTCAGATAATGAGGAATGATTTCATTTTCTTTTAATAACTTTTAATAATAATTTTACTGTGGTTTTTCTGCTTACTGAGAGAAATTTATGCCCATTATAGTAAATCTGGAAAACACAGAGATGCCATGGAATAAATTCTACTACTCAAAGATCATCACTGATAGTATTTGGTATCTTTTCAGGTACATAATCTCTTTTTTAAACATTGTTGTATTGTCAATTTATTTTATATCTGTTCATTTCTAGCCTAGACCTAATCACAGTCTTTAATTACTTTGGTTATTTATTAATTTATTATCTGTCACCCTGCCCCTGTCCCCAAACCCTCCTCTTGCCCTGGAAAGTATGCTTTCAAAAGGAGAAGAGTTTTGTCCTATTCTTTGATTTCATAGAGCCTGGGGACCACTTCAGTACTCAATAGATTATTGAATGCATGAATCAATTGAGATCCAATTGAGCATGTAACATTAAATCTTATATTTCTCTCCCAACATCATAACAGTGTAACGAGCACATCTTGTATGTCACTACATAATCCCCTCAATCTTTCTGTTCATTCCAAGTACTGCAGAAGTGGCTAGTTCCCTGTAGGGTTTCATGAACTTCATGCAAGAGTAGTTGGAGAATGCCTCACCCCCACTTGCTTTGGCTGTAAAATATGAATTACTCCATACTGTGTAATACTTTCAGTATTACTGAATGTTTTAGTGGTCTTACAAATAAAGCTATGATGATCATCTTCACATGTAAAGATGCTCATTATTTAGGAAATGGAATTAGTGAGTCAGTGAGTTTTACATCATAGTGAGCAATACTTCCAAAACCAACTGGACCATTTTACAGTTTCACTAACAATATATGAGCTTGTTCATTTCATTGCAACCTTGTCAGTATCAAACATTATCTGTATTTCTAGTTTTGAGCATTTGAGAGGTTGGATATAATTTTTTATTTTAATTTGTATTTTTCAGATTTCTAGTATCCCTTCCTTTAGCAACTGCCTCTTATGGAAGATTGAGACTTTTCAGAATTTTGTGGGACTCTGAGTTATACATATCCTACAACACAAGCCAAATCACCCTAGGAGATGGCCATTAGACTAAATGAGGGCTGGAGAGGAAGTCTAAGGGAAGGTTTGAGCTGGAATGAGAAGGAGAAGGGAGCTCTCTAATTGCATAAACATGGATGCCTATTACATACTGGGAACATAGGAAGATAGTGGAGATCCAAAGATGAAAGAGACACGAAACTGTCATCTTGGAGCTAATAGTCTAGTGATCATGCTAAAGAGAGAACTGAATGGCTGAAGAGAGAACTGAATGCCTAAACTAAAGTCATCCTAGAGAAAAATTATAGAAGAAAGGTTTATTAAAGTTTAGCTTTACTGGAAAGGGAAAAAAAAAAAAAAAAAAAACTAGTTCAAAATCTAGCTCAAAATCCACCCACGGCAGGTTAGGAAAAGTGGATTGCTTGGAGTACATTTGGTTGGACTATGAAAGAAGTTAGACAATGCTGGTGGTTTAGAGCTAAATGTACCTGGATTAGGCTCAAGTGATACCATGTGGAATAAATGATCATGCAACATTATAATAAGGAAACCTGAACATAAGAATTAGGCAGCCCTGGTTTCAAGACTGAATTCAACTGCCTTTAGGTTATGGCCTTGGGCATGTTAATTTCTTTGATCTTCTATCTTCTTATCTGTGTAGTGAAGATTATAATACCTTCCTGACAGGGTTGTTATGTAATTTTAAATAAGATATGGAAGAGCCTAGCAAATCATAATGGTACAAGGTAGGTAGCTGATAAATTTCATAAAGAAAAAAATGTTAATTGTTTCTGAAGTTGAAGACAAAATTCCTCTGAGGATGATAACTGTATTTTATTAAGTAAAATAGATCAATGTCCCATTTGACTATGAAGAGAGAGACCCAAGACCAGCAACTGAAAATGGAAAAAAGCTCTAAAAGGTAGAAACTATGAAGAAAGTAAGAAGTAACAACCAAACAACAACAGCAAAATGCTGATTAAAAAACTCCCTGCTCGGCAGGAAGCCTGTTTCTCCCTCTCCCGCTCCCCCTGCTTGTGTTCCTGCTCTTGCTATCTCTCTCTCTGTCAAATAAATGAATAAAATCTTTAAAAAAAAAAAAAAAAACTGTCCCAACAACTTTTTTCAAAAATAAGGAATATGAAACAACCACTTAAAAGTTACTTGCTGCATGTTGACTATAGTTACTAATTTTGTATGCTATACTTGAAATTTGCTGAGAGTAAAACTTACATGTTCTCATCTCCAAAAAAAAAAAAAAAAGTAAACTATATGAAGTGATGGACGTGTAAATGCAATTGATTATGGTAATCATTTTACAATGTATGTGTGTGTCAAATCATTACATTGTCCTCTTAAATATATACAATTTTTATTTGTCAATTAAACCTCAATAAAGCTGGAATAAAAGTGGCTTTTTCCTAGCTACCAACATCCTACCAAAATTGGATGTTGTCACTCTTTAAATTTTGGCAATAAGTTTTGAAAAATGTTGTATTTGATAACTTTAAATTTGCATATTTTATCATTAGTGGGGTTGAAGACCTTCCTCACGTTGAAACAGTAAAAAATTTTCTCTTGAAAAAAAGTTGTTTGCTGGACAGCCCCGAGATACAACCCCTCCTTTTATGTCCAAAACCACAACAAAACTAACACCTCCATTATGGATGTGTTCATTAACTTGATTGAGGGAATCATTTCACAATGTATATGTTTATCAAATCATTACATTGTACATTCTAAGTATATCACAATTTTACTTGTCAATTATACCTCAATAAAGTTGGGGAAAAAACAAATACCTACAGAAAACTTTGCTAATACCAAGCATATTAATTAATATGTTTATATGGATTTAAGATTACTAGCAACTCTCTTTTCTTAGGACTGGCTTATTGGGGGGGGAGGGGAGCAGTAGGTTAGGACTGGCTTATTGGGGGGGGAGGGGAGCAGTAGGTTAGATTGAGGAATAAAAAATTACATACATATCTAAAATATTTTTATCTACTAATCTTTGCATGTGAATCCAATGCCTTTTCATCAAGTGAAGTTCTTGCAGTTGGCTTCCCTGCCATCTTTCTTACAAAAACTATACCTAAAATGCCTATAATGCAACATTAGTTTTCATTTTGGTTTCTTTAAAGTGGAGCAAGAAATTAAAAACAATTGCAAAATAATCTGAGTACATAATCCTTCTTAGTTTTTACAAATTTTCCAAAAACTTTTACTGTTGTTTTCCCCAGGTTTAATTGAGTGCTCTTTTATTTAACAACCTCCTTTATTGAGACTTGCCATCAATATTTCATAATAAACAAAAGCTCTCTTACTCAACTATTTAATTAGTTAGGATAATATTTCCATAAATTAATTAGTTATACTAAAATAATCTGTAATAAACAACTTTGGTAACAGACATGTCTAATTTTGGTAAGCATACAACTTGACTGGTAGAGGTGTATATGCATAAGTATAGTGGCTTGAAATGACTTATTTCTAGCAGTATAGCTGACTAGATAATTCTGAACAATCTTCCTGGCTAAAACAGCTAAAGTGACAGATAAAACTTATATATTCAATCTTCTAAAAATCATTGCTGAATTAGCACAAAAGGAAGTAATTCATAGAGGCCAAAGAAAAAGTGAAAGCAGGAACCTTGGCAAATAAGAGAATACCAAAATCAGATTATATGTAGAGGTTTCTGGTAAACCCTGGAGTTCTTGAGCTTCTGTTTTGATGCTAGAAAAGGTACAGGGGAATGGAGTTAAAATCTAGGATCTGCCAAAGGATAGAGCCTATGAAGACAAACTCCATGATGCTCAGCCCCCAAGGACTGAGGTAAAAAGAGACAAGAAAATTGCATTTATCAATTTATTGATTCTATGCTGAGTGAAGAGAGAAAAAAAATCATATTTGAGAATTTGCTATCATTAAACAATCTTTATAGAAGTATACAATCCAAATTCATGCTTTCATTTTGGTCAAAAAAAAAAAAAAATCCTACAGTGAAATAAAGTGGTGCTGGGTTACTAATGCTGCCAAATAGCATGAACACATACAAATGTCACCTGGAGGAATCCAACTACAACCTGGGCCTCAAGAAATTCTCACAAAGTGCCAATTAAAATGAGTAGGTTGTAGCCAAAAATCACAAAACACAAAAGTGACAGCCAGCAGGAACAAAGAGATGGCAAGATTAGAAGTGAAAGTCTTCAGTGATTGCAATAATAAGATAGTGAATATAAAATATACCATACAAATTCAATATGTTTAAAAAAATAAGAGAGAAGCTTGAAAATACAGAGAAGAGAAACTATAAAGAACAACTAAGTAGATTTGGAAACACACAAATTACACTCCCAGACATGAAAAATAAATTAATTAAAATTAAACATACAATGAGTAAATTAAATAGGATATTGAAGAAACAGATAAGAGTTTTAGTGAACTGAAAGACAAATCCAAATAAATTATCTAGACTGCATCCTAGAAAGAAAAGTGAAAACTTTAAAGAAGGTAAGAGACATAGAGGATAGAGGGATAATGTCTGACATAAACCTTAATTAGTGGTCCAGAAAGAGAATATATTAGTCAGAATAGGCTAATCTATGATGCACCAACAAAGTAAGCCCCAAATTTTAGTAGTTTAACAAAATAAATGTATTTCTCATTCATATAAATTTCAGTGTGTGTCAGGCAACTTTTCAGGGAAATATCTAACACCCTCAGTGGTACCTCGGGAATCTTATGAATCTTCCACCTCAGCAAGTGGTTTCCACAGTTGCTGCCAAAAGAGAAGAGAAGCCTGGAGGTTAATGGAAGAGGCATAAATGATACAGTGAATGCATAGCACTATTTCTGCCGCTGTTTGCCCTTCAGTCATAAAATCATTCCATTCTTCTACCCACACACAGAACATACTCAGCCCCAAACCCAAGCCCCATCTGGTTATTGACCTCAGCTCATGATTCAAGAATTCTGAGTGATAGTCACTTAGTCTTTCCAAATATGGCTTCTCTTCTAATGAGATCTATGAACTAAAAAGTCACCATTATGCCACATCCTATCTAATCAGTGACTGTGAAACAGGAACAAAATAATTACAGTAAACATTTCCATCTGAAAGGAAATGAATGGGAGACATATAATATAATATACCCTTCACTGAAATCCACTGGGCAGACACTGTGCATGCTCCTTACTCAAGGGAGATTTTCCTTAATTCATCTCTGATTCTCCTCTTTGTCCATTGATTTCATGTTTCATGGTGTCACACTCCATGAAGTTACTCTTTTTTAATTACTATCCTTGACCACATCTGGAATGAGCTTTGGGGGTCAATCACCATTGTGGTCTGCATAGGTTTCAAAACTGACTTTCTATTTATTAAAAGTTGGAACCCAAGGGTTGTTTCAAATCTTAAAAGTCATATGCTTTTTCCAAATCCAGACTCATAATTTTTTTGTCATTATAGGTTTCCTAAAAACTTATTAAGTTTCTGATCTATTTGTTTCCAGTCAGTTAGAGGTGCCAGTAATGATACCAGAAGTACTCTTAAAGACATTGTTTTTGGATATGATTTCCTTATTTTCTTGTCCTTCATACCTCTCTCTCTTGATTTAATGGTAGGTATTTTAAGGCTATCTGGAGCATAGCCTTAAAATATGGGGATGGGGGAAACTATAACATGATTTCATCCTGGATCATTTTATCTATTGATAGGTTTTGCTAGTTGCCATTTGTAGATCTTTTGGCTTTCCCAATTCTGTAGGGTTTGAGTTTCTATTCCCTTTTATTGTGCAAACTGGCCCTATCTCTCTTGAATAAATCCCATTTTCATAACATTGCCACAGGTTGGGTTCTCCAGAGAGCAGATTCTAATGTTGGGTTTAGTGTACAGGATATTTTTTTAAGCACCTTGGGATCAGCATCTGTGAAAGAGAAGGAAAAATAGGAGGACTGAAAATTGGAGGCCCATGACAGTTTCAGCCTACCCCATAGGGAACTCTGGAACTAAAATGGTCTAAGAAAATTTTCACATGCTGGTCCAAAATGCCTGTATGATTATGTATCCGTATTGATCAGTCATTGGATATGAGCCACCCCATGAAGTTTGTGCCTTTGTGAAAGCTAGCTAACTATAGCCAATGAATTCTGTGGAGAGGCTATTATCTGAAGGGTCTCTGTTAATGGAACTTCCAGAAACAGGGGAGTAAGTCCTTCTATGAAGAGAGATCTAGACAAAATATCTTGTCCATACCAGTCCACCCTTGTGTTTCTCCACTATACTTCTCAGCATGTTGAGTAGCAGGTTCTCTAAAATTCTGGTAGGCCTCTCTTCCTGGGGGAAAACTTATTAGAAGGTTAGTGGAATAAAAGACAATCCTTACTGCAGCAGATGGTCTCTGGGCCACAACTGATATACAATGTCTCCATCCTCCACTATAGGATACAATGCATGGATGTCATGGTTGTAAACCCACCTGCACATTTTTTTTGTTATCTACTGGGTCCCCTGGTCTGACACAATATAATGTGGGGTGGACCAGTGAGTCAAAGATTTGTAAACCCTTCAATAGTAGCACTGGTTGAGGTCCTACAGGAAGGAAAAGAAAATGCACACACAGAATACGTATCTGTTCCTATGAGAATTAATTACAGGATCTTTAATGGTAAAAAAGAGCCCAATATAGTCAACTTCCCACTAAAGTGGCCCATTCGTCTCCTCAAAAAATGGTGCTATATCTGGGGCCCTTCCTTGGTATCTATTATTGATCAATCAGACATTTGACAGTGGCAATAGCTATTTCAGCTTTGGTAAGTTTAACTTCATGTTGTTGAAGCCATTCATGGCCTCCACCTCTGTTACCATGGCTACCTCATTCATATGTACATCTACCAGCACTGAGGAGGCCAATGACAGAAAAGTCATTTTGAATACTTGGTTGTTTGGTATCTCTTTCATGGAGGCTGTTCTCTGATGGATATTAGTATGTCCTAATAAATATATTTATAATTAGCTCCTACCCCCATTAATTCACTCACATGTTTCTATCCCAGATCACCCTGTTCCTATTCTTCTACTCTTTCTCATTGCAAATTTCTGACTAACTGTCCAGGATAATCAAATATGCCCTTGAATCCATATATATTTTTTAACCTGACGTAGTCACTCCTCTGAACACACAAAGTTGATGACCAGGTGCACCACTTATATGTCTGCCAAAGCTGGATGGGAGAGCCATCCCTTCTACCCACATTCTATTGTCCATAACTCAGTCACATAGTCCTAACCTAATTGAAAAAGAGGCTAGACCAGTTACTCTTATTCTGTGCCTGGAGTGTTCAAAGCATTGTCTCTGCCACAGAGATAACAGAGAATGGAGGAAAGGTAATGTTCAAGTCAAGAATTGTTGAGAATTTTCCAGAACTATTTAAAGACACCATTCTCAGAACTAGGAATTGCAACAAATCCCAAGAGGATTAAATAAAAAGAAATCCACACCCCAATCATCATCATAATACTGAAGAACACCAAAGAAAAAGAGGTCTTAAAAGACAGAGTGCCCACAGAGGAACAGAAATTAGACTGACTGATGACTTACCAATTGCAATAATGAAAGTCAGGTTATATTGGAATAATGCCATCAATGTTATCAGAAAAAAAGAAAGTTGAACTGTTGTTCATGAAAGAGGGTAAAGACATTTTCAGATAAATAATATGTGAGAAGCTAACCTAGCAAAGATCCTCCCTAGATTACAATCTATGAGATGTACTTTACACAAAGGGAAAATGATCACAGATAGAATATCTGAGATAGAATGGTGAGCAAAAAATAAATTAAATGAATAAGACTGAGAAAAATGTGGGTAAATCTAAATCAACATTGACTATTCAAAATAACTACAAGAATTTTTAATTGTTAGAGAAAACTAGAAGAGAATTAAAATGCAGAATAACAGTAAGACTTAAATTAGAAAAAAGAAAAGAGTGATCAAGTATTTAGGGCCCTTGAATATCTGGGAAAATGATAAAGTGGTGGTGGTGGTGGTGGTGCTGTTGGTTGAATAAGTCTGTTAAAGATGTTAGAGTAACAAAAAAATACATTGAGCACATAACAACATCCAAACATAGAAAAAGAAAAAAGAAATGAGAAAAATGATAAACATAATCATATTATTTTACCAACATATAGATCAGAAAGCAGTAAAATAAAACAATATATTTTTAGGTGTATATATCAAACCATAAAGGAAATTTAGAGAGTAATGTAGAGATAATTCAGGATAGTGGTCACCCTGGGGAGAGTACGTGGGGAGAAGGGGCAGCAAGAGGGATACAAAGGAAGGAAGGGAGGGGGACCCAGGTTTCTATTTTTAAAGCTGGATGGTGAGTACCCAGGTAGTTATTTTATTATAATCTTTTAAAGGAATCCAAAATGTTTTAAATATGCTTTTCTATGTATATTTCATCAAAAAATAAATCTACTAAAAAATGGTAAGGATGTGAGTTGATGGATGTGTTAATTAACTTGATTATTGAAATCCTTTCCCAATGGATATGAGCATCAAAGCATCATGTTGTACACTTTAAATATATTACAATTCTATTTGTCAATTAGAGCTCAATAAAACTGAAAAAAAATAATAAATAAGTAAATAAATAAATAAACAAGGAAAATGACTTACAACATGACCTGCCAACTCTGAGTATTCCAAGTGCCATGACTATTAATCAGTATAGGTTGTCAGCACATATATTTTAGAGAAGGAATGGAGATTGTCAATTAATGCAATCAATCAATCCAGAAAAACATTAATCCAGCTATTTGATTAAGTAGAAATCAATTAAGAGTGGTTCCACTCTGAGCATATAAAACTATTTGGATGTGCTCTCTCTGGAGAAGGGAGGAAAGAAGAGAAGACCCAGTAGAATTCATTGCTCCTGGTACAGTTTCTCAGAAACTACTCTGAATCTTGGGTTTGGGTTTGTCTGACTGCAAGGTGTTAGATTCTATACGTGTTCATGGCATTAATATGGTACAAACACTGAATTTCAAGTTTTATGGTCTATGTCTCTTTCTATACAGCATTTGTTCCTCCATGGAAAGCACAGCAACAGGTTATTGCTTAACAGCAACCAAAAAAAAGATAGTTAATAAGGCTCGTATTTCTTCTAAAGTTGCTTGAATAGTGTCTGCTCAGTTCCCTGAAGAAACTAGGATAAAATAACAGTATACATTTTAATAAAATATGTGGGGATTTTGAACATTAAAACTGCCATTATCAGTATTGCCATTATCAGTAGAGAAGTTGTATACCTAATTCTCCATACATTATGCTAAAAAATTAAAGCATTATATCTAATACAATGTCAACCATAATGTTAATGTAAAAATTAACTATAGGAAAGTACAAATGTGAAAGAATGGAATTCTAAGTGAACAGATTAGAAAGATGGTAGCAAGAAGACATCTTCAGCTTCTAGAATTAATAGTTTCCTAATGTAGCACTCTGAAAAAATCATTCATTCATGGAAGGTCTACCTATCGTCATCTACATTTTCATAAATGATATATAAAATGACTAGTTGTTAAGATGCAATATTAACATCACATTGATAATGAATCAACAACCAAGAAATGCCCAAGAGTATATCCATCCAAACTATCATAATTGGCCAGACCCTGTGCTTTGTTAGAGAGAAATAGGAGAATAAGATGATCAGGATCCCTGCCTCATTGGTGAGTGAAGCAAACAAGTAAAGTGAGTCCCCAGTTCCCAGTTTTCTGTCTCTTGGTGGGTGCTTACTCCAAATGTTAGTTGGTTGATGGCAGTGTGGTAGGTTGAGTCCAAGTGCTTTCAGAATACCAAGGAGTAGGTAATATTTGAGCTGAATCCTCAAGGAAGGACAGGACCTTTCCAAGAAGAGAGATATTCTGCTAACAGAGATCAATGGGAAGAAAGATATGTTTTTTTCATCCAAAATGTACACTAACACAGGTATAAATGGACATGTAAGTCCTGGAAGATTCTGAGTGCTTTAACAGAGGATGAGGGTGGAGATGAGATTGGGAGGCGATTGGGCCATGTAGGAGAACCATCTACTCCACATTAGAGAGTTTGTACTTTCTCCTACAGAAGATACAGGGCTTTGAGAGGTTTGCATGCACGGGAGCAGGCATGCAGGTTTGTATCTAAAGGGGGGAGAGCTCCTGCAGCATAATAGGGAATGGATTGGTTGAGAGGTGCCATGCTGTAGGCCCTGGCTTAGTGACCACACACTGATGAAGAAGACACTATCACTGCCTTCTAGGTAGTGGAAACCAAGTGGGGAAGGCAGGTAAAATCAGGGGATGGATAATTGCTATACAAAGGCTAAGTGCCGTGATAACAGTGGTGCTTTGGAAATACACAGGAGGGCTCCTACCTCATGGTGGAGAAGTCAAGGAAGGCTTCTAGGAAATGACGGGTGAACTGAGCCTAGGAAATCAGGAAATAAAAGCAAACACTGTATTTTAACTCACAGCTCAGACTACAACCTAAGGTTAAGAGTTCATAACTGATTCTTACCCAATAGTATGTATTTGGGGGAACATGGCAGGGTATATGAATGAAAGTAATTAATGTAATAAATCAATAAAATCATAAGAACAGCATTTAATCTTGTTAAGCACAAGGAATGTTTAACTGATTAATCATACACAATGAACATTTATCAAGGACTATGCATCAAAGAAGCTTCAAGATAATTTTCAGGAGTGCCAGTATTATGCCCGATGGGATTCCCACCTTGGAAAGGGGTTCGAATGGGTCCTGTTTCCCTAAGTCCCTTTGAATACCGAGGTCGCATTTCTGCCACCTTCCAGCTCAAGAAGATTATAACCTAATTTGATGAAGCAGATTTTTCATGCTGGAAAAGAATAAAGGGCTAAAACAAGGCTTATACAAAGTAGGAGTAAGTAGTTTGGTGCAAACTGAAAATTCCATGGGGTTTCTGAGAGATGAGCTGAGAAATGTGGACTAAAGCATCCCACACAGAGGGAATATTCTGGGTAGAGGACCTAGGAATGAGCAGAAGCATGGCTTTCTCTTTTCTCTTTCTTCCTTCCTGCCTCCCATCCTCGCCCCCTCTCTTTCTTTCCTTCTTTCAGTGGATATTCACTGAACCTAGAATTTCTCTTTTAATCAAAACCTACTTCTTCACGGCAAGTTGCTTGCAGTTCCACGAAGCGACACCAAAAGGAGAAACTACGCTGCCCTTCTTTCCTTCTAAATCTAATTCCATCTTCTGGAGACAGGAATAGGGCATTGATCAGGGAATATATCCCATAAGAGGTGATGCTCAAACTAAATCACGAAGGAGCCTAGAAAATACTCCAGGCAGAACTATAGCTCACACCAAAGCAAAATACAGAGTGTGGCATATTCCAGGAATTACAAGGATCTGAGTAGCACAGAGGCTTAGGGTACTAGAGGGGGGCAAGGGGTGGAATCCAAGGAGAAGTGCAATAATGACTCCCAGGATGGGAGACAGACCAGGCTCAAGGCAGGAGCAGTAGCAGAGAAGGCTGAATGGTCATCTAAGGTCCTGCTGGCTAGAGAACAGCAAACAGACGACATAAACAGGTTCCTGCTAGTCCTTCAGAACTGTGTTTGCTAAGCAATTTTGCACACTTGAAAGCAATCTGGGTATACTTAGGCCTTCTGACTATTGTTGGTATTACCTGTAATTATTATTAATTAAGGCAGAGACTCGCGTATATGAATGTAGTGTGGAAATCTGCAGGGTTCATTTTTGTATTTGTCAACTTTTATTTGAAAACAGCAGGTGAAATTCTGATTTGAGCAACGTTTAGCCTCAAACTATCATGCAGATTGTTTTGGTATCTATGTAATTGCAAAAGGCTGCTTTGGTCGAAGCTCCTGAACACTTTTTATTGCTAATTTTGGCAATAAACCTGTTAATTAGTTAATTGTAAAACATTAGTGAATCAAGCAAAAAGAATCCATCTGTTTATAAAATTTCAAAGATCTCTTCTGGGCATAACATTTAAAAACAAGAGCTGGCTTGCACTCTCTTGCCTACTAACTACAAACCATCTCTTTGGAATATTTGTACAGTCTCCACTTAGGACGAAGAGGTGGTATTTGAATGCAACCATTTGCCATATTTGAAGGCAATTTTGTAGGCACATGGTGCTGCATACAAAGTTTTCCAGAACATGAAAAATTAGTGAGGGATATACAACTTTTTCATCCATATCCCAAGCTGAATCTAGAAATAATTAGCCAAGCAGGAAAAGAAACAGAAGGGCATTCCACACAGAAAAGCACACTTATAAAAAGCAAGTCAGAAAAACAACAACAACAACAACAACAACAACAACAGAGGACTTCAAAAATTCCTAACAAAGAGAATCAGTAGTATGTATAGGAAAAGTACAACAGAAAAGACTGATGGGTTGGACAGGGACCAGACTGTAAACGACTTAAATTTCTGTAAAGAAGAAACTTCCTGCAACTTTACCAACAAAGTTAGAGGAATCCATTGAAAATCTTCCATCTAGTGAGTATGATGAAAAATTTGTTTTTAGGAAATGTTGCGAATCTTCCACCTGGAAAACTGGGAAGAGTCCTGAGGTCTTCCTTGCCTCAGTTCCCAGGGGGAAGTGTAGTGGGAAGCCCAGGAAAATCCTGGGCACCCATGAATGAAGTAGGAGAAAAGGTCACCAACTAAAAGCCAGACTGTGTATAACTAAGTTATTGAGAGCCATTGGGATGTAGGGATGGCTTTAAGGAATTCCTCCCACCCAAAATAACAACTAATCTGATCCCCTGACATGAAGGTGCAGGTCCAGAGGCCATATGGCAATATGAGCAAAAGCACCCATAACTGGAAATATGGAGGTTTGGGGTAGGAAACAAGGTTTGGAGTGTAAGACTACCAGAAGCTGGTCCGTGACCTAAAATCATATGCAGATGATGTAGTTTTGATGGAAACCTAATCATAATGGAAGTTACTACATTTGTTATAATCTGAATTTTTGGTTATAACTGCGTCTCGATATCAGAATGATTTCCATTGGGGTTTTTGTTGTTGTTGTTGTTTTTAAAGATTTTTATTTATTTGACAGAGAGAGACACAGGGAGAGAGGGAAAACAAGCAGGAGGAGTGGGAGAGGGAGAAGCAGGCTTCTCCCGATGTGGGGCTCGATGTGGGGCTCGATCCTAGGACCCTGGGACCATGACCTGAGCCGAAGGCAGACGGTTAACGACTGAGCCACCCAGGCACCCCTCCATTGTTTTCTTTCTATTGCTGATCTTCATAGATTTTTTTTTTGTATTCCATTAATAATCTGAATTTGATCTTGGATCTTTAATAAATAAATGTAAAGTTAACAAAGGTACCCTTCAGGTATATAATTATCCAAATCACTCGTTTTTTTTTTTTTCTTTCAACAACCCAAAACATCTTAAATATCTTTCTAAAATGAGTATAGAGTAGGCTTCTGGCAAAGAGCATCAAAGGACCCCAAACTCAAACATTCTCCTTCATTTATGTTTTTCCCTTCTTGTGGACTTTATTATGTCTTGATGCAACTAGTTATTTTGACATTATGAGGGTCCCAGCCACCAATAATTCCCATGCTCATATTTCTGCCTTATCATAGATTACCTAGTTGTAAGTTGGAATTCCATTTATTTCCGTAAGACCTTCTGGCTTTGATATTCCCAAGTGGGGAGGGGGGGTCCCAGTGGGCATCTGTTATTAAGTATTCTGATTTGTTCATGAAGTCCTCACTTAAACATTCAACAAAACATGAAGAAGATAAGGTATCATGATGTGATGAAGTAGAAGGAGCACTGAGTTAGGAGTCAGGAGGCTGGTACAGTCTTGAGAGCTGGGTGGCCTTGAATAACACATATAATCTCCTTCAGCCCCAGTGTCCCCAGCTATAAAAACAGGGTTGGACCAGCTATCATTTTAGATTTCCTCCACTTAAAACATTCTGAAATTTGATTTCCCAGGTTGCTTTTGGGATCATCCATTTGCTTCCAGCCCGGCAAGCAGAGGCCAATGCTATTATAACCTGACAGCTGGAGAGAGAGACAAAGAATAAAAGCTTCCCTAAGTGCTCCTGATCCTCCTTTTCTGTAAATAAATGAAAAGACTTCATTTTCCAAAGCAAATCCTGAGTCACAAATGCCTTTTTTTTTTTTCATGGGGAGGTAAAAAAAATTAGCATTTAAAAATATGTCAGCATGTAACATTTCGTTTGTTTCCATAATGTCTGATTTAAGGATAAAGATCTTTTTTCAACACTGAAAGCAAAACCTTCTAATTCATCTGGCTTACAGGATCATTTACATATCCAATGGAACGTTTATTTTATCTGACCAGAATTGAAGATGATACAACAGTCTCGGCTGAGATTAAAAATATATAAGGATGGAATATTGATGGCAATACACAATATAGAGAGGAGCGGCCCAGATGATGCACTGTGGATGATAAGAATGAAACAGTGCTAGCTAAAGTAAGATGATAACCTCAAAAGATATAGATTAATGACAGTAGTTTCTAAGATTGAAAAAGGAGAGGCAAGGATAAAAGAGGAATAAATTTAAGCATTTCAACAAAGGATGGAGAAATTTAAAGGATAATGTTAATTGAATTATGTGTTGTAACCAGATAATACTCTATTATACAGAGATGAAAGCCACAGTCATATCAAACCATCTAGTCGCAAGACACCAACTTGAATCTGCAAGGGTTATTTTTAAAGTGGCAGACTCTAATAGGAGTCTGAATTTCAGGAGTACAATTTTAATTTAAGCTTCTTAATTTATAATGGTGATTGACTTAGTTTGATTGCTCAGGAACATATTTCCAGATTTATGACAACACCAGGGTTACTGAATGCATTGTTACTTTTCATCTAGAATTCACTGATTCATTTTATGGCTATTTACTGAGTTTGCCTAGGAGTTCTCCATAATCCCAAATGGCCCAAAGGGCCCTGTTTTTTCAACCTTCATTCATGCAACTAACCTTTCCTAAGTACCTTCTGTGTAGAAAGCATTGTGCTAAAGTTCAGAGCCTAAAAGACACTGATACACTTTTTGAGGACAAGAGCTATATCATCTTTACATTTCTATGCCTAGCAAGAGGGCCTGACCTAATTTTTGTAATTGGTAAATAGGAAGACGAACTGAACATTTTAGGGAGGCAGATATACATGAAACTATGAACTAAGAAAATCAAATAATATTTTATATGCTTAGAATCATGAACTAAAGAAGTTGGAAGAGACTTTATATGTCATTGGATCTAATGTTTCCTAAGTTTGTTTCATGTAATAAAAGTAATGGATGTTACTAAAACAAAAGGGAGTGGGAGATTCCTTGGTCGAGTAAGTCTGGAAGGCAGCTATGCTCACCACCATACCACCAAGGCTGCATAGCACTGGTCAAAGAAGTTTGGAAAAACACAGAATCAAACAAGTTTCTTTACTTCACAAAGACTTTAACATGCTAATTTTGTATTTATTTCAAAATCAGATATAGCACATGATATTTTCAACTTGATTCATCCAGGGTGCACTTTTACTGAGCCACGTCTTGTGAAACTAATGTTCTGAACTGGGAAGGGCTCGACTGGTCCATTTTCCTGGCTTTATCCTTCAATCCCAACCACCTTTCATCTAGCAAAAGAGAACTTTGTAACTCTGCTTAAATAATTCTATGAAGTGATTCATCCTATTTTTTACTTTAAACTCAACTTAGTTAACATATACTGTATTATTAATTTCAGAGGTAGATTTCAGTGACTCATCAGTTGCATACAACACCCAGTGCTCATTACTTCCAGTGCCCTCCTTAATGTCCATCACCCAGTTACCCCATCCCCCCACCCACCTCCCCTCCAGCAACCCTCAGTTTGTTTCCTAGAGTTGAGTCTTTTATGATTTGCCTCCCTCTCAACTTTCATCTTATTTTATTTTTTCTTCCCTTCCCCATGTTCATCTGTTTTGTTTCTTAAATTCCACATATGAGTGAGATCAAACTGTATTTGTCTTTCTCTGACTGACTTATGTCACTTAGCATAATACCCTCTAGTTCTATACACATCATTGCAAAAGATTTCATTCTTTTTGATGGCTGAGTAATACTCCATTGTGTGTGTGTGTGTGTGTGTGTGTGTGTGTGTGTGTGTGTGTACACATACCACATCTTCTTTATCCATTCATCTGTCTATGGACATCTGGGCTCTTTCCATAGTTTGGCTATTGTGGACATTGTTACTATAAACATCGGAGTACATGTGCCACTTCATATCACTATGTTTGTATCTTTGGATAAATATCTAGTCGGAATGCAGAGAAAGGGGAACCCTCTTACACTCTTGGTGGGAATGCAAACTGGTGCAGCCACTCTGGAAAACAGTATGGAGGTTCCTCAAAAAGTTAAAATAGAGCTACACTACAACCCAGCAATTACACTACTAGGTATTTATCCAAAGGATTCATCCTATTTTTTTAACAAACTGTTTCTATCATTGGATAACCATTAGAGATCTTTTGGAATTTGAGCTGAAATCACCTCACAGTCCACTAAGAACAGGTGTCAGCAAACAATGGTCTGCAGGAAAAATCGGGCCCATCGCCTACTTATGCATGGCCCTCAAGCTAAGAATGGTCTTCATATTTTTTTTAAACACTGTAAAATAAAAAACAAAGAAAAATATGCAGCAATGATCATATGTGGCCCACCCAGCTTAAAATATTCACAATCTGGACCTTTACAAAAGAGTTTGCAGAACCTGTGCTTTAAAGAAGTAGTCTCCAGAATTTTTGAACATGTGCTCTGTGCTAAGGAACCTCAAAGGTAGTCCCAAAAGATCCCTGCAACCTTGTGTCCAAGTCCTTGTATAATCTCTTCCCCTTGAGCATGGACTAGATTTAGCAACTCACTTCTATTAGATTCCATTCCATTCCACCCTATTCAACAGACTTGCTTCTATTCTGTTGTGCTGAATAGAATATCGCAAAAGTGATGGAATGTCTCTTCTAAGATTAAGTAATAAAAAGACTGGCTTCTGACCTGGATATTCTCTTGCCCTCTCTCACTCGCCCACTCTGAGGGAAATCAACTCCCCTATTGTGAAATACGGCCATATTTCTGACCCCATAAAAGGGCAAGGAAAGGAGAAAGACCTCCAGTCAATAGCTAAGGAGGAACTAGGGCTTTCAGTCCAACAGTCTGCAAGGAACTGGATCCTACCCACAACCAGATAAGTGAACTTGAAATGGATCCTCCCCCAGTTGATCCTTCAAACATGACTACAGCACTGGCCAACAGCCTTATTTCAAGTTCATGAGAGACCTCGAGCTAGAGGCACACAACTAAATTACACCCAGATTCCTGATCCATAAATACTGTACGATAATAAACATCTGCTGTTTTAAGATGTCATGTTTTGGGATAATTATTACCTATCAAGAGATAACTAACACACATTCCCATTAGTAAAAATTTTTAGAGTGTCTAGTCCAGTCCCAATATATGTATATTTACTTATGAATTATAAACATGCACTCCTACACACTTTACTTTAATTACTAGAAAAGCTTACACTGTTTAAAAAAATTAGGTAAAAATAAATACAGAGGCAAGTTTTAATAACTTTTTATGGGTATGGACCCTACCGGATTGGTTTGTCCATCCCCTGACGTGCCCACATCTACTTTGAAGATCACTGTGATAGAATAACATATAAGATCGACACAAACACTCTCCAAAGTTGTAAACATAAAATTTTATTTGTATGATCACTATATCCTTTCAATAGAATCAGATTTTTCTGTCTAAAATATTTTATTTGTTCAGAAGTGTTGGTTCTTCATTCTTGTTAATCAGTGGACAACTCATCACAGATGTCACCTTGGAAACCTATACTTAGGTCTGTAGAAAATTTTCAGATGTCTGAGAGAGTTTGTTCCTGTCTTAAGGGTTGCTTGGCCACTGAAGAGGAATGTTAACAGCTGTGGGAGAAGCAATTAGTGTCCATTCTATCCTGATTGACAATTCTGTAAAATGCCCAGTAGCATTTTCTATGGTTTTACAAAATGGCGACCTTCTGTTTCAGAGTGCTGGGTAGCTATTGAGTTCCGGGTATAGATATCATCATGCGGATGCCCCATGTGGATTCCAATTAGAGAATTGAGCCTAATTTCACTCCCCAACCAGACTGAAATATAAAAGAGACAGATAAGACCTTCATAGTGAAGCATGGACAGAGATTTCAGGCAAGCAGAATACATGAATATCAACTTTTAGAAGCATTCGATTAAAAATGCAAAGGCAGAGCTCTCTGAGAAACTGGGAGGCTCTGGATGAAAGGAGAGAGATTAGGGAGGACGCTGCAATGAATGCACTGTTTTCATACAATGCCCTAATCAGGAGGACAAGTGGCAGTCGTTATGAAGCAATGAGATTCAGAACAATGCCTTTCCCAGGGAAGTAGTCACTACAAAACAAGGCCTGCAGTAGGACAATACTGACTTGTACACATGAAAAAGAATAATTACTTTAAGACACGAGGCCTGACATTTGGTGAGCTTCCTTGGTCCAAAAACAAAAATACTAGAAACTGGAAAGTAGTGGGTTATTTTTCCCTTGGCCTCTGAACTTCCTATTTTTCTCACTATGCATTTCATATTATCCCAATTACCTAAGTTAGTGCATTAATATAGAAATACTATGATCTTCCATTTTCCCTAATTAAGACTATTAGGAAGACATTTTATGCTCTTATTTTTTTAATGAAATTCAATTTAAAGTCACTGTATCAGATCTTATTAGCTGCTACATTATAACATATAATATTTCATTGGGGGCAAAATGCCTAAATCAAAAATTAGATCCAAACTTCAAAAATACAAACTATAATAGTAACATAGTCATGGTCCTTTGAATATATTTCATCCTGTATAAAATAAAACTTTCCTTGTGTCAAGTTTTAATCAAGAATGTCCCCAGGAAATACTATGGCATGGAAGATCTAGGAAGAAATTGTACCATTCCATCTTTTTAATAATAGGGTGTCCAAATTAAAGGTTGTGAATATTTTAAGGATGGTCTGAGAGGTGAATAAAGGAGTTGAGCCACCCCATACCATTTTCTTAAAGCAAAATGGGAAAATTTCATTTTGTTAATACAGCAAGTATACTGGAGTGTTAAGTGCATGCTCAGCGTGAAGCTAATCACAGTGGGACAGGATAACATCCTGGAGGAAGACAGCTCCTGTGCCAGCACACAGTAGTTGCTCAATACACGATTCTTGAATAAATGGATAAAGACCTTCCTCCCTTTCCCAAAGCAACATACAACCGACTTGGAATTAACAGACCTTCCTTCATGCAATCTTCACCAGATGTCTGTGAGGAAGGAAATATTTTTAAGCTAATTTTTTAAAGGAAGAGACTGAGGTTCTTCATCTCAAGGTCAGAGAACTAGAGGGTGGTAGAGCAGGGACTTCAAGATCCTGTCTGTCTGCCTCTGGAGTCCAGGGATTAACTTGGACTTGCATCTTCAGCTACTGGTGTTTGGTCTTCTGAGAGAGAAGGACTGCCCTCAGTGATCTCCTGCTAGTCCTTCAGTCCTGGACACTTTCTCATGTTTTCTTCCCTTGTCTATTACTGTCCCTTAGAAATGCTATAGAATAACAATTCAGTCTCCTGCAGGAAATCTTCCAGCCGTAATTATTAAAACACAAGTAAACATGTACCTCTGAAGCTGGAGGGAAAACCATATTTCAAGTCAAACCTTGGGGGCTACCTGGAAAGCCACTTGGCATGTACCCAGGGCTCAGAACACCACCAGGACGACTGATACTCAGGGATGTTTTCTTTGTCATTGCTGGACAGGAGGGACCTTTCTCAATGATTTTCTGTCACCACATGAAAGTGATAAGTTCTATGAACAGTTTAATGACCAAATAAAGGATTTCTGGAACACCCATAGAGGGGATTCTCAATTTTGCTGTGCTCCCACTACATCTCACAGATATGCTTTGAGGACACATCGATGTTCAAATTTCCACCAGGGCTCAGAATTGTCTATTTCTCTTGGAACAGCTCAGCACTGGCAGGGCTCAGCTCAGACTAAGGATAAAGCACCTTAGGAAGTTGACGGTCAACAAAATATGGGGCCTTGTTTCTCACTGATGGGGACAAAAAGGTTCTCATATAAGGTCTGATTTTTTTTAAAAGCCCTAATAAATTTGAATAAAAGGAACTGTACAATGGGTAAATATGCCAGAAAATAAAAATGACCCCTGGGATTCCTCAGCTAACAGAAATGAGTGGCCTCACACAGCCACAATAGCTTCTTGTTTGGTTTTTATTTTTGTTTTTGTTTTTACAACATTAACTACTCAAATTATACCATTCCTTCTTAGCATTTTATCACTCTTGAAGGAGGTCAAACCACTCTTGGCCAACAGGCTTCATTCATTCACCCAGAATCGAATCTGACTGAGAGTATGGGCAACTCTGATTCCCCCAAAACTGACTGATTGCCAACTGTAACAAAGACAGGACCTTCTGGAAACACCACAGAATTGGTCACACTCACATTTCTATAATGTCTGATATGTAGCATGTTGAGAGTCTGCACCGCATTCTTCCCGTAACTGTGGTTGTTGGAGGTTAGAGATTTGCTCTTCACAGCCTCTAGGATGCATTATCCAATCTTTGGACCTCTGTTTGTCAGACATGCTAGATAGAGGGATATGATCATGATGAGAATTAAGCAAGAGTTTTAAATCTCAGAAGTTCTTTTCTCAGTTTACGAAATGCTTTCAGATGTACAATTTGGTCCTTGTAACAACTTTGTTATGGGAACATGCATGCCACAATGAGGGAAGAAGTTTGGAGACGTTCAATGACAAGATTAAGATGATCAAGGCATTGGGGAGCCTAGGTGGCTCAGTGGGTTAAGCATCAGACTCTCTCTCTCTCTTTTTTAAAATTTTATTTATTTATTGGACAGAGAGAGTGAGAGAGCATAAGCAGGGGAAGCGGCAGAGGGAGAGGGAGAACCAGTCTCCCCACTGAGCAGGATCCCAGGACCCCAGGTCCTGAGCTCAATCCCAGGACCCCAGGATCATGACCTATGCCAAAAGCAGACACCTAACTGACTGAACCACCCAGATGCCCCAGCATCAGACTCTTGATTTCAGCTCAGGTCATGATCTCAGGGTCATGAGATTGAGGCATAGAGCCTGCTTGGGATTCTCTCTCTCTCCCTCTCCCTTGGCCCCTCTCCACTTCCCACTTATGCACTCTCTCTCTCTCAAAAAAAAAAAAAAAAAAAAAGATGATCAAGGCATTTAAACAGTGGTGCTGAGAATCTACGTAGGCCTTCTGATTCTTAGGCCAATACTGTTTCCCTCCCCACCACTAAGGTTAGTTGACCCACCGGCATACACCAGGGGCTCTCGAAGTACAGGGCAGCAGCATCTGGCAACTCGTGAAACATGCAAGTTCTCAGTGCCTCCCCCAGATCCGCTGAGTCAGAAACTCTCAGACAGGGCCCAGCAATCCAGGTTTTTACAAACTGTCCGGGTGATACTGATGCCCACCGCTGTTTGAGAACCACTGGCATACAGTTCCTATGTATGGTACCGTAAAGTCATCCCAGAAACAGACTTTCTATCAGTAGTCCTTCTAAAAGCTTCCAGAAGACTTCAAAGCCATGAGGGAGCAGAATGTTTAAAGCTCATCCATATCATGCAGGTGCTATGGCCCTTACTTGCAGCTTTTCTTTCCGCTATCCCTATCATCTGGAGATAAAGGAAATGGTTTTCATTTCTTGAAGTCAAGATTGTCCAACTATTTGATTTTGTTGTTAAAAAAAAAAAAAAAAAAACACTTTATTCTATGGAAGTCCTTTCTCAAGGGTCTTCAGGTCCTTCTCGGTCTGCCCAGAACAGTGTTTTTATCCAATTCATGGGCAGCCCAAAGGAGTGACTCCTTCTCCCCACCCCTCACCCACTCCAGGCACACTGTAAACACCTCCTCTTTCAAGGGCTTTATTCCACTAGTTGAAACTGTGCATGTCTTGGATTTCATCGAGAGAAAAGAAGGGAGGTTAGGCTCCCCTGTCATATGCTCCACAGCACTCTGTACTTCTCCTTTACAGTGCTCATCACATTTCTAATTACTTGTTCAATGTCACTGTCTAATTACTTTTCCCCCACATGTTCTCTATTAAGACTTTTAGAGGCCCTAAGCTCTGACAAGATAATGGTGTCTCCTCCAACACCATATGGATTTTGAAATTAGGGGAAAAAAAATCAAAACTTTCAAATAAGTTGAAGGTGTTCAACAGGTTTTGATATTGCCCATGATGACTGCTTCAATGCTTTCCTCCAAATAGCAGAGACTGAGCATACTATTTTTTTTTAATGGGGGGGGGCGCGACTCCTCCTTTGCTGGTGCCCTAAGCACAGGGGTCTTCCTGTTGGGTAAGCCAGCCCCATTTCTCATAAATTGTAAGTTTCATGAGGATCAAGCCACATCTGTCTTAGTCACAGCATGGTCCCAATGCTTGAGCCAAGATGCATTCTTAGGAAAGGTCCGATGAAAGAATAGGAGGGTGAGTGAGTGGATGGATGGAGCAAGAGGAAGAGAATGAGGTAGAAAAGTTAAAGTGACTGGGAGGAAGGGAGGAGAGAAAGAAAATTGGGAGTAGAGATGAGGCAGGCAGGGAGAGAGGGCAGAAAGGCAAGAGACAAATGCAGTTGGTTACTATCTTAATTTTGCGGTAGTTTGAGAGAGAGAGGTCCTGGTGCTAAACTCCCTAGTCTATTGCTAGAGCTCAAAGAATCATCTGTTTCATTACCTCTTAATTCTAGAATAAATGTTGCCATCATCCTTTTATAGAATTATGAACTGTGTCTTTATTTACTTACATGGCACAATTTTCAAATACGTGACAGCCCATTGCTCATGTCTTTGTCATGGAATTAGGGAAATGTAGCATAAGCTTTAACTTTGCAGCTGCTGTCCAATCGATGAGGAGGGCCCACCCTACAGATAGCGCTGTGATACATGACGTTAGCTATTCAACAGTTGCAGTCCTTGGGACTTTTGATTTCTGTCACCCTGGAAAATGAACAGCATTTGTGCTGACAGCTTTTTTTTTTCCAATTCACCCCTTTCTAATGAATCTATTCTAAACCATGTTACGCATTTAAATAAATTTTACACGCCATATCAAAACAGCAATATTAACAGTACTTGTCGCCATAAAATCCCATGCAAATTACAGAGAACTTACACATGCAATACATTTAGCCAAAATGGGACTTTTAGATGACAGCAATCTTATAAGGTGTCAACACACAGCAATGATATGCAGACCCTACTTTCTACTTTTTCCTGATGAGAACAAAAGTATGCTTTGGCACAGCATTCAAATTCATCAAATAAGCACCCAAGAATGGATTTATTGCACAGGCTAAAGTTGAGTAAAGAAGGCCCATATGCTGTGTAAAAAAGCTTCTATATCTTTAGGTCCCCAGATCCTAATGTGACAAGGATATTATTATCCACTAGAGTCATAAAGCCTTTTATAGAGATATTTCCCCCCTTAGCCCTGTTATTTTAATTTGTGCACAGATTTTAGCACAGGCAATTTCCCGCTGCAAGGGCTTTTCACTAATAGAATTATACTGTCTTAGCTCAAAATGGCCTTTGGTTCTTAGTCCACTGGGCTCAAAAGATTATTTTCTTGTGTGGAGAGCTCTCCATACCACCTGGGAGCCCACCATTATCTGCACCAAACACCCCAATCCTCTACATCCTTCAAGAGGCTACACAGCTGGGCCCAGCATGAAAATGACAACCATTCAAAAACTCCACGAGTTTATTTTCCTCTGGCTGGGCATCTCGGCTTCTGGACTCCCGTCAACGCCATCACAACACATGCCTTTCAATAAAAAGTGATCCTAACAGGATTAAATGTAATTTGGAGTCAATAAGGAGAAGTTTGCTATCGAGCGGAATTATAATAGACAGTATGATCAGAAGGTAGAAAATCTGGAAGGTTTTTAGGGGTGCATTCTACTGTAAAAAAAAAAAAAAAAGAAACGGAGAAGAGAAAAAAATTTATTCTCAGCCAAATCCTTTCATTGATTCCATCTCTCACGCAAATCAATTCACAGTCTGTTAAGGTAATAAGAACCATGTACTGTCATTTACAGAGAGGAAAAAAGAGAGAGAGATTTATGGGAGAATGGAAAACATGGTGTGATCTCTCCGCCAGTTCTTTGTTGTGATGTAAGTGGTAAGTAAAATGCTTTCGGTTCTATATGACATGGAGAGTACAAAGGGCACATGGCAACCACGGCAGATTTACATTTGCTGCAGGATAGTTCCCAAATCGTCACTCTGCAAGCAGTGGCGTTGGGAAGAAGGCAGCCCTCTATCCCCTGTGCAGGGTGGGCCTAGAAAAGTCATGGGAGAATTGAGCACTGGAATGAACTCTAGCCCAGGGAAGAATGAGCCTCCACTGCAAGAAGGATGAGCTGCTTTCTTGAAGCTGCCAGTGGATGCCCTTCGCTGAATCACTGCTTTAGTACAGATGGAAGAAATAAGGAAGGAAGATAGTCATGGAGCAAGAGTGCGTTGCCTGAAATTATTTCCCTGATTTAGAGTCTTCATGTTACTATTACCAGAAAATAATAGCTACCACTTATAAGACATTGTAATTACCACTTAGTGGAGAAGGCTAAGTTATCTTTCCTGTATGGTCTCACTTAATTCTCACAGCAGCCCTATAAAGGAGCTAGTTTTTTTTTTTTTTTAATTTTTAAAGATTTATTCATTTATTTTTGAGAGAGAAAGAGTGAGAGAGAGAGAGAGAGCAAACACACCGGGGGTGGAGAGGGGGTGGCAGAGGGAGAGGGAGAGATAGAAGCCCAAGCAGACTCTCCGCTGAGTAAGGAGCCTGACGCAGGGCTCGATCCCACCACCCTGAGATCATGACCTGAGCTGAGACCAAGAGTCAGACGCTTAACTGACTGCACCACCCAGGTGCCCCAGAGCTAGTTTTATTTTAATCCTCGCTTCACAGCTGAGGGAAACAAAAATCAGAGATATGAGTGAGTTGCTTGAGGTTATGCAGTCCATAAATGCTAGAGCTGCAATCAAGCCCTGGGTTATCTGTCTCTATCTATGTGCTTAACCACCATATCTGCTCAATTGCTGACCGAAAATGAGGCCCTTCCTCCCCTCCCCCCTTTTTTAAGTTGAAGTATAGTTGACACACAATGTTATTTTAGTTTTAGGTGTACAACGTAGTGATTCAACAGTTCTATACAATATGCTATACTCACCATAATGAGTGTCGTTACCATCTGTCACCACACATTATTACAATATTATTGACTATATTCCCAATGCTATATTTTTCATCCCTGTGACTTATTCCTTCTACAACTGTAAGTTTGTACCTCTTAATCCCTTTCCATTATTTGTCCATCCCCCGCAATCCCCTCCCTTCCGATAACCACCAGTCTATTCTCTGTATTTATGATTCTGTTTCTGGTTTTTTGTTTGTTTGTTCATTTGTTTTGTTTTTTAGATTCCACATACAAGTAAAATCATATGGTATTTGTCTTTCTCTGACTTACTGACTTCACTTGGCATACTATCCTCTAGGTCCATCCATGTTGTCACAAACGGCAGGATATCATTCTTGTTTATGGCTGAGTAATATTCCATTGTATATGTACATCACATCTTCTTTATCCATTCATCTATCAGTGGACACTTGAGTTGCTTCCATATCTTGGCTAATGTAGATAATGCTGCAATAAACATAGCGATGCATGTATCTTTTTGAATTAGGGTTTTGTCGTCTTATACTGAAATAAAGTTCTCAGACACTGATCTGAGCAGCCGTGCAGGGCTGCCTCCATGACAGACAGCAGCAGCTGAATCTTGCACATAGCTTTTATTTTATTTTTTATCAGAAAAGCAAGGACAGATGCATCACAGTATAGGAAAGGAGTACAAAGGGATGGCAACTATCTTGAAGCCATAAAGCAGGCCTACACCCTCCCCTACACACCGGTATGCAGGGAGGCAGTCATGGGATAAGGGAAGAGTGGGATGTTTGTGGTAGCAATCTCCAGGTGCAGCAAGGGGGACTGAGGGTTACTTTCTTTTATAGCTCTTCACCTATGCCCTGCCCTAGGAAATCATGGGATCCTGTTCGTACCAGGCTATTGCGTTCGATAGCCCGAGACCAGGAACGCTGCTGATGTTTCAGCTGCTTCCAGAGTCACCCTTCAGGGCTTACAATACATTTTCTAAGAATAACTCCACAGCTTTTTGTTTTCTTTGGGTAAATACCCACTAGCGGAATTACTGGATCATATTGATGAGGGAGCAGAAGGCAAGCTGAGGACAAAGCATAAGCAGACACCCTGCAACCTCCCCCCACCCCCCATTCCTGGGTAGGACATATGTGACATTCTTCCAGGAATCTCCCAACTGTCTTAATGTTAATACTTTGCTAGAGGGAAAAACAACCTTAACTTGACAATGGCAAGACCTCTGGTATCTTGTAGGTATCTTGAGAGTCGATCCTCTTTAGCATATGAGAGTTCTCTTGAAACCTCCCTTTTCCTTACTTCCCCCAACTCACAAGTATATGATCACCACTCCTCAAGATCCCAGTGCATCAGCTCTTTCTGCCCATGGGTCCTGTCCCCATGCTTTAATAAACCACCATTTTGCACCAAAGATATCTCAAGAATTCTTTCTTGGTCATCAGCTCTGGACCTCACCCCACCAAACCTCACCTGTATTCCAAAACCACATCAATATGATGTTTCTATTTTTAATTTTTGAGGAACCTCCATACTATTTTTCCCAGGAGTTGTACCAATTTATATTCCCACCAGCAACAGTGCACGAGGGTTCCCTTTTCTCCACATCTCACCAACACTTGTTATTTCTTCTCTTTTTTATTTTAGCCATTCTGACAGATGTAAGGTGATACCTCACTGTGGTTTTGATTGTAAATGCAGCACCTTTATCATGGGAGTAATTTTATTTTGGTAAGTGCCATTGCTGGGAAGAGTAACCAGTTTCTCAGAAGACAGGATTCAAAAACAACATGGCCTGGATGAGTGCAGAAGCAAAGAAAATGTTTGGTATGGACAATGGTAGTCTTAGGAAAGAAAGAAACTACACATCACAACTTTGTGAAGTGAGTAGCTGTGAGGAATGGGAAATCAGCTGAAGTTTTAGAGTCTCAGAGGATCTTAGACTGAAACGTTGCAATTTGGTTAAGTTATGTGTCAGGCTGGCCTACTGAAAATAACCAGGGAGCCAGGCCTGATTCTGCCACAAAGGTATCAGGAAAGAATATAGTAGCTTTTGATGTCTGGAAACAGATATGTGGGTTGCAATGCTGGTTCCACTGTTTACTAGCTCTATGGCTTAGACAAGTTATTTACTTTCTCTCTGCCTCAGCTTACTCATCTATAAAACAGGGATATTAACTGTAGAATTTACCTCATGGTTCTTGTAAGGATTAAATGAGTCAATCCATATCTTAGGTTTCCATTGCAGACTACCTAACATCCACTGCCTCAACGATTTAATACACATTTATAAATTGCGTAGAATTGCCAGATATCATGCAAGGTACTGGAAATATTAAGATAAATAAGACCTCAAGTTGTTCATCATCTAGGAGAGCAAACAAACAAAAATATTACATGTAGGAGGGATAGAATATATTGGTGATTACAGACAAGATGTAGCAATTAATTTTTAAATATCTCAAAACTGTAAAAGTACTTAAGAAATATTCATTGCCATGATGAGTTTAAAGTATCACCTAGACAAGGAATGTGTATGCTTGCCAGTTTTCATCAACGGTATCATTGTTCTCTTACAGAGCCATCACTGACTTATCTACATCCATGACTCCAACATGCCCTGACTCATCTTGACCACTGAAGTTTGTCCTTAAAAATATTTTGTAATAAAGGGTGCCTGGATGGCTCAGTCAGTTAAGCATCTACCTTCAGATTGGGTCATGATCCTGATCAGAGTCCTGGGATCAAGCCCCACGTCAGGCTCTCAGCTCAGTGGCGAGTCTGCTTCTCCCTCTCCCTCTGTGATCTCTCTCACTTTTGCTCTCTCTCAAATAAATAAAAAAAATCTTTAGGAAAAAAAATTCTAATAATAAAAGAAAACAGAAGCTAACTAATGAAAACTTAAGTAAATTATAAAGAAGAAAAAATTAACTACAATAGCACAACCCCAAGAGAGAGAAAAAAGGACATATCAAGACATTAACAGTGGTTATAAAAGACAGCTGTCTTTTATCTTGGTATATGTAGGTTATAATATATGCTTATACCCTAATATATTCTCTGAATATATTATGAACTCTTCCATGTACATTTTTCCAGACTTTTGGGAGGAACAATTTTAGATTTGTTCTAAACTCAAAAGAGTTGCAAAAAGAGTACAGAGCATTTCAGACATTCTTCACCCAGCTTCCCCTAATGTTAACATCTTACTTGACCATGCTTTATTTATTCGCCTAAGGAGTTAACATTGGCAAAGCACCATTAATTAAAGACTTTATGTGAATTCCCCAGTTTTTCCACTAATCTCTTTTTCTATTCCAGGATCTGATCCAAGAGACCATGTTGCATTTAAGATCCTGTGTACTTTTCATACATTAATTATAATTATATATTAACTTTTCATATATGCACTTCCTACCTTAAATAGAGCCCTTAACACATCAACTATATTCTGCTACAAGCAGCTTTCTAACTGGTTCCCTCATCCTAGTTTCTTTGCCATCTTTCAACATATTGCTTTTAAATCTTCACCACCCTGTTCAGAAATCTTCAATGTGTTCCAAGAGAAAACCAAGACCAAGAACATCAGACTGTCCACATCCAATCTTCCCACTCGCTTCCCTAAGGTGAACTGGCCTGGGCACTGCCTCCCACACCCAAGGCTTCATGCTTTCCACTTCCATATTTTAACTTACATTATTTATATTACCATATTGTTTTTAATATTTTTAACATTTTAAAAATTTATTTATTTTTAAGTAATCAACACCCAACATGAGGCTCGAACTCAGGACCCCGAGATCAAGAGCCGCATGCTCTTCCAACTGAGCCAGCCAGGCGCCCCTGTTCTTAATATTGTATTATTTCCCTTGTCCAGGAAGCCACATTTGCCCACCCCCATCTAGCAGAGAGCTCGCCCTACTCCTACTGTCTAGAAAATTCACCTGGCATCATCTGTTATCGTTTCATGTCTCCCTAGTTCCCCAACCAGATCATGAACTTCTTTGGAGAAGAAGTGCTGTCTTGTGTGCAGGTTTGTATCTCCACAAACTATTGCACAGTTTAGTTTAATAAATATGTTCTGATTGGGCTGCTGGAAACCTTCAATTCTAATGATTACAAAAACAATGGCAATTTCCTGTTCCTGGCCCAATATGTAAGGAGCTTGGAAGTTATTTCTCCCCTCCCAACAAGAAAAAAGCCGAATGAGCTGAATAATAGCCATTCTTCTTAGATCAGGCAGAGAATTGAGGTCACAGGGAAAACCACTGCCACAACAATTGGAGAGAGGGAAAATCGGAGTGACAGTGAATTCCAACTGACCAGAGCAGAAACGTCTGCAAGACATGGAGGTAGAACCAGAGGAAGAAAAACCTAAACTGTAATTGACAAATTGCTGGAGGATCCATGTGAACAAGTTGGAGAGTGAAAAACAATGGCCCACACTAACTGTGCCCTTACCGTGTCCTGGGAACTGTCTAAACACGTTACATCTATCAGGTTACTTATGTCTCCCAACAGCCTTACGAGGAGCCCATGTTACAGAGAGAAAAACTGAGGTACAGGGAAGTTCAGTAAGTGGCTTGGTTAGTAAATGTCAGAGCCAGGATTTAAATCCAGGTGAACTGTCTCTAGAGACTGCATTCTTGATAAGTACACTACATTTGCCTCATACCAGTTACCAATAGCCTCTCGGGCAAGGTCACATAAGCCAGTCATGTGTCACGTGACACAGACTCTGGGAAAACTGAGGACAACTGGACATTTACTCTCTACAAGAAGCACTCATGACTCATTAACTCTCACCATTAGGCACCACTCTTCCCCGTGACCCTAACCCAGTGCTTCTACATCTCCCCATCTCACCGCTGCCACAATTAATAAGGTGTATTCTCACCTCATGAAGGCCACCATAAAGTGTCTCTATGTCAAATTTTCTTCTAATTTCATTCTTTAAGGCTTATCATGCTTTGTGCTAAGTACGATATCCCTCCCAGGACAACTAGAGCCTAAAATATTGTCATCAGTGATGAATATGTGTTCTCCAGGTAAGGTGTATTGCTAGTAATTAAACAGTATTAATTCTATCAGCTTTAATTTATTCTGCTCTCTCAGTAATGAAGCTCAGTATTCTATTTTCTCTCTGCCTAGCACTGAGCAATAGAATTGGTGTTTAAGGATTATCATATAAATCTACTTTTTGGTCAGTCGGTGTTGGGGAATTTTTTCAATATATTACAAATGTATTCATTATTCCCTCGTTCATAAAAATAATTAAAAGCTATGGCCGAACACAAATTCCCAGAGCACAAAAGCCTGACTGGCAGGCCGCTGCCAAATTCCAAGGTTGCTAGCTTCTTAGTTTACGGGTTTCTTAATGAGAACTCGTACCTTCTCATTCAGTAAAGGGCTTAGGTGGACATTTCCTGCTGGTGTTCACAGGAGTTATAAAACTAAAGTCCTACACATCAAAATGAAAATGGGCTTCTGTTATTTTCTATATGTTCTTAGCAATTCAGAATTAACTTACCCTAAAATGAAAACTAGCCCCCCCAAAAAACCCCACAATTCTTTAGAAGTGATGCCCGGGATGTTAATAACATGTGTTCACATTCTCTTAAAATATAAATAAATAAATAAATAAATAAATAAATAAATAAATAAATAATAAAACAAGGGAGGAAGGTAGAGAGAAAGAAATACGAGTAGATCCAATCCATCATTGTGATATCCAAGTCCCTCCTTAGATAAAACAGACATAAAACATGTACTTTACAAGCTTCAGATGACCTTCAAGACATCTGAGTACAGTATCTATGGATTTTTAAGTATAATTAACAACTCCTGTTTTTCCATTTAAAGAATCGGAGTTCTGCTTCCTTGACAGGCAAAAGCCAATCCATCTTGTTTTCAAATGCTAATACAAGCAATTACAAATAACATTAATTAAACTACTACAGGAGCTGTTAGATTTTGGGTGGTGGAGATTTTTTTCTTCACCTAAACTCATGACGATTCTAATTTGCAGGACGAATTGAGGACACATCCTTGGTTTGATTCGTTTCTGGGACAAAGAGCTGGCCCTTGAAACCCAGCCGAGAGCTGCAGAAAGCCCCTGCTCTGTGAGGAACCCCAGGCACGCTGCAGCAACGATGCTTATTTCACCTGGTAGACCAAATGTGACAGATCATTTTATTTACAGCGCGAATATTAATTTTCTGGTTTGGGTAACGAAAATACAGTCCTCATTTGTATTGTTGTAAAACTTGTAAATATGCCCTGTAGGATAAATAACATTCAAAACAACATCCTAATTAAAAGGAAAACTCAGTTGTCTTGCAAGATAATATAAGGAGGGCACATAAATTGTAAATAAGATACATGGTAAAAATGAAAAAGACGGGCTGGACAGGAGAGGAATGAAATAAGATTTGGCAATGTGCTTTTTAAATGAACACAAATTGTGAGATAATGTCTCATTGAACAATAAAAATAACAAAACAGTGGCAAAGATGTAATAGAATTTCCTATGTACACCATTTTAATCTTAATATAATTTTCCCCAGTGCACCCACGTTTATTGAACTACTACGACCATTTCTTTCTCACTCTGTCCAAAGTTACCAAGACAGTGTGCTTTGCTGTAAATAATTCCTTGATTATGAACATGAAAACGATCTAGAAATTGACCACAGCATTTTTTAAAAATGACATAGTGTCTGCTCAGGGCCAAAGGCCTTATGGGAATGACAAAGTATGGGTAGTTTCCTCAGAGAAACAGAATAAGAACACAGAAAAACACTTCCCCACTTCCTCCTCCATAAGGCAACCCCACACCTTTGTTGTTCTTGTTTTTTTTTCCTTTATTCAAAAGAAGGGGAAAATACTTCCGTGGCACCTGGGCCTACAGTGTGCTGGACAGACCAGAGAGCTGATGCCAAAGAAGTTCTGGATTTGGCAGACAAGATGATATGACTTGAGGAAAATACACATCAGTGAATCCTCAGTTTCTCAGTCTGCAAAATGGGGGTGATAATATTTACCTCTTAGTTTCAAGCATGATACACAAATGAATGTTGAGTAAATACTACTCAAATATGGAGGTGAGGGTCCAAATTAGATATATGTGAAAGGTTTGCTAAAGTGGACACATTACAACTTACACATTACTACTGACCCCAACTGAGGAAGCTCAGTAAAATGTTCAACTCCAATCCAACCCCATATATATCTCAGACATGTGTAGACATCTTACACTCACATAGGTCATTCAATCCATATATTTCATGTATTTCCTAGGTGTCATCAATGTTCTTATAGATCTTAAACTTTAAAAAAATACCCCAAAGTAGAGACTATGTCCTGCTTATTATTTTGCTTTCATTGGTGTCACTCTGGAGTAGGAATTCTGTTTCTGCTAAACAACCACTCAAATACTTTTTCTTCTATTCACAGTTTAATTTGTTTTATTAATTTATTATTTTTCAAAAATAATTCATCAGGCAAGAGAAAGACATACTTGTTCGTGCATAAAGAAAATGTGCCAAATTCATCAACAAATCCATTTTATTAAATGTGTCATCAATTAATCCCTTTGTTGAATAGAATGCATAACTATATGTGACTAACTTTTAATTCTGATTTTTTATACTAGATTAAACAGTAGAAGAATTTTGGACCACATGAAAATGGATCTACAAAGCAAACAATAGCTGACATAACCAGAAAAACTAGGCTCATAAACAAGTATTCTTATAATACATGGTCCTGCTGTTAGGGCTGCAAACCATGAGCATACTATCTTTGTAAATTTTGCATTATTTTTTTCTAGAAAAATTCTAAGGATTTAAATTGAAGTTTTCAAGTTTATCTGATTTCTTAATATAAAAATCAATTTCAGTGGTTTTCTATTCTGTTTTTTTTTTTTTTAAAGCCTCATTGATCCAAATGCAAATAGAGTAAAGGCCATCATTAAATATATCCCCAGGCATTCCGTATTCAGACTTCATAATCATGGATCAGCTGGTAGGAGATGATTACAAAGGCAATTTGAGATTGTCTAAAGGATCACCAAAGCAGATATCTTTTCCAAAACCAGAGGCCTCTTCTCCAAGAGACGTGGGCCAGCCATTTTTTATGGATGTTCTTCTAGGCCATTGTTTTGGATGATCTTGGCATACACCTTGGCTGATGTGTAAGGCACTCGAGGTCTAGCAGGATCCTCAAAATCAACATGGAAGAGACCAAACCAGCTACTATACCCTTGGATCCACTCAAAGTTATCCAGAAGAGACCATGCACAATATATTTTGCAATTTACTTTATCAGTCTGGATAGCTAATTTAAAAAAAAAAAAATGAGAGAAAAGAAAAGAAAAAAAAGGAGGAAAATTATCATCTCTGGGAATTTTTTTTGTGAACATACAAAAATCGCTGACAACTAGTTGGGTATCTTTCTTTTACAGAGGATCACAGAAAAAAACCTCTCAATGCTCTTTTCCAATTTTCTCTTTTAGTCAAGTAGGGGTTCCATTCAAGAAGTTAAATTACATATCATTCTAATTATTTGATTATTCATTCAATTTGATATATGTTTTATTCCTCCATTCATTTACTCAATAAATATCTTTTTCAATATCTACTACTTTTCAGACACAAAGAAACACACATACACACACAGTTTCTCCCTAGTACCTAGAATTATATTCATTAAAGACCCTGCTCAGCTCTCACTCTCCATACATGACATGATACTCTATGTGGAAAACCCAAAAGACTCCAACCAAAAATTGCTAGAACTCAAATAGGAATTCAGCAACATGGCAGGATATAAAATCAATGCACAGAAATCAGTTATATTATATACATTAACAATGAGACAGAAGAAAGAAAAATTAAGGTATCTATTCCATTTACAATTGCAGCAAAAATCATAAGATACCTAGGAATAAACCTCATCAAAAAGGAAAAGAATCTGTACTCTGAAAACTATAGAACACTTATGAAAGAAATTGAGGAAGACACAAAAAGATGGAAAAACATTCCATGCTCATGGATTGAGAGAACAAATATTGTTAAACTGTCTATGTTACCTAGAGCAATCTATACATTCAATGCAATCCCTATCCAAATACCAACAACTTTTTTTACAGAGCTGGAACAAATAATCCTAAAATTTGTATGAAAAGACCCCAAATAGCCAGAGGAATGCTGAAAAAGAAAACCAAAGCTGGTGGCATCACAATTCGGATTTCAAGCTACATTATAAAGCTGTAATCATCAAGACAGTATGGTACTGGCACAAAAACAGACACATAGATCAAAGGAACAGAATAGAGACCCCAGAAATGGACCCTCAACTCTATGGTCAACTAATCTTTGACAACACAGGAAAGAATATCCAATGGAAAAAAAGGTAGTCTCTTTAACAAATTGTGTTGGGAAAATTGGACAGCCACATGCAGAAGAATGAAACTGGACCATTTTTTTGCACCATACAAAAAAAGAAACTCAAAATAGATGAAAGACCTAAATGTGAGACAGGAAGCCATCAAAATCCTAGAGGAGAACACAGGCAGAAACCTCTGTGACCTCGGCTGCAGCACCTTCTTGCTAGACACGTCTCCAAAGGCAAGGGAGACAAAAGCAAAAATGAACTTTTGAAACTTCATCAAGATAATAAGCTTTTGTGCAGCAAAGGAAACAGTCTACAAAACCAAAAGACAACCTACAGAAATGGAGAAGATATTTGTAAATGTCTTATCAGATAAAGGGCAGTATCCAAGATCTACAAAGAACTTATCAAACTCCATACCCAAAAAACAAATAATCCAGTCAAGAAATGGGTAGAACACATGAACAGACATTTCTCCAAAGAAGACATACAAATGGCAAACAGACATAGAAAAATGCTCAACATCACTCAGCATCAGGGAAGTACAAATCAAAACCACAAAGGGTACCACCTCACACCAGTCAGAATGGCTAAAATTAACAAGTCAGGAAACAACAAATGTTGACCAGGATGCGGAGAAAGGGGAACCCTCTTACACTGCTGGTGGGAATGCAAGCTGGTGCAGCCACTCTGGAAAACAGTGTGGAGTTTCCCCTAAAAGTGAAAAATAGAGCTACCCTATGACCCAGCAATTACACTACTAGGTATTTACCCCAAAGATACAGATGTAGTGAAAAGAAGGGGCACATGCACCCCAATATTCATAGCAGCAACGTCCACAATAGCCAAACTATAGAAAGAGCCCAGATGTACATCAACAGATGAATGGATAAAGAAGATGTGGTATATACACACACACACACACACACACACACACACACACACAATGGAATATTACTCAGCCATCAAAAAAATGAAATCTCACCATTTGCAATGACATGGATGGAACTAGAGGGTATTATGCTAAGAGAAATAAATCAATCAGAGAAAGACAATTATATGATTTCACTCATATGTGGGATTTAAAAAACAAAACAGAGGATCATAAGAGAAGGGAGGGAAAAATAAGACAAAAGCAGAGAGGGAGACAAACCATGAGACTCTTAACTATAGGGAACAAACTGAGGGTTGCTGGGGGGGAAATGGGTGGGGGTTGGGGTAACTGGGTATTAAGCATTAAGGAAGACACGTGATGTAATGAGCACTGGGTGCTATATGCAACTGATGAATCACTGAACTATACCTCTGAAATTTATATTACACTGTATGTTAAGTAACTGAATTTAAATAAAACAAAATTAAAAAATAAATAAATAATAAAATATTCTTTAAAAAAAAAAAGAAAGAAAAGACACTGCTCAGCTTCTAAATGCAACCTGCAGATAATCCAGAAAGTCCATCACTAAGTAAATTGGAAGAGGTGATAATACTAAGGCTGAGGCAGCCCCAGCTATTACCTTGTGTCCCTATGACCAAACTGAGCCACGTATTATAATTCTGGAAATAGGACCCTACAGTGAAAAGGGTCAACATACAGCTCTGACTGTACATATATCTTAGACTGAGTAGGCACAAAATGTTATGGCATCCCCTCTGCCCAACATCTAAACTCAGAGTGGTGTTTAAACCCTCGAAGAGCCAAAGCAATGGGCCATCTCTCCCCCAAATACACATATGCACATACACAATATTCTATATGATTTCATCTGTGGATACCCCAAAGCCTATCCATGGGCTGCTATAGTAAGATGTCAAAATGTGGAGAATTTTCTAAGTAGTTTTACACTGATTTCCATCATGTTAGGGAATTTAACTCATTTTTTAGTATTTTAAACATTTTAATAAATATTATTTTAGCATTAATATTTAGTAATTAGTATTTTAATTTAATATTTCAAGTATGGCAAAAACAAAACAAAACAAAACTCTGGGGTTGCATGAATTGTTGCATTGAGCATTTCTTTTAAAACCAGAATAAGTAAATTCTATATATGGGATGCACTAATATCTATTTCCCAATGCAGAAATTAAATAAAAAGACATGTTTCCTTTACAAGATAAACATATTCTTAAATAAGTTGGGTGAAAATGAACATTCATATGATATACTAAATTTTAACAATATTAGGGATCATTCTCAACCACAATGACTCTTCTAGCATTAGCAAAGCAAGATCTACTCTACTTTTTTCATTGTAAATCTGTATTTTGGGGGTCTTTTAGAGAAACTATAACAATAAACTACGACACATGTGTACATTCTGAATCATCTTGGAATTTCTTTTTTTTTTTTTTTTTTGACTATGGATACTCCGTAGACAAAAGGTTCCTGAGCAGTTAATTGATACCTAATCCCTCTGCCTTTGTGCATGGAGGCATGCAAAGTACTGTACTTAGAGAGTGCCTTATGAATGGCCTCGAGGCAGGAATTAAGCCAAGCTAGATTGGCTCTTTTTAAATAAAGTATGGTTGGAAAATGAAATATATAACATTCAAGCACATCAAGTTTTGCAGGAATTAAAACATGTATAGATACTCCTTCTACTTGTCCACATTGCCATTTGTGTCTCCTCCCCTCTCTGTCAACCACAACTGCAAAATACCAATTTTTAAAAATAATTTTATAACTAACTTAAGTTCTGCATGGCATATATCTAAGAATTAAAATAACCAAAACCAAGTACCAGGTCAGAAAATAGCCATCTCCTTTGACTGCCTTAGAATTCAGTCTGGGGACATGGGAGAATCTGCATAGTTTTTTTCTCATTTGCAGAACTACTGCCCAACATGAAAGCCTGCCGGGTAGAAAGCTAGACAGCTTCTGCAAACACGCACAGCCCCACGGAACATGCACAAAGGATTGATTCACATGCTCAACCAGGGGATAAAAACGATGCCTTGCCTGCTTGCAAGGGAACAAAAGGGAAATGCTGACAAGTTCATTGATAACTGCCAGGAGTTCAGCGGCAGGTACTAAAGTGCCCCAGGATCCTGGTGGGTGTCTCTGCGTTTTCATTGCAGGAACATTCAGATAGAGAGTTACGTGGTTAGGGCTGAGGAGCTGGCCTGCTGGAATCCTTCTCGTTGTGCCACCACCGGGAAAAATGACAAAACCGTGCTAGAGCCTGCATGCCTCTCCTCTTCCAATCTCAAGAACAGAAAGAGACCATCATCACATTTCTTGTCAGTGTGATTTATGAGGTCCCAAATATGAGAAGGGAAAGATCACTTCTGTGAGTTCTCTTTCTTTCTTGAACCAGAGTTTGCAGGCAAAGTAAACACAGACTGGCAGGGACTATGGATGGGTACAAAACACACTGGGATAAAAATGACAAACATACAGAGCCAGAGTTTGGTTTTGGACTCAAAGGCCAGTGGAAAAGGCCTCACAGTCAGCAGTTTGCATATAAAGATGCAAGCAGAAAAATGTCTAAGATTTGCTAATATATCAAAGTCTTAGGCTGTTCTAATTAGAAGAACCCTGTGCCAGTGTCCATTTAGTCCAAACTAAATGGACACACACACACACACACACACACACACACACACACACAGCCCAGGTTTAGCCGAACTGAGAAGGCTGAGGGAATAGTCTTTCATCAGACCGCCCTCATTTCTGACAAAACTACAAGTTCAAGGGGTTCCCCAAACCACCCTCAGTTTCAATAATTTGCTAGAAGAACTCACAGAATTCTCTGAAACCCGTTATACTCATAGTTGTGGCTTATTATGGCAAGGGATACAAGTTAACATCAGCCAAAGGAAGAGATGAATAGGTCAGCGACAGAGGGGCTCCAAACATGAAGCTTCAATCATCCCCTCCCCAGGAGTCCTGGGGTGGACATGTGACAATGCACAGAGCACTGCCAAGCAGAGAAGCTCACCTGAGCTTCAGTGTCCAGAATTTTTATTGTAACTTCATTACACTGGCATGATTAATTAATTGGTTGTCCATGTGGATGAACTAAGACTCCAGGTCAAGTGATACTGTATCACCCAAAACCCCCACCTTCAGTCACATTGCTGGTCTTTCTGATGTTACTAGCCCCACCCTCAACAAGGACATTCTGTCAGGTATGACATAGATTTCCTCCCCAAAAGCTGAGGGCAAAGGCCAAGCCATTATCTGGGCAAAACCCAATTCTTTACTACACACACACACATGCACACACACACCTTTTAGAAGTTCATTATTTCATGATACTGTGCACAATCTTCTCAAATTACTGGTTTATGAAGTGCCGTGATTATGCCCATGCTTGTCACATTACAAAAGGCTAAAAATTGGGCACTCAGCTTCAGTAGGATTTATTTCCCAACAGTTTATAAACAGAGATAGCCTTTGTTTTCAAGATTAACTAGGACTATATAAGACATCCATGACTGTGGCATAACAGTTCAGCTATCAAACAAACAACTCATCCACAGACCCAAGCTGCCGTGGTGAGAACCAGTGGAAAGGTTCCAGACAGTGATAAAGGCAGCAGCTCCACAGAAGAAAAATGACAGAGAGAAAGCTCCAGCAAGGAGTGAGAAGGAAAAATAGAAGCATCTAGATTTCCGTGTTCTGGTAATGGCAGACGACATTATTTGAGCAAGCCCTCCTAATGAAAACAAGTAAGCATGCTGCATAGAATTTTAAAAGGAAATCTTCAAAACAATGAAATGCTGACAATTTCATAGGGAATTATCAGGCCAAAGCAGAACGAAGAAATGAAGATTGATAGGCATGGCAGCTACTTTCACCTCATGGAGTTCTCCAATCTTAGGAAATCAGAATCTTTTCCTATTTCCTGGGGTGAGGTTAAGCGTCAAAGCCCAGAGATACATGGCAGGAAATCCGAGACCGCACACAGACAAAACTAAGATCCCCAAAGACTAATCCCTCAAGGGAAGGGTGAGCCAGAAACAAAGCAGTCAATGAAAAGTCTCAAGTCATCTGGTGGTTCAGAAAACATCAAGTCTGGATCTTGAATAGAGGTGATCCCATACTGGGATTACCCAAGTGCCTAGAAGATGCACATTCACATACTTTCTGAAAGGAGATACCTATATTCTAAACCTTCGACTATTATCACAAACATTTTTAAGTATAATCATCAGCACATAATCAAATATAACCAGAAAGACATGGGAAAGCAATGACAATTAGAAAATCAGCAAAATCAACAGACAACAGAAACGGGCACCTGCGTTGCTCAGTCAGTTAAGAGTCTGACTTTGGCTCAGGTCATGATCTCACCATCCTGGGATTGAGTCTCATCAGGCTCCACACTCAGTGAGGAGTCTGCTTCTCCTTCTTCCTCTCCCTCTGCCTCCCCCCACACCCTGCTCATGCATACTGTCTCTCTCTCAAATAAATAAATAAATAAAATCTTTAAAAAGGGAAACAAAACAAAAATAACCAGAAAGCACGGGAAAACAATGACAGAAAATCAGCAAAATCAACAGACAACAGAAACAAACCCACAAAGAGCTGTTTTTAGAACTATCAGAAAGACTATAAAATATCCATGTCACTATGTTTATATCATAGAGATAAACTTGAAATATCTCCAAGGTTCAGGAACCCATAAAAAATGATGTGGCAGATTTGGGAAAGGAAACTAACACTTGGGTTTGAATCTGCGATGCAGCACTTACTAGCTGAAGGGGCCTCTGGTTTCTCATGAGTGCGATGTAGACACTATTATCTGCTTCTAGAGCTGCTGTAAAGATTAAATGGGATAGCATGGACTCCAGCACAATACCTCGCCCATGTCATTTTCCTCTCTGGCCACCCCTTGGGAGAATACAGAATCCAACGTAAAAATATAGTTTGATGCGCCCTCTCCCCATCAACCCAGATATTTTGATGAAGTCAAAACGGGGTTTCAATGAGCATCTGGGACAATGTAAAAGGGGAAGAGGAGTCAGAAGGACAAACTTAAGTCTAAGAAAGTGTAAGGACAAAGGGAGAGGCACAAACTGCATAAATCTGAGGACAGGGCTCTTTACATCAGTTAACAAACTCCTTTCTTTTCTCCAGGGTGACATCTCAAAGTCACTGCCTGGCTTCCTGCCTCCCTGAGTCCCAGGAAGCAGTTCAGAGACCTCTACGACACTGAGTTTCAGATGTCCAAGCTCTCAAACTTCTGAGATGTTAGTTGAGTGGGTGCATCCTGGGCTTTACTTTGTGAGCAGCAAATCTGATCCCAGGTATGGAAAACACTAATAGAATGGGTCTGAGTCAAAATCCTTAAGTGGTATGTGGCTAAGTCAATGTCATAACAAGTCCAAAAGGCAGGATGCAAAACAAGCTCAGATTCAAAGTCATTGAAATAAAATGGGAACAGATCAAAGACAAAGACAGAAGTTGCAGAGCAGTCTTGGGGAGTGTCTGCAAAGGGTCATGGAGTATTTTCTATTTGCATTAACTTATTGCTGAATATGTGGTGTATAGAAGAACCCGGCTGATGAAAAAACATAGAGCCAAAGCAAACATCAGTATGATTACTAATCCAGCAGGGCACTGTTTCTCAAAGTGTTGGCTCTGACCACCTGAACCACTTGGAATTACCTAGGGCATAGCTAAAAAAAAGTTTGTTAACCCCACCCCAGATCTACTAAAATCAGAATCTTTTGGGTTGTGTTATAAGCTAAATTATGTCCCCTCAAAATCCAGATGTGGAAGCCCCAGCCCCTAGTACCTCAGCATATGACCTTATGTGGACATAAAGTCTTTAAAGAGGTGATTAAGTTAAAATGAAGTCCCCTAATCCAATGGGACTGGTGTCCTTCTAAGAAGAGAGAAGTCACCAGAGGTGTGTATGCACAGAAGAAAGACCAATGAGGACAGAGTGAGAAACTGGTTATCTGAAAGCCAAAAAGAGAAACCTCAGGAGAAATCAAAGTTGCTGACACCTCAATCTTACACTTCCAGCTTCCAGAACTATGAGAAAATAAATTACTGTTGTTTAAGCCACCCTGTCTGTGGCATTTTGTTATGGCAGCTCTTAGAAACTAGGTTGAGATCTGAGAATTTCTGTTTTTAATAAACAACCTGAGTGATTGTTACACTTAGTCAAGTTTGAGACTACTAAGCCTAGGATAAGCTCTAACAGTCCACTACAATTTTTTGAACAGAGGCATCCCTCTTGAGGTTATAAATGTAGATGAATCCCTCAGCCCCTCAACACTCATAGCCAGAGAAGCCCTATGCCAAGAGACACAGCAATGTGCAGGCCAGGTCACACCACCTTTCAGAAATAGGGGACCATAAAGAGACCAAGGTAGGAATCCTGCAAACTCAGGAGTGCCAAATGCCTGTCATCTGCCATTTAATCAAAGCCTCACCTTCATGAGACATCTTTCCAATTCACCATCTGTAACTGGATGATTGGTGGCTCCCTGTAAAGATCTATCCATCCAAAACCTGTGAATGTGACCTTATTTGGAAAAAGGGACTATGCAAACGCAGTTAATGATCTTGAGATGAGAGGGATGCCTGGCTGCCTTGGTCAGAAAAGCATGCGACTCTTGATCTCCAGGTCATGAGTTGAAGCCCCACATTGAGTGTGGAGATTAGTTAAATAAATAAAACTTAAAAAAAAAAAAAAATCTCAAGATGAGATCGTCCTGGATGATGGTGAGTCCAAAACACAATGACCAATGTCCTCAGAAGAGAAGAGAAGGGGAGAAGACACACAGGGAAGAAGGCAATGTGAAGACACAGGCAGAGATTGGAGTGCTATGTCTGGAAGCCAAGGAATGCCAAGACAGCCACCAGAAGTTGGTGGACAAACATGGCACAGATTCTCTCTCAGAGCCTCCAGAAGGAACCAATCCTACTGGCACCTTAATTTTGGATTTCTGGCCTCCAGGACTGTGAGAGAATAAATGTCTGTTGTTTTAAGCCACCAAGTTTGTAGTCATTTGTTACAGCAGCCACAGATCATGCACCATACATGCTTTTGTAGAGTAGTTGTCAACTGGGCTCCAAGTCCCAAACCACCCACCTGATTTTGCTGAAGGCTTGTGAGAATCTTTTCTCAAGGCCAAAGAGAGAGAAATCCTTCCCAGGACACAGTTTGAAGCAGATTTTCTGGTAATTGCCCCCACCAACCTTGCAAATACATTTCTCTGAGCTTAGTTGAATTGCATAGAGCACTACAGCTGGAGGACAGCTTTAGCTGGGTAAGAGTGCCTGCAAGGGAACTGGCACACTGTCTTTCCCTTTCTTTGGAAAAAATAAATTAAATAAAATAGAACAACATCAGGAAGATCTAAACATAGAAAATGCACACCAAGCCCCCCACCCCAACTCCAGGTGAATATCAGTGGCTGGACAGCATCTGTGAAAATGTCCAAATAATCCCAACACAGGAGGCCCCACCTGCACATGGGAACTCCTAGTAGCAAAACCTATGACTCTCTGAAAAGAGAACCTGAAAACCAAAGGCTAAGTTTTAAATATTTTATAGGAAAATGCCAATTAGCCAGAAATAAGCTGTAAAGATTTCTTAATTATCTGTATTGTTCCTATTACTTACGTTAGATTTGGGAGGAAAAAAACTGCAAATAGCAAGCAGTTGAAAGGTATAAAAAATATATTTTTATTTAGTTATAGAGCTGATCTAAGGATAGGTACACATTCAGTGTCACCTTCTATAATGTCTCCATCAATATTACTTTTACAGTTACCCCTGTGAAATAGAGAAGTTCTTATGAAAACCAAAGTTCTAAGCAAGTGAAACTCTCTTCTAGGGGCGCCCAGGTGGCTCAGTCAGTTAGGTGTCTGCCTTTGGCTCAGGTCATGATCCCAGGGTCCTGGGACCGAGCCCCGGGTCTGGCTCCCTGCTTCTCCCTCTGCCCCTCCCCCCACTCATTCTCTCTCAAATAAATAAATAAAATCTTAAAAAAAAAAAAAAAACAACTCTCTTCTACCAGAAATCCTTCCTTCCCCCTTTCCCTCTTCCTTTCTCCCCTTACTTTCCTTCTGGGACTTACTTTCCCCTTCTGTAAAATGGAAGCAACAGTATCTTTTTGCTAGGATTGCGGTATTAAATAAATTAATACATATAAAGCTCTATGAATAATGCCAAGTTTATAGTAAACACAACATATTCTACTTGTTGGTACAGTTGTTGTTGTTACTTCTCTCCGAGTCTGGAGGGGCGATGAATGAAACCTGTTTTATCTCTACCTCCCATCTGGCTTCAAACAGCTTTCAGAGGGTGTAGAGTCAGCAAAAAATGCTCAGTGCTGAGAACCAGAGAAATCAGGGCATCAAGGGAAAGAGCAGCATCTGGGCCAGGGTTTGTGCTCTGTGGGAAAGGGTCAGTTGTGGGTCATGAAAAATAAATCACTGAAGACAAAGACCTTAGGGGGAAGCTGCCGGGAACACCGGGTGCTGCTGAAGCCTCCCGGCCTCGGTGTGCTGGGAGGTGGGGACCGCATCACTCAGGGTTTCTGGGATCCTACGACAACAGCCACCCTACACTTATTAAATAAATATATATTGTGCTAGCACTGGGAATATAATGGAGAGCAAAATAAACAACCCCTCTTTTTGTAGAGCTTAACAGCGCATGCGGAAGACATATCTTAATCCAATTACCACCCTGTGATCCTTTAATTGCAATCCGTGAAGAGTATTATGGAAGGAAAGACATGGGAACTGTGAGCGAGAACAACATATCAGCTCACATATATTGAGCATTTAGGTACTGATTCAAGCATTTTGTGTACACATTAACTCATTTCCTCTTTACCGGAGACCTATGAGATAGACATTATCATTGTCCCCATTTTACAGATAAGGGAACTGATGCACGGAGAGGTGAGGTAAGATTTACAAAATTCATACAGCAAGTATGAGAGAGTTGGGGTTGGAACCCAAGCAAGATAACCACAGAGGCTGCATGCCGAGCCACAACACTCTACTGAGTCCTGCCTGACTTGTGCTGTGGTGGGAAGATCCAGCTCGGTTAGCAAGGGCGGGAGAACAGGGGGAATGCAGCAGTTTCCTGGAGCAAACGAGCTGAGAGCTCAGCATTCATTGGGGTTATCTACTGCCATCAGCCAGGGTTCTCTCGTAATTTAAGTAACAGAAACTGACCTTGACTGATGAAGCTTAAAAGGGTCAAGTTGGAGAAGTAGGCTCAAACAAAGATCTCAGGACAGGTGCCCAAAAACACAACTCAGAACTGGTGGATGGAGGAAGCTTCCTGAACTGCCACTGACCCAACGGGCACTAAGTCCTGCAGCGCATTGCTGCCGAGACCCGACCTTCCTGCAAGCAGAGAAGCCACTACTTCTGCACCAGAAGCTGGACCTGACGACCATTCTCAAAAGCTGGATGCACGTGCTGCTATCCTCACCAGCACACTAGGTTCTGCCTTCCCCAAGCTGTTCACTTTCAGATTATCTTCTCACATGGACAAGTCTGATGGGCAGAGACTAAATCACAGGTGTGTGCCCTTGCTCTGACAAAACCTGAGGAATGTCCTTCTCTACCTGGGCTAGACAAAACTCTTATATCTGGACATTCCTCAAGTGTAGCTGGGGTGTTCAACAAGGGCTAGGCAGCCAGAAAACATGACAGGTGTCCACTTCACTAGATGAACAAGGACAAGAGCAACCCGAGAAAAATGAACCACTATGTGAAAGATCAGGCGTGGGAAAGTTCACAGCGTATTTAAGGAACTCCAAGAAGGTGGTGGTTCAATGGATCATAAAGACTTATCAAGAATTCATAGAAATAGAGAGTAGAATGGTGGTTACCAAGGGCTGGGGCTGGGGGAAATGGGGAGAGGTTATTCAAAGGGTACAAATTTTCAGTTGTAAGATGAATAATTTGGGGGGATCTAATATACTATATGGTATTTATAGTTATTAGTTTGATAATTATACTGTATTATGGACTTGAAAGTTGCTAAGAGAGTATATTTTAAATTGTCTCACCACAAAAAAATAAATGGCTATGTGAGGTGATGGAGGGTGTTAGCTAATGCTACAGGGGGAAATCATTTCACAATATATAAATGTATCAAATCAACACACTGTACACCTTAAACTTATACAATGTTATATTTTAATTATATCTCAAAAAACCTGAGGGGGGAAAAAGAAAAAAGAATAGTGGAGAGAGAGCCATAAGGCAGGGGACATGCAGGTCCTTATAAAGATTTTAAGGATTTTGATCTTTATCCCAACCACATTAAAAGTCATTGAAGGAGTTTAAGCAAGGGAGTGACTTTAGCTAATTTGCATTTTTAGAAGATTACTGTGACCTCTATGGAGAATAAATGTGAGTGTAGCAAGAATGGAATCCAAGAGCATATTTAGGAGTGACTGCAGTAAAGCATGAGGGAGATGATGGGAGCTTGGTCTGGGGTGGTGTCAGGGAAGACGAGAGAGAATCAGATGGATTAAATAGATATTCAGATAAAATCAACTGGACTGAACAATTCACTGGAGATCAGTGGTGAAGGAGATAAGGTAGCAAAGATAACACGATTTAATAGATATCATTATCAGTCTCTGAGTTCGGGAATACTGGGCAAAGACAAGTTTTGGAGGAAAGGCAGAGAAGGTAATGAACCAAACTCTGGTTATGATGACTTTAGGTTTCTCTTTTTGATCTCCAAATGAAGAGTTGAAAAAACTCAAAGTAGAATCTGAGATGGAAATGTGAATTTTGGAGTCATCAAATAGTGGAGGTAATTGAAATCATGGTTGTCAAACACAATTTAGAGAATAAGAAAACAAGTTGTTGGTGCAAGCCTTATGGTATTCCAACATTTAAAAATAAGCTGGAAAAGGAAATTGAGGAGGAGGACCAGAAATATTCTATATCCTTGACCTGATATAACCATAGATGACACTTTCTGTGGACATAATTTGACCAGTCACACAGCTGAAGAGGGAGAATTTGGAAATGAACACTAAGGCTGTCTGACTCCAAAGCCCACAATGCTTCTAACAGAATAGCATGGAAAGATTGTAAATCTAAGACTGTGGGTGATACACAAGGGTCAAAGCCACTATGGGAACATAACCAGACCATGTGGAGAGCATAAAGTAGGTGGAGGTAGATAAGCACCTGTAACATCAATATCCTAAGAGCAAAAATCTAGTGCTTATAGTGTAAGGAAAATTCTCAAGTCTTCTCCACCCCTTTCAAAATCCCCTTCTATCACTCCAGGAAAGATTCAGGATCAAAACCAAAAAAACTTGCCCCCATTGAGAAAGAGTAGCACTCAATTTAGTGGACAGCAATTGGTCCAGGATTTGCTGGGATGATAGTTTTAAAGAGGATCAGGTTATGAAGCAATGACCTACATAGGTAGGGGTCTCTCTTTCATGCACTCTTGAAGTCAGAGTGGTTAAGATAGCATGGATTCTTTCCCCTTGGAACACACTTTGCCAAGGCACATACTTTGTTCAGAGTCTCTCTTTTTCCTATTTGACAACAGGCCCATAGCTTCTTGACTTGCTTAGGCCCAGGACAGAAGCAGGTAGGGAGAGTGGGGGAGGGAGGCACCCTCTCCTGTTATCTGCTGCTCTGGTCCTATTTCCTAGGGTATGAAATAGTGCTGTTGGTTTTTATCCTATTAGAAGGATAAGTTCAGAGACCCTAAGATGAATTTAGGAAAAATTGTGGGTTTTTAGTTTGTTTTAACTCTGGGCTTTAGACTAACTCTAACCTGTCTCTACCTGGGCAAAAAAACTATGCCATGTGATTCAGCCTAGCTCACTAAACTTCTGAAGAGAATGGAGGACCATAACCCAATTTAGATCATGAGTCCTCTTGTCAAATATCATATGGTGACTCCAAAATTTATATCTCCAGCTCCTTCATCTCCCTTACCTGCAAAATCTCTATATAATTGACTAATTGACATCTCCCCTTTCAGTCAAAATGACATTTAAACTTTAACATATATATTTGTACACTAATGTTCAAATCAGCATTATTCACAATAGCCGAAAGATGGAAATAACCCAATGTCCATCACTGGATGAATGGTTAAATGAAATGTGCTATATTCCTACAATGGAATATTATTTGGTATTAACAAAAGAATGAAGTTCTGATACATTCTACAATATGGATGAACCTTGAAGGCATTATGCTAAGTGAAATAAACTAAGCATGGAAGACACGTATTGTATGATTCCATTTATATGAGGTATATACAATGTCAAATTCACAGAGACAAAGTAGAATAGTAGTTACCAGGGATGGAGGGGAGGAGGCAATGGGGGGTCATTGTTTAATGGGCACAGTTTTAGTTTGGGGAAGATGAAAAAGTTCTAGAGATGGATGCAGGTGATGGTTGCACAACATGAATGTACTTACTTAGTGCCACTCACCTGTACACCTGAAAATGGTTAAAATGGTACATTTTATTTTTGTGCGGTCTAATTTTAAAATTTTAAAAACTGATTTTAAATCAATTTAAATAAATACAATGTAACATGTATAAAGTAGAACTCTTGCTTTTTAACCCATTCCTCAAAACTGCCCCCCACCCAGCTTTTCTAATCCTAGCAAATGGCACCATCTATCTAATTCTTGACACCAGGCACCTAGAGGTCATGCTCGATTCTCCTTTTGCTGTATTCTCTCCCACTGCCAGTCTGTAACTGGTTCTGCCTCCATCCCCCTCTCTATCCCTCTACACTACCACAGTAGCTTCCTTACTGGTCACCTGCCACAACTCCTATACACAATATAGCCAGAGAGTATAAATTTTTGAAAAACCAGTTTAGCTTATGTCCTTCCCTGCTTAACTTCCCCACTCAATGGTTTCCTATCTTACTTAGTGCAAAATTTGACATCCTTATATGACCTTTAAGGCTCTGTATGATCTGGCCTCTGCCTGGCTCCCCTCTGCCTTCTCCTTGCTGTCTTCTACCTCCATTGTCCAGACACACTGGGCTTCTTTCTCTTCTTGAAATGTGCTGAGTTCTTTTCCATTTCATGACCTTTACCCTGACTTTCATTCTGCTTGGATCACTCCTCTAGGTCCTCACTTTATGGCTCTTTATTGCCAATGGGTCTTAATTTAAATTCATCTCCGTAAGCTATCTTTTCTGATGCCCCAACTTAAAGTTTTATTCCCAACCACCCCATTGTCTCTCATATTATCCTGTACATATCTTCTCTGTGGCCCTTATCATTACGTGAAAATGTCTTATTCACGTATTTACTTATTTTTTATTGTCTATCTTCCCCAGAAGACTGAAAATCCCATGAGAAAAAGGGACATCTGTCTATTATCTTCAATATGCCCAACCCTGAGAACAGTACTTAGCACATAGTAGATGCTAAATAAACACTTGTTGAAGGAATGAAGAGAGGGAGGGAACAATATATGGAAGGAAGAGAGGAAAGAAGGAAGGAAGGAACGAAGGAACAAATGAACAAATGAAGGGGAAAAAGGAAGTCCTCTTAATATGATCTTAGTAAGACTCTGGTTGGACTATTACCATCTGGATATTAGAATCATAGCATCTTCAGGCTGAACAACCAAGATTCAATGGGTATTGATTACAAAATCCATTCCCAACACCTGAATCCCTGTTACTACGCTGCTGGCTGTCCCTATCCAGCCTCTGCTTCCAGTCCCAACCTGGTGATTCCAAGTCTCCATCCATTCAGACCTGAGATTCCTCATCACTTTCCGTTAGCCTCTTACTCTCTGACATTTCCCAAAAGCTTCTCCACCATCTCAGCTGCTGCTACCACACTTCACCTCTGATTCCTAATATTTCTCAAATAACTCTTTATTTGGACCTTAGTTGCATGTCTGGCATAGTCCTCTGGAGTGTTTGCCCTTCTTGAGAAATCTGGGAGCTCTCAACCCTCTTGAGCAATGTCACTCCACTCTCCTGGACACAGTATGAGTTTGAATGGTGGCTCTTGGTGCCAGAAATCCCCCAGGGTACCAGAGTAGAGCCCCAGGAGAAAACATTTCCCAACTTATAACTTTATCTGTAGGCCTGAGGCACGCACTTTGGAATAACTATCATTTTTTTAGTTCATAAGAATATTGATCTTCTGGATATAGAAAAAGTCCATCTCTAATAACTATAGCCATCTAAGAATAGCCCTCAAAGAAAGTTGCTGGTGCCCCAGATAGAAATATCAGAGTCCCACTTTTCTACACACAGGTGAAAGGCTAAGTTCTAGGTTCTATGGCTCTAGAAGTGGAAAAATAAGCGGTATGGCTGAATAAAAGTAGTATAACTGCCTGTGAGAACAACAACAACAACAAAACGTGTAGTTTTGCTCTGAAACTGATTTAGGGCTTTAGAACTATAATTTGTTAAACTGAATCCTGAACATATAGACTAATATTAATACTTCCTTCTTAGCTTCTTTATTTAATTCCTCCCTTATATCCACAAAACACTTCACTAAGCATCTACTAAACGCAAGTTATTGTTTTAGGCAGAGTGATTCTCATAGAGGAGAGGAAAATCTGATGTAGACCTTACCCTCAAGGTCAAGTAGTCAAGTAGAAGAGAAAAGCCTCCACATAGTTTCTCTGATTTGCACATTCACTGAACACCCTTAACTTCCCTTTTGTAACATCAATAAGACATGGAACTATTTGTTCATTTTCTGTCTTCTACTCCAGACTCTAAGCTCCACGAGGGCATTAAGCACATGGATCTTATCCTGGTGAAGGGTGGGTGTTTAATAGAATATTGCTTAAATGAATGAATGTTACAAATGTATACAGAATACTGAATACAATGTCACCAATAGAAGAACAGAGAAAAGGTGGTTCTCAAGAAGGCAAGATTATCTTCTTGACCACAGTAACAAAATTCAATTCCAAATTCCTCTTGTCCAAATAAAGAGAAAGAAATATCTTCTTCCAACCTGATCAAATCACTGCTCATTTTGCACTCTAGAATATTTCTGTGTGATCACAAGGACCATGTCTCTCATCAGTTACTGGAATTCATATATATATAATAAATGTTGAATAAATTATATTAAATGCCCCTCAAAAAGCCATTGTCAGAGGATTCAATGCCACCTTTAGCTAATGACAAAAGGAGAGTAAGCAAGCATTAGCATTATCCTCACCACAATAACACCACAAAAACACTTCAAGTGTTTGCATACAGTGGTCACTATAATGGCCTAGAGTCAGGAGATACAGGAAAGTGAGTAACAGAGAGTTGAGAAGAAGGAACAATGGCATCTCTTTAAACTGCTACTGTGTAAGTTTTCATATTGCTGGCACCAAGTTCAAGCCCAGGTGGGTACACCTCACCCAGACTGCCTGTGCTGGCCTGTTGTACAAGTCTCGCTAGTCTGCTTTTTAAGGACAAGGAAGGACACTGCTTGGTGATGTGGCCACAAGCTGTTCAGGGAAGAGACTTTGCTCAGCACATTTCAGCTACTGAGCAAGGCTGGACTAGTTTCACATAAAATAAATAATCATGCAAAAGCAGATTCGTTGTGATAGGGCTCTGACAACTGCTCTGAGAGGCAGATCCTTGCAAGCCCATCTTTCAACAATGAACTGACCCAAAGATCCAGGAAAGCTCCAGACAGGACCATATGGCCTGGAATAAAACATATTTCAAACTCTGTTTATTATGCATATCTTTCAAAGGTTCACTACTCTGTGATGAAACATTGCACCTGCAAAGCTTTAATAAGCTTCCCAAGCAAGTACAATTATAAAATCGCAGGCACCTGAAGAATTTGTCTTCTCTTACACTTAGCTATGCACTGCCCACCAATGACTGGTCTCATTCTTTTTAATTATATAGGTTTGCAGTATTTTGTAAGCTGTGATCAATACTTAGTCAGAAAATAGAACTCCTTATAGACCTCAGCATGAGGGCCATGAAATATCTCTCCTCCTAAATTTTAGGGACTCCAACATTATTGCATATAGAACCTTCCAGGATGCCTGAAAGGAATAGCAGCAGCTCAATCATGCAGCCCTGCAAAGACAAGAGAGCCTCTGACATGAATTTAGGTTGGGCTTCATTCATCAGCAGTGGCAGGGGTGGAAGGGGCATGAACAGTTTCCCCTCACAAGTGAGCTCTGTGACTCTACATCCAGTCCAAATATTTGAGAAGCACAGTTTGTTCATTATTCACTCAACAAATATTCGCTGAGCAGCAATTATGTAGACTATGTATAGACTCCAAACTAGGTGCGGTGATTCAGCAATAAACAGCACATAGTTTCTGCCCTCAGGAGTTGATGGTCTCATTGGGAAGACAGACTCAAAAAGAACTGATTTGGAAATACAAAAAGACACTAGAGGGACAAAAAAAAATGGGGTCATTTAACTCTCCTGGGAACTTCAGGTACAGCTTTCCAGGGAAATAGGCATCTGAATCAAAATTTGAAAGGTTAAGAATTCACTAGCTAGTTAAGTAAGAGAAGGTATGAGCCATATCAGTGTTGGAACTCTGCCCGCGTGTCAATTTTAATGGCCTGTCTCAAGACTACAAGCATTGTGATACAGTTTGGGGCCATGAGTTCTGTTTCTATCCTTGCCTCTAACCAGCTTATGCATTAACAAGACATGTATCTCTGAGATTGCTCATATGATCCAGTGATGGGTTTAGAACTGAAGATCTTTATAGGTCTATTGGCACTAAAATCCTTCTAAGGTTCTCTCCAAACTAAGGGTCTACATGAAATTTGGACCTTTCTTATTTCTTGACCCCAAAACAATGCACAGTGGTATATCTTGGGATTGAGAAGTAGATTTTACATAAGATAGCTTAGCCTAATCATTATGCAGTGTGATGGAGTGGCTGAGTCTTACTGCTAAGATCCTCTTACTCCTCTTGAACCTATGGCCTTGCATCAAAAGAGACTCTGGATTATATGATAGAAGGATAATATCAGACTCGGCCTTCAAGAACGTAGGACCAATAATAGTAGATGAAATAAAGACTTTGACTATGAAATTACATGTAGACCTAGAGACATAAGAAAAAAGTAATTGCTGCTTCCTAGAGGTACTGATGATGCCATCAGTAATATGCAAGAAGATGAGCTTTTTTTTGACCACAGGTTGTTATTTGGCAAGTGCACTGAGGGAATAAAAGAGAGGAACAGAAGGGAGAGAGTGAGGGAGAGAGGGGGAGGAATAAAGGAGAGAGGAGGCAAAGAGGGAGAGGGGAAGAGAGGGAGGAAGGCAGAAGAACATTTACTTACTATAATCAACAGTGTCCTTAAACTGTTTTTATCTCCAGGCTCTCAACAATGAATCACAGTACAAGCCAGGGCATTATCTTTCAAGGCTTTTTAGATTCAAGGAGAACAGCAGAGGATTACAAAGATAGCACCTGATACTTCCCAGGCGCACAGAAAAAGGGACAGCTATGATATATTGCTAAACACCATGTTGTTCACAGCGACCCTTCAAGACTGATGTTGTTATGTCCATTATATGGATAAAGAAAACGAAGTTCAGAGAAAGTTAAGTGTGTTCAAGTTGAGCAAGAGAACAGGTGACAGAAAAAGGATGAAGACCCAGCAGTCTGCCTCCAAAGTCCATGCTCTTTCCAAGACCCTATTTTGCCCTCTTCCTAAGTCATCTTCCTGAAACCCCTGCATAGGAGGTAGAGATTAGCCATTTTTGTCTCTGTCCAACCTATGCTTTGAAAGACTGTTGATCACAGCCATGTAGGTGGCCATAGCAGATGAAGTGTCAAAGGAATTCTGGACAGGTATCCTGACACTGAGAACGTCACTGACAGGTGCAGGTCCAACCAGTGTCTCTTTTTATTTGACCTCACTGCCTATCATATATCTGTTAGTCTTTTCTGGTTTGAGTATTAAAAAGACAAAAATATTCCTAAGAGGTGTCAGGAGAAAGGGAGAGAGAGTAGGGAATTGGAAACCTTTTGTTTTACTATGAACTATAGACAGAGAAAACCATCATTCAAAGAGAGAATGGAATCAACAGATTTTTGTTTTTCCTCCGGCTTATGGTAGAACTCTATATTCTTTGAACTTCATTATTTTTCTTGATAAATATTGACTTTGTTTGAATTTTAATAAATCCACTTTTTTATGAGCTACTTCACTGAGGTTCAGAAAAGCTACATACCACCTCTCCCACACAATTTTTCATGGACCACCTTGAAGAACAACTTTCTTGAATGAAAGATGGGGTGAATTTCCTCCTATTTTGAAGCTAAGACACTAGTAATTCACATTTGCTGCATGTTTACTGGATACCAAGCACTTAAGAGTTTTATATGCATATTTCATTTGCCCTTTGCAACAACAAGATAGATACTCTTATTATTCTAATCTTAAAGTGAGAAAAATGAGACTTAGGGAGGCTGTGTCATTTGTCCAAGGTCACGTATGTGATAATACATCTCAAATATGGTCTCCTTTGTAAACCTCTTGTAGAGTGGAGTGGATTAGCAACTTGGAAATGATTCTGGAAGGACAACTACATCATCTTATTTTTATTGGATATTTTTATAATATTATATTGAATATAATATTTATTCTTTCATTCAATTTTTTTTTTCCAAGCCACCAAAAATACAGAAACAAGTAGGATGAGATCAAAATCCCAAAGGGTTCCTCTGTCTTATAAAGAAAAAAGATACATAAGGGAGTAGTTATGAAACAATGTAATCAGAACAAATACTGCATGTCATGGGGCACAGAAGAGAAACTCCTGACTCAGCAAGCGTATTGAAGAAAGGAGACATCAGACCTTCTTTAGTGTAGATAATGCTAGAATAATCTTAAAGGGCAGATAGAAGATAATGAGGAAGAAAGGGCCAGAAAGCACAAGAAAAAGACAAGGACATGTTCTGAGAACTATATCTAATTTGATATGACACAAGCATTGATAAAGGCAAAAGGGCAAGAGTAACCCTGAGAAAGTGTGTAAAAAGTGTGTAAAAAGCCATGTCATGGGAGACCTTCCTTGCCATATGCTAATAAATTGGAATTTGATGCTGAAGGCAATGAGAAACCAGTTTTAAGAAGGGGAATAAGAAGACTGAGTTTGCATTTTAGAACAATGTTCCAGCAGACTGGAGACTGGAGTCAGGGAGGCCAGTTAGGAGGCTGCTGGAGCCTTATAGTTAAGGAAATTGCAGTGGGATAAGGAGGGACCAGATACTAGAGATATTAAGAATCAAATCTTATAGCCAACTAATTGGGAGGAAGAGTTTAATATGACTCCCACATTTATAGCTGTGTCTGTTGTGTTAATAAGAGAGAGAATTCAACAGAAGGATCATGTTTGGGGCATGAATAGTAATAATGAACAAGGGACTTTACAGTTTACAAATGAAATTTACAGATATGATTTTATTAGTGCTTTAAACAACCGTATGAGGGCTAGCCCCATATCAGAAGGGAGTCCTGAGCAGAGAGGCCAAGTGACTTGTTCAAGCTCCTACAAGTAGTAGAGGGAAGAACTAGAACTTAAACCCTTTCTAAATCCCATTTTCTTTCTACTATATAATCCAACACACATAATAATAGTAGCAGGGTAGTAATGATGATAGCTAATATGTGTTGAACCCAGGTTCTCTTCCAAGAACTTTATATTTATCAACCCAGTTGATTTCTCGCCACAACCACATCCAGTGGGCATTGTTGTCTCCATTTTACAGCTGAAGCAAATGGGGCGCAAAGAGGTGCCAGCAGTAAACTGTATCAGCTGGGGTATACCTGTCACCATTTCCCCTGTGGGGCAGATCCAAGCGCCATGGCAAGCAGAACCGCACAGCCATAAGTCAATGACATGACCCCTTGCATTCCTCACCAGACATCAGGTTTCTTTCAGAGCCTATGGTCTAGAGGAAAAATCCAGACCCAGGTCCTCATCGTTTTAACCCATATATGAAAGATGAGAACCATTTTCCCCCCAACCCCAATTCTTTGAGTTGGCGAGGATATCCAGGACCTCTTTGCTGGGCCTTCTGAGAGCTAGAGCCAGGCTCTGTTGATCCAGTTTGAGTTTTCAACAGGGAACCATTTTCCAACAGCATTAGTGTGCTGGGCTGTGCTGTCCTGGAGCGGGATAAACAACCTCAGGCTTGACTGCCCAGTGCATCAGGCTGTGGAAACAGCCCTCCGGAGGACACTACTCACCAAAAGCCCATTAGCCAATTACTCAGAGCCCGTTTAGTAAATGAGCTCTTTCTGTGTACTAATTGGAGCCCTGTAAAAGTAAATTTGCAGTGAGAAGCTAGCTCTCTGTGGTCAGATTCCTCTCTCTGGTGCACCTCAGAACCAGGGTCCTGGAGAGGCAGAATGGCCTAGGGGTATAGACTTTGGTGGTACAGCTGGTACTTAGCAGCTATGTGGACATCAGCATGTTATTCTGGCCTCAGTTTCTTCATCTGTGAAATGAGGATTATAGGGCCTATTTCATGGGATTTGGGGGACTCAGATAAGTAATACACCTATGCCCAGCACATAGGAGCTATTCAATAAACGTTACCTGGTATTGTTTACTGCCCTTGCATATTTATGTGGAACAAACCACCTTATTCCAAAGAATGTAATATAAAAAGGTGAGAGGAAGCAGTATAAATTTATTCAGGTTTGATTACTCAAGCTTCAGTAATATATTTACTCAGGGTATCTGTGATGTCTGCTACACTCCTTATTTGGCAATTAAGATATAGTTTACTGTTAGTTTGCATTACTATGTCACTAAGTGACTTTTCATATACCTAAGCATTAATTACCTCATCAGTTCGATTTCATGCTCCTTGAAGACAAGTTCCAGGTATCTACATGCACCCCAGTACCATCCAAACATTAAGTAGATATTTGTGTATTATTGATGTCCTTGAGTAAATTGTCATTCCTGATGACAAGTGAGTGAATATTGGTGTGTTACTACCTATGAATACTTAATTCTTCAAGACTGAAAGTTTCCAATGAATTTAATCTCTATTCATGATTTGGCGTCAAATTAGGCATACATAGTCAAACCCATAGGGCAAATAGTAATAAAATAAGCTAAGGCAAAAATTTACTCTACTCATGAATCATAGTTGTTTATTTTATGAGGACTTCAACACAAAGTTAAAGTAGATGAATACTAAAGCTTTCATTGTCTTAACTCCCCTGGAGCTGGGCAACAATTAGCCTAAGAAGTAGAATAGACTCTGGAAACTAAATTGAAGTTCTGCCTAAATTAACTGTTAATTGTCATGGAAGTTGTGCAAACTTGATCAAACAATCTCATTGTCTGCTAAATGTTAAGACCATTTTAGTATACGTGAAAATAATGTGCTTGGTATTACTGAAACCACATTAACCCAGCAGCCATTTCATGGGTTTGAGTACCTGATGATGATTTATTAAAAGTTATAGTTTTCAAGGTAAATATTGGAAATAATAACTTTGTAATGTGGTAAAAGCCAACTCTATTTAATCTTCTTAAATTTCATCCTTAAAAGCCTAAAAATAATATGTTAATTTGTTTAAAGGAAAAATAAGAAAAAACATGTCACGTCTTTCGTTAAGCATAGGTAACAGTTGAATGGAAAATCAGACAAACAGACTACCATTCAAACAGGCTTAGGTAAAGAGTTAAGTTACCCTTCATTATCAGGCTTCTACGGAAATAACTTTGTACTTAAAAAAAAAAGAAAAGAAAAGAAAACCCTGAAATAGCTTCCTTTCTTTAGCAGGGTCATTTTCCTGATTTCACAAGCCGAAGCAAATACAATGTGACTAGCTAATTCCCAGCTGCATAAAGATTTAAATCCATGTCTGAACACTGGACAATCAAATTATGTAGTAGTACAGTAACCAGAAATAAACTCAACACATAAATGCAGTTTATTCAGTATCATTAACACAAATAAAATTTACACCTACAGTCCTGTGCATTAAAAATAACTTTTCCCACATCAAATAGCAATATTTTGCTATGCCAATCAAATTAAACCACCAGAACCATACGGAAAGAAATCAATTCTATAACAAACCTTTGAAAAGTACGGCATTTATCATGTTCAAGACAGGTTAATTCCAGTTCTAAACAAACTTTATTCCAAAGAGGGGTTTTTGTTTTTGTTCTATTCTTTGCTGGAAATGTACTTAACACAAATATTCTGTCAATCTAACCACAAAATCCCTTTTCTTCCACCCTACGTGAACGAAAAAGAGAGAGAAAAATAACACACACACACACACACACACACACACAATCTTACCAGACCCAAATTTAACTGTATTGATTTTAGGCAAAGTGGGACTAAAATCCTATGCCAAGAATGAAAGTCTGAAAAATTCTGGTGAGAAATGTTTATTTCTGAGAAAAAGCCATGTCCCCTTGTTCCCTGTCAACAGCGCTTTGGAAACTAATTGTAAAATCACCTTAGGAAATGTACTTGACTAACGGGAGAGAACCTATCTTTAATGGCTTTTGGAGCTCTAAACTCCACAGAGCTCTACCGATGAAAACTGATAGCCTCAAGTAGAGCCCTAACCTGAACAATAACTGCATCATTCACACTACCTGAATCATATTCCTAAATTAGCAGCCTCTGCAGTCACCATTAGCTCATATTTGAAAGACATAGTCAGGACCAGTCTTCCAAATCATGTACCACAATAGCCTCATCTACAAGTTATGAGCAGATGAACAATACAAATGAGGCAAAAAGGAACAATGTCTGCTCTAAAGTGCATACAAAGTGGAATGGAAGGAACAGAAATGCATAGGGTGCACATTTTAGAGCAAAAAGAGACCTTACCAGTAACCTAGTCTGGTCTCGTAGCTTCCATCACATGAGAGAGTGTGGGAGTGGAAATGCGGAGTGCAAAAAGGTTTCCCTCTGGCAAAGAAAAAATGAACGCATGGTGCCAAATGCCTGTGGGGCTTTTCAGGGTTTGTGCAAGTACATGGTTGTTCTCCACGAAAATGGAAACAGTCTAAAGTACTGTGTCAAAATTAAGAGAGGACCGGCTTTTCAGCTGGAGATTTGAAATTTGCATTTAGTTAAAACCGGTGCCAGTGGACTGAAACACCAAAGTGAGTTTCTTTGTTTTGCCTTAATTTTACCATATGCATCCTAATGAATTCATCACACATTCACTTATTAAGTCAGCAAATATTTACGGACAGCTACCAAGTATCAGGCATGGCCCTGGCTGCCGGGGTATAGCAATGAACCAAGCACAGAAAGTCTCTGGGAGGGGGCAGTCAATAAACACGTGCAGACATGTATATACCAGGTGTTGGTGGATGACATAAAGAAAAAGAAATCAGGGTGAGAGCCAAGATTGTCAGAAGATGCTATTTTATGTAGAATGGTCAAGGCAGCCCTCACTGATAAAGTGACATTTGAGACAAGATGTACCAGAGAAAGGGAGCAAATCTTGAGAATATATCAGCTAAGCATTCCGGGCAGGGGAAGCAGCAAGTAAAAGCATTTTTGACACGTACAGGGAACAACAAGGAGGCCGGGCTAGATTTGAATGATCAGGAGTGAGTGGGATGTGGGGACGAGATCAGGTGGGGTCTTGTGGGCAGCTGTAAGGACTTTGGACTGCATGCAGAGTGAGATGGAGTCATTAGAGTGTTCTGAGCAAAGGAGTGGCATAATCTGACCTGGGTGACATGGAAAGAGTGGAGCACTAGGGAGCAAGCAAAGGGTACTTTAGAGAATTGCCACTAATTGGTAGCGGCCACTGCCCCACAGAACTTGTTCTTTCAAGACCTCAGCTCATCAACCACTACCACACCACTACCAACACCTCCACCCAACCCAGTAGGGCTAAGCAGAACCAGGAGGGGAGAGGGGTCACCTTATGAATGCACAGAGCAGCAAGCAGCCCCTCTTCTTAGACCTCTCCAACATCTCTTTCTGTAATACTGAGGGGACCCAAATATCCTCCCCACCTCTGCAAAGTCAGGGACTGTGATCATTTCTTGCCTGAAGTCCTGAGCAATGGGGTCCTCAGAGTGCCCAGTGTTGCAAATATGGGACCAAGGACAAGAGCAGGATGACCGAGGAATGACAGGCAGTGTTTGGGGGCAGCCTGTACACATACGGTTTACCAAAGCAAAGATTGAGAAAGCCCTTCTCGGTGAACCAGTGCCAGAAAATAGAGGGATTCCAGCACTTCCAAAAGGGTCACTCAGTGAAGGAGGGGACCCTGCAGCAAGAGGCCACACAGTAAGTGGCCTGTCCATGGCGTGGGCTAAAGCCGGCAGGAAGAGGTGGACACTGAGCCAGGTCTCCTGGACCAGCATACAGTGTAGGGCAAGTATGAAGAGAGCGCTCCCGTGAGCACCCTTAAGAGGTAACTGTGCCCTGCCACACAGAAGGGTGACAATCAGTTGATAAACGAAGGCAGACTAAAGGACTCTGAGAAATCCTGAAAAGCCCCTTACCCTGAAAGTATTGCTTTTTATGTGATAATAATAGTACTCTAGGGATATCTCATTGAGGAACTTGCAAATACAGTTTTCTCTGCATACAGTTCAAATTGTGAAAACACCCCAGTGAAAATTTTCTACATTAAAAAAACCACCACCATGAGAGAATGATTAAACAGAGCTTATATATATTCACCTTTTACAGAATTAAATTCAAAACAGTTCAACACAAAGTTTTAATGCTTCTCTCATAGAGTCGTATTCACTTGCTCTTGGGGGTTTTCTCCAAATTTTTGAAAAGGCAAAAATAACACTTTCAGAAATGGACTGTTTTTTTTTTTTTTAATCATATATATGATTAACCTAAGAAATACCCTCGTCTTTAGGAAAAGCATTAGAATGGTTCTAGGCTGCCTCTGCCTTTTTAACTATGATTTGATGAATAAGTCACTTCACTTTTAGAGATTAGGTCCTCATGGGTGAGCTGGGATGTAGAAAGTGTTCCTAATCTGCAGATCTACAGTCCTCTGGGGAGGGGTTCCTCCTAATATCACTTACCTCCCATCCTTTTACTACTGCAATGTAACCTGGAGCCCACTTGTGAAGTTCTCATGGGCATCTGTCAGTTTTGCCTACCTTGCATTTACTTTACCTCCCACCAACCACTGGTAAGAACACCCCAATTTTCATGGAGAAATCATTGTGCCCACAGTCAGTATATATACCTAGTTTGGATGGGACTGGCCACATCCCGTGAATCCAGGTGTTAACACCAAAACTATTTCTGGTCAATCAACATTTTCCAAAACTAAAGTCACAGTGATTGGTTCAAGGATGAACTCCTGATTCAAGTTGTCTAATCAGAGCTAAGTCAAGCATTGCCCAGAGAAGTAAGAGTAAGTTACTCTCTTCCCTCTGATCTTGATCCTAGAAGATATAAGCCTAAATCTGCCAGCAACTATCACAAAGTGAGAGTCTGAGAGTTGAAGAAAATCCAGATAAAAGCAGAATCAGGATATGGAGAAGAAATAGATCTCTTTAAACCACTAAATACAGTTAATTTGAAGAACTATCCTTGGATCTGTCACTTGAGCAATAAATTTCCTTATTTCTGTTTTTTGTAACTAAAACCAGTTTCTGTTACATTTTTTGTACCTGAAAGAGATGTGTCTGATACACATGGTCTACAAATTGAAGAATTTATTCAGGTTAATACATGGATGTACAAGTATTTCTATAACATATATAAATAATATGCTAAATAAAGTATAAATCAATGTAAAACTTTTCTAATTTTTATTAGGATTTTCTCAATCAATACATAGCAAAGGTACCGTAGAAAATTTCACCAGTCCGTTTAGGTTCTAAAATCCTATGATGTTTAAAAGCCTTTGACTTACATAAATCAAGGATACACCTGTGCACAAAATGGTACAGGGGACATTTGTCCACAGAGATTAATCAATAAGCAGCTGTGTACTTTTGCCTGATATTGTGAAATGTGATAACTTTTAGACAATGATGTTACATTGTGGGTTTTGTGGATTAGAGACATGGAAATAAGGTTGTGAATTCTGAGTAAGAACAAAAAAAAATTTAAATCCAAATGATGCCTTTTGTTTTGATCCTTCCTTTGGTGCCAGTGGAGATTTCACACTGGGTAATATAAATCACCAACGTGCTAATTAAGCTATGTTTCTCACTGTAAGGTCTTTCTGTGCTTCCCTCAAAGTGATAACAAATAGAACATCATCATTTTCCTTAGATCTGAGATCACAAAATGTCCATGAGCAATATACAGTTATAGTGATGCAACAGCCAGCAAAAAACAGGCTTTAAATATCACCCACCACAAAACTTGGAATACAAAATGTGAAATTTGCAGAGGTAGGACTAATGGGGTGATTTCTATTTTTCCAGGAACTGAACACCCAGTCCATGAACTGAGCACATATAATACTTAGAAAACAGTCCTAGAGAAAACTGACAGATATATAGGGCATTTTATCTTGTATTATGTGATTTGTAGAAGTAATCTCAACTGGAAGTACTTCAAAGGAAGGCATTAAACAAGTGTAAAATAACTAATCTACAAGTATTTATTAAGTGTTTGCTATGTAGCCAGGCAAATCCAAGGTGACTGAGGAGGAAATAAGAAAGTGCAATCTAAGGACCCTGTTGAGAGTAACTTGCTAACTATGTCCCCCTCTTTCAGCCTCATCCCCCCCACATGTTTCCAAGGCTAATTGATTCAAAGCACAGTATGACTCACTTCACTGTCCAGCTCAAGCATCTCCAGGGTCCTCTGCTGTCTACTAAATATATTCTGGATTCTCTTTGGTTGGCATGAACTAATCCCAACCTAATCTCCTAGCCTTACCCCCCAGTATTCCCCTTTGGGTGACATCAATACAGGCTCGCATTTTTATCTGAGAAGGAATTGGTTCTAGAATAGTTATGAGAATGCTAGCAACAATGATGACGGAGAGGAAAAAGATGAAGAGGAGGAAGAAGAAGAAGAGAATGGCATTTTTTGACTGGTTGCCTTGTGCTAAGTATTAGCCACTGTTCTAAGCATTTAATGGCGATAAGTCTCCTTATAACCCTATGAGGTAGATACTATTCTCATCCCCACTTCTTTCTGTTGAGGTGAACTTGACATAACATAGACTTAAGCATTTTAAAGTGAACAAACATTTAGTACATTTACAATATTGTGTAACCACTATCTCTATCTGGTTTCAAAATGTTTTCATCAGCCTAAGGAAACCCCACATTCGTTATTCAGTTGCTCCTCATTCTCCCCTCCTCTCAGTCCCTAGCAACCATCAATCTGCATTCTGTCTCTATATCATCTACATTTTTAAAGATTTTTTTTTTAACTTATTTATTTGAGAGAGAGAGAGAGGGAGAATGAGCAGTGGGGAGGGGTGGGGGGGTGAGAGATAGAGAGAATCAGGCTCCCCACAGAGATGCAGGGCTTGATCCCAGGACTGGGAGATCATGACCTGAGCCGAAAGTAGATGCTTTATTGACTGAGCCACCCAGGCGCCCCTCATCTACATTCTTAAAATGAGAAATTCAGTCTTAGAGAGGAGAGGCTACTGGTCCGAATTCTCACTGCAAGGAATAATGAAGCTGGAATCTGTCTCCTTCCCTAAAACAACTAAGCTATAAGGCTTTTGCAACACAATTACTTGAAGAATAAAGTTATCGTGAATACAGAGACTAGAAAGAGACTGAATGATATATGTTGGGGAACTCATAACTTTAAAATAAACTAGATCCCCCACTACCTGGGAGAAACAACATGCCAGCTCTCATTACCCTGAGAATCCCCCAAAATTCCTTTCTAGTCAGTGCTTGTTCCCACCATTTATGTATTAAATAATATGAATTGAACACCTACTATGAGCTCAGTGTGTAATTCTCAGCTATAAGCACAGTCCACTAAACTTTTTATGCCTTTAAATCTTCTCAAAAGGGACAAAGTTCAAAACAAAATATCTTTAAGCCCATACACGCCACACTTGGCAAAACGGGCCATTTTATTTCTTTCATGTTGGGTTCCAAGTTCTTTTGTAGAATATAGTATGACTATTATGTAATACCTTATAGAGAAGAGGTAAATAACCCAAACTACAATATGATATGCACACTGCAATATTATAATTACATAATACTATAAATTATGGTAATTTAACACAAATCCAAATATAATATTATTATACATAGGAAATCATACAAATTAACGTTAAAAGCATCATGTTCTAAGACATCTCACCTGACCCCTAGATGAACCACTACAGTGGCTGTCTGACTTAGGCCCCTAATCCCACCCCTGCTACTGGTATCAGCCCAGGTACACCTGAGACAGAAATACAGAACCAAAGGAGGAAGCTGGAGAGAGAGAGAATTAAGAAATTGGCTTGCATGATTGCGGGAACTAGGAAGTACAAAGTCTATAGGGCAGGCTAGGAACCCAGGAAAGAGTTAGATTGCAACTCAAGTCCCAAGACAGTCTGGAGGCAGAATTTCTTATTTTTTGAAGAACCTCAACCTTTTTCTCTTAATTCTTTCAACTGATTGGATTAGCCCCATCCCCATTATAGAAGGTAATCTGCTTTACTCAAAGTCTACTTATGTTAATCACAACTAAAAGATATCTTCGTAGCAACACCTACATTGGTGTCTGATCAAATTTCTGGCCACCATAGCCTACCAGGTTAACACATAAAATTAACCATCAAACGGTAGTTATGGACTAGATTTTGTTCTCCCCCCACCCCCAACTTATGTTGAAGCTCTAACCTGTGACTGTATTTGGAAACAGAGACTTTGAGGAGGTAATTAAGGTTACATGAGGTCATAAGGGTGGGGCCCTAATCCTATAAGACTGGTGTCCCTATAAGAGGCGGAAGAGACACCAGAGACCTCTCTTTTTCTCTCCCTCATGCACACAGAGGAAAGGCTATGTGAGCACACAGCAAGAAGGCAGCTATCTAGAAGCCAAGGTGAAAAGCCTCACAAGAAATTAACCCTGCTAGCACTTTGATCTTGGACATTAGCCTCTAGGCATGTAAGAAAAAAATTTCTGCTGTTTAAGTCACCCGGTCTGTGGAGTGATAGCCCTGACAGACTAATACACAACCTAAATCTCTTCCCAGTGGAGTATCCAGGGGTTCACTGAGAACACACACTGGACGCTGCTGTCCTCTGCACAAAACCTTCCAATGACTCCTACTGCAGTCAAAGTAGAAGCCAATACATTAAAGGCCTGCCCTGCCCTATGGGATCTGTTCACACAGGCTTCCTCTCTTTCTCAGTGACTTCTTTTCCTCACCCATGCTTTTCCATCCATGCTGCCCCTCCTTGCTATTCCTGGGCCATATCAGGTCAGATCCCAATTCACAGATTCTGTCCTGGAGCTTCCCTCTGCCCAGGAGCTTTTTGCCGAATGTTTGCACTCTTCACTCTAATTTCCTCTGAGTCAGTCCTCAAACAACCCCTACTTGGTGGTCCTTACACTGCAACCAGCCTTCACCTTCACTCCCAGTGTCACTCTGCTCCCAGTGTCTCCGGCCTCCATGTGCCCACTCCGCTTTATCAATCCTCTCAATCATCCCATGAAGAAAGTGCTGTTATTACCCCCATTTTATAGATAAAGAAACTGAGGAATAAATGGTGTAATTATCTTGCCCTTGCCTGTTAATCCCTGAAGAGAGTGACCAGGGTTGGAAACCAGGCTATCCTACCCTAACTCTACACCCTTCATCACTCAACTACTCTATCGCTGTTTTGGGGAGAAGGAAATGCCACTTTTTCCCCAGCTTTACTGAGCTATAATTGATAATATAACATTGTGTAACTTTAAGATGTACAATGTAATGAGTTGATGTAGGTATCTATTGGGAAATGTTGCCCTGGCAAACACTACTTTCAGAGTGAGATCAATGCATCGGACATAGGCCATACCCCAATGCCAGTGCATACTTTTTGCACGTCATTTCATTTAACTGCCAAACAATTTTGTGAAGTTGACATGGTTCCCTTTATACAAATGTGGAGACAGCTTTTTAGAAGAGATTAGGCAACACAGCAAATGAGAGAATTCGCATCTTCTTCCAAAATCTAGGTCTCCACTACTCTACGCTATTGCTAATCATCTACTGTGAAACTGTGTCCCGTAGGGTTAAGGAGATTGAAACTCGCAGAAAGTCTAAAGCTTGTTTTTCAGAGAACTGATTCCCCCTAACCAGCTACTGGGCCTTTTCAGACCCCACCAACAAATCCACTAGCTGTCTCTGCAGAAGCCTGGACTCAAGCTCAACTGATATGGTTCCAGCCTAGAAACAAGCAAGGTCCTGCAATCCTTACCAGAGATAACAAGTGCAAGACCCCATTCATTTTGTACCAGCTCTAGGAGCATGCCCATAGCCCCTTCTCCTTGTCCTAAAATAACCTCCTGACGTCACAGGCTGCATTTTGCCTCATTCTGATGTTTAGTCTCCACCCTAAAGTGAACATGGGATGCATGGTACATACGGCTTGCTTGATGCACATACTCCCCCCCCAACTTCACTCATGAATAATCTTAACTTTCCCTAGCCTTCTATCAAGATGTATGCAATCTCCACCCCTATGGTTATAAAAAACTTGTTCTCTCCCCCTTTGGGGATGCAGATTTGAGGCTTGCCCTCCCATCTTCTCATTTGGCTGCCTCTCAAATAAATACTTTCCTTGCTGTGTATCTGATGTCTCAGTGATTGGCTTTGCTGTGTGTCAGACAGATGGACTTGGGTTCAGTTACAGCTATGGATTATATGGGTATTACATAAATATGAATTTGGAATGGTTAGAGGTAAGACTCCCATATGAGTTGGGGCCTTCTCAAAGACAGAAATTAGTAGTTTGGGTGTATACTTGTATACAGGGGCTGATGGACATATGCTTTATAGGATCCATTCCTTGTGGTCAGAGCTAACCTTTACATAATCTACATATTTTGAGCTGAGGGATCCTAGAAAGTCTGTTACAATGCATGTAATTCCATCATTAAAAATGAAATCTTTGAGTTATGGCATTACTATACTCCACTAAACCTTTTAAAATTACAACAGAGTATTTTCTAAAACTCTTTCTTTTGTGACTAACAAAGACCCAGACCTAAACAATAAAGGGAATTTATAGACCTAGGTTGAGAGACAAGTCGGCCTAAGGTAAGGTTTGATCTAGCAGCTCAAATGATCTCCCCAAGGACCCAGGTTCTCTCCATCTGTCTGTTCTAACTTCTATGATATCTGCTTCAGTCTCAGGATTCCCTCAGAGCCCCTGAAGCTCCAGGCTCTCCCCTAGGGAATGCAACACAGTGTCCAGAGTCTCAGACTTCCCTTTCCCATACCACATGAGGAAGACCAAGTGTCTCCTTTCATAGCTCCAATGGAAGGGAGGAAAATAATCTTTGTGGAAAGGCCAACAAATGTCTTCTTGCATCTCTTTATCTCTGATTAGGTTATACCCATTTCTATGCTCCAATCAGAGTGTCTCAGGAATGAGATTCTCTGACTTGAACTAATTAGAGCTCTTCTTTGAAGCTAACGATGGAGCCATTCTCGCTGAAATTAGGTGGCTGAAATGGGGACCAAATGAATTGCTCGAAGGAAATGTGGGACGATGTTAGAAAAGCTACCACATGTCCACTAGAAAAGAGTAAGATATAAAACCATTTTAGGTTTTTAATACTTTATCAGGATATCGGTCTATCCACTGATTGCCAAGTGTGGCACCTGACCTGATACAAGACAATGAGCAGAAGAGTGTGCAGAGGATGTTAATGTGGGTGGGTGTTGGGGGGTGGCCTTTCATCTCCTGAAGCGAGAATTAGTAGAGCAGGCATATGCAAGAACTGGGACAACCTGAGGGGAATTGAGTGCCTTAGGTCACCCTTGAGTATCAGAAGTTATGAGGCGGAGAAAGAGGAGGAAGGCAGAGAGGTGCGAGAAAGAGGAAGAGGTTTTACCTACCTGACAACTTTGCCTTCTCTGGGAGGAATGAGCTGTAGGATGGGCAGGCTACAGAATGAAAAGAGATTCTGCAAAAACAAGCATACATTATAGAAATTCTCAGATGGGATGATCCTCCCGAGAATTTTGTTATATCCTAGCTAATTAGCCAAGGAGATAATTCATTTTACTCTTGAGAATCCTGTTTTCCCTGAGGAGGGGATATATTCAAGGTCTGCAAAAAAAAAAGAGTCCCAGACTACTGTGAGTGTTGCTAAATACCAAACATTCCTTCTCCCTGGCTGGAGCCCAGCAAGGACAAAGCAAAGACAAAAGATCTGGCTTTGGGAGTAACCACTCCCCCCACACTTTGCTCCACCTCCATCCTTCTGATCCTCCTCTCCCCTCCCCTAGCATTTAGGCCTGGAGATAGCTTACAGCCCGGGAATGCAAATCCTGGAGAGAATTCCTTTTGTTACTGCCAAAATACACAGGAGGGAGAATCAGGCAGTATGACGTGGGCGCAACACAAGGGAACAAAAGGCATGCCCAGTGCTCAGTGAATTAGAAGAGCCTTACTGTGTAAAAATGGGTGATAGCATCACAGACCTGTACCCCTGAAACAAAAAATACATTATATGTTAATAATAAAAAAGAAAAATGGGTGATAGCTGACAACTGCAGAGATGCTCTTAAGTAACACAGTTTTCCCCAGTACAGAACAAAGCTGACCAGAGTCAAAATGAAGGTGTGGTTACACCTAAAATCAGGATGTAGCAAGAGAAAGAAGTTCAGCCGTGGAAACATAGGAGTTGGACAGAATTCTGGACCAAATGTGTGCTCAGCACATCCAGGGACTAAATGCCCTAGACAACGAGTACAGTTTTTTGTGCCCTCCTTGGAGGAATGGTATTAGATTAGAGGTGGGTGCATCAGGCTACAAGATGCTCTTAGTCCTTGCCATGCCTTGATCACCTAGCCAGATTTTAAGATTTTCTTCTGTTTCACTTACAGCTTTCTTCCAGAAAGAGAATGTGTTGATTAATTGCTACAAATATCTTATGTCCTTGACAGTTGTATTTCAAGTCATAACTTAATAAATTGGCATTTGGGTTTATATATCAGTGTCTTGCAAGTTGCTAGATACGTGTCTATTACATGAGAAACTGATATACTCTGGGAATGCTGACAACACTTCATTTTCTGAACAAGCACAGCTGAAGAGCAGAGCCATCACTGGCTAGGATAATGTCCTCGGAAAGGCCTTGCCCAACTGCCTGGATGGACTCTCTAGGTGTCGTCCCTTTTGCTCATGCCTTTGAACCACAACAGCAATGCAGGGTGGTCAGCAAGATCAACTTCATTCCAAAAGATCAGCCTCCACTGTAATTAGAAGCTTGGGAGAGACCTTTATGTGTTGAAATTTTAGGGCCACTTCATTCAAATAGTAAAAAGTCAAAACACCATACAGGATTTAAGAGCTGTAGTGAGTCCTCATTTTACAAGTGATGACAAAGAGTCTCAAAGAAGTCAAGCAACTCATTTAGGGTCACATGTTTTTGACAAAAACAGGACCCAGGAGTCTTGGTTTAAGTCTTCTTCCACTGTACCACAATGGTCCCTAAAGACCATCAAAGTTATCGCCATAGCCACAAAAAGCCATCTTTTGCATTCATAGTTGTTATTAAGTGAATTAAATTTGTAAATATAGCCAATTCCAGTCTATGTCCTCCCTCCACCAAAAAGTATAGATATTTTTCATTGCATTTCAAAGGTAAAATGCTCTGACTAGTATGTAATCAAATTATAATTACCCTGATGGGTCTTTCTTGTCCTTATTATAATGATCCTAAGACTTCATATCAAATTTCAATATAGATAAAGTGAAATACTAATTTAGGAAGTTGTCAGCTCAACATGAGTTCTCATTTTTACATGACACACAGTAAGTTGCTGATAATGTCACAGACATTCAAGTGTTAATTTTGGTATCAGGAGATTATACTGTTTGGCTACTTGAAGAACTGGCATGTATCCTTTTATTGGGTAAAGAAAATTACACAGCCCACAGTATTTTCCTTTTTTGTCCTGGCTGATGGGTGACTCAACAGTAAACGTAATGCTCAATCACAGGAATTATTCTAGACATGTTTTGGGATATTTGCATGCTTCACTCTGAGCCAGCCATACTGGGCTCAAGCCACCTTCAGGCAGAGCTGCCCAGGAAGAAACTATGTAGGGATGATGAAGAGTGGAGAGTCTGGTAATGGGTAACCTATGCTACATCTGGGATGAACTAACTAAAATCTTAGCAAGATAAACATCCAGAAAATTAGAACAAATAGTGTATCGGACTAGAGAGAGAAACCACAGACAATAAAATAGGAGTGAAACACATGTTAGCTAAAGATAATGAAATCTAAAGAAGAAAGGGGCTAACCAGGACAAAAATCCTGTGAATTCAGTATAACTACTATGTTTGTGAGTGTCTTGATTGGTTTCCCAGGTTAGATTCCTAGAGTTGTTTTCCTTTAGTTTGGCACCTTTGTTACTAATCCGTCTAATTAAACATGTTAATTTTGTTTTAAGCCATGTCTATTCCTATATGAAAGCAAGTAGAGTCTAAAATATGTGGATGGGCTATCAGTGACCTTTCTTTAAAAATCTTCACTCTAGGCAGTCATGTGCCTGGAGTGTCAAGGAACAGCAAGAAGGCAAGTATGGCTGGAGTAGAATGAGGCAGAGAGAATAATAGCAGAGAAGATCTAAGAGTTTGAAAAAGAAAGGTTTTCACTATTATGCTGTGTGAAATGGAAAGCCATTAAAGAGCTCTAAGCAGGATATTTATATGATCTGACTTATGTTTTTTGTTTGTTTTGTTTTGTTTTGTTTTAAAGATTTTATTTATTTATTTGACAGAGAGAGACACAGTGAGAGAGGGAACACAAGCAGGGGCAGAGGGAGAGGGAGAAGCAGGCTTCCTGCGGAGCAGGGAGCCCGATGTGGGGCTTGATCCCAGGACCCTGAGATCATGACCTGAGCCGAAGGCAAATGCTTAATGACTGAGCCACCCAGGTGCCCCGATCTGACTTATGTTTTAAGAGGATAACTTTGGCTGCTGTATGATAGAGAAATGGGGAACAAGTTAAGAGCCTGTGTCCAGGAAAATATGATGGCACCTCACACCTAGGTATTTGTAGATAAAAGAGAGAGGGGAGACAGAAGAAAGAGAAAAGACAAAATAGGTTTTGGTATCAAGTCATTGTAAGTATGGAATTGCCATGGAATGAGATACTGTGCCAATGCATAGGACATACAGAGGATGAACAGGACACGGTGGCTCTGAGAAGTCACAGTCTAGACAAGGAGATGGACGAGAAGCAGGATATTAATAAAAGCAAGTTACGTTTCTTATACGCTCACTTTGTACCAGGCACTGAACTAAATATTCTACAAACACAACATAACTCAGTCCTCATAATGACTTGATGTGGTTGATACAATTAGCCCTACTTTACTGAAAGAAAACTAAAGCTCAGCAGAGTAAAAGGACTTGCCCAAGATCTAGGAGCTGAGAGATAGAGAACTGGTTTGAACTCATGTCTGTCTAACCTCAAACTTACACTCTTAACTACTATATTTTAGTCTACCTCTAGCTCAACTTAATCTGAGGAAGTAAGGTGGGCAGGATATATGGAGCATGCCCATGAGTACAGGGAGCAGTTTACCTATGACAGAATGATTGCACGATCACTTTTAATCCATAAAACAAGAAGGATGGACTCAATGATTTCCATGGTTCCTCTCAGCCCTAAAAGCCTATAATTTTAAAACATGGTGATGCTTCTTTTCACTAAAGTGAAAGTCATTTTTACTCCTTAAGACTGAATAGCATAAAACACAATTCTCTTATTTACACAAAGCTATTCCAAGCCAGGCTGAATTGATCCTCAAGCCTTATACTTTGCCCATTTTGAAATAGAAAGGGCATTAAGGGTAAAAAAAAAAAAAAAAAAGCAGTGAACATAGAAGGGTAAATGAGGAAAAGGAAAAGGCACATCAAGGAAGTAAAAGCATAGTCATAAATAAGCAAGGGAAATAAAAAGGAGGTTTGGAAAATTGTCATGTTCCAGAAAACTGAAGCATTTTTACATCTTTTATACAGAGACACCTTGGTTATTGATGAAAAAATTCAGTGACAACTAAAAAAGAACCCTGCATGTAAACAGAAACTTTAATTTTCATAGTCTTTCTTGTTCCAAATCCTAGTTTGTAATATCACACCTTCAATTTATCACAATAGCAAAATCATGAGAACATATTTTCACCCAGAGAGGACATAAATCATGTATAGCCAGAAAAAGATAATGCAATATAGTTATGTTTGCCTCTGATTTGGGATATGTCTGTGAGATTAAAGCAAAATTTGGCCTAGATTTAAGGACTCAAAAAAACAACTTTGGTTTAATTAGGATGTAACAAGCAGTGTGTTTTTCTTCATCATCATCACTAAATTTACAGTGGGCTTCCATCATGTATGTATCTCTGCAGCAGTGTGCAGCTATGGGCATGTCACTTGGTTTGCTGATGTTGGAGGCAAAGTTACAGTGAAATGGTCACAAGGTGTTCCATTACCATGAAAAGGAAAGGAAAAGCTCTGAACTCTAGTTTTTAAACCATGCTTCATGGAACCAGAGCATCCTAGTCCTTTTCTCTGTCTCTCACTTCATCCTCCTTTAGATGGCTCCATATGATGTCATTTACGTAATGACACCTCAAATTTTCATTTGAAGCTTTTAAAAATGTGTAAAACTGCATCTAAGATTATAATGAATGGGTTAGATGTTTAAAGATATAAATAAAATTGAAGACTTTGCCCCGTATATTAGAATCAGTATTGTTTCTAAGTACTTTCTGGGGATTGATAGGGGAAATGACATTCATTTATTATAATGGCTATTATTTTCTTAAAACACATGCTAAACAGGAAAACTGCAAGAGGATGTTCAAATAACATAAACAGACAGCTCACAGAAGAAATTCAAATAACTGATAATAAAACATTTGGTCTTCTCTGAAATTAAATTAAATATAAATGAAAACAAAAACACATGCAGATAGATAGATAGATAGACCGATCTCATGTCAAATTAGCAGTGTGTTGCATGTATGTGCCTGTTTTAAAGACAGTACTCAGTATTGGTGAAGATGTGACTAAATAGGTATCCTAACAAGAATTAAGGAAAAAAAGTTAATTTTTAGAAATCAATTTGAAAATATATAATGAAACACATTAAAGTGCATAATTTTGACCCAGTAATTTTCTATCTAGAACTGTATCCTAAAGACATAAACAGAAGCTGGGTATAAAAGATATTCTCCAATAAATAAATAAACTAAATTAAAATTAAAATTAAAGGTATTCTCCAAAGATTTATCATGATTTTAGATAAGCTGCAGTGTGAGCACATACATCTAATTCTCCCAATCCTCATATTCCTATAGAATATTTCAAAATACACATATTAGTGATTCTCGGCATTTTCTGTACATGAGAATCTCCTGGGGAACTTGTAAAATCCCCATTGCCCAGGCCACACCCTGGACACTTCAATTAGAATCTCTCCATTGCAGCATTATTCACAACAGCCAAGACATGGAAACAACCTAAGTGTCCATCTATAGATGAATGGATAAAGAAGATGTGGTATACATATATAACGAAATATCATTCAGCTCTGAGAAAAAAATGAAACCCTGACAATTGCAACAACATGGATGGACTTCAGGGCATTATGCTAAGTGAGATAAGTCAGACAAAGAAAAACAAATATTGTATGATCTCACTTATATGTGGAACCTAAAAAAAGCCAAACTCATAGAAAACAATAGAATGGTGGTTGCCAGGACATGTGGGGTGAGGGGAATGGGGAGATGTTGGTCAGAGGGCACAAACTTGTAGTTACAAGATAAGTAAGTTCTAGGGATCTAATGCATAGCATGATGACCATATAAACAATACTGTATTACATACTTGAAAGTTCCTAAGAGTAGAACTTAAATGTTCTCACCTAAAAAAAAAAAAAAAAAGTAATTACATGAGTTGATGGAGGTGTTAATTAACCCTATCGTGGTGATCATTTCATAATATATACATACATCTAATCATCACCTTGTGCACCTTACAATTATACAATGTTATACATCAATTACACCTCAATAAAGTCAGAAAAAATAAATTAGAATCACTATATGAGATAAGGATGTTAACTAAAAAAAAAAAAAAGATTATTTTCACTGGGGGTGGAATCCAGGTGTCAGTATTTGTTAAATCTCACTAGTGTTACAGGCAAGATTAAGAAGCAGTGCTCCAAATCTTTGCTCTCAAGAGAGCAAAAACTAGACTATTAAAAAGGAGTGATGTAGGGGTGCCTGGGTGGCTCAGTCGGTTAAGCATCTGCTTTCAGCTTGGGTCCTGATCTCAGGGTCCTGGGATGGAGCTCCCCACTCAGTGGACGGTCCGCTGCTCTCTCTCCCTCTGCCTGCGCCTCTCCCCAACTCGTGTTCTCTTTCTCTCTCTCTCTCTCAAATAAATAAATAAAATCTTTAAAAAAAAAAAAAAGGAGTGATATAGGAGCAATGTTTTCTCCCTGGTGAGAATATGCAAACTTCCATTTTAATATTTTTAATTTCCCAATTTTTTTGCTTTTCCAGCTAAGATCCTTTAAAAATCCTTGCATACAATACTAAATGAACACTCTAGGCCCTGCTGGCAAATCATTCTTAGTGACTTTAAAGCAATGGCTTGGGAAAGCTGTCTCCCTCATGAGCTCCTTCTGTACTATATCCCTTATGCAGAATACATTAATCTGAACTACATTTGGAGAACATATTTTTAATCTGGATTAATTTTAAGGTCAACAAATGAAAAGAAAGCACATACAAAGAGACTTTGGCCAATGGAAGAAGTAACGAAGTCCCCAGACTATATAGCAAAGGAATATTTTTTAAGGACTGTTCAAGTGTCTTGTATATTTACTAATATAGTATGAAATCAAACATTAAATATCTGGGGCTGTAAATCTACTCAGGGTCAAGGTGGCTCCCAATGTTCTGTTAAATAGCCTAAGGAAGCATATTAATCCCTCAGATCACTGTGATAGCGGGTGGATCAGTGACTACAGCAGATATTACCTACATTAATGAGGTTCCAACACACTTGTTTCTGAAGTGTGTGAAAGAGAGAGAGGCCATATCCATGTGACAGCTGATGTAGGAAAAGACGTTAGGGTTCAGAGGCGATGGCCAAGAAAGAATTCTTGAGACGTCTTTGGTGCAAAAAGGTGGTTTTATGAAAGCACGGGGACAGGACCCGTGGGCCGAAGGAGCTGCACTGGGGTCATGAGGAGTGGCCCGTTATATACTTTCAAGTTGGGAGGGGGTTAAGGATAGGGTTAAGTCTCCCAGGTATTTTGGAAAAAAGGTTTCCAGGATCCTGAGGGGGCTAACTATTGTTAGGAAAGGTCATTTATTACTGTTTAGTAAAAACTCAGTCATGAGACCCTTCAGATGTATAACAGTGGGTCCTATGCTTCAGGGACGATTGCCAACATGTATCCTAAGGCGTAGAGATAAGGGAAGTTTCCAAAGGAATTTTGATATGTTAAAGTAGGCTTACCGGATCCTGGGGGTTGGGCCAAGATTGCCTTTTGCCCTTAGCAAAGTATTAACACCGAGGCAGCTGCGTCCCTGGAGGAATGTCACTCTGCCTGTTTCACAGACTTGTCAATGAGCTGTAGATAGTAAGGAAATTTAATAATTTTTCTTCTGACTTTGTTTCCCACATCAACAGCCAACTTCATGTTACTGACAGAGGCCAGAGAATTCAAACCAAAATGTTAGGTCATTATGTGATATCCAGATGAAACCACCCAAACTGTTCCATTCAGACGTTTATTTATTAATGTTCTCTACTGTGTGGAAGGAGGTTTCCAAGTCAAACACTTTGTGATTGATTGGGGCACATCTGACTTTAAAGAATTAAGTGTGCTTACCTATAATTCCGTAAAGTCTCTACTTTATAATTCATGTTTTTGTCATCAGTGAAAATCACAGAGATCCAATTCTAATGCAAAAATATTTATCTTGACAAAGTTTGATTAAATAAAGCCAACACATGTCATCCTGAGAATTCCTATTAAACTTTCAAAACCAGAAGAGAAGTGAGCCAAAGAAAAGAAACTTGCCTATGCTAGAATCTTTTATGTCACAAAAGCAAAGCCAGAGCTCCAACTGGGGGACAAAAGTAGGACTTGGCTATGAAGTGGTATTCTGCACCATGTCCGTACTGCTGGGCATAAGGTTAAGTGTGACCAGTAGGTTGGCGATGTTCTGGGACTTCATAACTTCAGACTGCTCTAATGTGAAGGATGTGAGAATTACATTAGGGCCTTGGCTAAAACTCCCTGAAATTCACAGAATTTAGGATTGGAAGATGATCATGTCCAGACAGCAGCTGTGCTTTATATATTTCTGTATCCTCCATGGATGCAAGTGCACTGTGGGTACTCAATAAATATTAGGTGATTGCACACACTTGTGGAATGACCCTCCCACATGGGGCAGACAACCTCTCAACAGCGTCTTTGACAGATGGGCATCTGGCATCTGCTTCCACGCCATCTATTGACAAGTATCCAATGATCTCCTGAGGACGTTCATTCCCTTATTCAGCCCCACTAATTGTTAGAAAGCTCTGTCTTATGTTAAACTGAAACTTGCTTTCATGTAATGGGCCCCCACTGGCCTGAGTTCTGCCCTCGCCAACAACACAAAATGAATCTTTTTAGTCTTGTACCTGATAGTTCTTTAACAGTTTAACAAAAACTAAAAGCCCTCTCCCTGTTATGAGATCATCCTAGACATTATCTTCTGGGTATGATTTAGATTGTTAATGTTAATGCTCAATGGTGCCAAGGATGGAAGATAATATTCCAGACAAAATTAAGAGTGATGCTGTTATACCTTATAATCAGGAGATCTGACACTGTGAATACAAGTAAGGCAGATTTTTAAACAACTACAACACATATGTTTGTTTCCATGAAGCATATTCAATAATGTATACCAGGCTTCCAGTCTTGACTCCTTCCAAATTTCGTTTCTGAACCAGGAATCTGATCATGTCACTTCCTTGCCTAATATTCTTCAATGATTCCCATGACTTTCATTCAATCAACAAAAGTTAATATTGAGTTCCTATTATGTGCCAGGAACTATGCTATGTCCTGGGGGTGGGGGCAGGGGCAGAAATGATCAGGGAAGCATGGTCCCTTCTCTCATCAAGTTTATAGTCTATGGAGATGTGTCAGGAAACCATTAAACAACTAAGAAATACAATTTTGGATAAAGAAAACAGGTAGAAACTGATTGGAAATGAAGGTCATACATTAGTCAGATCCTCAGGGAAAGCCTCTGTGAGGAGGTGAAATTTAAGCTAAGGCCTGTTTGATGAAAATAAACAAACCACCATAAAAGTAGCAGCAAGCTTGTTTTTGTGCTCTCCCCTAATGAGCTTTTTGTCATCTGCAAATTGGAAACGCATTCCCTCAACTCTTTACCCAAATCATTGATGAAAATGTTGCCTGGGACAGGGTCAAGAAGGGAAGTTTAGGCACCTAAGGGAGTTTCCTGCTAGACTGTCTCATGCAACGTCTAATTGCAAGGACTTTGCAAAGCAAATAATAGGCTTTTAAGATTTCAAAAGCAGGGTAGAGTTTGTCCCCTACCAAATTCCCATAGACAACAGAGGGGACATTGCACTGCCTCTTGTGGGGTTGTTTTCCTCTCCAGCAAAGCCACCTAAGGAGTACCAAAGGAACTTTCCATGAACACATTTCAATGTATTGGCACTTGTAGTGCTAGCCTCAGTGGGAGGCTCACAGCATGGCACCTCAGCCCAATGCCATTCAAGCTTCCTTACCCAGAGCAAAGACATATATGTCTCCCTGGACAGCTTGCCTTCTCCAGTAGCATACTGTTGAGTTAGCAGATAACGTCTGGTAGGAGCCTGTGCTGTATACGTGTCTACATAGGAGGAGCTTGAGGGACGTGTTCTGGACAACAACACCTCCATACAGTATCACTTGACCCTGCCTCTGGTCCTCTGTGACCTGGAAAAGAAAGGAAGCCTACACATCTTCCCTGTGTTCCTCATTTGCAACGTATTATCTCTGAAGAAGACACATTTTTTTTCCCAACCCCTGCCTTTAGCTGGAAAGATCTCATGTGAATTCTAAGCACAAATCTTTGATTTAGATTACAGTTGCTAACCTGTTAAGCACGCTCATTCACCCAAACTCTTGATATCCTGCGGGTTTTCTTAGTTTGGGTCCCCTGCATACAGGGTGACTGCTCTGATCATGCAAGTTCTACTTTGAGAAAGTATGGAGGACACCCTTGAAATAAAGTGATTATAGATTTGCTTAGTCTTTGCGACCATTTCCCAGAAAATGTAGTGTTTTAAGGAAAGGGAACCTCATTCTAAATGGTACAAAGACACCAGGTGGGCTAGCTGAAGGCCTGCTTCATAAACTCCCATGTAAGAAATGCCTTTCAAACATGAGCTACTCAAGGATATTCAGTGCAGCACTGTTTGTAAAAGTGAAAAAAAAAAAAAATTGTCCATCATCTGGACTCCAAATATCTGTCACAGGAGAACAGAAAAAAAAATATGTGAACATATCAGAATACCATAGATCCATTAAAAAGAATGAGTTAAAGCTAAAAGTATAAACATGGTAAATCTTAAAGAATGTATTGTTGAAAATGGATAAGTATATTGTGAAGCGATTATGTAAATGGTATAACGCACAAAACAATATACAAATGGGTTATGGATACATACATTTGTAGCAAGATGCATATCTAGTGCACAAGCAGACACACATCAACTTCAGGACCTGGGTTATCCAAGGTCAGGGAGGGAGCAAAGGAGATTTGGACAGGAAGGGTACAAAGGGGTTTCACCAGGGTCAATTTTATTTATTTTATTTATTTTTTTAATGTAAAATACATGTGGCAAAATATGAACATTTGTTAAATCTGGGTCACAGTTACATGGATACCTGTATTTTTCTGTATGTTTGAAATAACTTTTTTTTAAGTGAAAGAGAAAGGCAGTTAAGCTTCATTTCCCCAAAGGAGCTACTATGTTGCTTCCCCTCTGATAATGAGATCCCTATTATTCAGCGGCTTTCCAATTTTTCTTCTTTTAGCAACAGAGTCTTCCTTTCAAATGAAAAATTTTATGGATTCCTAATATATACAATGAATAAAAACTGAGGTGCCCTGGAGCCCCACTTTCTCACCCTCCCTCTATACAAACTTACAGTCCCCAAAGATATCTCCATGGAACCCCAGACTACTCCACAGAGCACAACTTGAAATCACAGATGTAACTTTTGGTGAGTCCCCTTTGACCTGGATGCCAGGACGCTTCGAGCTAGTTTCCAAGCTTTATGTCAACAATCTATGGTCAGAATGTTTGCATTCTTCCCCTTTTCCCTCCTTCTTCAGCTTTATTAGCTGGTATTTCTTTTTATCTAGAGCCTGAATATAATAAAATGGCCAATCTTCAATAATTGACAAAAATTAATACTTCTCAACAAGTTTAAACTGGCATTTCTTAACTCTCCTTTCTACCATTATTCTCAATAACAGATTTAACAGTGCTTGTGTTAACCAAAAGATATTTTAAAAAATAGAAACACGAAAAGAAGAGAATTTTTTCAAGAAGCAAATCTCCCTTAAATAAAAGGAAAGTAATAAAAGACTTCGGGTGAATGCAATTACACATATTTATAAGAGAATACAGCATTAGTAATGTCAAAAGTCAACAAAATAAGATACATCATATAAACACCCTTCAACTACTGACCAACACAAATATTTAATATGACATTTTTGTGACTAAAGATGTATCAGTACGGAAAGCTAGTAAAGATATTTAAACTTCAATTTTGTTAATGTCCTTAAGTTTTAGCATTATATTTATATTAACATATATTCATTTGTTCTGCCACATGGTCTTATACTATACTTAGGAAAATGTCACATTTTGTTAAAGAAGCCTATTCAATAAAATATTGCAATTGACCATTCTGATATACCAAAGTTCAAACCCATGGTTCCCAAACAATTCAAAATAGCCCTATAATGCAAATATAGTTTGTTAAACATGAAACATATTTGTGGTAGCTAAATAGATGTAAGTTTGGTGTAGCTAAAGAAACAGTGATGGTGATACCATTGAGTTGCTGGCTTTCAATATATGTCTATATAATGAGAAAAAATCACTTTGGGGTAAAATTACACACAATAGCATGAAACTTACCTTATCAAATGAAGGACAGCTACCTAGTGAGTTGAGTCTCAGAGAAATCACAGGATTATAGTAGAATGCTAATCGTTGCTTTCTGGCTATGCACCCAGGCTTCCTACCCTTACCTAGTGCTCGCCCTGACATTACCAAGGAAGACTTCTACATTTTGACAGGAGCACCCTAGCCAATCCTGCCTTCACACCAGGGCCAAGAGTTGCCTGGTCTTGGAAAGCAAAATGAAATCTTCACCAGTTATTTTTCCCTTGGTCTTGCTCTCCCTTTAAGGGGGACAATCAGCCTCCTTCTACTGCCACTGTTGAACTCATGAAGCAAGTGCTGAGGATGTCAGCTGGGATGTGAAGGACATCATGGAAGAGAAGACTGTTGTGTTGGAAGAGGGATTTCAGGGCAAGGCAGGGATTTAAAGGCAGGCAGAATGAGGCCAGACAGAGGGAAACCAATGAATATTATGTCCTATGGTGATCAATTAAACAACTAAAGTCAATCAGCTTGCCTGAAAATGAACCATATTAACTGAGATCACAAAGGGACAATAATAGTGATAATTTTTTGAGGAGACTATTTTTAACTCAAGTCAGTTGTTAAGCCATCTTTTAAAGCAGTATATGACCTTATTTGGGGCGGGGGGGTCAGATGAGGGGGAGAGAACGTGGGAAGTTCAAAAGACCACAGAAATGATAAAATGCATGGTGAAGTTTTCATCAGGAAGGTTATAAAGCCTAAAAAGCCCAATGAAAATAAGTCTCAAACATGATTGGATAAGAGTAAAGGTTGATGAAACACCAAGATAGATTGATTACTAATGTCAGTTGTGATGTCCATCTCTAGAAATCCATAGGAAAAGAACAGACAACCCTCAAGGCTAGATTTAGTTACTCATCTGCACAAAATCAGATGGGATGACCAACATTATGACCTTGTGATAAAAAATATGCACACAGGGCCTTGTATAGAGTATTATTTAAGGATCTTTAAGGACTAATTCTAGAATTTCCAACAGGCAAGAAGTCAACACATTGGGTCTGAGAATTGATATCAGACCCGTGTGAAGCGAATGCATCTGGCAAATGCCCAGTTTATCTGTAGGGCAGAATTTGAGTTCCAACAACATACAATAAACTCTTTATTAGTCTGACAGTCAGGAAATAGAGTGCTCCAGCTAATCAAATATTTTTTGTTAATTGTTACCACATGCAGAAGGATTACAAATTTTTAAAGAATGAGAATAAATTAAAATACACTTAACACTGAAACTAAACTGATTATAATTTAATCTTTCTCTAATTATTCAGAATGCATTTCAGGGTCATCAAGAGAAGCATAAATTATCAGTGCTTGATGACTGTGCAGGAAGTCACAGTTTTTCTAAAATCCTGGTTAATATATGCTGGGTAACAAAGAATTCACTGCAATAGTTATCATTTGGGGGATTTATACGCTAGGCATTTTTCTAGGATATGAAGTATGTCATTAATCCTCACCAAAAATAAAATTTCACAAATGATGAACTGATACTCATAGAGTCAGGATAACAGGTCCAAGGTTACACAGCACGAAAGGGTGTCAGAGCCAGGTTTTGAATGCAGAACTATTTGTCTTTAAAGAATATGCTCTTTCGGGGCTCCTGGGTGGCTCAGTCGTTAAGCGTCTGCCTTTAGCTCAGGTCCTGATCCCAGGGTCCTGGGATCGAGCCCCGCATTGGGCTCTCTGCTCGGCGGGAAGCCTGCTTCTCCCTCTCCCACTCCCCCTGCTTGTGTTCCCTCTCTACCTGTGTCTCTCTCTATCAAATAAATAAATAAATAAAATCTTTAAAAAAAAAAAAGAATATGCTCTTTCACTGTGTCAAATATGCAAATCCTTGTTGTATAGAAGTATTCATAAAAAGTGCTGCCTGTCTGTACAAAACTTACTCACAATGGGTCACGCCGTTTGTTCTCCCAGAAATGCTGAAGGATATTTCTGAGTCACTCTTGACATTACTATCATACATTCATGAGGGCAGCAAACTTTGGCCATGAAATATTTTTGAAGTTTCTTTTTTAAATGAAAGGCCAACTGTTCATTCAAAGGATCAACAACATAGACTGAACATCTTTGGAAGAATAACGTTTTAAGAAGACTAAATCAGCATGGCCTCAGCCACAGAACAAAATGATCTACCAATAAAGGTATACACACTTCATATACACTCATGTACTCCCATTTTATTCAGTGATCTAATTTTTGTGTTATTTTGCTTATTTTTTTTAAAGATTTTATTTATTTGACAGAGAGAGACACAGCAAGAAGAGAGAACACAAGCAGAGGGAGTGGGAGAGGGAGAAGCAGGCTTCCTGCAGAGCAGGGAGCCCGATGTGGGGCTCAATCCCAGGACCCTGGGATCATGACCTGAGCTGAAGGCAGACGCTTAACGACTGAGCCACCCAGATGCCCCGTTTTTGCTTATTTTTAACTATAAAACATATCTGACTTGATTATTAGTCATGAAACAATGTGGCCATTTAAAATTATTGAAGACTTTAGGCTGGGTTTAAACCCACTAAAGAAATGAATTCCACTTGTTAGGGGAGAAAAAGTTATTGCACCAACAGATGGAAGGCATCCCTCCTCCCATCATCTACATTTTGTCCCAAGCTCATTAATGTTTTCACTTGAAACATTTATGGCTTCTTGTTCACTTTCACTCACCAGCGCCAATTAAAATTCTTCAAGGTTCAAATGCCTTTTCTCCTTCCACCCATGATGGTTTCACTTATCTCTAAAGCAGGCGTGATTCCTATAATGGAATTTCACAAACAAGGGGGGAAATGTGGCTGAACTTTAGAATGGTACAAAATAATCTCAGGCCATGATACTGTTTCATTAGCTAATCTCATTCACACACAGGAGACTTTGCTGTTGCTGAGATGACCCTATTCAGGGAGACAGGCCTCCTTCTCCCTCCTCTGCACATAGCATTTCCAGATAAGCCTCAAGAATTTCTTTCTATTCTGAAAGAAACTACTTTCATCTCCAGCACCAGGCTGATATTTTCATTGTATTGAAGAAAATCCTACCTAAACAGTAACTTGGGGTAAAAGGAACCCTGATTGGAGTAAACTCTGTGTTCAAAAGTTCCAAATAGAAGAGGAGATTTCCCAGCTATGAAGTCTCTCTGCAGAATTATGGTGGGAAGGTAATTTTGAAAATGGCTGCAACCTTATCCTCTTTCTAATTCAGGATCTCGCCCAGACACAAAAGTTTCATGCTCAAGTCAAATTTAAGGAAAGTGAGAAATCACTGCACTGCCTGACTGAATTAAATTATGCATTTATGGCGAAGCTTAACTGTCTTAAAACTTGATAGATTAGGTGGGGCTTGCCATGATCATGTTTTGAAAGGTGATTCTACTACTTGTGATTGTTACTGCCGTGCACTTGTTCAGCTGGGGATTTTATTCTAATGCTCTGGACTGATTTGTTCATTCTATTTCCTCTCTGAGATTTTATGTTCTCTACAGTAACTTTGTTAAACTTGAATCTGGGTGACCCTTCTGACTCTGAACTCCAAGGGATAACTTTCTCAGGGCAGGAAAAGTAAGGTTCATTTTCAATATGAGTGAATAGAAGAGGAAACTCCCAGACTGAAGGTCAAGAAAATGTTACCTGGAACCTGAATCAATATCGATAGAAACAGTTCATTGAAGAGTAAGGTCTTATTTTATGTTCAGCTAAGAGAGGTGTTCACATTTCAAATTAAGGAGCTAAATGAGAAGAATGAAGAAAGTTAAAAAAAGAAGATGTTAATTATAATTCCATAGACTTAATTTTATAGCCTAAGAAATTATTGAGAGTTCTAATAAAATATGATCCTTGACATACCTGAGTCGAAAGGATATTTAGAGGGTCACAAAATTCTTAAACTGGAAGGATGCCAAAAGAATAGCTAGTTCAACCCTTTTCTTTTTCTAATGAAGGAACTGAGGCACAGAGGAGTTAAGTGTATTTATATACAGAGTTTAAAAACCTTCAGCATAGATTTCAATTACTGTCTCAGCAAAACCAAATTTAGTATCAAAAGAGTATAATTAGCACCTATGCATAATACCGAAGAATGAAAATTATTCTCATAATAGCAAAAACAATCCACTATTTCTTTAAATAAGCAAAATGGTGGTATAAATCTAATATTTTGTTCAAATTCCCAGGAGTTATTCAGTTTTCCTGTTTGTTTAGACTCAATTTCCTAATCAACCATTACGCATTTACCGACTGGCTACTGAATGCTAAGTATATAGCTCAAAACACTTCAAAATTGAATTCTGGTCAAATTTTGTCATTCAAAAATGGTAAATAAAATCTTTATACACAATGATCCTGTCTATGAGTGCTTGTACATTTATATAACTTCCATTTCTTCTGAAGACGGTTTTCCTCCTTACTTCCAAGGATTATAATGGGTCTTCAAGACTCAAAATATCTCTCAACTCCCATCTATTCAACTGTCTTTTTTTTTTTTAAGATTTTATTTATTTATTTGACAGAGAGAGACACAGCGAGAGAGGGAACACAAGCGGGGGGGTGGGCAAGGGAGAAGAAGGCTTCCGGCTGAGCAGGAAGCCCAACTCAGGGCTCGAACCCAGGACTCTGGGATCATGACCTGAGCCGAAGGCAGACACTTAACGACCGAGCCACCCAGGCGCCCCTATTCAACTGTCTTATTCAACCTGCACTTAACTGCAACAAGGCTGCAATTGCACAAGGAGCCCATGAATCAGTTATGGCACCAATTTTTAATGTCCTTATTCATAAAATCGCTGATTTTCTTCTACACAGAGGCAGGCCTGCTATTGAAAAAATAATACAGGATGTAGTTAACCAGTTATTCACCCAATCTGGGAGGGCTGACACACACAATATTTACGTCACTATAGAGCGACTGACCAGCATAAGTAACATCAAAGTTATAAATAGGTAAGACAAGAGCACAGAGAGAAAGGTTATGAAACTGTGAAATTAGCACTGCTTATAGTCTAATTACCAACACTGCAAATGCAGACACTCATTTCTTTTGTGCACCCAGAGCTAATCCTCACTGATGAACTCACAAGACCTTGATTTACAAAACATAATGTCAATGTATTAATTTATAATGGGGAATATTCCTTTCTTTCTTTTTTTTTTTTTTTTTTTTTTTTTTTAAAGATTTTATTTATTTATTTGACAGAGAGAGAGACAGCGAGAGAGGGAACACAAGCAGGGGGAGTGGGAAAGGGAGAAGCAGGCTTCCTGCCGAGCCGGGAGCCCGATGTGGGACTCGATCCCGGGACCCCAGAATCATGACCTGAGCCGAAGGCAGTCGCTTAACCAACTGAGCCACCCAGGCGCCCCGGGAATATTCCTTTCTAAGCCCTGGGAAACTCATGTGAAGCTTCCTGAGTAGAAATGGCTAACACCTGGCCATCCACTTCTCCCTATTCTTTCCATGAACCCACAGGTATCCAATAGAATCTTTATTAAGACCATTATTAATTTTATTAACACTCCTGCCAATCACACTAAGATAAATTTTACTAGCCTTGTTCCAAAGCAGTGCCTTTTCATTCTCAAGATAACTAAAGGTAGGTAGTAATCAGGTAGTAATCAGGTTATTTCGGAGATCAGGAAATAAGAGCTAATGTAAGCAGATGCTTGAGGACCACTTCACCTTGGCCCCGGGGAAAACCTGAGAAGTTCACCTTCTCTCAATTCCAACAGCTCTCTCATCACCTGAATATTCCACCATTGCGCTCTCCTGAAACAGGTTAAAAAAAATCATTATCTCTTTAAACCCATGTTTTAATTTCCTTTGGATATATACCCAGAAGTGGAATTGCTTCATCATATGCTAGTCTATTTGTAATTTTTTGAGGAACCTCCCTACTGTTTTCCATAATGGCTGAACCAACTTGCATTCTTGCCAACAGTGCATAAGAGTTCTATTATCTCTACATCCTTGCCAAGATGACAGCCAACAGATAAGCACTCCTATGTTTATTGCAGCATTACTCCCAATAACCTAAGATATGGACACAATCTAAGTGTCCACCAACAGATGAATGGATAAAGAGGGTGGTGTGTGTGTGTGTATGTGTGTGTGTACAATGAAATATTATTCTGCCAAATCTTGCCATCTGCCACAACAGGGATGGAACTTGAGGGCATTATGCTAAGTGAAATAAATCAGAGAAAGATAACTACTGTATGATATCACTTATATGTGGAATCAAAAAAGGCCAAACTCATAAAAACAGAACAGAATGGTGGTCACCAGTGGGTGGAGGGTGAGCGAATTGGGGATATGTTGTTTAAAAGTACAAACTGGGAATTCATAATAAATAAGTTCTGGAGAGCTAATGCACACCAGAGTGATTATAGCCAACAATACTGTATTATAAACTTCAAAGTTGCTAAGAAACTAAATCTCAATTGTACCCAGCACAAAAAAAGAAATAATTATGTAACATAATAGCAAACACTATGGTGGGAATCATATTACAATATATAAATACATCAAATTAACATGTTGTACACTTCAAACTTACAAAATATTATATGTCAAATATATTTCATTTGAAAATCATTATCAAATCCTTCCTCTTTTTTTCACCTTTTTCAAGATTCCACTGAGTCTACCCTTCATATTGGAAAAGTAGATTTTCTCCAGATAAATTATGCCTCAATTATTTTACAGGTCTCTTTTACAGTTATAAAAATAAAACTGAGCTTCTGTTTGCTGCCACATCACACAAAAACTACTGGACAGATTGTCATAAAAAATGGAGAAGGTAAGTTTGAGATAATCTGAATATTTTTTAGAAGGCTTTACAGTAGTCTTAAAATTCACCAGGCCTGAGGTAGTGGGGAACCTTAAGTAATTATCCCCTCAGAGCAGGTGGAGCTGAATTAAAAAGAAGCTCAAAGGAATGACCATCTGTAGGGGCACAGCATAAGTATTAGAACGCTACTGAAGGAGAAGATAAAGAGTGGTTGCCAGTCACAAAGCACAAGGGCAGATTCTCTGAGTTGTGATTGAGCTGCTTCTCACTTGGGCAACTCCATGGAGCCTATTCCCATGAAGCAGATGCATCAGGTTCTGTTTCTTTTTTTTTTTTTAAGATTTTATTTATTTATTTGACAGAGAGAGACGCAGCGAGAGAGGGAACACAAGCAGGAGGAGTGGGAGAGGGAGAAGCAGGCTTCCCGCTGAGCAGGGAGCCCGATGCGGGGCTCGATCCCAGGATCCTGGGATCATGACCCGAGCCGAAGGCAGACACTTAACGACTGAGCCACCCAGGTGCCCCAGGTTCTGTTTCTAAGAGGGTGTATCTGCTAAATGGTCAATGTCCCTAATCATATCAGTATGTGCCTCACCCGGGTAAGCCTGGCCACGTAGCTTAACAACCACCACATGTGTGTGTGTGGTTCTGAGTGTGTGTGTGTGTGTGTGTGTGTGTGAGATTCTGTGTTACAACCCGCACCCAGGTAAGCCTGGCCAAGTAGCTTAACAACCACCATGTGTGTGTGTGTGGTTCTGAGTGTGTGTGTGTGTGTGTGTGTGTGTGTGAGAGAGAGAGAGAGAGAGAGAGAGAGAGAGAGAGTTCTGAGTGTTACCAAGCTCTACACCAGTCATTTGGTCATAGCACGTGTTCTCTAAAACCCCTAAACAATTAAACCATCACAGCAGTTTAGCAATGTGCAGAAAAATAAAACCATAGAATCTGGGAATTGCAGATGTTGAAAGCAACTGGATAATGAGCACCAATCCCTTCTCTTTACAGTGGAGAATACTGAGGTCCAGAGTGTGGGTTTTGGCCAGAGTGACAGATGTCCTTACAAGTGTAAAGTAAATGTGTCAATATGAATAAAATATCTAATAGTTTAAGGTATTCAGAGCACATAGGGACATAAATTGTCTCATTTTATTTCACAACTGACTTTGGGTTAGGCAGAATAGTAATTAGCATTAGTCCCATTTAACAGGTAAGGAAGATGACATTCAGAGTCCTAATGATAACTGGCCCAAAGGCACATTACTAGAACACAGGACTTTGTCTTCACTCTCCAAGCCCTGCAGACTTTTTACTCTGCCATGCTTTATATGAATAGAACGTAAAGGTAAGTGTGCCACTGAACAGAAGTAGGGGAGAAAAAAGTCAGGGAAGGTCATCTGGCATCTCTCTGTTTAAGGTGAACTCTGTAATCTCTGGCTGTCTGAGTTTGTCTGTGGTCTGTGTAGGTTGGTGGACCACAAATATATTGAAAATTGTTTTGTTCATGACTTTTCAAATTCCACAGGTCTGCACACTAGCACACACTAACAATTCTTGTGCACAGCCTTCTAATCTTCTTTCTTCTCTATTCCGACCTTGACTAGCTGTCATCCAGTTCAGCCAGAAGCAACAGTACCCAGTGGATCTGATATCCCACCCCACATGTATCCAAAACTGTGAGCTGTCTGTGAGCTATGAGATGAACTGCTTCATTGGGGCTAAGTTGACAAAGGTTTACTTTAAGAAGCAATAAAGCAATAGATAGGGAGTGGAAATCTATATTCAGGTACTTGGGTCTCGATTCTGAGCTTGCAATGGATTTTTAATTGGCTAGTTTTTCTAAAAGGTCAGTGTATTAACCTTTGAGATCTTTCCTTAATTCTTAGGATTTTTTAAATGCACATTTAGAAAAACACAGGTGCTTAACACATTTTGTCCAGTTAAATGGGCCTCTGTGATCTGAAATTGACATAGGCAGGTGGCTGCCAGGTCTGCACTACTTCGGGAAATGGATGTATTTCTCCTTTACCGGCTCTCCATGGGAAGAAGAGGAAAGGGGAGGGAGGATGCTGACAGACAACAGCAGGGTGATTCTGTGCTCAGCATCTTGTCTTGGTGGTACACCCAAGCTGCAAGATTTATAACCTTCTTGTTACAATGCATCAGCTTCAACACTTTCAGTGAAGTCTTCAATAACTTCGATGACATCTTGCTGAGGGGTTTTGTCATTAAAAGCCTAAAGCTGGTCATTAACAAACCTTCTCTGCAATCATCTACTGCTGTGCTAACTCAGGCATGGATCTGACTGGAAAGTTGGGCTGGCTCAGAAACTTTCCAGAAGTCTGCTTTCTTTCTTTCTTTTTTTTTTTCCCCTCTATGGGGTATACTTCTTTAGGGAAAGAAAATACAGTCCCCAATTATTTAATCATTTATTTCTCATTACCCATTGGCTAACTCATCTCTGACAGACACAACCAAATTCAACAAATGTGTAGAACACCTACTGCATGACAGAAAAGGTAGTCAGGGCTGAAGATAAAATCATGAAAAAGACACAGTTCCAGTACAGAAGGGTCCACAACCCCCTTCAAAAATTAGCCACCATTTACAGAATCCTTTGTAATGTGCCAGACTCTGTATTTAGGCTTTATAAGCATTACCTTCTTCACTTTTCACCACTTTTTAGAAGACAATGGTCTTATTATCCCCATTTTAAAGATTAGATGGCTGAAGTGTTGTCTAAGAATTATCCCAAAATTATTGAGCTTGTGGGTGGTAGAACCACGTTTCAAACCCATGTCTTGTCTGACCTCCAGCAAGTTCACGTACTCCAAACAACAGGATTTGGGCCGGGAAGAAGGCAAAGGCCATGGCATTCCAGGCTGAGGAAAGATCATGTGCCAAGTGAAAGGCAGGCCCATGCTGGGCACATCCTCAGGCACGTGAGGAACACGTATGTGCCTTTCAGGAGAATTTAGGTCATGGCTGGAGTATTACCCATTGGGAGTAACCTCCCCTGCTTCACACACTTCCTCACCTCCTCGGCAACATTCAGATTACTGAGGCATCTATTTGTGTATGTTTACATATGAACTTAAACTTGTCTGCCGGCTCTGGAGCAACGAGGACTGGTGGAAATTCTATGAATATAATAGAGATTCATATGATGTGACAAAGGCTTAACTCTTTGAAGATCACTGCTTTCTGAACTTCTGCAAAAAATTCATGTGGCCGAGCAATTCCAGCTACCCAGTTGCTGGATGGTTATTTCTGCTGCCAATGATTTAATTTTTCACCTAATCTGGCAACCTCTCTGATGGAAATAATGAACGGAGGGAGGCCGTTGCTGCTTTCCACTCCACAGGAGTCAACTGTAGATAGCGAGAGGGCCAAAGTTACAACATTCATTCAGGGGTTCCCCAAAAAGAATGATGGAGAAACCTGCAGACGTGCGGGAATATTCTGCTATAACTTAAATACTTGGTGGAAAATTAAAAAAAAAAAAAAGTCTTGGGATGACATTTTTAAAATAACAAGTTAAATAACTTGGGGTGATAAATATATCCTTAAGAGTACACATTTTGTAATAATAGTAATTATTACCATTGGTTGAGAGCCTACTGTGTGCCCGGCAATTGCTGGTTGGGGGTGATTACATATTAGCTCATTAAATGGAATCTTTACAACAACTCTGTCAGGGGAAAGTGTTAATCCACTTTTATAGATGAACAAACTGAGAGTTTGGGAGGTTGAACAATTTGTCAAAGGCCCCTCATCGAATAACTCGCAGAGCTGAAATGTAAGCCTAGTTATATGTTATAGCAAGTTTTTCGTGTCTCTCCTGTGTTGCTTTTCTCTTATCTATATCTACATTAACTAAGACACAACCTATTTAAAGGCATTTAAATAATGCAATGACTAAAAAGGCATTAGCTGATTTCTCTCTTTTTTTTCTTGAAATGACATTTTTCCTTTTTTTCTTTTTCCTTCCCAAAAGGAAATAGAAACATTAGCTTACTCTTTACTGCTCAATTAATTGCTGTGGGATTGTACCTGAAGAGATCAGTAAGACCTCCAGGCGGATGTCATTGATCCAACTCTAGTGTCATTCTGTGCCTGTCCGTATGTGTGATGTTAGAGAGAAGGCTTTGTTTGTGGGGATCACAAAGCCATCATCCATCTGACTCCCTGGGTTCTGGCCAGCTCTCACCTGCAGCGCTTCCCACGAATGTCTTCCTTAGCCTGTTATTATTTTTAATTGCGCACAGGGTGTTTCTTACTAGTAAAGTTCTTGCCAATCAAGATCATCAGCACTACCTCAAAGGAGTCTCAGGAAATTGATTAGTAAATTAAGCTCCACTCCCCTGACGAAAGGCAGGATAGGGGGCGTCTGAGCGGTGTCCAAGGTCATAGGACCTATTGGCTCCTGCAGGGGCAGCATGGAGCCCTTTTGAAGAATCTATGCAAGTTCTGAGTACCAAGGGTGAGGAAAAGGTTCTGTATGGTATGACAAGCAACCACGCTGAGTCAGAAAGCCCTGAACTCACAGACCTCATCAAACACCAAAATAGTAGTAGCAGCATTCTGCTTGGTTCCAGGAAATATTAGTCACTTTGTGATCCTGAACAAATGACTTAGCTAGCCTCTCTGAAACTCAGTCTTCTCATCTGTATAATAGGAGCAATGACCTCATCTCACTGCTTTGAAAACGAAGTGATATGATGGTATCAGTTAACACTCTTTTTGTTCCAAGTGATAGAAAACCAATCAAATTCAGGTGAAGCAGAAAGAGCATTTCATTATAAGTAAAAGTAATGTCTCTCAAGATCGTGCATGCAGCTGGGTCTGAGGAAAAACTGGAATTAGAAGGTCTAGTCACACCCTGAAGCTCTCCCTGTTTCTTGTCTCCACTTCCCTCGATGCACCTGCAGTTCCCCTTCACACTACTCCTTAGCTTCCGTGGCAGAACACAGCCACCAATGGCTTACAAAGCTACATTCCCCTGCCCAACCTAGGCTAAGAGACAAAGTGATTGGCCCAAATTCTAAATCTCGGTGAAGAACTGGGACTGGCCCAGCTCATGTCATGTGCCTATATTTAAACCAACCAACTCTGTGTTAACAATGAGGGGTATTCTACTTACACGGTTGTCCCTGTGGTAAGCCTGAGGATAAAAAGAAGTGGATATTTCTTGAAGAAAAGGGAATAATTACTAGAAAAGAGTTTCACCAAGATTAAATAATTGGGGTCTACTACAACAATATATAAGAAATTGCTATCACTATACCCACTCCAGAAGAGATAACATGTATCTTTTTTTGTCAATAAGTAGATTTCTGCACGTTTGAAAGGCTACATTTTTAAAATGTAAAGCAAATATAATATTATGTGCTAATTACAATGAATATAGATCATCTAATGTTAAAAATCAGAAGAGAACATACATACTGTGAACAATTAATGTTTTAAGTGCCTGGTATCTTTTTCCATCTGTTTAAAGACACTATTGAAATTCAACAAGTAGAAAAACAGAATTTTGTTTCTGATCCTATCTCCTCTCCTGCCCCTCAGAAACTCAAATCTTCTCACATTTTCCACTTTCACCTTCAATTACTTTTCTATGTTTAAGTTGTCTTAGTTTGTGGGTCGACTACCTTTTTTTTTTACTGTTAAAGATCTAAGGGACTGTATTAAAATACTTAAAACTATTTCAAAGAACAATGAAATGCCATTATGTTAGTACTAAACAGAGTACCATGCTGGAAATGAAGAAAGTCAGTTTCTATTTTTCTCTCTTTTCCCAAAAATACACAGAACAATTTTGGACAGGTCATTTGTGGTCCTCGTACCATCCATAAATCTGCCTGTTGGTAACTCTTACTTTCCTCTTGGAATGAAGCTGGGAACATCAATGGATGAATTATGAATAGGGCCATTTACAGGGAGAAGGGGGAGTGGAATCTCAGAAAACTAGACATTTCCTTTTTTTCTTTTTTTTTAATCAGAAAGTGAATTCTTACCTAGAGAAAGAATTTCATTTGGTTCAAATCATAGGAATCCAATTGCTCTCTGCCAATAAACTCCAAGCCAGAGTGAGGGATTGAGTACAATATATTTTAGGTTTGGGAAGGAGACCATTTTGTGTCACTTTCCAGAATTCCTCTGGCTGATTTCAGTATATTACTGATTAATTTTGAATAGAATAATTCTAGGACCTTTCAAATAGAATGATGAGAGAGAAGTGTGCCTATCATGGTAAAAAAAGGAAATTGAAAGTCTCATTTTTGCATTGGATTTTGTTTCTGTGTCTATGGTTCCTTTATAGGGAGGAGAAATTAAATTTACAAAGCAATAGTGTTCCAAGTAGATGCTGGAATGGGGAAATTAACTGGTGTCAAAATATGTGTTACCAGTTAAAGATTATTCTTTCACATTTGTTTTCAAATATGAAAAGAATTCCATGGGGAAAGAGCAGTTGTCAGAATAATAACCTTGTCTTGAAATAAAATTCACAGATTCTATATGACAAAAACATGTTTCTAAATGGCACTGTTTGGTTGCAGCTTAAATGAAACATACAGTGATGGAAGACTCATTTTAGGCCAGAACTCATCGAAGGCCATTTTAATATTTATTGCATAAATGCTTAATTTTGATCCTTTAAAAAATTCTGTCAATTCATTTCTTGATAGTTCGGTTATTAAAATATGTAAATAGGCATGATGCAGTTGTTCAGTGCTAATCTTTTTGTAATAACTAATGTTCTCTTTCAACAGCCACCACCCTCTGTTCATGTCACCTTCACCCAGGAGTCACAAAATATGGAAGACAGTCTCTTACTTGATTAAATTTTAGGAGGTTGAAGCTAGGCCAAAATCCTCACCTTCCTCTTTCCTAAATACTTTTTCTCCTCTCTCTTAATTATATGGCTTTACACTGATTTACATGAATTTCAGCTTTCAAAATCATTGATCTTTGCTGAATGCAAATAGGCACATGGGAAAATTATATTAAGTTTGCACAATTGATCTTTCATCACTTCAAATGGTACCTTTGAACAGTTCCTGAAATGTCCCAGAGCTGAGTGTCATCAAGAGATGCGGGGTCACCCTGGGGAAACCCATTCTCAGTGATGTAAATTACAGGGTTATTGTATGTATCCTGGAACAAGAGAGTGTAAGTTTTATTCCAGTTTTATTCCAAACAGATGTAAAAAAAAAGAAAAGACTCATAAAATCAGGTGCTTTACCCTCTATCTTCTCTAAGCTACAACCCAAAACTAGTTTTCATCAAATTGCACTGACCCTATTAACTTAATTTTCCACGCACTGACCTTTTATGACTAACAATGGAAAAGCAAAACTGTGCAAATGTCCATGAAGACAGTCAAATGATTCTTGTCATAATGAGAAGAGAGAAATATCTTTCTTCCATCAGCATCTGCTGATTGTCACTACTCTTTAACCCCTTGGTCCCACCAACAGCTACACTCTCTATCCCCCCACAGAAAGGGTCCTAAAAAATCATTAACTTAAAATTTTAATTTCAGCTACCTGGACTCCATCCAGATAGCAGAGGCCCAAAAAGGATCCAGCTATTTCAGTCCTTAATATGCCTTTTAATAATTACAGTTGTGACATCAGCCTGGAAAATATGTCCAAGCTATTCCTATGCCCACAACTGACTTTAACAGAGAATCCCAACTTTAATCATGGTATTGAAGCCCCTTATCAGCTAGTTACTTCTCACCAATTTAAATCCTAATCTCTCTTCCCAAGCCAACAAATGTATAACCTACTGCCTAAAATCATTCTTCTTCCAAGTTCACACATATGTCTGTCTTCCCATTTCTACATATTTGGGTATACATGAACAGAAACAATGTGTTTTACCTTAATGTACTGCAGTACTTTACGTATTCCCCATGGCACCACGTAGATCCAATCCAAACTTCTTATCCAAGTTGGGTCTGGAAAAACTTGAATCTCCACATCCTGGAAAAAAACTAGTTCTCCTTTCTTATTCTCCTGGTACTTGACTAAGTGAGTTGTATAATAATGCACAGCAAAGAAATCAGCAGTGCCTTTAATCATTCTCTTCTCTTCTTCTGTAAATTCTGGAAACCTTGATGATGGATAGCCTTGCTTTTTACTCATGAAGGCAATCTGGGACTTGACAACTTCCGGATAATCACCATCAGTAAATACGGGTTTAGCAAAGAAATTCAAGCAGAAAGCAAGGGCTCTTTTAGCAGCTTCCTGGTCAGACACTGAGTTGGGATCTGCTGGTTCCACCCAGGTAGCAAAAATTGCTAGGGACACCACGCCCTTCTGTTCTTTTCGGAATAAGGAATCGTAGCTGTGTCAGGATCTGGCGTGAGCTTTAATCAAATTATAAGCTGCCTGATAACTTCCAGTTCCAAAGTGAGGTACACCAGGAGGATATATTCCAAAATCATATGCCAGCAGGGCAAAAACATTAGGCTCATTTATGGTGATCCACCGCTGGACTGGATCTCCAAAAGTACCGAAGCAAAACCGGGCATATTTATCAAAGGATTCAATGATTGCCTCTGACAACCAACCTCCTTTGTCTTCTAAGGCCTGAGGCAAATCATAGTGGTAGAGGGTCACTATGGGCGTAACCCCATTAGTTAACAAATCATCAATGATCTTGTTGCAATAGTCAATTCCTAAGAGAAAAACAAAAGGGAAGTACTCGAAGAAAAGTTATTTTTAGAACATTGACAGTAAGTAAAGACGAGGAAAGGATCAGGAATAATTTCCTAAATAACTTTATCCAAAATAAGGATTTGTTACTTCCTACATATCATCAATTAAAGTTTGGAAGGAAACATTCAAAATTCCAAGGAAGAATCGGGGGGTTGGGGGTGTATCAGAAGACATGGAACACACGTTCTGACAGGGATACATTTGGGCAAGTTGCTACCACATAAATTTGTGTTATGGCCACACTTATTGAATTTATTTTGTTTGTATGCTTGATTTGTCTCTTAACCCCACTAGAATACAAGCCTCATAATAGCTGGTGCCTTATCTAATTCACTTCTGGTTCCCCAAATCCTGGAACAATACCAGGAATTCAGTAGATACTCAATAAATATTAGTTGAATGAATGAATGGTTCTCAGTGGTATTAAATATAAAGTAACAGAATCGATGGCTGCCTGGGTGCTTCTCCAGATATATTAGTCTTATAAGTCTAAAAAGGAGACCCACTGAGCATGAATAAGAGCTCCCAGAATGTGGGTTACGAGGGCAGTTGGCCAGAGGCTTGGCATGTTAAGGAACATGGTTGGGGACTTTGCTTCAAGATCCTGACGTAGTCCATGAGAATGCATAGCCACCCCTCGCTCTCAGCTAATTCTGCAGCACAGCAAGTGTGTTGGAGAATTTTTAGGATTGAGGCAGAGTTCAGAGAAATGTTATTAACTTAGAGATACTCTGCCTCAGAAACCAATGCCAAGAAGATGTTGGGTCCAACCTAATAATGACTCCTAACTGGAAGAGACTTACTGGGGAGAGACCAGTATTAGTGCATCATGTGATTTTTATGTCTAAGATTATGGAAGAAACTGAAGCTCAGGAGAGAGAAGCTATCCTATTTTGACATTGTTTCCTGGATAATAATTATAAATTCATATGTAGAATTGTGTTTCTTTCAAAGTTTGTCTAGAAGTAGGGTCCCTTCCTCTCTCTTTTTTTAACTTAGTATCCTCCAATTAAAAAATAATTCAGACATTTGGATTCGTTTCATTAAATCATTAATTTATTCATCCCTCAAATACACATGTATAGAGAAGCTACTATATGCTGGACTTACAAACATATGTAAGATATATACTGTCCTTGGCCTAAGGGAGCTTCAATTTTAATAGGGACTACAAATAAATTCATAAACAATTATAATACAGTATTATATTGGTAAAGATAAAGTGCAGAATACCATTTAAGCATAGGATAAGGAGTACCCATTCTAAACTGAGAATATTTGAAAATCTATTTTGAAAGCAATATAGCATCATGATTTCTTTTTTTTTTTAAAGATTTTATTTATTTATTTGACAGAGAGAGACACAGTGAGAGAGGGAACACAAGCAGGGGGAGAGGGAGAGGCAGAGGGAGAAGCAGGCTTCCCGCTGAGCAGGGAGCCCAATGCAGAGGGAGCCCAGTGTGGAAGGAGCCCAATCCCAGGACCCTGGGATCATGACCTGAGCCAAAGGCAGATGCTTAACGACTGACCCACCCAGGTGACCCAGCATCATGATTTCAAAAATGAACTACAGCAACAGGCTACCTAAATTCTACCCCAATTCCTTCACCTACTTCAGTGACCTTAGGCAAGTTACTTTATCCCTCTGAATTATCTTTCCCTGTCTGTAAAATGTGGACAATAATAGAAACCTACTTTAATAATTTATTCTAAGAGTTTAAAGAGTTGATAAATTGAACATGGTTAGAACAGCTCTTGGCATAAGGTAAGGGCTCAGTACAGGTTAGCTATCATTTTAATAATTATTGTTACTGCTGTCATTAGTGACATCTAAGCTGACAGTCAAATGATGAATATAAATTATTCATGTAAGGGAAGGAAGAACGAGTGATCCAAGAAGAGAAAAAAGGGAAACAAATACATGAAAGAGTAAAGGAGGTGTGAAAATAAACAAAGACCACCTAAATGTGAGCAGTCTATTTATTCAGTTTGCTGTACCAAGGGAGTCAGCCATCATCCATTGCATTTGACAGATACTCAAAGGCTGTCAGGGAAGAGGGAAAGCTTTATAGTGACAAAAAGGAGGGGAAGGAGAAGGCTTCAGTTACCTTCTGATTGGAAGTTTTTGGCACAGGGAGGCTGGAGGTGAGATAACTAGAAGAGGGGCATCCCAAGCAATCACTTTGGGCCACTTATTTGGCTTTCCGTGGTTGGTCCTAAGTTGGAAGCAGGTAGCAGGGGAACAAACCACCACCACCAACAACAAAAAACAGAAAAGTTGGCAGATGTTGATCAAGTTCTGATTATTCTGGACCAGTTGCTGCAGAAGCTGTGGTTTGGCTTCCTGGGTTTCTTTTGTGGATCAGAGTTTTATTATCATATATGGACTGGCCATTGTTTGCTTGTATATTGTAATTTAGCCAAGTATGTCTCTGTCTGGGAACTCTTAAGTTCAGTATAATGAGAATGTATAGCTGAGCAGAGAAAGAATAAGAATGGTAAGAGATAAGCAGGGTAAGCAGAAGCCAAATTACACAAGGTCATGTGTTATCCATCTATCTATCTATCTGTAAGAGTGGATATTTTTAACAACAGCTCACTTTTTTTGCAAACCAGAGCATAATGTGAATCATGCATAACAACTCCATACTTGGAAGACCCATTTGTATGCCATTACTCACTTGATAAACAGAATACCCCAGCCCCAAAAAGATGTCCATGCCCTAATCCATGCAACATGTGAATATGTTACTTTACATAGCAAAAAGGATTTGCAGATGTGATTAAGGTTAAGTATCTTGAGATGGGACGATTTCTCTAGATGGTTCAAATGGGCCCAATCTAACTACACAAGTCCTTAGAAGAGAAAGAGTAGAGCAGAGGAGTAGGTCAGAAAGATAGAACAATAGAAGAGGTAGGAGAGGTAGCAGCTTAAGAAGGACTCAACCCACTATTGCCAGCTTCGAGAATGGAAGAAGGGAGCCACCTGCCAAGGAATGCAGGTGGCTTTCAGAAACTGAAAATGGCCCTCAGGTGATAACCATCAAGGAAATGAGGACTTCAGTCCTACAACCACAAGAAACTAAATTCTTCCAGCAATCTCAATGAGCCAAGAAAGGCTGTCCTCTAGATCCTTTGGAAAGAAATGCAACCCTGGAAGCATCTTAGTTTTAGCCTACAGAGACCCATGTCAGACTTCTGATCTCCATAACTCTAAGGTAATAAATTTGTGGGCTTTTATTGAAATATAATCGATATACAAGGTTATATTATTTTCAGGTGTAAAATTTGTGCTGTTTTAAGCAGCTAAGCTTATGATAATTTGTTGAAGCAGCAATAGAAAACTAATACATTCACAAATATTTATAAAGGTTTTCTAATCCCCCTCAATGAAAGAACATTCCACCATCCCATCTCTGAGCCTCAGCAAGCCCACTTGTCCTCACTAGTAAAATGTAATATCCAAAGATGGTATGATGGAATCATTTTGGAATTTTCATAGCCAATTCCTTCCATTGACTCTGAATATAAAAATAATATCAGCTTTCATTTATTGTATTCATACTATATGTACCAAATGTCACACATTTTGTTTAATCCTAGCCCTAAGCCCAAGAGGTGGGCATTTTTATCCTCACTAAGCATCTAAGAAGACCGAGACTCAGAGAGAGTGAATACCAGACTTAAGCGATAATGTTGCCATATGGCACTACCAGCATTTAAGCCCAGTAACCCACTCTACCTCACTACGAAGCCTGAGCCTGTCCTACCATGACATTCCACTTCCCATGAATGTTTCAGAATCAGAAACATGGTGACTCTGTTTTACTAGTCTTCACAATCACCTATTTTGGAGCTGATTCATAATATCAGATCCTTTTTTTTTTTAATTTTTGGAGGAATCAATGATTTATCTCTTGTAAGCATCGTTAGATATGGCACAATCATTAATGATGGCAATCAGTGTAATTCCAACAACATGATAATCTTTAGTTGAATTGAAGATTTAAAAAATTTTAAATAAGATTTTTTTCTCACTTATCAGCTTGGCAGAGCAACAAAGCATTGCATAATTAATATTTAACATCCCTGAATCAAGTACTTCTGGTTTGCACAGAGCACTTCTGCTTGGTGCTCTAATGCAATTTTCCCATGAAACAGTGAAGTGAGGTTTTTAAGAGCAGAGCTCCAGAGTCAAACAGTTCTACCAAAGAATCATGGAATCATGGACAAATCACTTGGCCTGTCTATGCCTAAGTTTCCTTATCTGCAAAAAGGGCATATTATTAGTGCCACCTCATGAGTGTTTTGAGTATCAAATGAGAACAAACCATGAAAGGGTTCTTTAGCTCTATCAGCACAATTCACTGGTAACTAATTCTCTGAACAAATGTATATTTTTAAATGACCATTTGTTACCAATCTGGGGATCTTAAAACTTTTTTTTTTAAAGATTTTATTTATTTGACAGAGAGACACAGTGAGAGAGGGAACACAAGCAGGGGGAGTGGAAGAGGGAGAAGCAGGCCTCCCACGGAGCAGGGAGACCCATGCGGGGCTCGATCCTAGGACCCTGGGATCATGACCTGAGCCGAAGGCAGACGCTTAACGACTGAGCCGCCCAGGCGCCCCAGGATCTTGAAACTTTGACAGTATATTTGAACCCTGTTCTGCTTCTGGTATTTAGGACATAACTGATTAAATATTAAAACTTCCATAGCCTTCTTTCATAGTTACTATCACTTTCTCTGATTTATTTAAGCCCATTTCTTCTTGTTTGCTGTGGTCTCAAATGGCCATCCCATCTGCCAAAGCTACTTTATAGTCCTGGTTCCAAACCAATCAACCCAGACTCTCAACTCCTTGATTCTAAACATCTCTGAGAAGTGAAGACAATTGGGCAAGATTCTCTTTTTCCATGAGGAAATATGTCACAATAATATGTCACAAGGAAAGAGGTGTTTCCCTTGTTCAGTCGGCTATGGCCAGAAGCAGAGCAGGTTTATGTAGAACAAAGAAATGGGGGAAATTCCCTTAGAAGAGGAAATGGCTAGGACTTGCAAAGATAATGTCTCAGTACAGAAAATAACTGAACTGGAATCTCGCTAGTCAAACTATAAATGTCTTCATGTAGAATTAATTTTGGTCAAGTGCCTACCATGTATCACACATGATAACTAGGTCACTCCCCTCTAGACTCAACCACCAATTAATTTCTTTAATTGCCCTAGGTTCTCTTAGCACACTGCCTGGATTAGTCTCTGCTGCTGTAACAAATTACCACAATTATAGTGGCCTAAGCCAACACAAGTTTATTATCTTATAGCTCTGGGCATCAGATATCCAAAATGATTCTCACTGAACTAAAATCAACATGGCAGCAGGGCTAACTTCCTTCTGCAGGCTCTTGAGGAGAACCCAATGCTTTGCCTGTTCCAGCTTCCGGGGCTGTCTGCATTCCTTAGCTCATGGCCCCTTCCTTTATCCTCAAAGCCAATAGGGTAACATCTTCTCTCCTCTCAGTCTGACCTCTCTTTCAGTTCCTATATCTTCTCTCTGACTCTGATTGTCTTGCCTCCCTCTTGTAAGGGCTCATGTAATTACATGGGGACCATGCAGATAATCCAGGATAATCTCCCCATTTCAAGATTTTTAGTGTAATAACAGCTATAAAGTCCCTTTTACCATGTAAGAAAATATATTCACAGTTTCTAAGAATTAGGAATAACATCTTTGGGGAGCTATTATTCAGCCTAACGCACTGCCCAATATGGAGTAAGAGGTTAATAAATGTTTCTTTAGTTATTTACTTTACCATTCCTGCTAACTGGGCTCATATTTTAAATACTAAAGTGAGTAAGAAATTCTGCATAAACATTCCTTTTTTTTTTTTTATTTCCTGTACTTGGGTCCCCTACTAATCATGTGAAACTTGCATTTGTGGCAGATAGGAAAATTCACTTGAACAGCTGAGAACTACAGAAATACGTGATTTCAGTTGCCAGCTCAATCTCTTCTTGTTAAACCTTGAAAACTTGACATTTGAAAGAGAAAGGCTGTGTAACAATTCCGCTTCATAAAATATTCTTCCAGTTTGGGAACATAGGATTTTACAAGTTTCCAAATGTCCTCTAATCAAGCTTTAAAATAGGGAGTTGAACACACACAAAAAAAAGGATGGTGACAAGGGTTTTCCAATTCTTTACATGCTCTTTGAGAAAATGTTTAAACAGAAAAAACAAGTGATGCCTTTTCTGAGTTAAAACAGTTCCCGTTGCTTCAACAGATTGAGCAACCACTTACTGAAATTCTGCCTCCTAGAAGTACCCCCAGTGCCTCTTGTTCATGGAAAAGTCTGTAATATTAATTAGCTATAACTCTACAAAAACTGGGACCAAACATAAAGAGTTCAGTGCTGGGGCACATGATCTCCATATGATATGTGCATGAGTGATCTTCCCACACTGTTCAAGTGGCCCCAGTATCTCCAGTCTCCCCACCACCACCCTCCAGCTTTTCTGCTGCCCTGCTCCTGGACTGCTGTGCTCCATGAACTTCTGTACATCTCAAGTTCATTTTAAATAGCTTGGTATGTTGACATAGCGGTACAGTAATCCCCTATCTTGGAGGCAAATGTGTTCAGAATTTTTGGATTTTTAGAAAGGAAATACAGAGCAAATACCATATATTAAGTTAACCCTCCCAGTGGGTCTGGGTCAGTCTCCCCTAATATTTCTGCAGTAAAATATGTAAATATTCTTACCAAGTAGAATCACCTGAGATTATAAAAAAAATTTCACAAGGGTTTAACATCCAAAATATATAAAAAACCCATAAAGCTCAATATCAAAACACAATCTGATTAAAAAATAGGTGGGGAACCTGAATAGACACTTTTCCAAAAAAGACATACAGATGGCCAACAGGCACATGAAAAAAATGTTCAATGTCACTAACCATCAGGGAGATGCAAATCAAAACCACAATGAGATATCACCTCACACCTGTCAGAATGGCTATTATCAAGAAATAACAAGTGTTAGTGAGGATGTGGAGAAATGGGAAGCCTCATGCAGTGTTAGTTGGAATATAAATTGGTGTAGCCACTATGGAAAACAGTATGGAGATTCCTCAAAAAAATAAAAAATAGAACTACTGTATGATCCAACAATTCTACTTCTAGGTATTTACCTGAAGAAAACAAAAACACTAATTTGAAAAGACATATGAACCTCTGTGTTCATTGCTGCATTATTTACAATAGCCAAGATATGAAAGCAACCTAAATATCTATCGATGGATGAATGGATAAAGAAGATGTGGTATATGTGTGTATGTATGCGTGTGTGTGTGTGTGTGTGTGTAATAGAATATTACTCAGCCATAAGAAGGAATGAAATCTTGCCATTTGTAACAACATGGGTGAACCTAGAGGGTATTATGCTAAATGAAATAAATCAAAGACAATTTCTGTATGATTTATTTACAAGTGGAATCTAAGAAACAAATGAACAAACAAAACAAAATGGAAACTGTCTCGGTAGATACAGAGAACAAACTGATGGTTGCTAGAGAGAACAGAGGAAAGAGGATTAGCGAAATACATGAAGGGGATTAAGAGGTACAATCTTCCAATTATAAAACAAATAAGCCATGGGGATGTCATGTGCAGTGTAGGGAATATGATCAATAATATTGTAATAATTTTGTATAATTACAGATAGTAACCAGATTTATTGTGGTGATCATTTAGTAATATTTATAAATGTCAAATCACTATGTTCTATACCTGAAATTAATACAATATTGTATGTCAGTTATTCTTCAAATAAAAAAAAAACTGCCCCATCAATTCAGGTTAGCTTTTGTTGCCAAATTAGTTTTAGAACTAAACTTGCTAAAAAGGATTCAGTATTCAAAGCTTTTTGGACTTTAGAATTTCAGATAAGGGGTTATGAACCTGTATTACAAGTTGGCAAGGGGGTGGTTGTTTTGTGTTGTTTTTTCAAAAATTTTCATTGTTTACCATCCAAATGGAAACTCAGTGAAAACTCCAAACTCCTAGAATCAGGAGGGTAGAGATTCAGTGGGTATAGTTAAGGAAAGGCCATTCCAGGCAGGAGAAAGAGCTTAAGAAAATTCCCACAGAGGTGGAAAATTGCAAAGTATGTTTAAAAAGTAGAGGGTTATGTGCTTAGGGAATTACATGGAGCAATTACATGGGTCATATGCATAGGGGAATTTCAGCCTGTAATGTTACAGAGATGAATTAAGACTAAGTCAAATAAAATATGGAATGATATAAGAAGGAGTGTACACTATATGTTGAGTCTTGGGATGACTAAAAAAATTTTTTATGAGGAGCACTTGGGTGACTCAGTCAGTTGAGTGACCGACTCTTGGTTTTGTCTCAGGTCATGATCTCGGGGTTGTGAGATCAAGCTCCCAGATTCGGGCTCTGTGCTCAGTGAGGAGTCTGCTTGGGATTTTTTTTTCTCTCCCTCTCCCTCGTCCCCCCACCCTTCTCAAATAAATAAATCTTTAAAAAATTTTTTTAAATCTTGCTTTGTTTTTAGCAGGAGATGATGCAAGCCAACATGACTGAAGGCAAAGCTTTAGGCAAATTCCTGGGGTGGCATTTTGTACAAGGGATTAATGGACAGAGAACAAGTGAAAATAGGTAGACCCAGCAAGGGTATATCAAAAAGTCCTTGATGAGAATGATAAACCTCTAAAGCAGGGCAGAGGCAGAGAAAATGGCCAGGAGGGAGAAGTTAAAGAGACATAAGTGGAACGGATCATAGTTAGCAAAAAATTAGATGCAGGAAGCAAAGAAAAGAGATTCAAAGATGGTGCTGGAGAAAAGAGAAGGCATAGATAGATGATGGATGAGGAAGGCGGGAAATTATTAACTCACTTTTAAACTAAACAAATTAACTTCTGTTCAAAGTCAGAAAAAAAAAAAAAACTGGCCAGTGATGTCAAGAAAGTAGACATTCAACCAGCAGCAGTTAGGGGAGCTAATGTCTTTAGAATCGAGCAATGGACCTGCTAATCTTGTGTTGTCCCTATGTGGGGGAGACAAGAGGTGCAGCTGCGTTTCACAATGTCCAACTTAGCCCACCTTACAGAAAATGGACATTGCAAGTACGCAAGTACACAAGCCCAGCTAGCAGTTGTTATCACAGGTTGTTCTTACTATGTAGGTCAAATGGAACTCCTGACCATCAGTGAAGGCACAGCAGCTGAAAGGGATGAGCAAGCAGGTGCCTTCACTCAGGCCTCACCTAGTCCCAACCATAGGAGTAGGGTGAACAATTTTCCAGGACAAAGTAGCAATAGAGGTTCTTTATTAAGAAACCTTTATGTTGTAGTAAGGGGTCACAAAACTTTTCTTGGGGAGTACCAGGTAGTAAATATTTTAGGCTTTGCAGGCTCTGTGATCTCTGCCCCAACTACTCAATTCTGCCATTGTAGCGGGAAAGCAACCACAGACTAAATGTAATGAATGGGCATAGCTGTGCTGCAATAAAACTTTATTTACAAAAATAGGAGTCAGGCCAAATTTGGCCTTCGGGTCATAGTTTGCCAACCCCGGTGTATAGAAGGAACTAGCCAGACCTTAGGTTTAAATTCCAGATCCACCGTTTACAAAATATCTGGATTTGGACATGCACCACTGTAAAATGTGACTGATTATACCTTCCTCACTGACTGTGGGAATTAGAAAAAATGTATGTAAAATGCCTCATAAATAAAAGGCATTCAAATAGGGCAGTAGTCTTTTTAATTACAAAACTTAATAAGAATAATAGCTAATACTTTTTGAATGTCTTGATGATATACCAGCTACTGTATAAAGCACTTTACAAAGATTATTTCATTTAATCTTCCAACAACTCTCTGAACTAGGAACTATTTGAGTATTCCTTTCTACTTGTGGGGAAACTGAGGCACAAAAAAAACACCCAAGAGATGCTTCCACAGATAGCGAGTGATGTAGCTGGCCCTTCGTTCCCAGTGAAGCAGACTCCAGATGCCTCAGTGCTAATCTCTGTGCTAGTTAATTTGCTCCACTAATTCAGCTCCAATCGAAATGCTCAAAATCTTCTCAAGTTCTGCAGGGCTTTTTATAACTCTTCACAGCACAACACGACTGAAAATAGTTTAATACATAACTTTTGGAAATTCACCTTTAGGTTAACACTCAATAATATCTTCCATAAGTGAAACCCTTATTCCCACCCCTTCCTGCCCATCTATTTGTCCCCTCCCAACACATGTCTCCAGTTCAGGGAAAACAGAATTACTATTAAGAAAGTTAATGCAAACCCATTTCAAAAAATTTATCCTATAATCACCCTAAAAACTTGCAATTTCAAAGCTCCACTGCAGAACAGCATACTGGATTAATTATGCCAGACTGCAGCAATAACCTTGAATTAAAGCTGCAACCTTCTATTTTTAAGAAACACTTGCCTTTCTGGTTGATGAAACCTGTCGTCCCATCAGGTAACAGACGTGACCAGGAAAGAGAGAAGCGGTAATGAGTCAATCCAAGCTGTTTGATACATTTCAAACCTTCCTCCCACAGAGTGTAGCTGCCACAAGCTACATCGCCAGTCTGGTTCTTGAAAACTCTCTCTCCTCCCTGATGGGTGAATGTGTCCCAGACACTAGGGCCTTTTCCATCTGCATCCCAGCCTCCTGAGAAAAAGAAGAAAATGAAACAGTTACACTCTTGACATCAAGAGGCATATATGGAATGTAAATATTTGTCGCCAAAAGAACATACCTCATTAACTCAATGTACCATATTTATAACTTTAAAATATGCCTTTAAAATAACATGCATGAGCGAGTTATGTGTTTAGCTGTCCTTGATCCCTGAAGCTGACTGGTGGCAAATGAAAAATTATTGCATGGTGATGCCGCATAGCAGGCTTTCATGGTTCATTTTCTGAAGATTTCCCAGCTGGTAAACAGAGGCAGGCCCCAGCTTATGAATGTCTGAGTTGCAAATATCTCCTCCTGGCCATGACTGACAAGCCTTGTCCTTGTTGCGCCTGACAGAGTCTCAGGACCTTGTCTTTGGTCCTCTACACTTGAACTCTATTCTCCTGTTAGCTAACGATGGAAGCTGCAATGGTCCAGTCAATTATTGTGGGGAGTGCACTAGCTTCTGCCAATGTCGACATATTAGTATCCTACCTTCGTTCATTCATGCCTCCATTAATTCCACAAATGTTATGTGTCAGGCTCCGTGCTGAGCACAGGAGACAACAGGGTGCACTCTGCTGGGCTTCCTGTCCTTGGAGAACTAGCTATGGGCAATTGCAAAACAGCCGGGGCAAAAGCCTTGCCAGAAAACCAAGGAGGGGCATTCATTCAGATGTGGGCTAGAGTCGGAGGTCTCAGAGAAACGACTTTTAGACGGACACCTAAAGGAAAAATTGGGTCATCAGGGTGAATTGCTGGGAGGTGGGAGTGGGGATAAAATAGAAAAAAAGAGAAGTTGGATCCAAATAAGCCCACAGGAAAGAGAGAGTGCTGCACATTAGAAGAACAGAAAGTAAAAATTACATTTGGAATATCTGTACACATAGAAATCTTATTTAAAATGTAGTTAGAATCCATTTTATGGTATAAAGGAGTAATTTTAAAAATCTCATGACTTCCTAATTTCACTTCTAGGTACACACCCTGGAGAAATGTTCATGTATTTTCACAAAGAGATTATGGGAGATCATTGAGGCAGAGATGTCTGTAATAACAAACTCCTGGAAACAAGTCACATTCTACCAACAGTAGAACAGATAATTAATTTGAGGTATAGTTACACAGAGGAAACACAAATCAGCAGTTAAAGGGAATGAATCAGAGCATCAATAACCCTACGCTACAGTCTCAATGTTTGTATCCCCCCAAATTTATGTTGAAATCCTAATGCCAATGTGATGGTAGGAGGAAGTAGGGTCTTTGTCAGGTGCTTAAGTCATGAGGGTGGAGCCCCCATGAATGAGTTAGTGCCCTTATAAAAGACCCCACAGAGTTCCCCAGTTCCTTGTACCATGTGAAAATGCAGATGTCTGTGATGCAGAAGAGGGCCCTCAACCAGCCATGCTATCACTCTCACCTCAGACTTGCAGCCTCCAGAATTGTGAGAAATAAATATTTGTGTTTATAAGCTATCCAGTTTATGGTGTTTTGTTATAGGCCTCCAAATGGACTCAGCCTCAAAACAATAAAGCTATACAACCAAAAAATTTGAGATTCAAAAGAATGTATAAATGGTAGAATTTAGATTTTTAGGGCAGTAAAATTGTTCTACATGATACTGTAATAATGGTAGATATATTTATCAAAACCTATAAACTGTGAACTTTAATAATAATGTATCGATATTCATTCATCGGTTATAATAATTGTCTCACAGTAATGCAAGATGCTACTAGTAGTGGAAACTGGGGAATGGGGTATGTGGAAACTCACAGTACGTTCTGCTCAATTTTTCTGTAAACCTAAAATTATTCTAAAATATAAAGTCTACTGATTTTTTAAAGAATATATATAATATGTTTATCATGTTTTATATATTTTAAATACGTAAAACAATCCATGTATATTCTGAACATATACATATGAGATAAACATACAACATGCCTGGAAATTATCAATTCAGGCTAGTGGTTACCTTTGGAGAGAAAAAAGGGTAATAGAACCAGAAAGGAGTTTGACTGCACCTCTTACGTTTCATTACTTAAACTGGGTTAGGGGTATTTGGGGAGCTGTTTATTACACTATTCACAACCCTTTTTATATGCCTAAAATATTTCATAATGATTTTTATATAAGAAAGAAGGTCACAGATAAACTAAACAATTATAGGAAGGTCTTTCAGGTCCTCATTTAGCATCTACTTACTCATATTTTGTGCACAATTCAAACTGAATAACGTACTAGTTTTTAGACCAACAAAAGGACAGCATAGGCTATAAATTATGGGAGGGGACCATGGGGAGACAGCAGAGATGGTAAAAGAAGGAGCTCTGACAAAAGCAGAAATAACAGTTGAAATCAGGGTAGATACTAACTATCTATACAAAGAAATCATGAATATTAAAAAATTATTGTACTCTGGAGTCATAATTTAGAGGCAAAAGTGGTGATCTGGTGGGATAGTAGGTAACTCAAAAAAGTGATCTGGTGGGATAGTAGGTAACTCAAAAACAAAGTGAGAGAGGTAATTCAGAGGCACAAATGAGTAGTGATGCAGGCTTTTGTCCTGAGAGCATCTGCCAAGCACAGATGAGGTGAGCTGCCATTTTAATGGCCTTGTGGGACAAGGCGGAAAGGAGACAAAGTCTAAAGCTTACCAAGGATGGGAAGCCTCCACGAACATGCTTACATCAGGCTGGCAATGAAAGGGCTCCACACCCCGTACAAGAATAAGGAAGAAACAAACCCCACCTGCGAAAGAGACAACAAAGCAACCAGCTTGACACACAGCTGGGTGGAAGGGACTCCTCAATGGTTGCAACAACCATCCAGCCCTCCAACCACTGAGTAAGTGTGAGAATGAAAGAAGGTTTGTCAGACATATGAGCTCTCATTGGACACTGAGAAAAAAGTTTCATCTCACTGGATACTACAGGAGGATACGTTTCACCAGAATAATCATGTAGACCAAGAAAGATAAAAATCTAGGATCCAGGAAACAGGTTTTCAGCAGAAAAAAATCAAGAAAGGGAAATCTCCGGGCTAATAATAAAAAGAGACCTCCAAGGACATCCCTGTGCAGCAAACCCAGGGACTAACCAGCCCATGTAAGCACATCACAGGCTGTAGGAAATAGTTCTTCAAGAAGATTAAACTAATAGAATATCTAGTACAATTTTTTTTAAAACGATTTATTCATTTATCTGAGATAGAGAGAGTGAGAGTGAGAGAGCATGAGTGGGGGGGAGCGGCAGAGGGAGAGAGAGATGCAGGCTCTCCACTGAGCGGGGAGCCTGATGCGGGGCTCAATCCCAAGATCCTGAGATCATGACCTGAGCCGAAGATAGACGCTTAACCAACTGAGCCACCCAGGTGTCCCTAGTATGATTTTTTTAATTATAAAAATTTATTATGAGAGGCACCTGGTGGCTCAGTTCATTAAGCAGCCAACTATTTCGGCTCAGGTCATGATCTCAGAGTTGTGATATCGAGCCCCACACGGGGCTCTGCACTCAGTGGGAAGTCTGCTGGAGATTCTCTCTCTCTCCCTCCCCCTCTGCCCCTCCCCCCCAAATAAATTTTTAAAAATTTATTATGGAATTGTCAACATGCACAAAAGTAGACAGAATAATACAGCAAAGCCCTGTGTACCCATGGCTCGGCTTTAGCAGTTTTCAACATGGTGCCGATATTATTTCATTTGTATCCACCCAAGCTCCTTCATTCAATCTGTAAACATTGCAGTATGTGCTCTGACAAGAGTATTTTTTAATTGTGGTAAAATACACATAACGCAAGAGTAACCATCTTAACTACTTCTAAGTGTACAGTTCAGTGACATTAAGTACACTCACGTTGTTGTGGAACCATCACCACATCCATCTCCAGAATTCTTTTCATCTTGCAAAACTGAAACTCTATACCAAGTTAGCAGTAATTCCCCACTTTTTATGGTATTGGAATCATACATGGGGGTCAGTGAAAGCGGAAAGGTAGAAGGAGAGAAAGTGGACAAATGGGTAAATCCTCACTTTTCACAGTGAGAAGTCAATAGAATATGCCTACAACAGGACTAAAATCAAGAACTAATAATATAAGCATGTTTAAAATACAGTAGTCAATGCCAAAAGGATTAACTGAAACAGTTAAAGGGGTTTCCTCTAGGGAGAGGAACATGGAAGGGGACCAGGGATTGATGGTTTCTGAAACAGTCTCATTTTGACTCTTTAAATTATTTCATTATATAAACTTGAATTAGCATGAAAATTAAAGAAATAATATTAAGTGAAACATTAGAAGAGGATGATAAATAAAGACATTAATAAATATATGGATAATCTGAACAAGCTCTTAACATATAAAAGGATAACAAAATGTCTATTTTGTGAGAATTAAAAAGAATAACTAGATAGAACTAAAATACTGAACCAAAACAACATATAAGCACAAAAGGGAGAAATCAGAGTTAAAGTGTTCTCAAGTCCAAACTGGAATTTATTGTTTTAAAGAAGAGTCCAATGCATCTATAGCAAAAGTTCTGTACCAGGCTCAATTCTACACATTATATATATGTTAACCCTTCACAAAAATATTATGAAGTAACGGCCATTATCACCTCCATTTTCAGATAAGGAAACTGAGTGAACAGGGTAAGTAACTTGCTCAGATTAGCATATACTAAAGCTGAGATTCTAACCCAGGCAACTGAATTTCAGAGCCCATACTCTTAACTGGCAGGCTAGATGGGGAAAACTAAACAAGTAAACTAAAAGAAGGATAAGAAAATCAAAAAAAAATAAGCATAGGGTAAGAAAAATAAAAGCATAATCCATAAAATAAGATGGTATGACAAGATATAAATTATCACTTATAACAATATAAGTCAATGCACTATATTCCTCAAATAAAAGACAAAGATTACCAGATCAGATTTTAAAAAAAAAAAATATCCCGTGGTATACTGATTACCAATATACCTAAGATATAAAAATACAGAAAAATTTGAAAATCAAAATATGGAAAAGATACCCCTGCCCGCCCCCCCCCCCGCCCCCCCATCAAAAAGTGAAGGACTTCAAGGGGAAACTAAGTAAGCATTCCTGGAGATAACGTGGACCACTACATGACAGCACTATTTTAAATATGTATGCACCCAGGAGTCTGGTTTTCAAACATGTGAAGCAAAAATTAAGAAACTGAAAAGCTAAATTGACAAATCCATTTCCATGATGGGAGATTCTGATTAATCTAAATTCTATTGAACATTTAAAAGCAAAACAAACTAACAAAAAAACTCTACTCTGCAGAAATTATTCCAGAAAATAAAAAAGAATTCCTCAATTCATTTTATGTGGTTAGAATAACCTTGATACCAAAATCTTTCTCAGTAACTGAAAAAAGAGAGAATAAGGATAGCAGACATTAGTGATCTTGATCTAATGGATATATATGACATTGCACAATAATAAATACTACAACTGAAGAATATATATTTTGTCAAGAAGACAAAATTTTATGAAAGTTGAGCACAAATTAGTCCATAGATAAAGTCTCCATAAATTTCAAAAGTTTGGAGAAACAGAGATGACAATCTTTCACCAATTTTATTAGAATTCAAACACTAAATAACATTAGAAACCTCCAAAAGTTGAGAGGTGTCTGGGTGGCTCAGTCAGTTAAACATCTGCCTTTAGCTCAGGTCATGATTTCAGGGTCCTGGGATGCAGTCCCAGGTCAGGCTCCCTGCTTGGCAGGGAGTCTGCTTCTCCCTCTCTCTCTGCCCCACCCCTACTTGTGCTCTCTCTGTGTCTCTCTCTCAAGTAAATAAAATCTTAAAAAAAGAAAGGAAGGAAGAAAGAAGGAAAGAAAGAAACCTCCAAAAGTTGAGGAATCTAAAAAGGTACATCTGAATAACTTAAGGCTTAAAGAAGGCATAATGGTGGTCACCAGAAAATATTAAAAACTTCATAACAGAAAGATAAATATGAAAACATTGTGGTATCTAGTTTAAGTGGTATTTAGAGAGAAAGCCTTAATTCATACATTAGAAAAGAAGCAAGCCTCAGAGTTAACATGCTAAGTATCTCACTTAAATGTGTAAAAAAGAGAGAGAAAGAGGAGGAAGAAGAGGAGGAGAAGGAGGAGGAGGAGAACAGAGACAAATAAATAGGAAAAAAAATAAGGTAATATCAGAAAAAATAAAATAGAAAACAAACCAGGATAGAGAGGATTAACAGAGGCAAAAAATGGTTTTTAGAAAAGTCTAATAAAATAGAAAAACCCCTGCAAAATAATTTTTTTAAATGAGAGAATATAAAAGTAGTATTAGTAATGAAAAGGGGAATAGAGCTACAGAAACTGCCGAGATTATAGTATGAAAATAATATATTATTTTTAAAACTTTATTAAAACATGTTCGAAAAATTATTTGGAAATGACAAATTTTAGGAAATTAAACCTTAACAAAATTGATTCAAGGAAAAGTGAAAAACCTGAAAGATCTTAACTGTTCCAAATTAAATCAATAGTTAAAATGTTCCACAAAGAAAATGCCATGCCAGTTGGTTTTAATATTGATTTCTCTCAAACATTTAAAAACAAACAAACACACAAAAAAATCCACTGTTGTATAAATTATTCCAAAAAAAATTTTGTTAAAGAATTTCTCAATTTATATGGCTAGAATATCCTGATTTCAAAACCAGAAAATAACATTACATGGAAGGAAAAATTAGAAGCCAATCTCACTCATAAACATATTTGCAAATGTAGATAGACACATGGAAATTTTTTTTAAATCTAAATTGAACTTCAAGAGATAAAAACTACAATGCCTGAAACGAAAAATACACCAGATGGGATTAACAGCCAATGAAACATTGCAAAAGAAACGATTAGTGTATTTGAAGACATAGCAATAGAAACTCTCTAAAATGAAACATGAGAAAAAGGACTCAAAATGTAAACAAAAGATCAGTGACCTCTGGTACAACTTTAATCAACTTAATATACATGGAATCAGAATCTCCAAAGGAGAAAAAAAAAAAAGGAGGGGACAAACATTTTTTGAAGAAATAATGACTGAAAATTTTTTTTTTAATTTAATGAAAACTATAAACCTAGAAATCCCAGATCAATGAACCCCAAGCACAAGACAAATGAAGAAAACTATGCCAAAGCATAATCAAATTGCTCAAAAACAGTCATGAAGAGAAAAATCTTAAAAGCTGCCAAAGGAAAAAGATATAAAATGTCTAGAGGAACAAAGATAAGAATACGGTGGATTTATTGTCAAAAACAATGCAAGCAAGAAGACAACGGAGTAACATCTTTAAAAAAAATGAAAGGGACAAAAATCTGTGTAACTAAAATTTTATACCAATAAAAATATGTTTCAAAAATGAAGGCTAGGGCACCTGGGTGGCTCAGGCGTTAAGCATCTGCCTTTGGCTCAGGTCATGATCCCAGGGTTCTGGGATCGAGCCCCGCATCAGGCTCCCTGCTCTGCAGGAAGCCTGCTTCTCCCTCTCTGACTCCCCCTGCTTGTGTTCCCCCTCTCGCTGTGTCTATCTCTGTCAAATAAATAAATAAAATCTTAAAAAAAAAAACTGAAGGCTAAATACTTTTCCAGACATACAAAAGCTCAAATAATTCATCACCAGCTAACTCTTAATACCTTAAAGGAAGTCCTTCAGGCAGGCAGCAATGGATGCCAGATGAAAGTATGGATCTACACAATGGAATGAAAAGCACCAGAAATGGTCATTACATGGGTAAATACATAACATTTTTTTATTATTCAAATCTCTTTAATAGATAATTTATTGAGTAAAGAAAAATAATGTAGTATAAAGTTTATAACATACGTAGGCATAAAATGTATGGTGACAGGAGCACAAAGGTCAGGAAGGGAGAAATAGAAGTATGTTGTTGTAACAGTCCTTAGTTATGCATGAAGTAGTATAATGCCACTTGAAGGTAGACCGTAGCAAGTTAAAGATGTATACTATAAATCCTACAGGAAACACTAAAATAATAAAACAGAGGGTTATAGTTAGTAAGCCAGCAAAGAATATATAATAGAGTCATTAAAAATAAGTTATCTGAGAAAGACAGAAAAAGAGGGAAATGAGAATAAAAGACAGAAGAAATAGAAAATAAATAGCAAGATGATAGATTTAAACCCAACCATATCAGTATCACTAAATGTAAATGAGTCTAAACAATTGAAAGGCAGAGATAATCGGATTGAATAAAAACATCAGACTCAACTTTATACTGCCTACAAGAAGCCCACTTTAAATATTAAGACAAAAGTAGGTCAAAAGTGTCAGAATGAAAAGAAGACATACCATGCTAATTCTAATCAAACAAAACTAGAGGGGCTATATTAATACCTGTGTAGATTTCAGAGCAAGAATATTACTAAGTATATGAAAAGTCATTTCATAAAATTAAAGGGGTCAATTTATCAAGAAGATTTACAATCCTAAATGTTTATGCACCTAATGACAGAGATCCAAAATACATGAAGCAGAACCTAATAGAACTGACAAAAATAGAAAAATTCACGATTGTATCTGGATATTTCAATTAAAAAGACCAACAAGACTATATAAAAATGGACAAAAAGATGCAAACAGTTCCTTCACAGAAGGAGAAACACATGGCTAGTAAACATTTAAAAAAATGTAAGAGATCATTAAAAATCTGGAAAATGCAAATGAAAACCACAATGAAATACCATTCTACACCCACACAGTTGGCACAAATTTAAAAATTGGGCAATATCCAGCATTTGAGAGATTGGTGCATGGCAGCAATGTTTATACACTGCTGGTAAGAGAGCAATACGGAAATATTTAGTAAAGTTGAAGAAGCACATAAACCAAAACCCAATAATTCACATAGCACCGTATACCCTATTTCTACAAATGCAAACCAGGAAACGTATATATCCATGATTCCAACAAACGACAACAAAAACCCCCACTGGAAATAGCCCAGATTTCCTTTGTCGGGACAATTAATCAATAAATGAATAAATAAACTAGAGAATAGTCATACAGTAAAGACTACACAGGAGTAAGAGTGGATGAACTACATCTATTCAGATCAACATGCATAAATCTCCCAAATGTAATATGGAGAAGAAGAAAGCAAATTGCAAAAAATATACATAATATATTTCCATTTACATAATATCCAAAACATGTAAAACTCACAATCCAGTTGATAGCAGACAAATAAACTCTTAGACTGCATCAAGATAAAAGTTGTATTAAGATCATGTAAAAACACCACGGAGGAATCAAGAAAAGCATTTGAGTTACTTTTGTCATTGGGAGTCAGACTTGCCCAAGAGAAACATTTTTTTTTAAAGATTTTTATTTATTTATTTATTTGACAGAGATGCAGCGAGAGAGGGAACACAAGCAGGGGGAGTGGGAGAGGGAGAAGCAGGCCCCCTGCTGAGCAGGGAGTCCAAAGTGGGGCTCCATCCCAGGACTCTGGAATCATGACCTGAGCCAAAGGCAGACGCTTAACGACTTAGCCATCCAGGCGCCCCCCAAGAGAAAGATTTTAAGGCAGGTGTTGAAAAAATGAGTAAGAGTTCTCACAGTGGACCTGATAAGGAAAAAGCAAATGCATAATTCAGTGGTAATGCTCAGGGTGAATTGCAGAAAGAAGGCACTAGGGATCCAAAGACCCCCAGTTAGCTGGTTATTGCAATATTTTTGGTAAGAAATGATAGGCTTCTATATTTTATTTTTTTAATAATTTGGAAGAAAATAAAATTGTCTCTGAAGTCCTTACCATGTTAGGACATGGAAGGGATTCCCACAAAAATGTAAAATACTGATATTACCTACCAACCTAAAATCAAAGATTTCCAAGGCTGCAAAGTATGACGGAAATAGCACAAGCTCTAGATCCAGTAATAGCTGAGTTTAAATCCTGTCTCTACCACTCACTTCACTTTTCTGTACATAAAAAGTGGGAGGATAAGATCTGTATCATGGGGTACTAGTAAAAATCAACTGAGCCAAAGCAAAGGTCCTAACAAGGTACATGGCAGAAGGTATGTGCTCAACAAGTGTCCTGTTTCTTCTCTTCTAGACTCAACACAACAAACACTAACTACATTTACACAAAAAGTGACCAGTTGCTCTTTTTCTCTTCTTTTGGCAGCCTGCTCTTGATACCATAGTGCATACATAGGAATTACTCTAAACATATTTGCAGACTTGTCTGTGATTAAGATCCAGTGTCCAGCCTTGCATGACTTGTCTGTGGGGCCCTCAGCTTCCTGATTTGGAAGTCATCAATACAAATGGGGCCATGTCACTTTCACTTTTGCCGTAACAATGCCATTTGAGAGGACATAGATCTATGTAGATCTCAGTCCTCTGCATAAAGGAAATCAGGTCAAATAAAAAGTAAGTGTGTGAGCGTGTGTGTATGTATGTGTGTCCTCTTCCTTTAAAAACCAAAAGTGGCATTACCACAACACCACTTTTTAGAAGTATTCTCTGACTCCCCATCAGAACCACGCCCTCCTGGGTGCACCCTGGGTACAATTAACACAGAGAGTTGAGTCATCTTTAAAAATACCTTTGCCTCCTTCACACTTGGAGCTCTGTCAAGGCAGGGGGCCAGGTTTCACTCTTATCTGTGTCTCTCCAGGACCACGAATAATGTTTGAAAATAAGGTTTCTCAGCTATCTGAAAGTAGTACGTTCCTAGGAAACTTTTCATAACCTGAAAAGGCGTAAAGCGAAGAGTACCCCCTGCTCTCCTAAGGTTAGCTTACGCCACGTCACTTTCATGAAAAAAGCCATTACCATACTAATGCAGATAAGTGGCATACCATGAAGTTTAGGAAAGTGGAGGTTACCTGTAGTAGGTGCTGAGTAAAACAGTTTCTGTGAGGTGTGTTCAGCATAAAACATAAATATTGATGTTTGCTATCTCATCACTTCACAGAAATATGCAGAAGTTATTTTAATGCTTGTACGTTATTGCAAATTATTTGAGAAATTAAATGTGGCTAAAAATTCAAGTAGTTGCCATTTATAAATTATGATCTGGTGTACTTTCAGACAAAAAATATTTGTTTATTTTTGCAATTAACATTCAAATGTATTAGACATAACTATTCTATGTGGAACTTTGAGGTTATGGTGAGCAAAGATTCCCTGATCTACTAACAGCACTCTGTGTCCAAAGCTAATTCAGAAGGGACAGAGCCTCCAAAGTGACAAGACAAACCACTAGACTCTATGGAAATGCATTTCAATATCGTGTCACAGGAGGATGGAGGGTTCCAGAAAAGATGTCTCCAAGAAAAAAAGAGAGAGAGAGAGAAACTGATAAAACATCTGATGTGTTTGAACATGTCAAGAAACAATTTACATTTCTGGCCGACAGTGTGGGGATGAATTAGTGAAAGAATCCTAGAATAGGAAGCCACCAACAACAGACAATTATTAACTCTCAGGCAAAACAAAAACTGTACAAGACAAGAAACTCAATCATAGGATATTAGGTGGCTCAGTCGTGCACCATTTTTACATAAAACAGTGATGTAAAAACTGAATGAAGATTTAGACAAAATTTGTTAAACAACCAAGTGGGAAAAAACGGAGACGAAAAAGTTTGCTTTGTGAGTATGGTACTAGAACAGGCTGAAAAAACCTCATCTTACAAAATCGGAAGCCGATATACTTTCAACTAGAATACCAAATAATGACTGTATATGCATGCTATTTAGAAACATAGAAGTAAGTACTAGAAAAAGATGGTGAAAAGACTCAAATATGTTGGCTTTAGGGAACTAAGTAAGAAGTTGAGAGAAGTGACATAAAAGATCTTTCTTTGTTGTCGGGTGTTATAATTCTCACAGTACTATTTGAGCTTTTTTTTTTTAAGATTTTATTTATTTTGACAGACAGAGACAGCGAGAGAGGGAACACAAGCAGGGGGAGTGAGAGAGGGAGAAGCAGGCTTCCCACCGAGCAGGGAGCCCAATGCGGGGCTCGATCCCAGGACCCCGGGACCATGACCTGAGCCGAAGGCAGACGCTTAACGACTGAGCCACCCAGGCACCCCAGTACTATTTGAGCTTTTAAACCATTGTACATGTTACTAAGATAAAATTAAAAATTAAGTTAGAAAAGTCAAGATAACCACAAGAGAAAAGAAATTACAGATCTAAGCCGACCCTGTTTGGAGGTTAGGAGTGGTGTTAACACCCAGAGGCATGTGAGAATGTGCCAGTATGCTTCCCATTGTCCCAGAGACTGGGCTACTCTGATATTTAGTGGCAGGGCCAATGATGAAGGCCTGCCAAGGGCAGGACAGCCACACACAGAACCAAGAAATGACGAGACCAAATGCCAACAGCACCTCCAGTGGGAAACACCACACTCAATGGGAAAAAGAGTAAAGAAAAATATAATGGGGGAGGGGGAGGTAGAAGAGAAGAGGGAGAAGCAAAAGGAAACTATCACATTAGAAAATATAAAATAATAATATGGCAGAAAGAAGCTGAGACCTTGGTAATCACAAACCCACTAAATAGTCCTGTTTGAACAAAGTAAAGGTGAAGAGGAAAAAATATTTATGATGTAAATACTGATAAAAATAAAGTAGACTTAGGACTATTGATATTGTGTAAAAAGGCATCTGGCTGGCTCAGTCAGAAAATCATGCAACTCTTGATCTCAGGGTAATGGGTTCGAGCCCCATATGGGGTGTAGAGATTATTTAAATAAATAAAACTTTAAAAATTACATAAAATGAATATAAAGGAAAAGCATTAAATGGGACAGAGTAATATTCTCATATTAATAAAAGTTACAGCCCACCAAAACCATATAGCAATCATGAACTTTTGACAATAGAGTTTTGACAAACACAAGAGAAAAACCTGTGATAAATGCAGGGATATAACAAAAACTCCACTAACACAGGAGAGACTCTCTCAGAAAATGACAGAGAAAGAGAGAATTTAATTAACATAATTTATAAACTTATTCTCTTGTGGAAAGACGTCTCTGACTTTATACGTATAGGTACACATGTATGTATGTGTATATAACAGGATACAGACATACGAGAGACAGAGATTGCTATTCAACAACAGAAAATTATTTTCAAACACCTTGAATTCACACAGGTACATTCTCTGACAATTAAACATAAAAAGAAGAAAGAAAAGGGGCGCCTGGGTGGCTCAGTCATTAAGAGTCTGCCTTTGGCTCAGGACATGATCCCAGGGTCGTGGGATCGAGCCCCGCATCGGGCTCCCTGCTCAGCGGGAAGCCTGCTTCTCCCTCTCCCACTCCCCCTGCTTGTGTTCCCTCTCACTGTGTCTCTCTCTGTCAAATAAATAAATAAAATCTTAAAAAAAAGAAGAAGAAGAAGAAGAAGAAAGAAAAAAGTGGAAGAGAAAATGAAGGGAGGGTGGGAGAGGAAGATTAACAGGAAAAGAATAAGTCAATCTATGGATTTTTTTTTTAATTCTAAATAAATTTTGTAATAGAGAAAATAAAAGCAGAATGATTTTTAAGGGAAAAAAATGTGTTATTAAAATTGTCTTAAGAAAAGGCAGAAACCTGAAAACAAACATCTTTAATGCAGCTAAAGGCTTTAAAACAGATTTCCCCTCAACAGATGGAAGTTGAGGTAAATGGCTGGAGAGAGCAAGTGATGAGCCGGAGCAGACAGCTTCGCGTGCATCCGGGATCCTGGGATGCTCTACGGCAATGGGCAGGACTCTGAGGCATGTCCGTAAGAAAAAGACTTTGTTCTAAATATGGGCCAAAATCAGATGTCGTGAAACTGCCTTAAGAATTTTCCTTTTTATTACCTTGCCTTCACCCAGGTCCATCAGGTTCGACCAGGTCAGAAGACTTAGTACACAAGCAGAAATAAGAGAAGCAAGGGAAGAAAGAAGATTGACCACACCCTCTCCTCCAAAAAGCTAAGACCTAGGCAGCCCTAAATCAGATTTGAAGTTTTAACTATTTCATGGACTAATTATTCTAAATACCAAAATAAGCCTGTGTTTTGTAACCAAGAGTGGCCATATGTATCAGCCAGGGTCCCAGCAGGAAACAGATGGTGCTCACACTGGGTAATTGAGGAGAGTTTCATAAAGGACTATTTACAATGGTGTGAGCAGGGCTTGCGGAAAGCAACAAGGGAGAGTGCAGTACCTCAGGGCTTGCAACAGCATGAAGTCATTAGCACCCCGGAAGGGGCTGGGGCAGAATCAGTTTCCAAAACCTGTAGAGAGTAGATACTTGCCAAGGGCTGCCTGGCAGAAGAGGAGGCCTTTAGCTCAGGGACACAGCCAACCCACTGCAATCCAGGAGGGAGGGAACCCGAAGAATAAATATTCTGGCTTCTCTCTCCTCCCACCTGACTCTACCACCTCCTGCTAATACTTCCCATTCATCAAATGCAAACTGAAGTCGAAGGACAATGACATCAATATGGATTGGCTGCCCAGGGCCCAGAGCAGAGGCGGTGGAGAGTAGATCTAAACAGACAGAGAAAATATCCAGCACACATTAAGCCTTAAGATCACTGAGCCCACCTGTGTTGACTTCTGAGTGGAAGAGAAGAGCTACCCCCACTAAGTGTGAAGGGACGGGGATGGGGGGCGGGGGCGGAGAAAAACAAAGTTATTTTTGAGTGTGCCCTGAGTGTCCTCCTTGTGGAGGGCACGGTGCAATGTATAACAATGTGGATATAATTTAACTACTGATTTAGTAATTCAGGGAAGTGATAAATTCCCCTAGAAATAAATAGTGAGAGGAAATATTTCAGCCCTGGTTCTGGGACTCGACCCTTTGGGCTCCAACCCTGCACTTGTCATGTTGTTGTTTTCTGACAATCCTAATGTGCTTAGCTATGGAGGCTTCTAAGACTCCCTTTTTCATTTACTTTAGTCCTGTTTAACATACACGGCTTTTTGTCTTAACTGCCTTTGCCGCTGCTATTCTGCTGTAATTATTCTTATATCTTTCAATTAAGTCTCTTTGCATTCAGCCATTTATGCATCGAAATATGCTGTCTAGTGAAAGACACTTTTCTCTGTCTTTAAAGAAAAATCTCTGCTCTTCTCTTCATCCATCAGAGCACTGCAGTAATCTAAACTGGCTTCAGCTTCTGATTGCCACTATGCTAATCTGAGCCCCATTTGGAAGGATGGAACAGTACACTGGAAAAAGCATCATGATAATAATAATAGCTATCATTTATTAAGCCTTACGATGGGACAGGCACTTTGCCAAGCACTCTACATGTGTAGAGAAGGAAAAATGTTTTCCTCGACCCTCTTAGGGGTCCCCGGCTGGGGCTGAAAATTAAACTGACAAAGACGGATTAACAGGCAAAAAGCATACAGATTTATTTAAAGTTTTATATGCCCTGGGAGCCTTCATAAGGAAATGAGGACCCGAAGAAATGATTAAACCTGAGTATTTTCATGCCAGGTTTGATGACGAGTGACGGTTGTGGAGGAATACGATGGTCACAGAGCATAAGTTAAGGGGAGGAAATTGGGGGAAACTTAGCAAGGCCTGTTCATTCAGATTCTGCTCTGTCCCTCTGTCTTCAGAGATAAGGATGTTCCTTTCCTCCAGGTATAGGTGCCTTTCACAGGAATGTTTTATGACCTGTTTCAGGGGAGAAGGGCAGGGGAAGTCAGAGTAACCTTCACACTTCTGTTTTCTCAAACTCCTTCAGCTTCCAAAGTATTGTACCATGCCCTGAACTCCATCCCACACTTTATACCGCTGATATCACCCCCAGTTAAACTGGAAGAATCTGGGGTTTCCTTGAGTTTAAGGATTTGGAAGAGAGCATAGGTAACAGATAAAAGTAAATCTGTAAGCCAAGGGTCACTGAACAGAGACTGCTCTTATTCACATTCTCTATACGTATATCAGTTTATCTCTATGCCTTACTATCTCTGTGACCTCAGGCAATTCACCCAACCTCTCTGTGCCTCAGTTTCCTCATCTGCAGAAGCAGAGTGCTAATAACACCTGGGTCTTCCTACTTGATAGTGGTGTTGAGGAAATGTATTGGATGTATTATTGGAGTGGATGCATTTGGAAATGACTCTCCGGGAATTAGCGTATGATTGTTGTCAGTAAATGGTTTTTGTACCCACTGTGCCAACCTACACTGGCTCTCCTAAGAAGAGACCTCAGAGTAAGTAGTCTTTTATGGAGCCCCCCTTGTCTTGCTGGCCTCCTCGAGATTCCCTATTCTGACTGCCTGGCTGCATCAGCTCTTTGCATCCGGGACCATCCAAGCCTGTTGGGCGTGCAGTTCCTCTGACACCTGCACTCAGTCGTCCCTCCGGCCTCTCAGCACCTTGAGAAGGGCATTCATCCTGTTCCAGAACCTTGGGGCAGGAGGAAGTAGCTCCTGAACAACATGCACTATAAAAGCTGTCCCCCAGGGACAAGTATTTTTCCTAGTGGCCTTTTCTCTGTTTCCCTTTAAAAATAATAATAAAGTTCTTTTATTACATAACTGTGGGACAAGGGATCAAACATCCGTGCTTAAAATGCAAAAGGTGCCCTACATTCAAACCTCTCCTGCCCAGAAGAAATACCCTTTGCAACATTTAAATCCTTTAACTCTTTCCTCCCTCTGCTACATGAAAATTATAAACAGCACCATGCTATTAATCTGTAACTTCCTAGTGATATCACCACAGACATGAAATACCCCTAAAAGCCTCAATCCCTATGGGTTTGCCTGGCCAGGTTCCAGTAGCAAATCAACTCAAAAATTTTATGAACACTAATTTGCTTTTCATTATTTTCCTATCAATCACCAATCAGATTTTCATTGTATCACACAACTAAGCAAAAAAGAAGGGGGGCTGGCTTCCTAAATCTAATCTATGAATTGCACCAGGTAAATTGATTCTGTTTGCCAGTTAAATACAAATGTCTTATTTTAAATAATTCCATTTTAGTAAATGTTTTCTAGAATACCTCTATAAATCTGGCATTTGTGAAAATGGGCTAATGGCATCCTTTTTTTTGACTAATGAAAATCACAGGCTTCAGAGTCCGCTGAATTTTTTAGATCATACCAACTAATATTTATAGATCACACAATGCTGCAGATACTGAGGCATGACTCTGGGGTTTCAATCCTGGTTCCCATTTCACAAGACAAGTGAGAAGAGCTGGGGGGTGAGTAGACTTGGAGAGGCTGACCTGAAGAGAGGTGGTTCATGTCCAGATATTAGCACCCTAAAGATTTCTGAGCCCACCGACTAATGGGGCAAGAACTCCTGACAACCTGCCTCAGCAAGAATCTGGGGTTGTTGGGTCTTTGGGTTTTTTTTTTCTGTATTTAAAAAAAATGTCCAGAACTCCCACAAACTAATTCACCCTGGATAATTTCACTTCTTTGAGTCTGTGTCCTTATCCGTAAAAGGGAATAATTATATAGGAAGTGTATAAAATGTCTGGCATGGTGGCAAATAGTAGTTGTTTAAAAAGGCAGCTATTGGGGCACCTGGGTGGCTCAGTCAGTTAAGCATCCAACTCTTGGTTTCTGCTCAGATCAGGGTCATGAGATCAAGCCCCCCGTGGGACTCTGTGCTCAGCGTGGCGTGTGCTTGGGATTCTCTCCCTCTCCCTCTCCCTCTGCCCCTCCTCCCAACTTGCACACGTACAACCTCTCTCTCTAAAATAATAAATAAAATATTTTAAAAGGCAGCTATTATTGTTATTGTTATTATTCCTGTCATTCCTATGATAGCAAGTTTTTTCTGTATGTGGTTTTCATGTTTTCAAACATCTCATTAGACTTGCTAAGGTATATTTAGACCTATGCAATATACTTAAATGCATTTGATGACAGGATAGGTCATAAAGCAGCTCTGCTACGGTTTTTGTCTTTTAGACAGATGCTCTTCAGAACCAATGTATCACAGAAATTAAAAGCCCAACTTGAGGTATTACTGAGTCATAGTCCATTGCCTGAGGAGAGCAGAACCATCCGTCCCCCCCAGACAGGGCTGCACTTGGTACTGACGGGTCTTACTAAATCTGTATGTGATCTAGGTTTTGTTATACACTTGAAATGGTTAATTACAAGAGGTAGGGGAATCTGAAATGTCACAGCAAGCTCCTCCTGGCCCACTGTCACGTTTCATGAATCTTGGTGCTGAACCCATTTGGATTAAGCAGTGACCCCCTCCAAACACATTGCTTCTGTGCCTCTTCTCTCTTATCACCTATTTATGTCCCAATACATCTGCATTGTGTGGCTCAGTAAGATCCATTAAGTCCTTGGGCAGTGTTTACGGCTATTGTTTTTATTATTTCTTTGAGGCTCAGATTTCTCACATAGTGACAGAAAACTACAGTACAGATAGTGAGTAAAACACTTCTTAAAAGGAGGGGGGGAAGAAGTATGTATAAGATTCGCAATTTCAGTCTGCGAATTCTCAGAGCAATCCTGTGGGTGAGAGACAATAATTTCTTGTAGCTTTTAGGTAAAGATATAATTTACCTTTATTTGCAGACACAAAACTAAGAAAACGTATCTTGCCATCGATGCCTGTGGCTTTAAAAATATTTATGAGATCGACATAGTTACCTGGAGGCAGACACTTCCTTTCAACGTCAGAGGTCAGGCCCGTTGGCTAACACCCCAGATAATATTGATGTACCTTCAAATTTTAAAATAATGTTTATACCATTTATTTATTCATTCATATATAGAGCACCCATCCTGAAGTATCTGGGACACTGAACAAGGTTTACATAAATCTGACTGTTTTTTCCTCTGGGCCATTTGGCTCAGTCTGGTAGACCATAAATATTCAATAATACTTTACAATGACAAAGCATCTTTTACGCAAACATCTCTAAGCACATTATTCACCAATATTACAATCTCCTCTTTAACCTACTGGTAAAGTCACAGAAACTAACTGACTTTCTTCAAGGTCCCACCACAAATTGTTTATTTTGTAGATTAGAATCCAGGTGTCCTGATCCTAGCTATAACTAAAGGGAGAAAAAAAACAAACAAACACATTTTTTTTAGGTGCTTAAGCTGATGACCTACACTAAATATTTCTAAATTGAATCTATTAGACAAAACGTCCTCCTTAAAGATGTTAGATGTTGTGATGCATCCAACTGAATTTTATCACTTTTGTTCCTAATTTGCCCAAGGCCAGCTACCATTTTCAGAGCCCCAAGTATGACCTATTTTAATTGAATCCTGTTACAAACACTTAAACTTTCACTCTTTAATCAAATCAGGTTTCTAAATAGAAATTAAAGTTGGAGCAGAACAGCAAAACTTTTCATGGGAAGGTCCGGTTGCAGTGATGGCACGGCCGTACTAAAATATCCGAGCAAAGTGGAAAGCTGGGAATTACTGTGAGATTTGGGCAAGTCTCAAACACTTTCAGGTTATGCAAGCAGAAGAAAATACTTTAAATTCATTATTTTACAGCTTCTTTATATTAAAGTAAGGCAGGTTTAATATAGACAATTAATAAAATACCAAAAAATGGAAAAATTTTTAAAATCACTCACAACTGGGGCACCTAGGTGGCTCAGTCGGTTAAGTGTCTGCCTTAGGCTCAGGTCATGATCCCAAGGTCATGGGATCAAGCCCTGAATCGGGCTCCCTGCTCAGCGGGAAGCCTGCTTTTCCCTCTCTCCCTGCCCCTCCCCCTCCTTGTGCTTTCTCTTGCTCTCTCTAATGAATAAATAAAAAATCTTAAAAAATAAAATAAAATTAAATCACTCATAACTATGACGGCCATTAACAACACATTTGTAAACCCCCAATCTCAGGGAGCATAGCTGACCAGCTGACCGAGGGCTCTAGCTCTGAGCCCTGGAATCCATCACAGGTGCAGTTTGCACTGAGGCCACACTTCCCCGAGCTGATCACAGGCAGTGCTGAATGTGGTGAGGCTACTATGACAAGCCTGTCCCTGAAAGAGGTGGGACTTCCCGACAGGTGACTTTCAACTTCCCTAAAGACCTGGCTGAGCTTTCCCTTGCCCTGTCCTGTAGTCTAAATGCTTCACTCAAACTTCCTTTTTCCTTCCCTCTCTCCTTCACTCAAAAGACCTGTATCCCCAGCCTCTCCCAGCCCTCACTCGTTTCTGTCATGAAGAATAAACTTCTTGCATATTCAATACCATCCTGGCTTCTGCTTCCTGGAGGACCCAGTCTCACATGCCATTTGATGGCGATGATGATGATGGTGATGATAATGTTGATGTTGATGATGGTGGTGGTGTTGATGGTAGTCAAGATAATTAACATCTATTGAGTTCTTTTAAAAATGCCAGGCCATTGGGGCGCCTGGGTGGCTCAGTCAGTTAAGCACACACGTACTCTTGGTTTCGGCTCAGGTCATGATCTCAGGGTCTTGAGATCCAGCCCCGCACCAGGCTCTGCACTCAACACAGAGTCTGCTTGGGTTTCTGTCTCCCTCCCCCTTGGCCCCCACACCTCAAAATAAATAAATAAATCCTTAAAAAAAAAAAAAGCCAGGCCTTGTGCTAAGAGGTTGCCTATATTATTTCATGTACTATTCCCAATAATCTTCAAAATATAGATATTACCCACCGGAGGAAAGTAAGTCTTAAAAAGGTTAAGTAACAAAAACAAGACCACACTGCTTGTGAAAGTCAAATATGAACTCATATTCTTCCTCAATCAGTAAAGCAAAGAAGCACTGGTGCTAATAACAACTATATTACTTCTCTGTATTAATATTTTGTAGTATAATCTTCCAGCCCTTTTTCTGGATAGGTATCACAGTTACAATTACACTCAAAATAATAATGTATTAAGTTAAGCCTTTTTTGGTAGAAAATTGAATTTTTCTTTAAACTTTTGATTCCTCAGGGCACCTGTTGTCTCAGTTGTTAAGCTTCTGCCTTCGGCTCAGGTCATGGTCCCAGGGTTCTGGGATCGAGACCCACGTCAGGCTCCCTGCTTGGTGGGAAGCCTGCTTCTCCCTCTCCCACTCCCCCTGCTTGTGTTCCCTCTCTCACTGTGTCTCTCTCTGTCAAATAAATAAAACCTTTAAAAAAAATAAACTTTTTGATTCCTCGAAAATTTGCAGTTATCTACTTCACTTTGGTTGTGTAGACCTGACCCAATCATTCAAATACTGTTAGTTAACTTATTCAGATATTTTTCATATTTGTATCCCATATATGAAGAGCCATTACATCAACTCTGGGTAGTTGGGAGAGCTTTTCCAAGCCCTTAAAACAAGCAAAGGTCAAGCAAATGAGTCAAGGCCAAGTAACTTAAACAATCGGGACCATTAAAACATCCAAAACAACATACCCAGTCTCCAATTTTAGAATGTATTGACACTATTATATAGACCCTTAATAACCAACTAATGGTCTTCTTTAAATGAAACAATTGGTTCAAAAAATGCACTTAAAAAGATTTATACCCCATAAGCATCTTTCTAAGAAAGAATATCAGCTTGGAACTTGTAGCAGCTTGCTAATTCAAGAATGGAACCTTCTGATGGCAGCAAATGCCTTTTAGAATAATTTGAGGTTTCTTTGACTCATAAACTAATTGACTCTCCTCAAGGTCCCCCAGGAATCACTGGGTCAGTCTTCAGTCTTGGCAGATTTCTGCTGATGTCTCAAAACAACTCCCTGAGTACAGAGTTTTCCGGACTTTTCATGATAAAGACTGATATGGCAGCCCCAACGTTTCCACAGTATGTCAATTGGCGGTGTAAAGGGATATTCCATTGGTAAACCCCCCAAAACAGCTTTCTGAAATAAATGCCTTCTACTAAGAAGAGCATGCTTGCCTTGCAAATATAACTTCAAGATAAGTTACCAAGACATTGCCTTCCAAACAAGCTGCCCCTCCCAAAGTCCCTTCTCCATGGAAGGGAGAGCTACTGTGTCCTTCACTCTGACTCTTCAGCTTGTTCCATTATTAAATTTCCACTTCTATCGGAATTGGGATGGAGTCTGAGCAATAATTATGATGTCACATACATAACAATTGCCTCAATTTTATAGAAGTTGGAAAGACTCACCTTTTAACTTTCTCCAACCCAGCACAAACCTTAAGCTCTGACTTTTAAATGGGCAAGAAACTAAATCCCTAAATGTTTTCTTATCCTCTAAAAATCTACTACCTCTTCAACTCCTTCCCTGAATATCACAGCCCAGAATGTTAACCCTCTGCCTTAACACCCATATCCTCTGCACCACTCATTTTGGCCATGAGTTCCACATTGTCTTTGTTGCTTTGTTTCTTGTGGGCCTTACCTCATCATGTTCCCCCTCTGTCACTAATGAGTTGTGCGACATCGATAATATCAATCCATCTCTCTTGCTTCCAGAAGATGTTTTAAAAACCATGTTCCCCAAAGTGGAGTCAAGAGTCGCCACTTGGGGAAAAAACACTAAAGAAGGAAATGCTGGGGGGGACAGTCCACCCACCTTTCAACCAGAGAAGCTCCATCAGTATCTCTTTTGTTAGAGTTCTAAGTTAGATTCTCCTAGTTCTGCTGCATGAAAAAATGTTTTAAAACCACTGGATTAGAAGGTTTCTAGAATTCTTCCTAGTCAGTCTGATGTCCTAAAAGAATGTCAGTTCCATGTGGGCTCCTTCTGAGTCTTCGGAGTTCTTCTACAGCATTCAATCCAGACTTTGCAACTTTTGCTCCTCTTTGCACTTCCCTCCAAAACCCTATTTCAACTATTCTCATCCATTATGACTTCAACCATTTTCTAGGCACCGGTGATTACCAGCAAATCTAATCTGAAAAGGAGATACGAATTTCCAGTCACCTTCCAGGATTTCCATTTAAATACCCTGGGGTGGGGGGGCTGGGTGGCTCAGTCAGTTAAGCATCTGCCTTTGGCTCAGGTCGTGATCCCAGAGTTCTGGGATCAAGCCCCGGGTCGGGCTCCCTGCTCAGGGGGGCATCTGCTTCTCCCTCTCTCTCTGCCCAAACCACCCACCCACCCACCTACCGCCACTTGTGTGCGCTCACACGATCTCTCTCTCCCAAATCTCCCAAATAAATAAGTAAAATCTTTAATAATAAATAAATAACCTAAGGGAATCTCAAGCCCACATTGAACCTATCCCACTTCTACCACACCAACTCCAAACCTTCTCTTTCTCCAGTGTATTGTGTTTCTATTCATAGTGCCATCAGCCAATTGGTCACCTAAACTATAATGACAAGGGTCACCTTAGTCGTCCTACTTCCTTCCTGTCCTGCACTATATTCATGAACATATCCTTTCGGTTCTCCCTCAGTGATGTCTCTTTATGCTTTCTCCTCCATTCTGCGCCCCCCACCTGAATTCAGGCCTTCATCATCCCTGCCTCATCTATTGTAAGAGCCTAACGACTGCCCCCTAGCTCCCATGTCTCCTTCCTCCAGTTCAGCCTCCACACTGCAATCAAAATCCTTTCTAACGTAGAGACCTAATCACACGATTCCTGTTGCTTAAGGATCTTTTATGGCTACCAAGAACCTATTGCACATGATCCTAACATCAACACCTGAGCCTGGTACCTTATATACATCACAACATGGACCTATCCTACTTTTCTACCTTCAGGTCCTGCCATTCTCCCTATCATCAGAAAACAGACTGTGGCAGGCTTTCTCAAAGCATGAGCCATCATACAGAACACTTATTAAAAAAATGTAAATTCCTGGGCCCTATCTATAAATAGTGGTGTTGTATAGCCTCATGTGAGGCCCCCAAATCTACATTTTAACAAGACCTCTAGGTGATTCTAATACATTCCAAAATATTAGAATCCTAAACCATTTACCTACTTTACTAGATGTGACTATACCATTCCTCAAAAACTGCATACATATTCATAATTTTGTGCCTTGGTTCAAAATGTTTCCTCTGCTGATTTGCCCATCCTAGTGTCTATCCCTGAAAACAAAACAAAGCAAAACAAAACAGAATAAAACAAACTTCTTATTAAAAGCCCAACATAAATGCCCATAAAGTGCTTTTACTCTTGTATCCACACCCCTCCCACCGATGCTCCACTAGCATTTTGCTTGTTCTGCTATTAGGATTGTCACATCATATCACGGTTCTGCATATGCTTCTCTCCCTCACTAGAATGTGGGATTCAAATGAGCGTTTTATTTACTTTTTACATCTCTAGACTCTAATACTCACAGTGAATAAATGTCTAACTGGGAGGAACTACGTGGCCCTAATTCAAATAACTATTCATTCAATTTAATTTAATTATTAACTCACATGAGGCACCCAGGTCTTCCAGTACATCATGGAAACAGATCTTTTCTGACTCTCTGGACATATTTTCTCTCCAAAGTCATCATCCAACATCAAGCCAACTACATCACAGTTTTAGAATGGCCGCACCTTGTCTTTATTTGAGCCATGGAGAGTGTATTGAGGTGACCCTGGCAGATGTTTGGCCTCAGCTGTACAATATCTATGCTAAGAAGCCCTCAGTTCTTCCTTCAGCAAGTCAGTTGAACAACAAGACTTTGTTGTATACCAACATTTGCCAAGTTCTCAGCATTGCAGGGAACCAAAGGATTCATTAGGGTCTCCATCACCTCCATCCCCATATCTTGTTCTTCACACAAAGAAAGTAGGCAATGGCCAAAGTCCCTTGCAATATTTCACCCTGTGAAAGACCCTTAGTCTCCCACATTCTGTTCCAGAGTGGTTGATGTGCATCTCTAACCTGTGCCTGCAATCTAGTCCTGGATAATAATTTATAAAACATACAAAGTAATGGACCATCAAGAGAAAATGTTGCTCTTTCAAATATCCCCGAGTATGCATCTGTATGATAGACTACAATGACTCCAAAGGAAGATTATTGTCTTTAGAGTAAATAATGCATTTTCCCCCCAAGTCTCAAAGCCTGTATTTAAATGATTATTCATGGGTGTTGTGGGAGACTTTAAGCCTTAGCTTGGCAATTCCCAACATAAAAATGGGTAATGTTTCAAAAACCTTGTTTATGAGTCACCTGCCCAGAAACTCACTATTGCCTCTTACATTAAGTTCCAAATTCCCACGCCAACCCCCCAAATCTATTTATCTCATTACACACCTGAAGGGTATTCAGTGACACCTACCCCTATTTACAACATTGTTCCTTTGAGAAAATGTCCTCTAAATTCCCAGTCAAGTGACATGTAAATACATTTCTGCCTGCATTCAGAGGCATATGGGGAAAGACAAGAGGATGAAAATGAGAAGTGAATGAGCACAGACATTCAGACAGGGATCAGAGCCCTGTTAATCTTATACATACATTCAAAAAATGCCCTTCTCTACATGATTATTGCTCATTAGGGGCAAAGAATTATAGCCTCCACTATCAAGAGAGAGATTTTCAGAATTTGAAGTGACTACCACCCTCTCCTTGCTACCTAGTTGAAACATAAACATAGTTAAAAGAAGATTTGACATTGACTCTGGAACTGTCCAACCTCTTGTCTATATTTTCAATTTTCCCCTAACTCCATTAAGTGCCTATTATAATTAGTACACATTTTAAATAGGTTTTAAATGGCCACACCATAGAAAGTATCTTCTTATTTTGAGTCAACATAAAAGCAAATAAATTTACAGTTTCAATATATAAAATAGGCCCTTTTAGATTAAAAAAAAGAAAACCTAGCTTGTTTTTTTTTTCTATTATTAAAATGTAAAGGATTTTTAAAATCTCATTTATTTTGTCAATTGGTTCTGCTTAACATTCTTCAGCCCAGTCCCCTCTCAATTATCCATGCTAAGGAAGGTGGATCAGTGGCCTGGATAATCTAAAACAGCAGACAATTTTAAAAGCCCTTGTATTTGGCCCGGGCATACTTTACAATCAAACTCTGATTATCCACACTAATGAAAGGAAGAACAGGCACCTTGAGAGAGATCCAAAGCCAATATAGATGTGCTCAGCTGGTTTAGGGCACCTCGAGGCAGAGGCCCATGGAGCATAGCAGAAGGAAAACAACACGGCCCCAGCTACCACCAATGATGACCACCCATGCCATCCAAACACACAGCTATAGTGTCCATATCAACACCTCTCATGATAGTAGTCATCTTTAGAAGCATGGAGGTGTGGGGCACCTGGGTGGCTCAGTCAGTTAAGCATCTGCCTTCGGCTCAGGTCATGATCCCAGGGTCCTGGGATTGAGGCTCCCTGCTCAACAGGGAGTCTGCTTCTCCCTCTTTCTCTGCTCTCCCCCCCGACCCCCCACTCCTGTTCTCTTTCTCAAATAAATAAATAGAATCTTTAAAAAAAAAAAAAAAAGCATGGAGTTATGTCCAAATGCCCCCAGGTAAAAAGGCACGCTGTTTCAAACAGTTAATATAAGAAGAGATTTTTCATGTGTACTAAAAACCTCTTTTAGGTGTTCCCTTTGCCTCACGCCACTCCCCCACCTCTTAGTCCTCTACCAAGTTCATGGTAACATGCTCGGAAGAGGGGTATAAAGGCTGGAGATGAAGGAAGCAGCATGTGGGAGTAGGAAGTGCTCCAGCTTGGAAGGTGGGAGGCCTGGATCTTTGTCCCCTGTTGGTCTCTCTTCATGCCAGCAGTCAGGTGTGCACCCAAGCAGAGGGAACACTGAGTTCAGCAGGACATGAAGGTCATGGCACATTTAAAGAATGGCATGTGCTCTACTTTGGTCCAAGAAGAAGATACAAACGAAGAAGCAAGAGGTGAAGCTGGGGATGTAGTCAGAGATGAAAGTACAAAGAGTTTTTTTATGACATGCCAGAAGTTCAGAAATTATTCTGTGGAAGGTAGGAAGACAATAAAAATGTTTTTAATCATTGTTAAACCTTACTGAACACAGTTTGTCCAGGACTGCTCTAAGCATTTGATGTTAATAAACACATTTAATGTTTGCAACAACTATTATTGTTGTTCCGTTTTATAAATGAGGAAACTGAAGACAGCAAAGCTCAGGAGTCTCCTGAGATCCCAGAACTGATAAGTGGTGGAGTCAGGATTCAAACCTGGCCTGTTTGATTTAAGAGCTCTTGCTATCTCTCAAGAAATGGAAGGATGTGGTCAGAACTTTAACAGACCACACTATAAGCAATGTGCTGGCGGGATTGGAGGAGTAGAGAGGAGGGAAGGATATGTCAAGAAGACAAGAGCTGGTGAGTCCCAGAACTAAAGGAAAGGTAGTAGTAATGGAGAAGAGAGGGTAACCAAGAGCTTAAGAGGAGCTAGAATAAAAAAATAATAATAATTGGTTAAATAAAGGAGAGAGGAAGAGGAAGAATCTAGCATGAGTCCCAGAGTGCTGACCTGGGCACTGTGTGGTGGCCTAATAATTTTTTTTTTAAGATTTTTATTTATTTATTTGACAGAGAGAGAGAGACACAGTGAGAGAGGGAACACAAGCAGGGGGGAGTGGGAGAGGGAGAAGCAGGCTTCCTGCAGAGCAGGGAGACCCATGTGGGGCTCGATCCCAGGACCCTGGGATCATGACTTGAGCCAAAGGCAGATGCTTAACTACTGAGCCACCCAGGTGCCCCTGGCCTAATAATTTTTAAAAACCTTGTGCACTAAGGAACTTACCTGGGAAACAACCCCTACCAGATGGGCAGGCCAAGAAGGAACGGCACAAGTAATGCTTTTTTGTTCCAGTACAATGCTGGCACATGCTCATCCAAATAAACAAATGTCCCATCTTAACTGATGAATTGGGTAGTGATAAAACAAAAACAAAAACAAAAAAAAACTCACGTACAAATATGTAGGCTAATATGTAGAACCCATACTCCAAACAAATGATTGAGGTACAGCAATTTTTTTCTTGTTTTTCCAGGTTAAATATATTAACTCACATTTCGCTTTCCATGTAACATCCATGAGCAACTGTAGAAAGAGAGATAAGAGAGAAAAAGCACAGGATGAGGAGGAAAGATGCAGACATGTTATAGCTTATCAAGATAGTTGTAGATGTCATAAAAAAAGCCAAAACCATTCATAGAACCTTCCTATTAGGGTGAAAAATATAAAAGGGTATGTGTGCATGAAAGTCTGTGGATATATACAAAAAGACTAGATGTATATACTCAAAATTTGAAAATAGCTCTCTGACTCTTTTATTTCTTGCTTATTTATATGTTTTAAGTGTTTTATAATTATCTTGTATTATTTTCATAATACAAAAAAAAATTTTCTAAGCATTTGTGATGGGCATCTATATTTAGAACCCGCTGATACAAAAGAATACACAGGTAAGCAGACACTTATCCATAAATAACCCACATATGCCAATAGTGATGGCAGTGGGTATCTTTCACCACTGCCCTTGAAGCCAGTGGAGGTACTAGAAAATTTGGTACATGGAGAGTCTGTGTGTTGAGAATAAAAGGAGGTAAGAAATGATGAAATGTGCAAATGGCTTAGAGGAGCTGACCTCGGAAGCAGATGCCTGGACATGGTGCCCACTTACAACATAGTATTCCTCGTCCACCATGCCTTTTTCACGTTGTCTGAATATTTTACTTTCTCCCATTACATTGTCTGAAGTTCCATCAATTCCATGTTATCTCATCTTCTTTCTAAAAAGCGTAAGACTAGACAATGTTAGTGATGAGGCTGGAAGTGTTAGCGATGAGGAGGAAAATGATAATGGTAAGAAGAAGAAGAGGGAAATTCGCTTGCTAACTTGGAACAATGCTTCATGGTTTATGAGGTACATCCATATATTGACTCAGGTTAACAGACTTCATGTTCAAGGTGGGGGATGGAGTATACATATTTAATATCTCTCCCTTACAACCCCATTGAAATGATAGTAAATAAAAAGAAAATCCACAACTGAGCTGAAAACAAAAGAAAAAAAAACTGTCCCAATAGAACACATTTACTAAAGTATTTCCAGATAATAGAAAGAAAATAGAATTGTCTAAATTGTCTGAGAAACTAAAACAAAGAATTACAACACAAACTTACACTGAAGACTGGTGCTAAGGGTAAAGAGGAGATCCCTTGAGGAATCTCTGGTTTAACCGATGCAGAGAGCAGAGCAGGCCTCAGAGAGATCATCAAGATAATTAAAGTATTATCTATCATACTGCTGGCTTGATTGGTTCTTCTCTCCCATAAACAGAGCAGCTGGTACTCCCTTGGCCCATGTTGAAATCCTAAGAAATGCTTAATAAAAGTGAGAGATGTGCTAGGAATGATCCTTATCAACGGTACTGAAATGGTCAAGAGAAGTTGAACAAACTCAAGCTAAACATGAACTTGAAGAGGAGTAGGGACAAGAGACATAAAAGTAACAAGTAAACAATTAGACAGAGAAAGACAAACACTGTACGGTCTCACTTATGTGGAATCTTAAGACAAACAAAACTCATAGAAAAAGAGATCAGACTTGTGGTTACCAGAGGCAGGAGGTAGGGAGTAGGGGGTTGGAGGAAGGTGCTCAACAGGCACAAACTTCCAGTTATGAGATAAATAAGTACTGGGGACACAATGGATGACATGATGACTATAGCTAACTCTGCTGTATGGTGCACTGGCAAGTTGCTAAGAGAGTAGATCCTAAAATTTCTCATCATAAGGAAAAGACCTTTTTTCAAGGGGTGTGGGTATGTATATGAGATGATGATGCTAAGTGGCCTTACTGTAATGATCATTTCACAATATGTGTAAGTCAAGTCATTATGCTGTACATCTTAAACTTATACTGTATGTCGATGACATTTCAATAAAATTGAAAAAATACTTAATAAAAATATAAAATCCTTAAAAAAAGCAAAAAAAAATATTCTTCCTTAAAATCCTTGAAATCTGGCAGTTATTGAGCTCTAAATCTTGGCTCTTTCCCCTCATGTATAGTCCTTTATGAAAAGATTGACTATCAGTAGTTCCCATTCACTTATACAGAACCCTGCTTCTTATAAAGTCAGCCCTGTTTCAGTTAAATAGAACTATTTAACTTTAAAAAACAACCTAACTCAGACACTTACTTTTTTTTGTTTGTGTTTTTTTATTTAAATTCAATTAGCCAACATATAGTACATCATTAGTTTTAGATGTAGAGTTCAATAATTCATCAGTTGCATATAACACCTAGTGCTCATCACATCCCGTGCCCTCCTTAATGCCCATCACCCCCGTTACCCCATCCCCCCACCAACCTCCCCTCCAGCAACCCTCAGTTCGTTTCCTATAGTTAAGAGTCTCTCATGGTTTGTCTCCCTCTCTGATTTCTTCCCATTCAGTTTTCCCTCCCTTCCCCTGTGATCCTCTGCCCTGTTTCTTATATTCCACATATGAGTGAAACCATATGATAACTGTCAATATACTCTTTCAATCATAAACATGAACAGACCCTCAAGGATCAATAGACTTTGGACAAAAACAAATAGAATGAAAGATAAGGTCCCAAATAAGCAAATAATCCCAAAATCTCAAAGTGATACCAAAAGAAAGAAAGGAAGAAAGAGAAAGACAGAAAGCAAGAAAGGGAACTTAATTTTTTTTAAACTAGCATTCTTAAAAAGATTTGAGGTGTGACTACATTCAGAAAACAAAACACAGCTTCTTGAAAATGAAGCAATTGAAGAATAAATTTAAAAACCTAAAAATATGATTCCACAATTAAATATTCAATATTGGAGTTGAAAAATAGAATGAATGAAGCTAAAGTCCAAATTAGTAATCTGGAAGAAAAACTTGAGGAATCATCCCAGATCCAAAGAAACATAAAATACAAGAAAAATTTCTCCCATATTCGCCTAGTGAAATTTCAATAAAAACAGAGATAAGCATTAGAAATTCTACAGGTGAAGGGTGCCTGGGTGGCTCAGTCAGTTAAGCGTCCAACTCTTGGTTTCAGCTCAGGTCATGATTCTCATGGGTTTTGAGATCGAGCCCTCCATTGGGCTCAGTGCTCACAGGGGAGTCTGCTTGAAGATTCTCTTCCTCTGCCCCTTCCCCAACTTGTCTGTGTGTGCATGCATGCGCTCTCTCTCTCTCTCTCTCTCAAATAAATAAATAAATCTTTAAAAAAAAATTCTATAGGTGAGAAATCTGAGGCTTAGAGAAGTTAACTGATTTAATTCTCTAGTAGTTCACAGAGTTGGATATATTCCGGATGTGTCCCAGTCATAAGTCCAAGGCTAAAATTCAATCAGTCCATGTCCATGTGGCCCCAATGCTTGTTTATAGCTGGCACCCACTCTGATTGGTTCATGTGGGTGCCAGTCTGGTCAATATTAGTGGTTTACAGCTCTACTCTTCATGGTCTTAATGGTCCCATACTGGTTGTTTATGGCTGCTATCCACTCTCACTAGTCAATGCAAGGCTAGTCTAGTCTATACCCTTGTTCACAGTTGGTATCTGCTTGGGTGCTGAATGAGTTGATGAATATTTGAGTATCATTCCTGCCTAAGCCCATACTCTTTCAATAATGCCTATATAATCTCATGGTACAATCAAAAAAGGGGGGTGGATTAAACAGGGAATGGGGATTAAGGAGTGCACTAGCTGTGACGAGCACTGGGTGTTGTATGGAAGTGTTGAATCACTATATTGTACACCTGAAACTAATATTACACTGCATGTTAGCTAATTGGAATTTAAATAAAAAGTTAAAGGGGGGGAAATCATTAAAATTTTTGTGGACCGGGGGCACCTGGGTGGCTCAGTCGGTTAAGTGTCTGCCTTTGGCTCAGGTCATGATCCCAGCATCCAGGGATCAAGCCCCGCATTGGGCTCCTTGCTCTGCAGGGAGCCCGCTTCTCCCTCTCCCACTGCCCCTGCTTGTGTTCCCTCTCCCGCTGTCTCTCTCTCTCAAATAAATAAATAAAATTAAAAAAAAAAAAAAAAAAAGATTTGTGTGGACCGCAAATTTGAAGCTGGGGGAAAGAAAGAAAAGTGATTTCTGTCATATCAACCTTTAAGCTATGAGAAATTTCATGAACACATGCTTCCCTCTCTTCTTCCTTTCTCCTTACACACCAAGAAATGAACAACCATGCTTCAAATCTATTTTCTCTCCTTCTTTTCTAGGTGGTCCAGACAAAGGGTAGATACATCTGGTGAGCCCTGTTCTAGAAGACTTCCACAGGCAGTCATCCCAAACTGGGATGTTTAATCTAAGGGGTTTAGCAGAAAACAGGAACCAAGATACGCAGGCCAAATTGGCTGAGTAGAGAAAACAAACAGGAAGTGACCTAATGAAATATAGGGCCTGTGCTGACATCTAAAGCAGGTAGATGAAATGTGCCTCTAGCTCAGGTGTGTGTGATTAGTTTTTAAAAGGGACTAGAGAAGAAATAGCCTGAATAGAAATCACCAGAAATGGGATCTAAAACCAACTAATTCAGCTGCCCTGCTTACTTTCTCACTTTTTAAATGCAAAAATAACTCCAAATTTCTTAGCTATAGGATTCTCTTTGACATCCAAAGGCAAACAGAAGGCCAAAGTTTGAGCCCAGCCCCAATTTCTGCCAACACAAAGCCAAAGTCAAAGTTAAATCAAAATCCAAACATTATATTGGTATCCAGTGAAGCATCAAAGGTTGATAATGGCATTCATAAAACTGAGGCCTTTGCCTCCCGAAGAACCACAAACTCAGATCCCACCAGGAAGTGTTAATGGAGTAGTTTAGACTTTGCTTAGGATTTGTGGGATTTTGCAGAGCATGTTCACCCCTTAAGAGCCTTCCCTGAAATCACTGGGAGTTATAAGCTCATAAGGGCTGTAGAATTGGGTCCTAAATGTCATTTTCATAGCTCCTCCGTGGCCAAATGAGGAAGTAAACAAAATGCTACTGAGCTACCTGTTTTCTGTTTCCCATCCCCTCCAACCAAAAACAGAGGCAGAGGTGGCTTCACAAAGGGTTAAAACTCATGAGAATTGTTTTTGTAATTTAAAATATTGTAAAGACTCACTTCTGTACAAGCGATGATATCTGCATTTTTTTCCCTGCCTCTTCATCTAACAAATACATCTTACAGGTTTTACAACGTTCTTTACAACTCACCTAAAACACGTAATTTTCCTCCTGCTTATATCACTTGTTTATTATTTATTTATTAGATTTATATTGTGCTTTCCTCCAAAAGGCTCAAAGCACCCCACAGCCAACTCTTATATAATAAACATTTCATTAAACTCTTCTTAAAAACCATAAACAGGGAAGTAGCCAGAGTGGAGGCAGAAGCGATATGAACAAGGACAGAAAGAAGGAAGAATCACGGGGTCTGGTGAAAGAGGCAACCAAGTAATCAATATATTAGCAGGCCCAGTGATGGGAAAGTCCTGTACTGCCCCTTTCCATCAGCCCCACCTGCAGAGACCCTGACAGACAGAGCCTTCTATTCCAAGTAACAGAGCTGAAATATCTCCATTTCTGTGTGGGGATGAGGCATAGGTATGCAGGGCCGTGGGGAGGTTGGGGATTATGCTAGTTATCTATCAGGGCTCTCAAGAGGATATGTGAAAACAAAGATACCTACAAGGACAATTGTGATCTGAAAACCAGTGGAAAGATATACACGGTAATGCTTTATAACAAATCTCCAAAATGTTAGGGTTTTTTTTGTTGTTGTTGTTTTTGCAAATACAATTCATGTTTAGTCCTCAGTTCTGCTGAGTGTATGCGACTTTCAGTGGTTCTGTAGACTTTGAGGACCAGGACAAACTAAAAGTTCAAAGATTCTCAAAATCAAAAAGTGACAGGGCGACCTCAGCTTTTAAATCCCAGGCCACACTGATTTGACAAAGCCATAGACATCCTACGTATGTGATCTGCACACAGTGGAAGGGTAGCTAAATGGTAACTCTAGCAGCAGCTGCTGGTAGAACCAGTCCAGAAGGAGCAAAGAGGGAATATATTCTAACATGCAGAACAAAGAAGAAATGACCATTCCCACTACATGCTGCAGACAATGTAACTCTCTTGTCAGTAACACAGTAGAAGAGAATACAGCCAGGAGAAAGAACCACCATAATAGTATTATTGTTGCCCTTACACATGCTAACCTCTGTCATCCCCAGAACAAACCTACAAAGCCGGCACGATCATTTTCCTAATCTTGCAGAAAAGGAAACTGAGGCTTAAGTTATTTGCCCAAGGTCACTCAGTTAGTAAGTGCGTGACCCAGGATTCATACGTAGCACAAAAGGATAGGTAAGAGCTCTTAAGTGGAAAACAGCAAACAAAAAAATTCTGTGAGTTGACAAAGATAAAAGGCATGTTGAATCAAGTCTCCCCACTTCAAAGCTGCTGATAGTTAACTACACAACAGCAGGTTAGAGGCCACAAATAAAAATCTTAAAATAAGGCTGCAGCAAGCCCTGTGCAAAAGAGCATGAAACAAACTGACAGAAGTATGGCAACCTGGAGACCCCATGAAGACAGGAGCTCAGAATGGACCAGTAATGTTATCCCTGAGTCCTGAGTGAACAGGACCTGGAAACTGGTACCTGAAATCCACAGTATTGTCTTATATAACTGATTGCAGATTCCTTTTGTGACCCCCCCCTCAATATAAAGACCATGCACTGAGCACTTGTTAAGCACCAAGCATTTGATACACATCATCTTATTTAAGCCTCACAGCAACTACAATGTAGATACCATAATTATCCCCATTTTGCAGATAAGGAGGCCCAGAGAGGTTGAGTAACTTGCCCAAAGTCACACAGAACTAGTAAAAAGTTTGTTTAGATGGACCCCAAGTCTAGGGCTTGTTCTGGCCCCCAGAACAGTGAGAAAATAAACTTCCCAGTTTATGATGATTTGCAACAGGAGCTCTAGGAAACAACTGTGAGAAACTCTCTCAGCTTTGTTTAAGCCAGGGTTTCTCACATTTATTTGAGCAAATAAATATTGTTCCCATGATAGGCATGAACAGCCCTTAATTCCTTTAGTGGAAAATATATATGTTTTGGGAAAGCTAGCCTAATCTTCCTATTTTACAGATGAAGAAGCTGAGACTCGGGAAAGATGATGGACTCACATGCTCATGCTCGTGTGTAGTGGGATGGAGACCAGCAGACCTCCAACCCCATTCAGGGCATTCTCTCCCAACTTGTGGTTGCTGCTTGTGCTTCTCAGCTGCCCGGGAGATGGGGCGGCACATGAGATTAGGCTCTGCTTTGTGGCCACCAGAGATAGAACAGGACACCTCTCCCAAAGGATGAACATCCTCCAATCAAGTCTCCTGGATTTTTGAAGAAATTTACCCAATATTTTTCCAGCCAATTGGGGAAATTATCTTTTTTGTTGGGGGAATTGGGGCAAATATGTTCAAGAAACCAATGACAAAAGCAGCTAGTCCAATGTAAACTGATGTCTCAGATGAACTTGAGCTGACTGAAATTATAGGTGCAGCTTGGTGGTCAACCCCTCACTACCACCACCCTTGCATAAGGAAAGGGACAAGGGAAGGTGAGCCTCTTCTGTGTGAAAAGTGACAGTTTCACTGGTAGGGTGATGGGCTCATTTATCCCTTTCCTTCTTTTCCTTTTGCCTCCTCACCCTCACCCTCGTCCCTAGGCATACAGAACCCAAAGAAGTAATTTCCATCCCGGCCTTCACAAAGGGGAAGGTGCTTCTCCTACCTTCCACTTGATAAGCTGCAGTGGATGCCCCCCATCCAAATCCTGCCGGGAAAGCCATGCTTTCAGAAGATGGCCAGCTAGAACACTCAGCCAAATGGGAGCTGAGTGCCCTTCAGTTAGTGGAGTCCAAGAAATTGTGCAAACAGTCAGTGGACTCACCCGGACCAAAGTCTGGAATACAAATGTGTATGCAAACGAGAAGGGAGCCAGATTAAATGATCACACTTGACTGGCCATGGCCTTGATACAAATCCAAGACACTTTGTAAAGGCAAGCATGTCCACTTTCTTCTCGGGGCACTCCCTGATTCTTAACAGAGCTGGACCAGCCTGGATGCTTCGGCAGGGCACCCATTCATCTAATCTTATCCATTTTAATAAAATACATGGGTGTTGTCCTTAAAAATCACATAATCCTACTAGAATTTTCCCTTAACCAGTTCCTCCCAATTCCTAATCCCCACTCCTTGGAGGTAACCACATGCAACTGTTTCTTCTGGAATTTTCTCCCATGTTATTTAAATAATAACCTGAGATTACTGCTTAATTTGTTTTCAATTTTAAATAATAACTATCGAATTCTGGATATAGAGGTAGAAGATCTAACTCACTCTCTCCGTCTCCCTCCCTCTTGCTCTCTCTCCTCCTCCCCCAACAGGATGAGATTCCCTTTTTTGTTTAAATAAATACTCAATATTTATATTACTATGACTATATGTGGTTCAACGCTGGGCCGTGTAATAATAGACCATGCTTATATGCAACCTTTTATTTTCTCTGGGGTTAATCAACTGTCTGGTTTTTATATTGGATTTTCTGTGTACCTATCACTAATTCATCCCCAAACACTCATAGAACTATAACTCCCAAACGTCCGAACACCTCTGTTTCCCTGCTCATTCTGCACTCTTTGTTTTTTAGGCCAGCCCAGAGTCACATAATCTGCACCCTCCATCACCTCTCCTTTGTGCTTTCTTCCCCTTTGTCTCTAGCCCTTTTAGAGAAGCAAATCCTTGAATAACTTTCTGATAAAGGGGGTACAAGAAGTAACTTTTTGGAAACTCTGTGGTTCTGGAATTGTCTTTATTCTAATGTCACACTTGATATGCAGTTTGACTACCATGGGATTCTATGATGGAAGTAATTTTCACTCAGAATTTTGAAGGCATTGGTTCATGGCCTTCTGGCTTCCGGTGTGGCTATCGAGAAGTTTGATGACAATTCAAGTCCTAATCTTTTATATATAACCTGTTTTGTGCCCCAGCCCACTTTCCCTGTTTCCCAAGCTTCTATTTCTGAAATTTCACAGCCCATGTGCCTTGATGTGGGACTTTTCCTCCATTGTGCCAGGCACTCAGCATATGCACCATAGTAATGCAGAGTGTTGGCAATAGGGGAAACTGGGTGAGGGGTACACGGGCATGCTCTGTACTATCTTTGCAACTTTTCTGCGCATCTAAAATTGATCCTGAAACTAATATAACACTGTATGTTAACTAAAATTAAAGTACAAACTTCAAAAAATAAAAAAAAATTTAAAGGCAAAATTAAAAGTTCATTTTTTTCTTAAATTCCTGTGGAGAGAAGAGTTAGGCAAAATCACGGTGCAGAAAGTTACTTATTCAGTCCCCTTAAAACAGTGTTTAAATCATCCTACACTGTGTCATAACAGGAACACAAGATTGGAACAGGGTATAACTAGATGGGAATCCTACCCTGTCCAGTTATTCAAACCCTAAGAAAGAAGAGGTTAAATATAGAAAGAAATGAGAGAAGACATTTAAAATATTTAAAGGTACATGTTTGGTGAAATACACATAAAAAATACAGGGCATACTATTCAAATGAGTCCCTATAGTCATTCAGTTCTGAAGCAATCACCATAAATTGAATGAAAAAAATAAATATTAAAATATTTTCATTATGAAACACTAGATGGCAGTATTGCAATTATTTTAGGTTTACACATTGCTGTATGAAGTGTTATTAACATTTACTTATCCCAACAATGACCACCTACCCCTGCAACCCCTAGTTAATTGCTACTGCCCTTCTAAGGACTTTTCTCCAGAAAGAACAATCTACCTTCTCAGCACTCCACAGCCTCTGAGGTTACTTGACCACAAATGGCAGAATTTAATTTTTCTCAACCTCTGATCTAATTCTCTACTATAGCATTCTGAAGTAATTTGGTGTCGGGACCTCTTTACACCCTTAAAAATAACTGAGGCCCCTAAAGAACTTTTTAAAATGTGGATTATATTTGTCAATATTTACTGTTTTGGAAATTAAAACTGAGACTTAAAAAAATTACTGATGACTTCATTTAACATAGCAATAAAAAGCAGGGAACATAAATAACATATTTTGTGAAAAATAATCATATAATCCAAAACAAAAAATATTTAGTGGGAAGAGTGTTTTACATTTTTGCAAATTCCTTTATGCCTGGTTTAAGAGAAAACAGCTGGATGTTCATATCTGCTTCTTATTCTATTTGTTGCCTCTGTAAAACTCCACTGTACATTCGTAGAGACAAGAATAAAAAAGGAAAATCATGTCTTTGTATTTATGAAAATAGTTTTGACCTTCTGTACCTCCAAAATAGTCTCAAGGACCTCAGGGGTCCATGGACCACACTTTAAGAACCTTTAAGAACCGTAGCTTTCCTGGTACTCTCTTCCTTCCTCTCTTCTAGTACCTTGCTTTGCTACCCACAATCCCTCTGTATTCTTCTGCCCTTACAGAGAGCTCACTCTACTAACATTCCCTGCACTGAAGTCCTTATGGATATAAGACATATAAATCTGTAGCCACAATCTTGAGTTAGAAAGAATTATCTTGTTTATTTTCTTTATGCAAAAAGAATTCTGATTTTATAGCCCTATCTATCAAAACTGGCTGATAAATTAATTTGCCATAATGTAGGTCCCCTCCACTCCATTTTAGGGCCATTCAAGAAAATTTAGATGATATGAAGATCAAATTTTAAAGATGCTTAGTATCTCCATTCTCCCATCTCTCAGTTTTGGCCCATCTTGGTTAGTGCCAAGATGCCACTATCCAAGCCTGCCATGGGTCCTTCAGGTCCACTTGCTCTCTGCTCTTGAAGCACAGAAACCCCTCTCTATGGATGTAAATCTGAGACCTTAAGTTCAATTCCCTCCTCAAAACCACAGAGTAATACCTTTGAGATCCTGCCACCTTCCCAAGGAACGGCCTCAGAACAGTACTCCAAACCCTGCTATTCATGAGAGCCACCAACCTCTGTCCCACCTTCCAACTGAAGGGAAATGAGTTATTTGCATCACAGTTCCTCGCCTAATGGCTACCATAATGTATGCTCTCGCTAGAAGTCCTAGGAGTGCCAAGAGACTATATCCAGTGACCTTGGGAGTAAAAATACATCTTACAGAAACTCTTCTCTTTGTTAATTGCAAAACAAGCCGTTCTTCAATAAGGATTCAGCTCATTAGTTATGACCCTCTCAATTTAAAATGCTGAAATTCAAAAACCCTGGCTTTCAAAATGTTCCTGTGTACCTGTGTCAGGAGAAAAGCAACATTCTAAATAAGCATTTTTCTGTCTGCAACAAAGACTCCTATGCATTAGCCAAATCCTTTTCCATCTGGGCACACAATCAGACCACATTTGTCAGCTCCCTTACAGTTAAATGAGGTCATAGGACTGTGTCTTGACCAGTGGAATGTGGGCAGAAATAATGTGCATCACTTCCAGGCCAGGTTGCTGAGATCTGCCCACACAATCATCTGTTTTCATCCACATGCCATCATTCTACACACTGGAAAACTCTGAGGCCCTAGGGACTCCTGAGATGGAAGGAGCCTGGTTCCCCGTATCACCACATGGAGCAGGACCCAGACTCCATTAGCAACACGCTTCGGACTGCGGTACAAATGAGAAATAAATGTTTACTTTGCTAAGCCACTGAGATTGGGGAGTTGCTGATAAACACACTTTCTGAATAATGACTATGTTTTAAAAAGGCCAAGGAAAAAGCCTAATTACTTCAAAGTATTTTTTTTTTCTTCTTGCAGGGAGACTCTTTGGTGGTATCACATCACTGGAGGAAAAAGGCAGTGACAGGGAGAGTGAGGGGTGAGGCTGGTATGAGGCACTAAAGGGCAAATCTACCCCAGGTTGTTTGTGCAATGGATTATTCATCTTAACTTTCTGCATTTGTCAAGAAAAATCTAGTCAAAACTTGACCTGAAGAGTCACATTTTACAAGAGTGCTTCCCAAACAGAGCCCTTGATTCCTGAGAGTCATCAAGCTATTTTTAATATTTCAATGATTGTAATTGCAATTGTACATTTACTTCCTATCAAGTCTCCCAGTCTTTCTAAAAGTTCAATTTTATTACTTTAAGTTGGAATTATATGAACTCATTGTGGTAATACGAGTTTCTCATGCATGAAAATGCAAAAATGAATTCGTTATAACAACACTCTCAGTTTCTTAGTAGATAGAATCTGTCAAACATGAGGTCCAGAAAGCAAATCCGTTATAAAAGGAATCTTTATGAAATTCCTGACAACCATGAAGTATGAACACACATGTGTGGGAGATGGGGTAGGGGCATTTATTAATCTGGACCACCCAGGATTCAATCAACTCTCAGGCTTCTGTTGGTAACAGAATTTGATTTTCCTTTGACTATCCGTTTTCCTCTATGCAGCCCACATTCTTCTGGAAGAGCTAACACTGCACCCCACCCACTAATCTACCAGCTCTAGGGATTAATTTTAGGCCATCTTCACATCTCTCATTGGCTAAGGGATTGGATTAAAGGTGGGCTTGAAACCCAAACAATAAGACGTGAGAAAATGTACTTTTAGGGGTTCTGAGAAAGAAGCTTTTTCACTCTTCCATAGAAGCTACCTGAACAGAAATCCTCTTCCTGCTACATATGAATATGGAAGTTTTGGGCAACCATTTCAAAAATATAAAGAGGATGACCTTTGGGATATGGGAGAAAGATGGAAGGAACTGTACTTTTGAGAACCAATAAATTGCCTTTATGGTTTAGGCCTATTTGGGTTGGGTTTCCTATTACTTGCAACCAAAAGATTCATGTACGGTAACATATATATTTGGAGTGTGTGTGCATGCCTACATCTATCTCTGCATATACATACATATAGATGCATGTGTGTATATGTGTGTAATATTTATGTGCATGTGTTTATCTATATTTATCCATGCATGTGTTTTGATGTAGACATAGAGGTATATAAGTGAGTACAGACATAGATACATGGAAAGTAGACGTGTGTACATACACACGATTCATATGTGTGTCTGTATATCATTAATCCCCTCCAAATAAAGGAAATTTACTGGATACTTTTTCTAGCTGTCTTGAATGTTGGCTCATATCACCAGCCAGGAAATGAAGATACATGTGAGATAATTAATGGCACGCTGAAGTGGGATTCAATTACATTATTTGCATTTATTTATTGAAGGCCATATACCCCATAAGATTTAGCATGAATGCAATATAAAACAACAGCAGTGCATCAATCAACATTTCAAAAAGTCCTACTGTTATATAATTAAGGATTACTGTTGAGTAATTTCCAAAACAAACAAAAAGATGCTCTGTCCTTTACAGTGTTGACAGGCTGGTACTAACGATGGCATACAAGTAATCACAAAAACCACTCAATACCACTCAAAGTTCAATCTTTGAGCTCCTTTAGAAGCTCTAAGAATAAAACGCAGTCAGAAGAGGCAGAGAGAACCCTTGGAAGACCTTCTGGGAGCCTTCCAGCAAATACCCACAGCTATAGTATCAGGTTCTAGTAGTGGCACATTTCAGGACATTATTCATAGTGCAGCTGCCTATGATTCTGGCTACCTCATTGACAAGTCAGATTCACCAGAATTATTATTCCACAAACTCAGATTTAGCCACTCAGATCATCTCCTAAAAATTCCTCCACCAATGCAATCTACACTCCATTTATATACCTTCGGATCATTTGGAGACGTGTTAAACTGAGCTGGAATTAGGGTACAGCAAGTGAGGTGCCTGGGACCACAGCTGAGGGAGGTACTTACCTACTCTCTGTCCTGGCCCTTGTGTTAAATACCAGAAACAGAACACTCAGGTTCAAGGGCCTTGCTACAGACCACAAACTGGTTTTCCTTCTACACTGTTTGTGGACAAGCACAGGTGCGCCGTGTGGCTCGGGACTCGGCTGTCGTTAATGCATCCAAGGCCCCTGAGCATTTGCACATTTGAAAGTATCTTTGATTGTTCATCTTGCTTCAGGGATTGGGTTTAGAACTTCTAAAGCATTTTCTTCCCGTAGTGAATAAAGCAAAGCACCGGAGGCCCACAATCTGAAAAGGAAGCGTAAACGAGTGGAATCAAGCCCAATAAAATGTAAAACCAGAGGGAAAAGGAACAATTTCAGTGATCATAAAATGACTTGCGCGGCCTTCTGCATACCATGTGGTGGTCTAGGAGAACCTGCCCAGACCTTTGTCTCTTGGGTCCTTACTCAAAGACCAGCACCTAGCCTGGATACCATTCTGAACCCTTCTGTTGTCCTCCTCCTCCTTCCTGCCACATGCAGCCCATCTCCAAATATCATTGACTCCAACTCCTTGACATGTCTTACATGTCTCTTCACCTTCATCCCTGTGGCCTCTTTATGCAAAGTCCACAGAAATCCTCTCAAGCCTATGAAGTTCCAAGCTGTACTAACTCCCAACATCCAGTTTTATTCCCATCTGACAGATTCTACTGCAGTCTGAGCCGTCTTTCTAAAACACAAATGGTTCAGCTGGCCACCTGCCCCTGAAGTTCAAACTTCTTGACCTGCACAAAGATCTGGTTCCTGCCTCCCTTCCATTTACATCCACACCAGTGTTCCCTTCATAAGCCCTTCTAACTTTTTTCAGCTTTTCAAATCTACCATGTCCCATCTGTTTCTCAACACTAATTCTTAACAAACACTGCTTCCTCTACCTCGAACATTTTTCTCCCTTTATCTGGGCTAACTCTCACTTCTCTTCCATTGGCCAGCTTAAGGTTACTTTTTAAAGAACCTAGTCCCCAGAACCAATTAGGTCCCATCGCCCCATGCTCCCATCGGATCCTGTGGACTCTTTATGGCACACTCATGGCATTTTATTTTAAAGTGTGTTTAGTTGTCTGACTTCCTGATCAGTTTATAACTTTTCAAGAGTAGAGATTACCTTACTCAGGCAAGCTAAGAATGACAGGCTCATTTGGCATATTTTTTCCCTAAATTCATTGATTGATTCATCAAATGAATAATGAGCATTTACCAGGACTAACGCACCATACTAAACCCTCGGAAGAAAGTGGCGAACCAATCCAACCAACACAGTGCCAGGGTTTGAATCATCTTCCAATCTACTAATTAAAGTTGCTCAACTTTGTTTTAATAGTAGCATCCCATTTTTACCCCAAGTTACTCAAGGAAGAATCAAAGAATAAGTAGAGAGTTACCAATAGTTTTCCTAAGTGTATTATTGCTACTCCTCCCCCCAACAAACTTACAGATTCAGAGGAGAGAAAGAGGACAGGTAGGGAGGAGGGAGAGTGTACCAAAAACTACAGGATGCTGTTGTACCTGTGATGTCATCTATGGAGAAAGGAACTCTCTGGGACCACTGTCTGAAGTGGATTTAGAATTTAGGTCCAAGGAAGCAGACAATAAGGATGCTCCTCAGAGCACTCCACTAGAAAAGCTATCCATGAAGCTTCTCAGTCTTACGGTGGCTGGCATAAGAAATCCATCTGCCCAATCTGTTATGCTGATGGTATGAGGCATCTCTCAGCCTCTGCACCTAGCCAGGGAGCTCCTCCTCCCTGTCTTCCATAGGCAGGACTGTACTGTACTCATTATTTGGGAATCCCTGCATTGAACAATACTGCATGGCACAACACCAGCCCTCAACTTCTGTTTTGGTTCATAACATTTAGAGCTAAAACTATAGTCTGCTCATTTTCAATAATTTTAAAAGATTCTCATTTCATGTGTGCATTTTATGTGGTTGTATTCTAATCATTTCTTGCATTGTAATCTTTATATATAACAATCAAAATGTATAAAACATGAGCAATACATTGATATTATTCCTGAAATCAAGGGGAGGTCATTAAAATATGCCAAGACAGTTCAAGTTAGCAAGAAACTTGTGACAAATGAGAATTTTTTCATGACAACCTCTTCTTATAACATTCAGTTCATGTGCTTAGAGTTTCATTGAAAAGACAGACATTATACGCACAAACAAAAAAACCCACAAAAATTGAATTACAATTGTCATAAAAACAGAAGTTCTAGCTTCTGATAATGGCAGAGTAGCTTGTATCTGAATTATCCTGTTTCCAACTTCAACTGTAAACTCTAAATATAACACCAAAGACAACTGAAGATAATGCAGAAGTGGATAGATGCTGCGGAAGATTCAAACCATGAAAGAAGGGAAGTGCACCAGAGTGTGACCCATTTTTAAAGGTTTTTACCGAGAGGACACCCCTCACAGAACTCAAGCAGAACACCCCTGTCCTCTGGCCTGAAGGAAGACAGAGAAAGAAGTCCGACGGAGGAGAGGGGGCTAGAAACCGAGGGGGAAATCCCAAAACAGAGGAAGCCAAAACTTAATAAAATTGCTGCGTTCTCATTATACATATTTCTGGTTACCTTTTACTTATGACACATGATAATAGTTTTCCATATACCACCATGATATAAATACATTTATAAATCCATTTTTGGTTTAAAAAAAAAGGTAAGTCAATGTAAAGTAAGTAGTAATTCAGTATTACAAAGTGACAGCAAAAATTTTAAAGGCAGTACCCAATGTTTGAAACCGGGGGAAGCTCTGTCTTAGACCATTATTTTCCATTTTAAACCCACGCACATGTGATCATTCCCCCTTCTGTCTTATGTGCACTCTAACAGTAAGGAAGACATTGATTAGCTTTGCCTTCACCATTTTTAACGGGAAGGAAATTGGAATATGGAGTATTTTTCAACTATAGGTGACACCTCTTTTCTAGAATAGTTTGGAAGAGGCCTATGGGCTTGGGTGTTAACGAACCGGCCCCACGAGAGGCACAGCTTGGCTGTTTCTTAGATATGTAAGCTTGGATGCATTTCTTTTTTTATTATTTCTTTTTTTTAATTTTTTAAGTAATCTCTATACCCAATGTGGGACTCGAACCCATAACTCTGGGATGAAGAGTCGCACACTCCACCGACTGAGCCAGCCAAACACCACTTTAAATGCATTTCTTAACCTCTCTGAACAACAGTTTTCCTGCAAGGGAGGGATCATCATCATTCTTAGGGTGCCCATTCATGGGCTTGTTGTGCAGATCAAATGAGACGTTATATGCGAAGCCCTGTGGAAAAGTGCCAGGCCCACAACTGATCCACTTCATCAAACACAGTCATGGGTAAAACATTGCTCCTTGTTCAAACTGGGGTCACTCGTTTCCATATTCTAAGAAATATTTGCTATACTTGCTAGAATAAAATTTCAGTCTGCTAAACAGTTTAAGAAGTTCTTTATGTAGTTTTGTCATGAGGTTGGCCTTATATTTTTTTAAGAGGCAACCAGAAACTATAAAATGAGCAAAGAAATAGGGAATATTGAGGATGAGACCTGGGCCCTTCTATTTTAGTGCATTTGGATACGACTTTTGTTTGGACAAAATATCAGCCCGTGGGGGCACCTGGGTGGCTCAGTCGTTAAGTGTCTGCCTTCGGCTCAGGTCATGATCCCAGGGTTCTGGGATCAAGCCCCATGTTGGGCTCCCTGCTCCGCGGGAAGCCTGCTTCTCCCTCTCCCACTCCCCCTGCTTGTGTTCCCTCTCTTGCTGTCTCTCTCTCTGTGTCAAATAAATAAATAAAATCTTTAATATCTTTATATATATATATGTATCAGCCTGTGTCACCACATCCATTTCTAGATCACTTTACCCAGCTTCTGTTTTATTTCTGCCTCTGTTATCTAGAAGCCTGGAGGCTTCATCTAAAAATAAGGACTTTATTTTATGGCATAATGGCTAATACATGAGGCAAATACTTAGCTTGGGTTGGGTTTTCTTCCCAAACCAATCAACCCCTAAATCAATAACTTTAAAAAAAAAAATTGGGGTTGTCAATGACTGAATGGCAAACATTGTTAAATTTCCCCAGAATGTGTTTATTTCCCTACAATGTTAAATTAATTTCATTTTGCCTCCGGTCTGTTGAGCTCTATCTATGTTAATTTTTTTCCTCATTCTCTCTTGTGCTATTCTTTTCTCTTCTTCTCATATACATGGATCTAAGTTTCCAAAAACTCTGACTAGGATCTTTTAGCAGTAGAAAGCAGGACACTCACCAAAGATCTTTTTCCTTCATGGCAATCACTCATATACATCCCTACTAAGAATAAAAAGCTACACCCAATTAAAAGAACTAGAACCTGGGGTGCCTGGGTGGCTCAGTCTGTTAAGCATCTGCCTTCGACTCAGGTCGTGATCCCGGGGTCCTGGGATTGAGTCTCAGTCATTTAGCCCTAGGTCGGGCTCCCTGCTCTGTGGGGAGTCCATTTCTCCCTCTCCCTCTGCCCTCCACCCACCCCCACTTGTGCTTGCTCTCTCGTTCTCTCTCTCAAATAAAAAATAAATAGAATTTTTTTTAAAAAAAGGAACTAGAATCTGTATTTTACCAATTTTTTGGTGCCTTAAACAGAGCTGTCAATTTTGCCAGGCTAAGGAAAAAAAAAACAAACATTTTTATCTGCAATATTCTTCATAAATATGCTATGTTTGGCTTTTATAGTTAAAAACGCATCATTTCCTCCAAGTGTAAATATTTTCTTGGGATGAGAAATCCAATAAAACCACAGGTCCCAGGCCTTTGTGGTTGGTATAAAAAGCACTGCTTTTACAGTTTTCAGTCTCAAAATGTGACAGCCGCGATTTTACTTTAAAGGTTATACTTTGCATTTTTTAAAAAGTGTTTGCAAGATTTATTCACATGTGGTTAAATGTTTCCACATCTCTGAAGTCACCTGCTAAGATCAGCCCCACTTTACATATGGGAAATCATTTATGGGAAGTGAACAATATTTCCTTTGTATCTAACCACAAGCTGGATCAGCCTCACCTTCACAATTAACTGAGCTTCCAAAATCATTATCCTGGTGCGCACTGTGATTCTTTTCTTCCTTCAGAAATAGAAAAAGATTGCCTTATCCCAAAACCTCACTTTAGCTTTGGAATGTCAACAGTGCTTTCTCTTCTAAAATGTTTAGCTGAACCCCTGAGGAAGTGTGGTGTAGTGTAAAGAATCCGTAGATATTGCAAGTATCCTTAACTTCTCCAGCGCCTATTTCCATATGCATACATCTGTATTCCCTACCTCCCATGCCCCTTTGGCTTCTTATTGATGTATTTCTTAAAAAATACATTTCCAAAAATGTGGTTATGTCTTAGTGTTGAGGTACGGCATGTTCAACAATAAGTATACCTTATATATTAGAAGGGAGAAAGCATTTTTCTTAAACTGAGACCACATGAGGAGTAGATAAATTCTACTGACCATCAACAAACCCTGATTCTAACCACCAATACTCTTCAAAGCAAGCTGTGTATGCATTCCACTCCACCCCCACTAGGAAAGAGGAAAAACAGAGCCACACAGGCCTACTGTTCTCTCTTGAGCACTTGCAACAACTGTTTTGAATGGCAACAGAGACGCACTGAGTAATGTCACAACTGGCTGCCAATCATTTGGGGCTAAATAAAGCTAACATTCCAGAGGCTCTTGCCCCTCTACTACTTGATCTTTTTTTGTCCACTTCAGAACCTCTTATTTTTTTAGGAAACAGACATGCTTGTAGGACAGCTGTTCTTTGTGCCACATGGTAGCGCAGTTAACTATGCACAGTCCCCTTCCAAACCTCTCTCCTATTTTTCCACAGCGGTCAAGTGGAAGTCAGACCCTCTTTCAGCATCATAAAACATAGAGCTGAAAAGGCCCTATTCATGGAATTTGGAGAGGAATCCTTGGTTAAGATCATAGAGTCTTTGGAGTTAGAAATAATATGAAAGGTCATTTGGTAAGGCACAATCATTTATAAGTGAAGAAGAGAGCCAGAGCCTTGCCTGGAAAAACACTGTGATAAGTCAGCAAAGCCAGAACTCCAGTCCAGGCGTTTCCAATCCAAGTCCTGTCTCTTTCCAGCATTTTCATTCCATTTGAAGATTCAGTCGATTATTCTTGTAGAAGGCAGAACACATTTCTGCTACAGAGCCCATGTACTGGAAGAGCTTTTCCCAAAATTGCTTTGATTTTTTTTTTTTTAGCTTTTTACAAGCACTTATCTTTACTTGGTAGTTCAGTTTTCAGCAGGCATATATCTAACAATAACCAAAACGATCGTGAAAATTCCACTACTGGCCAACGTCTCTTTGCTCTACGTTTTTTGTTTTTTAAATAACCCTCTCTACTCTTCCCCCCTTCCTTCTGTGTATAAGAGTAAAAATTGCAATTGGAGAGACACACCTAGAAATATGTGTTGACATATGCTTGGCACTGAGTTTTACACACTAGAATAGAAGAAACTCATGACATTGGGGCACACCCAAAATGAACTGGTAGCACATTGACTAGAAAACACTGAACCAGGTCTCCAAACCAGGAGTGTTATTTCAAGTGATCGGTTATATTTTGGACAAATATTTCTTGCCAGGGTGAACATACAACCAGAATTCTGGCACTCCGCTCCATTTTGTTGGATCAACACTACACTTAGAAGAAAAGAAAAAAAAGCCCACCAAAATGCTTTTAAAAAAAATTTTCCTGCCATTTAAATCATTCTATAAAAAATGTCAAAGAACTTACTTGGGTTAATTTAGGTAGATAAGAATAATACTTTTTGAAGATAGCGAGGTAGCTTGGCTTTAACAGGGAGGAAAAAAGTCATGCTTCCCTAAGTCAGAACAATCAGCTCTAACACTTGAGCTTTCTACTTCAGCCTAGATTTCACATTCCAGAACACAGACTGATTCTAGAAACCTGTACTACAAGCTCCAGTTTGAGTAAGAGAATGCGGTGGGTTTTCCAAGCCAAGGACTGACTATTTACCTCTCTTCTCCTTTCTGTCTTCACAAACACCGAACACAAATGCAAATAGTTCATAGATAAACTACAGATGTTTGAGAGAAAGGAGAAATGTCCGAAAAGCAAACATGTAGACATGTTATTCTTTCAATGACTGTTCGCAATATGTATGCAACTGTGTTCACGGTGCTCAGACCTACAACAACTAACCACTTGATTTTGTCTTAAAGCTTTTCCCATTTTTCATAGTGAAACTAGGTATTTGCGGGGAGGGGGTTGAGGAGGAGGGGGTTGAAGGGAATCAACAAGTTTAGACCAGGCATTATCCTATCCACTTTGCCAAGCCACCTTAGATCTTCTCCACAACAGTCTTGAAGCCCAAAAAGTCTTACTCTCTTTTTAAAGACTTAGAAATGATGGTCATTAAGGTTTAGCAACTTGCTCAATTCAAAGCTGGGGAAGAGCGGCATGGGGATTTATTTGACAATAAAACCTATTAGCTTTAACCCAAATCATGACACTTGAAGCTAATCTCCAATGTGTGATTTTAGTTCTTTACTCCTGGGCAAGAGGACAAGCTCAGAGGCCACACCCACTTATTCTCTGAAACGGAATTCCTAAAATATCACCATTTTCCATTCAGGCAAAATCTAGACTCTTCTGAACAAATGATGGCTAGAAAAGAGGAGGCTTAGCCCCTGGGATGGGATTGTGTATTCATGTTGATAGATGAAAGAAAGACCATGTGGAGTGTGTTGTGTTGTGATTTACAGTTCAGGAGTCACTAGAGACAAAAGCCCCATAAGGCCATCCTCCCATTTTTATGGGACACCAGCTGTTGCAAAGATCATCTTTGTTTGGAGCTCTGACTTCTGACTTCCTGAACTATTAACACCTTCATTTAAAAAACTCTACCTTCCAGAGACTGCTGCCTTTGAATAACAGGGGCTTGCAATCTCCCTCCGGAGGTAGATTTTAAGCTTCTTGAGTACAAACTGGCCTGTGCTAACTATTTTGATGTCTGCAAAGGACCTAAACTTGTACTCTGGTGGTTTTCTTGAGTAAAGCAGGCAAGCAGGGGAGAAAGGATTAGAGGGAAAGGGATAAGGTTTGGCTAATGCAAAACAAACAGGAGAAAGCACAAACAAAAACTGCTGCTTTTCCCAGATTTCCAAGATCTGACACATTTTTTTAAAATCCGTTTCCATAAATCAGCTTGGTCATTTGCCTCCCTTTATCTTTTTAAAATCATATATTAGATAGACCATCACTCAGGCATGGTTCAAATGTATTCCCTCAGAAAAATTTAATTTTCTGTTGGTGGGCAAGACCAGACCATAAGCTCTCATGATTTGTGACCTGTTGATGATGTACGTAAGTCACTCTAGGAAAATGGTTCAACGGGCTGGATCTGATGCCTCTGGCAAATATCACATCAGTGGGTGGATGTACCTACTGATATAACGATGTGAAGAGAAAGCAAAGAAAGAGAGAATACTGGTTGTTCTTATTTACGATCAGAAAGTTTCTTGGAGATTATTTCTGTTTGCCTTATTTTATAAATGAGGAATTTAAGACACTGGCTGACAGCCGCTCAAACCAATGAGAGTCAATCTTATAACTTCAGCTTGCTTTCACCATGCACACCTCTAGGGCAACTAGAGATGTTCATAAAAGGATCAGAATGCTACAAAGATCATTTTAATAGCTACTGGAAAACCTGCAAATTTGAATTGCTACTTTCAAATAAATCACATATAGATTTATGTTGTGATTGCTTTTACAAGGCGTTATTACAGATACCTGGTCACACCCAAAAATAATTCTGTTGTTTTGAAAAGGCTGCTTATTTTGCATCTACATTAACCGAACTCCAAAACAGCTCTTGCTCCTGAGAAAATGGTGAGGCCTGATAGTTACACGGTCACATGTTCATGCCCTACTTCGAGAGTTCAGATCCAGGCTCTGTCACAGCTGTAAGAACTTGAAGCAAACTATGCCTCAATTTCTTTATCTGTGAAATGTAATGGTACCCACTTTGGATAATCGTTACTATTAATTTATTTATTCACAGTGAGCATTTAGAACTGTGCCTGATACATAATACTCATTAATGTTAGCTATTATCATTCATGCTGAAACAGACATCTGTTTCATTGTGGGAAGAAGAACAAGATGGTTTAAAGAAGAAAACAAAGAAATGTAAAATTCCAGGGCCTACTGTGAGGATACTCAGAAAATATTGACCCTGCAATCAGGAGATCTCAATGCAGTCTGTAAGCACAGGGTGCCCTCGGGAACGTCTCCTAAAATCGATTTCTCTCATCTGCCTGCCTTGAATGTTGAAGGATAAAATGAACCGTTAGTTGAAATCTGTTGTAAAATGAAAAACATGATACAAAAGTCAGTTTGGTTATTTGTCTTAGTGTTGATTTTTACCAAAATTAATCTGACAACAGTTTTATTAAAGCCTTAAAAATTAATTCTGTATCAACTGCCAACTTCTTAAAGCACAGTTTTTTGGTTTTTTTTTTTTTAAGATTTTATTTATTTATTGGGGGGGGGCGCAGAGAGAGAGAATCTCCAAGAAGACCCCCTGCTGAGCATGGAGAGCAATACAGGGCTTGATCCCACAACCCTGACATCATGACCTGAGCCAAAACCAAGACCTGGAAGCTCTTCAACCAACTGAGCCACCCAGGTGCCCCTTAAAGCGCAGTTTTGATCATGTCTCTCCATCAGTGGTTCCTACAAGTAAAATAAAATTGCTTTACCTGGACGTCAAGGTTTTCCCAGATTTGTCAGAGCATCTTTTTCCAATCTTATTTCCTGGAGTCTCACCAAAGTGAATGATTATTCATGATTCCTGTCCACAGACTGAATATTTATTTATTCCTTCTCTAATGCTATTCCTGCCATTTAGAATGTTTTTCCGTCTCTGTCTTCATATGTCCAATTCTCATTCGTCCTTCAAGATACAAGTGTCATTCCTGTGAGATCTCATCTAATTTCCCTAGAGTCAACATTATTTTCTTCCTTCTCTGAACTATGCTGGTGCTTTATTTATCATGTCATGGGAAGTCAGAGCTCACCAGACATGCCACTGCATGTCAACAGCCATGGCAAGTGACTTGCTCTTCCCCAGACCCACTCTGCTTTTCTCTCCTGGGAGTATTTGCTCATGCTGGCTCTAGAATCTGAGATGCCCCCCATCATCTTGTTCACTTAGTGGACCTCTGATCTTGCAAACCATAGTCCAAGTGCTACCTTGTCAGCCAGAACTCTCCCAGACAGAGTTAAGTAATCGCTTCCCAATATCTCATAGCACCCAGCAGACTCTGAGCACTTCACGAACCAGTAGAAGGTATAATTTTTGACAACCTGACAACCCTATGTTTAAATTCTAGCTCAGTGACTTATTCTGATCATTTTGATTAAGTCAGTTAAACCTACTCTAAACTCCAGGTCCTCCACCAAAAATAGAAAAAGAGGGGCACCTGGCTGGCTCAGTTGGTAGAGCATGCAACTCTTGACCTCGGGGTTATGGGTTCGAGCCCCATGCTGGGTACAGAGATTACTTTAAAAATATAAAATCTGTAAAATAAAATAGAAAAAGAGATTGAGAGAGAGAATATTAATGTTGAGAAACTACTGCAACAGCTTACAAAGTCTTGAGAATTTGTAGTATTGTGAACAAAGCACATGGCACATTGAGACAATGAATGATCAGAAATATTTTCACATAACTCTATGTTAGCTTTTATTATGTCACAATTGCTCTTGTATTGATGTTCCCTTTGTACCATGCACCACTGGAAGGTAGGTACCATGGAGCAGAATAGTCTTAAAGCCTAACAAACAAACACCTGGGTTTGACTTTCAGCTCTGTTACTTAAGAGCTGTGGGTCATTGAACAAGATCTTTCATCTCTATGCCTCATTTTCACTCCTACAATATGCAGGTAGTATTACCTACATGGGAGGGTTGTTGTAGGATCCAATGTTCATAAATAGTAAGTTCAGAAGAAAATATAAGACATAGGAATTTCTCAACATATGACATTTATTATTTATTTGTAACACTAGTAACTAAATACAGAACATAGCAGATAGCTAAATAAATGTTTTTTGAAAAAATGAGTAAACTATAAAGTATTATATAGGTATTAGCAATTATTACGACTATTGACTTGATGAGATTATTTCAGCTCTAAGATCCCATTCCCAGCTGGTTTGGGCAGAAAACTTAATTTCATCATTTACCTGAGTCCTTGTGAATTGAGCTCCAGGATACAGATAAAAGAGATTCCATCTTTTTTTTTTTAAATATGATGGAAAATATACCTGGACCAATTGTCAAAATTTATGTTTATGCACTGAGATAATCTATCAAATCATCTATCAGCAGACTCTCTATGGGTCAAAACAAAGAATGTTGTATCTTACATTCTTCTGGAGTTTTTTTTTTTCCTAGGTTTTTTTGGACTAACCTGGATTTTTTTTGGACTAAGTATTCTCTAAGGTTCCTTCTAGGATTCTAAGGTGCTCAGCACCTTGTTGGATTCCATGGAGAGATGATGAAATATGAGACATGTTCCCTTCCTTCCAAGAGCACATGGTATTGAAAGCTAATATTTTTAAATTAAATAAGGAAAAAGAGAAGCTGCTGATTAGAATCAGAACCCATTAGTTCTTGGTTTAAGGCTGAAAACATGGCATATTCTTACTCTAGGCCATTGTTTTCCATTATGAACAGAATCTTCTGATTCCCCAGTATCTGTGCTTTGCAATATCACATATGCAATTTCAACACCAAGTTTTATAAGAAAGACACCTCCTGACTGCTTCTTGCTCACCTCATGGGTGTCAGTTCTGACATGTTTCACTTTTTGCTGATTCTAAAGTCTTTCCCAGCATCCACATTATTTTAGACACTTATCTGTCCATTCACCTCAAATAGGGCAACATTAAAGATGACAGTGAGTTTTGGTGTTAACAATAGAGAAATGAAGCACCATATTATTATTTTTGACTCTCATTGGAAAAGCTTTTAGGACACTTAATTTAGTTTTCAATTTTCTGAACTCTAAGAGTTACCAATTTCAAAAAAAAAAGTTACCAATTTCATAGGATTTATGTTATTATGTGCCTTCCTTACATTTTTCTTAAGTGATTCTTGCAGCCACTTTATTTTCATTATTTTTCACTTGTATGATGTTAATTTTATGCTTAACTATTTAAATGATTTGTATCTTTATCTTTTCTCCCCTAAAAACAGCCAATATTTTTAAGTGCTTCCTATGTATCAGACACTGTTTTGTGTCATTTAGTCCTCACACAACAACTGTATGAGAAAGGTATTATTTACTCCATCTCACAGCTGAGAAGACATAGCAAGGGTATAAAATTTGCCCAAGGACCTATAGCCAAAATATAAAAAAGCAGGATTGGAACTCGGTTTTTCTGATTCCAAATCTTGAATCTGTAATTACTGTCTTAGCAGCTTCCCAGCCAGACTGAGTATTTTTTGGAACAGAAATAATATCTTGCTCTGATTTCTGTATCTCTTCCTAAAACCTAGCATAGGATCTCTCGCCTCGTAACTTCTTAATATATATTTGTGATGAAGAAGAAAAAGAAGGAAGAGAAGGAAGAGGAAGAGGAGATAGACTGTAAGAATGGTGTAGTGACTGTATGAAGATTTCTTCTTTCCGAAGGCATCCCTCTGCTTCTCTCAAAAGCCCTGGACTCCAGCCAACAGTGCCCACTTGCTGTGTGGGGGATGAAGATGATGAGAGGTGGGCCGGCAATGCATTTCTAATTTTCTGCATGGATGCCTTAGTTTCTATTAAGATATTGTCAAAGGGAAGTAATTTCAAAGAAGAGACGCTAGCCTGATTAAGAAGTTCGATTAAGATTGACTTTTGAGAAAATATTAAAAGCTCAGAGGAAAAAGAAAAGATTAAGATTAGGAGCCATTAAAGGGAGCCCTCAGATATCAGAATGGCAGAGGACAGTTGCTCATTGGTGTAACACCAAGCCTTTATATTGACACCTTCATTTTTTTCTTAAGATTTATTTATTTATTTAAGGCAAGGAGGGGCAGAAGAAGAAGGAGAGAAAGACTTAAGCCCACTCCATGCTGAGCGAAGAGCCCACATGGGGCTCAATCTCAGGACCCTGAGATCATGACTTGAGCCGAAACCAAGAGTCAGACCCTAAACAGACTCTGCCACTCAGGTGCCCCTTGTTGATGCCTTTTACGTTAGTGATCACAACACAGTGTGCACTGTCATTCCACTTAAGGCCACACACCCCATGTTAGCTGTGATTCTAATAAGCTTGGGGTCTCCACTCAGAGCCTGGAGGTCCTCCATTTAATCACAATGCCTCTCTGCTTACCTTTCCTTTGCCGGATCACTCACAACTTAGACCCTAATCATAGCACATGGAGCTTAACTTAGTTCCTCTGCTTAGATTCTGTGAATTAATTTTTTCTCTCCTTAGAGATCTGCTGAGATAAAAGTAACCATCCCAACCACCACTCATTTAAACAAGAGATGTATTACTTTTAACCAACCATATTACCTTATGTCAAGCTCCTAGCTTGGGAGTCCTTGGCAACTGTCTGATTCCTCTAAACATCCTTCCCTTCAAGCCAGTGCTGCCCAGTAGTGGATGGTCTGGCATTTGGCCTCAGGAGTGAAGTCAGAAAGGATGTCAACAACTAGTCTCCTGGGGAGATCTCAAGAGGAGATCCTCTAGGGATCCTCTAGGAACAGGGGACACACAGATCTATATTCTTTGATGTCTGCAAATCTGACCTGTTTCTCCATCTGGGTTTATCTTTGGCAGCATTTGGAAGCTGTTACTCAAATGGACTCTGGCCACCCATTCTCTGGTACTCTAATTAAGTGCTCTTCACACTAGCCAATAAGGAGAAAGCTGTCAAGCAAGCTATTCACAGAACCAGAGCTGGTAGGGAATGCCTAGAAAACTCTACTTCAGTGAAAACACTGGGCATCGATGAGAGGGACAGGAACTACGAAACTGTAATTACCAGGAAACTACAAGGTCTTTTCATTTTTTTTTCTTCCTAATTTTACTTCAGGGTAAGAAACAAGCTCCTGAATTTCAAAGTCCCACACTTTTACAGAAAAGGGGGAAATGGCATTGCCACCCTAGGAGTTTACAATGACAAACAGAGAGGAGCCTGGGTGGCTCAGTCAGTTAAGCATCTGCCTTCAGCTCAGGTCATGATCCCACGGTCCTGGGATCAAGCCTCATATGGGTCTCCCTGCTTACGATGGAGCCTACTTCTCCCTCTCCCTCTACCTGCTGCTCCCCCTGCTTGTGCTCTCTCTCTCTCTCTGTCAAATACAATGACAAACAGAAAGTTTTTGTGTTACTGTGCACGTGTGTGTGCTCAACATTTATGGAGTATCTCACTTGGTGAAGCAGAGCAACAATGTCTTCCTCAATTTACTCAGAGAAATGTGAACCTAAAAGTGAGAACAGTTTGTAACCTTCTACTTACTGCCCCCATTCATACAATAATCTTCTGCTTTTAGAAACCCCAGAGTACATACACTTGAGAAATGAGGGAACAGGACAGAAATCCACAATACGACTTGGAATTAGGCAGTAGAATGAGGTTATGTTCTAATGTTACATCTGCCTTTCTGAATTCAGTAAACCCCAGATAATTCTAAGTTAATAGTTTTTGGTTTCTTTTGGATGTGTGCATATGTGGTATGATGGTGTGTGTGTGTGTCTTAGTCAACTTGAAATTACTTTTCTCTTATTTCTTTTTTTTTAAAGATTTTATTTTTAAGTAATCTCTGCACCCAATGTGGAGCTTGAACCCACAACCCTGAGATCAAGAGTTGCATGCTCCACCAACTGAGCCAGCCAGGTACCCCTACTTTTCTCTTATTCCTAAAAAAATGAAAAAGAATTATTGTAGATATATTAGAAAGAACAGAGAAGCAAAAAAAGAAAGAAAGAAAGAAAGAAAGAAAGAAAGAAAGAAAGAAAGAAAGAAAGAAAGAAAGAAAGAAGGAAAAGAAAAGAAAAAGAAAAAAGAAAAAAGAAAACTCCCACTCACAGAGGTAGTTAAGATTTCACATCTTGGAATATCCTGACAGCAGGTTATATTTTGTTCTTTTAAACATAAGAAGCCCATCTCATTACATCTTTCTTCACAGTGTCCTTCACTAAAACACAAAATGACTGTTTTTAAGCCCATTTTATTTTTTTTTTAATTTTTTATTGTTATGTTAATCCCCATACATTACATCATTAATTTTAGATGTAGTGTTCCATGATTCATTGTTTGTGCATAACACCCAGTGCTCCATGCAGAACGTGCCCTCTTTAATACCCATCACCAGGCTAACCCATCCTCCCACCTCCCTCCCCTCTAGAACCCTCAGTTTGTTTTTCAGAGTCCATCGTCTCTCATGGTTTGTCTACCCCTCCGATTTCCCCCCCTTCATTCTTGCCCTCCTGCTATCTTCTTTTTTTTTTCTTAACATATATTGCATTATTTGTTTCAGAGGTACAGATCTGAGATTCAACAGTCTTGCACAATTCACAGCGCTTACCAGAGCACATACCCTCCCCAGTGTCTATCACCCAGCCACCCCATCCCTCCCCCACCACCCCCCACTCCAGCAACCCTCAGTTTGTTTCCTGAGATTAAGAATTCCTTATATCAGTGAGGTCATATGATACATGTCTTTCTCTGTTTGACTTATTTCGCTCAGCATAATGCCCTCCAGTTCCATCCACGTCGTTGCAAATGGCAAGATCTCATTCCTTTTGATGGCTGCATAATATTCCATTGTATATATATACCACATCTTCTTTATCCATTCATCTGTCAATGGACATCTTGGCTCTTTCCACAGTTTGGCTATTGTGGACATTTAAGCCCATTTTAAATATCTACAGAGTAGATCCAAAGGAGCAAAGAGATGGGACAAGTCATCCACATATATTTGCATGGGCAGAGAGTCAAAGAGAACATTTTAAACCTAAAGGAGACTTACACTTAAATATGGTGACATGAATTTGTGTTTATTTTGCACTCAATCCATGATTCTTTTAAATATTCAATTAAAATAACAATGTAGGGATAAACTCACAAGATCAAAGAGAATGGGAAAAGAGCAACAAATTTTGAGAAGACAGAAATCAAATGGTCAAGTAGTAACAGACTTAGCAGAACAGAGAAATACATGAGAGGCAGCCCCGAAGCAAGCTGATTCGGTCCTTGGAATTCCAAAATCTAAAAGTGAGGTTGTAGATGGGGCTAAAAACTGGAGAGTTTCTTGAAAATCTGTCTAATAAGCAGCAGAAGCCAAGAGTATAATGGTTCCCAGCTCCCTAGCCACCCCACCGCAAAAAACCCTGTTCGCCAATTTCCATAGTGTAAATACCCCCACCATGACTACAAATAGAACAGTACGGAACAAAGAATTGGGATGAGATAAGCATAGTCATCTATAGAGAACTGGTTCAATCTGGCTCCATCACATTTCTGGTTCGACCCTATTAAGCAGCAGGAAAATTATCCTTCTCCTTCTGCAGCTAAGGAATGGCCACTTACTCTATGAAGATATACTGAGAGAGACATAGGACTCAGGGACCAAGGCTCATTTAAAGAGGACTTACAACACGGGAAAGGGAGACCACATGGATATGCATTCAAAGTACAGTCTCTTTCTCGTCTTGGTTTCCAGAATTTCTCACTGGCTGGGGATTAGAGAATCCCTTCATAGGGAAACCAAAACCCAAGAAGGAGGATCCATAGATAGGGCATTTGAGGGGTTCTTCAGTGAAACAGCCCAGCCACATCACACCAAAGGGAAGCCCATAGTTGAGATGCTCCACTCTTGTCCAGAGCTTCCAGTCCAGTTTTCGGTGCATTACTTTCAAAAATGGACAGAAAATCATATTGGTGTTGGTAGTATGAGTATTGCTATCCTGAAACTACTGTGTATAATGTGGAAAAAGCACATGTATAATTGTGGGATACTCTGCCATCCTCTGTGTCTTTGAGAACCAGAATTCTTGATATAAAGGAAAGAAGACTAAATGTAACATAGAAGGAGTTAAACCCTTACAATTATGGTCAATTGATTTTTGGCAAAGATTTCAAGGCAAAACAATAGAGAAAAGAAAGTGTCAAGACAATTGGATATTCATATGCCAAGAATATAAACTTTGATTCATACTTCACACCATGTATAAAAGGTAACTCAAGATAGACCACAGACCTAAATATCAGCAGTAAGACTACAAAATTTCTAGAAGAAACCAGAGAAGGTAATCTTTGTGACCTTGGATTGACAAATATTTCTTAGGTATGACACCCAAAGCAAAATCTGTAAAATAAAAATTTGATAAATTGGATATTTTTTATAAATTTCTTCAAAATTAAAATCTTTCACTCTTCAAAACATACAGTTAAAGAATGAAAAGGCAACACAAACTGGGATAAAATATTTGTAACTCAAATCTGATAAAGAGCTTGTATCCAGGATATAAAAAGAATTCTTAAAGTTAATAAGAAGTCAAACCAAATTTAAAAAATGAACAAAAAAGGGGCGACTGAGTGGCTCAGTTGGTTGAGCCACCAACTCTTGGTTTCGGCTCAGGTCGTGATCTTGAGGTTGTGGAACTGAGCTCCACGTCAGGCTCTACACTCAGTGTGGAGTCTGCTAGAGATTCTTTCTCCCTCTCCCTCCCTCCCTGCTCATGCTCTCTCTCTCTCCCTGCTGAGCAGGGAGCCCGAGGCAAAGGTCTCAACCCCAGGACCCTGGGATCATGACCCGAGCCCAAGGCAGATACCCAACTGACTGAGCCACCCAGGTGCCCCAATAAAATCTTTAAAATAAGTAAACAAATAAAAAATGGGCAAAAGATTTGAGTAGATACAAAGATAGATATTCACATGTTTGATAAGCACATAAAAAGATGTTCAACATCAGTAATCATCAGGGAAAAGGCAAATTGAAACCACAATGAGATACAGCAGCAACTAGAAATGGCTATAATAAAAAACACTGTACCAAATATTAGCCAGGATATGAAAAAACCGGATCTCCTATATTTTGCTGGTGGGAGAACAGTTTGGAAACTTTGGGAATCAATGTGGCAGTTTCTTAAAAAGTTAAATATAAACTTAACATACTACCTAGCATCCCTAGGTATTTACCTGAGAGAAATAAAAACTTATGTCCACCCAAAGATGAGAATGACCATAGCAACATTATTAATATTTGCCCAAAGCTGGAAACAATCCAAATATCCATCAACTGATAAACAGATGAACAAAATGTGGTATATCCATACAATGGAATGTAGTCAGTAATAAAAAGGAATGGATTATTTTTACATACTACGTCGTGGATGAGCCTCAAAAACATTACGCTTCGTGAAAGAAGTAGACACAGATGACTACATATATTGTATGAGGTAAATGGAATTTCCAGAAAAGCAAATTCATAGAGAGAGCAAACATACCAATGGTTGCCTGGGGCGGGGGCCGTGGCAGTGACTGCCTGCAAGAAGACACGAGGGAATTACTGGTGTCGATGGAAATGTTCAAAAGCTGGATTGTGGTGATGGTTGCACAACTCTGTGAATTCATTAAAAATCATTGAACTGTACATTTATAATGAGTGGAATTTATGATATATAAATTGTACCTCAATAAAGTTGTTAAAAAATAAAGAGAATAACTCAAAGACACATTGAAAAGTGAGCAAGAATGAACTGTGTTGTCTAGCACAAACACTATGGCAATGAATCTGGAAAGAAATATAAGGAAGTGATGATTATTCCACTTTTTCATTTTATGTTTATTCAGAATTCTCTTAGTATTCCACCATCCCATGGGGATAAAAAGACATCATAGGAACAGATGGCCCAAATTTCCTAATTTTAGAACTACCTGTTCCTATAGGATTTCCTGCTTTCTGCAAAATCTTTCATAGTTTACTCAAGAAATCTATGCAGGTGTCTCATTGGACTCTTAAACTGAACTCTCATCTCAGATTATCTCATGGGATCAACCATGTTCTTCCTCTCATTTTCCAATTCCCTTTGTTAACCTACATGTACAAACTATAAAACAAATTGTGTAATTTTGGTGCTTCTACACATGAGATAAATGCTCTTACATTTGCATTTAAAACTGATACTGTATAATAGATAGGGCACCTGGGTGACTCAGGCAGTAAAGATGTGACTCTTGATCTCAGGGTCATGAGGTCAAGCTCCATAGTGGGTGTAGAGATTATTTCAAAAAATAAAAAAATAAAAAATAAAATTGATATTGTACAATATAAAGATGAACAGCAAAATCTATGCTAATAATTTAAATACTTAGTTTTTCTTTAGAATAATAATAATTAGAAAATAAAAAAAACACTATGAAGGTTCAAGAGAAAGACCATGGAAGAAAAAAAATTCATATTTTAGCACCTTTAACACTTTCTTTCAACTTTTTCAAATTAAGAGAACTTATATTTTCATTTTGCAGTGAGTCCCACAAACTATGGAGCTGACCCTGAGTGGAAGGCACCATTTTGATTTAGACAATGGTACTCAGGTATGACAAGAGAGATCAGATAGTAATAAATGGAAAGGCTACCCCAAGATCTTGATTTTTTTCCCCTAAGACTCTGGGACTCATTCACTGATCTGCTCCCTACATTTGCTGAGTGCAAGACAAGAGTAAAAATGGAGGGCCCTAGGGCACCTGGGTTAAGTCAGTTAAGTGTCCAACTCTTGATTTTGGCTCAGGTCATGATCTCAGGGTGGTAAGATTGAGCTCCATGCCAGGCTCCGCACTCAACAGGGAGTCTGCTTGGGATTCTCTCTCTCCCTCTCTCTCTCCCCTACCCATCTCTCAAATAAACAAATAAATCTAAAAAAAATAAAAAATAAAAAAAATAGAGAGCCCTACACAATATGGCTGAATATTAGAAATTATAAGAAAGATTAACAAACTTTTAAATAAAATAGGTATGTTCTGCCCTCATAAAAACCAGAAGGCAAGATGCAAATTTAGATGTCTAAGATTTCTTAGAATTCCATTCCAGGATGTGAAGATGTAGGGATTGCTGATCCTAGCCCCCAGTTCCCAGCTGTGACTTGATCCCATTTTCTTTCCACCTCTAGCTTCATCCCATACTAAAAGGGCCTCATGTGTGCTCACCACAACTCACACATTTAAGCTCCATCTACCCCCCTAGAAACAGCCACCCCGTTTCCTCTTAGACCTAACCACTCAGAGACTGAATCATACAGACAATGGCCAGGCCGGATATAAAAATAGAACTTTGACCCACAACCTGCCCAGAACACCAACCCCCTTATCAACAATAAACAATCCACCTAGCCAGCCTGCAAGTCAAACTTGCAGAAAATCAGGTTGCTACTTTCCGTGACAATCCAGGAAGCTAAACAAAATCCTCTGAACAATTGGACCCAAGTGGCCAGGACATGATTAATACCTGACAGTTCAGGGCGCCTGGGTGGCTCAGTTGGTAAAGCAACTGCCTTCGGCTCAGGTCATGATCCTGGAGTCCCGGGATCGAGTCCCACATCGGGCTCCCTGCTCAGCAGGGAGTCTGCTTCTCCCTCTGACCCTCCTCCCTCTCATGCTCTCTGTCTCTCATTCTCTCTCTCACAAATAAATAAAAAATCTTAAAAAAAAAAAAAAATACCTGACAGTTTCCCTAATTTTTGTCCCCACTTCCAACTTAGGTCCAACCAGACAAAGCTCAGTAATGCAATCCTAGCCAATCACATAGGATACCTCCAGCTTTCCCAGGCCAACAGTCTCCAATCAGGGTACACCTGGAGCCTACCCTTTACTCCCTATAAAGCTTTCCCACTCCTCTGTATGCCTTTAAGTCTCTGCTAAACACAAGTGATGGTAGCTCACTCTCTTGCTGATGCAAGTTCAGAATAAGTAGTCTTTGTTTTTCCCAATTGGTTGGTCTCCATTTATTTCTATAACACACAATCGCCACACAGCCCACGGTCATGATTGACCTGGAGGAGAGACCCACCAAGCCCTGGAAACAAGAGCCAACAATGCTGAGGCCCTAGTGTCTGGAATGCTTCTAGAAAAGGAGACTATGGAGTTCAGGTAGGGGGAATCTCCTCAGCCCGTGACTCCCTGTCTTCTGAGCATGGACACAGCAGTGAAGAGCCATGGCCAGTCTCCCCAAAGCACAGGGCCTGGGGCAGGAGCACTCCCCGCAGGTCTATGCAAAGTTCTCTTTCTATACTACTCTGAAGCAGGTTTGGGGGAGATTGGCTTTTTTATGAGATCAGAGGGATAGGTACTTGAAGTCAAAATTAGGTTGACTTAAAGAAAATAAATCGTCTTTTACCTAGGCATCCAAGAGTGCTTCAGAATCCACTGAGTTTCTGTGACAGTCTCAGAATTCTCACTCCCCTGTGAACTGGGGAAGACGAGAGCAGGGACTGCTCCTGAGCCATTTGTATGTCTTCTCTGGGAAAATGCCTATTTGAGTCCTTTGCTCATTTTTACATCACATGGGGTTTTTGCTATTGAGTTGTATTAGTTCCTTATATATATTGGATATTAATTCCCTTATCCCTTTATCATATGGTTTACCAATATTTTTTCCTATTCCACAGATTGCCTTTTCACTCTGTTGGTTATTTCCCTTGCTGTGCAGAAACTTTTCAGTTTCATATAGTCCCACTTGTTTATTTTTCTCTTGCTGCCTGTGCTTTTGGTATCAATTGCAAAAAGTCATTGCCAAGACCAATGTCCAGGAGCTTTTCCTTTATGTTTTCTTCTAGTAGTCGTACTTCCAGGCCTTACATTTAAGTCTTTAATCCATTTTGAGATGACTTTTTCATGTGGCATAAGGGTCCAATTTCATTCTTTTGCATGTGGATATCTAGTTCTCCCAACACCATAAATTGAAAAGACTACACTTCCCTCATTATATATTGGTAACTTTGCCAAAAAATTAGTTCATTGAATATGCACGGATTTATTTCTGGGCTCTCTATTCTATTCCATTGTCTGTTTTTATGTGAATACCATATAGTTTAAGGTCACTATAGCTTAGTAATATAACTTGAAATCAAAAAGTGTAATATCTCTAGCTTTATTCTTCTTTCTCAGGATTCCTTTAGTTATTCAGGGTCTTTTGTTGTGGTCCCATACAAATTTTAGGATTTTTTTTTCCTGTGAAAAATGTTACAGAAATCTTCACAGAGACTGCACTGAATCTACGGACTTTGGATAGAATGGGCATTTTAACAGTATTAATTCTTCCAATCCATAAACACAGGATATCTTTCCATTTATTTACATCTTCTTCAATTTCTTTCATCAGTGTTTTATCATTTTCCCTGTACAGATCTTTCATTGGTTCAATTTATTTCTAAGTATTTTATTCTATTTTTGTTATTGCAAATGGGATTGTTTTCTTACTGTCTTTTCATACAGTTTGTCAGTGTATAGAAACACAACTGATTTTTGCATGTCTATTTTGTATCCTGCAACTTTACTCAATTCATCTATTAGTTTTAAGAGTTTATTGGTAGAATCTTTAGGGTTTTCCATATGTAAGATTGTCATCTGCAAACAGAAATGGTTTTATTGGCAGTGCAGGCCATTGACAGAAATCAGGGCCAGATCTGGGCTCATGAGCAGCTGCTAGGGCCTGGGCTGTCAGCTAGGGCCTGGGCTGTCAGCAGCTGCAGGGGCTAGCTTCGAGTGCAAGCCCAGAGTGAGGACCAGTGACAGGAGTCAAGACCAGCAGCAGGTCAGTGTCTGGTGGCAGCGGCTAGCTCTATGTGTGCGGCAGTGCAAGCCCCTATGACGTTGGGCCCAGCTTCTGGTGCACCAGCAGCTATGGGCTCCTGGGCTGTTGGTATGCATTTGTGTGGCTGTAGGAGTTAACCACAAGCATACATATGGCATTGGGGGTTGGATGTGGGAGCTTGGACTGGCATCATGAACACACATAGCCACAGAGGCTGAGGCTGGAGGCCTGCAGCACAGTGAATAACAGAGCTCAGAACCCAGGGTGTCTCTGGGAATTCCAGCAGGGGGGTGGGGATGGAGAGGGACTCAGGCAGCTGGACTCCGCAAAGGCAAAAACGTGTGGCGCTCTCAGGGGTGAAATCTGCAAGGGGATCCATGGTGGCTTTGCTGGCCATCGGTTTCTTCAGTGGCAAAAGCTGCTGGAGTCTTCTGTGGAGTGGTCCCCTGGGGTCCGTGATGGAGTCCTCAGTGATGAAATCTGTAGAGGGGTCACAGCATCCACAAGGGCTACTGAAGTGTTCAGCATCAAAGGCTGCTGAGGTCCTATGCAGAGCAGGCTACTGGGAACTGCAATCACGCCCAGCCTGTGACTGATAACCACTGATACCTCCGACCTTCTTCCTTGTTCCTGTCTCTAAATGTCTCAGCTACACCATTCTCTGAATATGATGAAACTAAGCAAGTCTTTTATCCTGCCCAAGAGGCTAGGGAAACTGGGAGTTCACTCCAGGGAGAGGAACTCTCTCCCGCCCCGGAAAATGCCTCTTGGCACTGAGCAGTGCCGGTCTGGGGGATGGGATGATGCAGGCAAAATGAAACCGCTCTTTTTACCCTTTGTGTGTAGTTATTCCCAGGTTTTTTGTTCAATTGTGTTGCTGAAGCTTCTTAAGTATACTCCCGAGCGCCCCCAGAGCCATTATCATTTATGGATAGCTGTCTAATTGTCATTCTTTGTGGGCAGATGGAGGTTGGTGTCTCCTACTCTGCCATCTTGGTGACATCACCGGACATGACTCTCTTTTCTCACTCTCTGTTCTGCATTAGATTGTGGACCTACCCAGAAGCCATTGCTGCCCAAGGCATCCCCTTACCCCTTACTTCTACTGTGCAGGGAAAGCCCAGGGCTGGGAGGCAGGGAGACCAGAGTTTGAAGCTGGAATCCACGACTTACAGTTGTAGGATCTTTTGTAGATCATCTGTCCCTGTTTAAATCATTTACCCTTATTGATACCATTTCCTCACGTATAAAATGGGGGTGATAATATCTGATTGGAACGACTGATGTTTATGTTGGAGATGGTTATGTTATAGTGACTGGCATGTAGTTGGTGATCTATAAATATTTACTGCTGTTGGTACTGTTGTGGTTATTCTGCATCCTTTTACTGGACGTTCTAGGAGTGCTATCTGATTTGCTTCGAAGCTTAGTTCCTGTCAAAATGCTGTTAAACAAGTGTATCACATTGTCTATTTATACAGCTAAGAAAGAATTCAGCCCCCTCACCCAGACACACACACATAAACACACACACACACACACACACACACACACACTGCGTGTCAGGAAACAATCTTGCATTGACAGGAAGAAGGATAATGATACCCAATGGGTCGTCTTCATTTCTAATTTCAATCACTCTATGGTTCTGCGATTACTATAGCCAACTAATCAACTAAACATAATCATGCACTATTCCAAACATATTATGAAGTAATAAGGCCTTTATTTTTCATTGTGCACTGAACGCTTGTATCATTAAAGATGTAAAAACAGAATTTGGGCCCACAGAATGGAATGTCAAAGGAATAAAAGAGAAGATTAAGAAGCTTAGTTTTTTTTCTTTTTAGCTCTGAAGTATATAAACAACTGCACCTGCAAAAATTTTAAAAGTGTGTGAATATCCTCACAGTTCCCAGATCATACAGGGACTCACCTTACTCAAGTGAACATCGTAGGAATTTTATCCTTGAATCTTTTGGGAACACCTGTAAGTGTCAGAAGTCTCTGATGAAATGCAAATGATCAAAAGTGTCCTGGAAAAACTAAACACATCTGTACCAAGATCATCAGGACACATCTCGATTATCGTGCAGCCTAGCAAACATGTCTCATTCCACAGTTTTCAAAGTTCAGACTGTGTATATAAGCTGACAAATTAGTTCCAGAAGCATATTAATGAAAAGCAAGTAAGAGAATAGGTTTTTACAAAGTAGTTATGATATAACTCTTGTAGCATATCATTAAATGAAATAATGAATGCCACCCTATTCTGTAATCTATAATATAGAAGATTAGGTACAGTCATTATTATCTCTAATGATGAAACCCACTAACATTCTCATAATGAGAACAGAACTAAGTTATGCATCTTATCCAACATCTTCAATATACAGCCTACTGTAATAGCTACCAGTATATGCTTTGTACAGAAAACCAAACAAAATAATGAATGCACTTGCAAAATGAAAAGAACAAAAATATCACAAATAACTTAGAAATTATCTTAATAATTCTTTTCTGAATTAGAAGCTGAAATATGGTGATACTAACTCTATCTCTAAAAATTAACAAAATCATAAGTTATTCTAAATTCTAGATTTATTATATTCCACTGTTTCCCCTGCAACCTGCTCTAATTTTAATCAGCACAACACAAAACTTTATGCAGTGTCCTCTCACGTCTCTTTTTGTATTTGTTATTTAAATTTTCTTGGAGGACATTGAGCATAGCTAAACATTCATCATTCTCTAGGCAAAACCATGCATGAATGTGGACTCCAAATTTTGTCCTTTCTGTTTTACCCTATATAGGCATACATTAAAATTCTGACTAACTCTATGAGGTACCATCATGAATAAAATAGAAAAAATTAGAAGCATTTAAATCCAACTAGTTGGAGCTGATCTTTCAGGATCCAAGGAAGTAACACACTGTATTTTTCTTCCCAGCTCTTTACTCTTCTGCGTTTCTATTCTCTTAGAAGTTAAAAGAAGAATGTTGAGCTTAACATCAAAGATAGACTAACTCTCAAAAAGGAACATTTATCAGAGAAAATATTAATTGGTTGCTGGAAAGCAGAGCTATGAGAATTAAAGAATCCAGGGTGAAATGGGAGATAAAAGCTAGAAAACATCATTAATGAAGAATGGCATTCCTTTTATGCATGTGGGAGCCTGCATGCACACGTTCATTTCTCCCAAATATCTAAGATGTTTAGATGAGCAACAACATGCCATTAGTTTTGCCAGGCGAGTTTTACCCTTGCCTCTTCTGGTTTGTGATATGAGACTTTTTTCCCCTTAGCCTCCTGACAAAGTGTTAGAATTCTGCTCTGTGTTGCAGAACGCCCGCACTGCTGTTTGTTCATGCTCTGACAGCTGCAAGTTGGGGATATGGGGGAAGTACACCCCTACTTGTAATCTGGGCTAACATGCGGTGAATAGGAGCAAAATGCAAGAAGACCGCCTACAACCCTGGAAGAATATGCAGGTGTGTCAGCACGGCTGACCTCGCCCCAATCTAACACATTGTGATTCCCAGCATAATAGCACCCAAGTAAGGGGTGAGGTGGGGGGAAGGGTTGGGGGGAAGTGCACACAGAGGCAACACCTATTGGAAGTTCTAGGAAAAGTGGAGCAGGAAGATGAGTGTCAGCAACTCTTCCTGCTTGTTAATTTTGGAATCTTTGCCTAATAAAGCCTAAGCCTAAGAAAGGGATTAGGGATCAAAGAACTAGACATAATAGGACTGAGTGTCATAAGTGACTTCCTTTGCTGTTCCCCTCCCTTCCCCAAACTTCAGATCACCCATTTTCCTCCAGCTCTCTTCAACTTCACCCAAAACACAAACACATACAAATCCGGTGTGGGGGGACATAAAATTACTTAAGAGAATTTTACCTTGCCAACTCATCTTTCCACTTTCCGGCATTCCTCTCTCCCAAATTCTGGAGCTTTCATGCCCCAAGGTCTTAGCCTCAATATCAATGATAATAATGATAGTTAATGTTTATTGAACATTTACTATGGGTCAGGCACTATACTTAGTGTCCTTTACCCTTTTAAATCACACACACCCACACAACAACCCTGTGATGTACATGCTATTATCATCCCCATTTTATAGGTGAGAAAACTCAGGCTTAAGGTTGCTTGAACATAAGCAGCTTGTCTATGCTAGTACACCTCATGTACGGGGCAAAGATCTGAAACTGCATCTTCTGACTCCAGGGTGCATGCTTCTAATCACTACTTTCATTATCACTATTGCTACTCCTTTCCTCCTCATCAAAACTTGATGTCCTATCAGCTTTATCACAAATGAAACTAAAGTTATGTAAATCTCCTAGACAGTGGCCAGCCAGACTAGAGGCACTATTAATATCAATTGTCCCTTCCCCTTTTCTCAATAGTAAATTATATGAACCAGCGCAGACATCTTGTTCAACTGCAAACTACCCCTCACTCCTCCCCGCCCCACCCCCCCACCAGATAACATTGCCCTAAATGTTTAAAGGATGGAAAAAGTACTGCAGTGCTCAGGTTTCCTGGAAATGGAAGGAAGAGCGTTCTTTCAGGGCCTCAGTCTAGTACTGGTCATAGGTTTCGGTGGAGGGGTGAACACCAAAGCCAGAAGGGCGATACCAAATGGTGTGGAGCAGTATTTTCCTGCTGCCGTTTAGGGAGGACTACCATTGTCATGATGGAAGCTTAATTCTGGGCCTTTATTCGATCATGAAACAGTGCTACATATTGACATTTATTAATTAACACGGTATCTGGGCTCAAGTGATTTCTCAGGATTGCTAGACAGGTAAAAAGGCAATTACGGGGTCGTATGATGAAGTCCAAGAAAATGCCAGTTTTCATAAACTACATCACAGTCATCCCCCCTGATCTGCAGAGGGTACGTTCCAGAATACCCAGGGACGCCGGAAACCACTGATAAAACCAAACCTATATATACTATGGTTTTTCCTGTACATACAGACCTGTGAGTTAGCCACAGCAAGAGATGAACAACAATAACTAACAATAACATAGAACAATTACAACAATATACTGTAATAAAAGTCATCGAATGTGGCCCCTCTCTCTCAAAATCCCTTACGGCACGGTACTCACCCTTCTCGCGACGACGGGAGGAGCTGCAATGCCCGCGTCACGAGGTGGAGGAAGTGAATGGCGCAGGCGCTCTGACGTCAGGTCAGCCTACGATTGACCATCAGATGATTCGTCAGGAGGATCGTCTGCCTCCCACTATGGAACGCGAAACTGCAGGTAAGGATACATCGGCAAGCATGCCTCATTTTATTGCGCTTCACGGACACTGCGTTTTTTACAAGTTGAAGGCTTGTGGCAGCCCAGTGTCCAGCAAGTCTATCAGCATTATTGTTCCAACAGTCTTTGCTCACCTCGTGTCTCTGTGTCACATTTTGGTAATTCTCCCCATATTCCGAACGTTTTTATTCTTATTATGTTTGGTGCCCATACCACACGGCGAGCTTAGGGATGAATGAGTGTGTTTTGACTGTTCCACTGATTGGCCCCTCCTCTCTCTCCCTCTCCTCTGGCCTCTCTATTCCCTGAGACACAACAATATCAAAATTAGGCCAATTAATAACCTGACAATGGCCTCTAAGTGTTGCAGAGAAAGGAAGAGTCAGTTGATGCAGCAAATTTTATTGTTGTCTTATTTTAAGAAATTGCCACAGCCACCCCAGCCTTCAGCAACTACCACCCTGATCCACAAGCAGTCATCCACGTGGAGGCAGGATCCTCCACCAGAAGAATGATTAGGACTCGCTGAAAGCTCAGATGATGGTAAGAATTTTTTTTAGCTATAAAGTATTTTTTAATTAAAGCATATACATTGCTTTGCAGACCTCATGCTATTTATTGCACACTCAATAGGCTACAGTAGAGTGTAAATATAACTTTTATATGCATTGGGAAACAAAAACTTCATGTGACTCACTTTATTGTGATACTCAGTTCATTGTGGTGATCTGGAACCGAGCCCACAATATCTCTGAGGTGAGCCTGTACCGCACTATTTCAGCACTGCTGTCAGGTCTACATGAGTTAAAGATCACAGGCAATTGTTAGAAATAGCGAGGTAAAAAGAAGGAGGAGACTTTAGAACAAGAGGAAAATCATTCAATGGCTTGAGGTGGGGCAAAGGATAGCATGTCTAGAAATCAGGAAGAAAGCCAGTGAGATTAGTGTATGGATGCAGGTGGAAGGATGGCTCATGGATTTTGTTGTTTTCGTTGTTTTAACCCTTACCTCTTTATTTTCACAACTCATACATACTGTCCTTGGATATAAAAGCAGCCCCATCTTTGGATCTTACATACATCTAGGCTGCTCTAAAGAACTTACACCAGAGCCTCCAGGAGACAATGTGCATGAAAGTTTTTTGACTAGAGTATTTGGCCCATGGCCTCAGAATAAAAGGTGCTAGAGAGGATGGTGCAGAATTTCCCTCTAATTACTTTTGGCCCGTCCATTTGACTTATGCCCAAGACTTATGGAGACAGCTCCAGAGGATGCTGAGAAACTATTTATTACAAGGACTCAGGTATGGGTGCCCAAAACATACTGCAGGTCTTTGTAAAGAAATGATACTCCAGGTACAAGAGCTCCCCCATATATGGGATATCCCTGAGGAGACCTCACAGCATTTTCTGTGCAAGTTGAATAATATATGGCCCTTTATTAGTGTGAAAAGCAGATATCAGCCAGAATGGAAGTTTGGAGAAGTTGCAACAGCATGAGTCTCCTTTGGGAATTGTCAATAAATAAAGGAACCAGTACAGGCTTAGGTGGGAGCAAAGGGGATCTCTACCCTGGGTCCAGTGCTTTCAAGGGGGTCCTCACACATAAGTTCACCCTCACAACAATGTCTAAAAGAACACATAGGTCATCAAAATAAAAAAAAATTCTCTCTATTATAAGATGTCATTAAGAAAATGAAAGAAGTCAGAGTGGGAGAGAATATGCACATGACATATATCAGATAAGGAACTTGTATCCAAGATATATAAAGAATTCCTACACATACTTCACAAAAGAAGATATACAAATGGCCAATAAGCACATGTAAGGTGCTCGATGTCATTTATCATTAAGGAAATGAACACTAAAACCAAAATAATAGGCTATTTCACACCCAGGAGAGTGACCACATTTTTAAAAGATTGAAATTCTGAGCGGTGATGAAGATGAGGAGCAATTGGAACTCTCATACCAAATGATACAATCATTTTGGGAAACTGGAAGTTTCTATAAAGTTGAACATACTCCAACATATGACCAATAATTCTTCCACTCGATATATATCAAAGGGAAATGAAAACATATGTCCATACAAAGAATCGTATAAGGATGCTTGTAAGCAGCCTTATTCACAATAGCCCACAACTAGAAACAACCAAATGTTCATTTACAAGAGAAAGGATAAATAGTATATATATTATAATAAATACTTTGAAATATAAATATGTGCATTCAGCAATAAAAACAACTATAAACTACACAAAATAAAATGGACTAATCTCAAAAACATTACATTGAGCTAAAGAAGTCAGGCACAAAATAGTATGTACTATATAATTTCATTTATATGAAGCCCTAAAATGGGCAAAATGAATCTATGACAATGGAAATTGGAATAGTGGTTGCCTCTGGTTTGTGTAAGGATTGACTGGAAAGGGACCAAGAAGACATTCTGCAAGAATGGGTTGTTCAATATCTTGGACATGTTGGTGTTTAAATGAGTGTATACAATTGTCAAAAATTATCTCATTTTACATCTAAAATCTGTATATTTTCTTATAGTAAATTATGCCACGATTTAAAAAAAAATGAGTTTGGGATTTAAAAAAAAATATTATCAATACGAAAAAATTATCCAAATCCACATTTCACCTCATTAAACACATTTCTCTCCTAAAACAATGAGTGCCTCTGTCATCCGGGAACTGGTGCTCAGCACTGATAAAGTGCAATGCATTACCTCTGCAGGGGAGGAAAAACTTTTACTCCACCCTCTTAGGTTTTGAGAGTGAGACCGGCAAATTAAACTAACAAGAGGTTAATGGGAGATAAAAGTTTCTTTGGGTACATACAGAAGCCAACAGAGTTGTAGCTGGCTTATTAAATGGTTGAAGTTGGAGCTCAGATACAGCTAACTTTGTAAGAGAAGGTTACTTGAGATCACTTCTGTCAAGAGAATGCAAATTACATATAATTTTGATTTCAAAAACATAATTAGTGATTTTGCTGAAATGCAGTCAAGAAAAATAAATTTTATAAACTAAATATGTCTTTATTATTTATTTGTAAATCTTTGCTTCATCAACAGAACCTCCAGCCATGTGCAAAAATAATAAAATCAGTCATCCGTAATACATTTTGCCAACTTGCAGTCATCTGAAATTCATAGCTTTACACATATTTTTCCATTTTGTCATCATGAAGTCACATTTTTCCAAGGTAGAAAATACTACATATGTTATTTAATGATTTGTTATTTGATTTATACCTTTCAAATAATTAGATAATGGTATTTGGGTCTCAGTTTTTACTTATGCCCGGGGCTCTGTACATGTAAGGAGAGAAGAGATAAGCATTCCCATACACCTGTAACCTTGAGACCTGCTTCTCTACTGCCAAGAATCACTTGGTTGGGACTTTGTGGAACAATCTTGTGTTTGCTTTGACAGGATAGGTCTTGCTCTGTCTGATGTCTCTAGATTAGTATGGGGTGAAATAATGCTCGTTTCTTCCTATGATCTTCTTGTTTCCTGAGGGTTAACTATTGGCCAAAGCAAATACATGCTGAGGGGAGATGCAAATGGGGCTGCAGAGAAGGAACCCACTTAATGGCTTTCTATACTCCATAAGGTAAGTAAACAAATTATTACATATGAAGAAAATTACTTACAGAGCAAGTGAACCTCCAAAGGCTTCTCAGCCACAAGGGAGATAATGTTTTCCATTATTATGCACAGAATTTCAGTTCCCATGTCTTCCTCTTCTTTCTCTAACTTGAGCATGGGTTGTTTCTGTGCCTAAGAAATTAGAGCCTTGACAATAACTTCCACTCCCACCCCTGCTGACCATTCTTAATTCGAGAAAGTGTCAAGAGAAAGTTGAAAATTTGCTTTTTCTTCTATCTTGGTCTAAATCAAATTCTTAGGCAGAGATTCTACCCACCAATATTCTGTGTAACCAGAGGAAAAAAAAGTACAAAGATTTATTTTCTCAATTTAAGTGTAAATCATTATGAATTTTCTCCAATTTTCCAGAATAGTATCATCTGATCAAAAATAAGGAACAGTTTTCTCTCTCTTGCTATTTATATCCCTACCCCTACTGTGCCCACATACTCATGCTGCTGGCCTAATATTGTTTTACATTAGCAAATTCACCATTTCTTAGGACGCAGAACATTCCCTACAAAAGAGTGGGTGCCAGAAGATGTTGGATCTACTGCAGCTTACTTAGGACTCCTCATTGCACACATCTCTTCAGTGCCCTAGAAAAGGCCCTAGCCATGTGGTCTCATGGTCATGTATTTTTGTGAAATTTGCAAAAGTGAGGCCACTACCTCTGTCCAATTTGACTCCTCCATTTGCATGGTCAAATCGCACTTGTGTTAAGGTGATGTCAAAATGGCTATGGGCATTTTTTTAAAAAATCCAGCTAAGGGAGAGATGACTTTGGACCCTTTTAGTTTATGTTTAGTGGGATACAGTTATGTGGTTTGCAATCACCTCCATCTGCAATTAGGCCATTGCTAACTTTCCAGTGAACTTCCCTTTTGCTCCCTATGTGAACTCACCCAGCATGATAATCTGAAGGTCAGGGCTGAAGACTGCATCATGGCATGATGGTGTCATAATTGTTTTTTTTTTTCTCATTCATAATGAGTAGTTAATTACATATCTAATTTTACACATATGAATGTGTATGCCTTATCCTAAAGAAGATCTCTGAAATTATATAAGGTTCTGGCCCCACAAAACTCAGATATATCTCTAATGGATGTTCACTAAATGTTTGGTGCAAGAGTCAATGACCTTCCATGGTGAGATAAATTTCAATTCATCTGATACAGCACCTTAATTTTATTAAAAAATTAAAAATTTAAGATAGTAAATTAAATGCCTGAATCTTTAAATACCACTCCAGTATATAAGGAAAGGTTAGAACAAGCATACACTTTAGAGTCAGAAATGAATTTATATCCTTCCTTCTAGCAGTTTAAACTTGGTGAAGTTATTTAATTTCCCTGCGCCTCGTTTTCCCCATTTGTAAAATGAGGATGATAATACTTACTGTGCAGAATCATTCTGAAGATGAAAAGAAATGATATAGGTATAGCACCAAATGAGGGTGCTGAGCATGCAGAAGCATTTAGAGAAGTGTTGGAAGCATGGTGTAAGGGTCAAGCACACAGACTCTGAAATCAGATGACCTAGTTTAAATCCTGGCTCAGCAGCTAGATACCCATGTAGTCCAGGACAAATAGTTTCTGTGCTTCCACGTCCTCATCCTTAAAATGGGAGTAAAAATGATATCTATATTATAAAGTGGTTATGAAGATTAAGTGAGTTAATATTTCTAAAGTACTTAGAATGGTGCCACAGGCACCAGGTATGCTATATAAGTATATATTAAATTGTCAGCTATTTATTTATTGAAAATCTTTATTCCACTAGACCAGAACTGTTCTATTAGGTACATGCTATAGAAGAATAACCATAACATTATCTCTGATAATGTGGGAAGTTTGTTCTAATTAAATCCACACTTCATTGTTAGGGGTTTCTTGTAGTGCAGATTTATAGACAACTTTTTAAAAAGCCAAAGTTTTGGATATACGGCAACATGTTCTACCTTGTTATTATTCATACAGACCCCAATTATACTACTTGGTTACTGCCTTCTAAAGTGTTTTTGGTAACAGTTAAACAGAAAGAGTTCCAGAAAAAAAAAAGAGAGAGAGAGAGAAAGAAAACACTATTGTTTTCTCTGGGATCCAAGAAAGTTTAATTAAAATGCCAACATGATCAAGCAGGCTAAGAATGTTTTCTCATTATTCCAATTAAGAGTCAGTAAGATTTGATTAATATTATTCTGACTGCTTTGGGCCCTGGCAGATCTGTATATTTTCATTCAGTTGTTCAACTCTAGTATATCCTATTAATTATCTTTCTCTTTCTCTCTGCCTTCCTCTTCTTCAATATAATCCTTTTTTTTTTTTTCAAATGGCCCCAGGAGCTTTTTCCTTAAAATAGTAAGAATTATTTTAAGTGCTACAGTTAATTTTAGTCAAAACCTTAAATACCATTTTGAGTTAATTCATGTCTCAGATTCTTCATATAAAAAGAATATGTGAGTTTTAAAAAATGGAACTTTCCCAGGCTTGATATAATTTACTATGTAATTCAGTGTCTACCAGAGAATTAAAATGATTATTTATGTTCCCCAGACTCAGAGAATTAGGGAAACATTGAACTGTGCTGATTTTTTTAAAACACAGTTGGAATTGTTTAGTAATACTTCATTTGTATGCAGAAAGCCCGACACATATTAAAATAGGTACAAGTCTATGTTGGTTTCAAAGAAATGAAGGTGAGCCAGTTTATCATCAAAGCTAGTATATTCAATACCCACCCAAAAATTACACAAATTGGTGCCATGTTTGAAATATTAAATGGACAGAAGTCTAAGATCCAAAGTTACAACTCCCAAAGAACTGATAACTCATTCGTTTATGTATTTGCAATATTAAATTCTTGGCTTTAATATACAATTCTGAGTAGGTGTGTGAAATGGTTTTCTATGGGAAAAATGCCTAGTTAGTGCTCTTTTTCAGTCTGGTAATTTTGCTGGTATTTTTAAATATGTTATTATACCCAGAGGTTTTGGAAATGGTCATATGTTTTATAAAAATATGAATAAATGTGAGCTAGAGTTATGCAGCAATTTCTGTGAAAACCATAATTCTGAATTGAATGCCTTTTGTGTTTTTAAACCTCACCTACATCAACATGAAAATAAAAGGTGGGTGTTAAAGAGAAGGGCATCTGTAATTATATTCTAGTTCTTTTGTGTCATTAGTTTCATCGTTATTTGTGTTTATATACACACACAAGTTTTTGGTTCCTGCTCTATTAAAATAAATTGCCCCCCCCAAATTACAGTGATACTAGTACATAATATATTAAACATGATTGCATGAAGAGTTCTTGCTTTGTATACTTGGGTTAGCTTGTTTCTGTATTTTCTATTTCTTTATTTAAGAATCAGAAAGAAAAAATAAAATATACTTACTCTTCCCCATCGGCCCACTTACCATTGCAGCTGGAAGCTACTGTAGCTGGTTTTTTCCATCCTCTGATACGGATTTATGTCCTAGGAAGGTAGCATTCTTGGCGGCGATTTTATATACAAAATGCTTTTCAACTTATTTCCTGCATTAAGTAAAAGATGGAAAGAATTATTATGATTTTAATTATTAAAATTTCATATGATTAAAAAGCCTTAATTTATGCAGCTCTTTATTGATGACAAAAAGAAAGTAACTCTAAGTGATGAAGTATATCTTACTTAAGAAATGAAAAATTAAGCTCTTGAACAATATTAGTGACAAGGAAAATTCTTCCATGAAGAGAATTAAATGCATTCTCTTGATCTGCTCTTTGATGGCAGAAGGATAACTGCGATGTGCTAGGGTAATGGTATGATCATTTTATTGCTAAATCGCTGAGAGCCAATCACTAACTGTGTCATATCCTAACGCTTTACTGTGCTGTGCATTCTTTAACTTATGTTTCAGGTTTGAAGCAAAATGAAAAAAATATACTCCTTTCTGTGTTGATGGCAGACCTCAATGAAATAATTCATATAAACTAGTTAATGCCTGATATATAATGGGTGCTTAGCAAATGATAGTTCCTATTTTAAGACCAGATTTCAAAAACTTAGTTTTTTGGGACTCCTGGGTGGCTCAATTGGTTGAGCGTCCGACTCCTGATTTCGGACCAGGTCATGATCTTAGTTAGGGTCATGGGTTTGAGCCCTGTGTGGACTCAGCACTCAGCGTGGAATCTGCTTGTCCCTCTTCCTCTGCTCCTCCCCTTTGCTTGTGCTCTCCCTCTCTAAAATAAATAAATAAAATCTTTAAAAACACAAAAACTTATTTTTTTTACCATCTCTAACTATTGATGTCATTTTTTTTAAAACTCAGACCCTACTCCTATACTTATAATAAACAGCAGTGTTATCTTCATAAAATATTGACCATCACTTTTCCATAAGTCCTTTTAATTTTACTATTTGCTTGCTTTTGAATTTAGAATTATCAGACGCACTCTTTTCTTTCCATTCCAAAATTTTATATTCAGATTTTGTTCTAAATATTTTTGAAATCAAGTTCCTCTCCTTTAAATATGAAATATTTGCATCATTTGCATAATTGTTCTCTTAAGGAATTTCCTTGTATTTCATTTTATCAGCAGTTGCTGTATCTACAAATGGCAATAGCATGTAAATCACCATTTTTCTTTAACCTTGAATTGAGAACATAAGATTACATCATTTTATTTTCTTTATAAATTCTTCAATTTTGTTTCCAAGAAATAAACAACACCCACTATCCTAGCCTCCTAATCACTCAACAATTAAGTTAAAACTCAGACTTGAACATTTTGGAAAGAAAAATGAAATTGTGTTTAAACTTCAAAGTTACTTAGAATTAAGAAAGTGAGAAGGGAAATTTTAAACCAATAATTTGTACACTATCCCAACTACATGTTTTCTACAAGAAACCCACTTTTAAATATAAAAACATATGCAGATTAAAAATAAAAGGGTGGAGAAAAATATACCAAGACTAGTAACAATTTGTTACGGTTGAACTTAAATGTGTCCCTTTGTGATGGTGCTTAATTTTAACTACATAAATTGCACTCAGGATGCATGCATTCCTTTATCTAATCATGAGCTGCCAACAATCTGTTTAGACATTCACCTGGGTTAATACACATATTGTTGTTCCTCAGTTTGGGAAATGAAGCTTCAGACAGAATCCATTATCTATGTGTGTTGGTTTGCCAGAGCAATTGTTTCCCAGATGCATATTAATTTTATTTTTATTATTTTTAGCTCCGATCCATCTGAGTTCTATTTAACTTTGTTTACCCAGAGCTTTCTAAATTTATTTGAGCATGGAACCCTTTAAACAAAACAGCCATAAAGACTTTTTTCCCATTTTCCTTCTGCCTGTTTTCTGAGTTTTCTGCAGTGAGCAAACTTTACCAGAAAAGAAAGCAACGAATGTATGGGAATGAAACAGTGAAAGTTACCACACTAATGCAGCAGAATACCTCTGAGCAGTCTGTGAGATCCTGACTTTCCTCACCACTTTTTTTCCATATGTATAGCACAACCAAAATCACATTCTCTGACCCAGTTTATTGTTTAGAGTCGCATTTCTCAAAGCATATGCTATACACCATTAGTTCCCAGAGATGTTAGATCCACAGAAAAAGAGTTTCAAAGTCAAACAACTTGGGATCTCCAAAGTTGTGATTGGGCTTCTCAGAAATTTAATATTTTAGTAATTCTGATGTACTTTGTGCATTCCCAAGAGAGATGACATTGCCGTGTTTCACCTAATTTACTTGTCCATAGGTCAACTTCTTGTTAGTAATATCTTGATGGGCTTTTTCCTACGAAATACACTTTGGGGAACACTGGTTTCAAATTTCAGCTGAGGAAGTGTGTGAATACACAGAAAAGGCAGGGATTAAAATGGTTTTCAGCAGTTGACCTAAGACCCTGCCTAAGCTATACGGTTTTGCCAACAGAAAAAAATACGGAGAAAGTTGCCTAATAATTGTTATGGACAGCTTGGAAATTCAAGGACTGTGTTTCTATATGTCAAGGAAAGATAGATGATATTTTCATAAAGATGATAAGGAACAATACATATATATAACCAAATAGATTTCCTTAACTGAATGAAAAATTGGTGTGTGTGTTTCTCCTTTCATTTGGCCAATCAATTCAGTGCCAATTTTGTTCCAAAAACAGGTGTAACATTGAAGATACAAAGGCATGTAGGTGGGTTCATGACCTCTCAGAGTTTGCAGTCTCATTGGTGAGGAAACCATGCAAATAAGCCCAATACCGTGATAACTGTAGCTTTGATAGCAAAGCTATGTCTAGACAACCATGGAAGCAGAGAAAAAGGACCCAGAGCTTGCAGCACTTCAGGAAAATCTTTCTAGAAGAGTATATTACTGAGTTGAGGCCCTGACCCACCATTCCAGCCACTTCCCACCACTGTCCCCACTTGAAGATCTTACAAAGCACAAAATTACATCCTGTAAGTTTATCTTTTTTTTTTTTTTTTTTTTGTACCTCTGACAAGAGTGGCAGTCTCTTCAAAATTTGAATTGAAAGCCATGTTTACCCAGTGGTAATAAAATCGTGTCATTAAGATAGTAAATGTGACCCTCCTGTGCTTTATATAGAACAAGAAATTATCTCTAATGAAGACAGAAAAAGGCTCCAAAAATGAGATGAGACTATCATTCAGATCATCCATGTTGAAGAAATACTGAAAATCCTCTCTTTTTGCTGACTGCAATCTGCTGCTGAATTGAACCTTTGAACCATTGAATCATTAATTTTAAAAAATCGCATTTTGCCAGCCAATTACTCAGCATTCCGTGACATGATCAATGATGTTAAAGGTTTTCAGCTCATTGTATTAATCAAATTAAGCACAGAATATAAACAAAAAACAACTGTCAGCTGATCTGGGTCCATTGCTGATGAACTGCTGCTTAAAACAATTAATAATGAAGTAATGCTGCAAAACTAAGGGCAAAGGCCTAATTGATTTTTCAAAAGTAAGAACACTCTAAATGCTCAATTAGTTAATAATTTGCCTACTCATTGATTTCTTCAAGGTGTCTGACTGGCAAAATTGAAAAAGATGCTATAATCGCTGTCCTTCTATAAAAAGCTGGTTTCTAGGCATCTAGGAAGGTTAGAGGATCAATTTAGACTTCCATTAATAGTGTAGGAAACTTTCTCCAAGGATGAAAAAGCAACTATCAAAAACAAAGAAATCATCAACTAATAAAACTCGGGGGAGCACTCTGTGAAATGAACCAACTTCATGAAGAATATTAATACATTAAATAGGGAAAAATAATGAAATGATGCAACTATCTATTAGAAATAGCAGACATTTACCAAATGCAAAAGGACAAGTTTGAGACTGGGAGACTTGTGATTAAAATCCTTTTAGTTGCTGGTAATGAACTCAATAAAGAGAAATGAACAAATGAGGATACTGAGACTTCCTCTAATTTTTTTTTTTTTTTTAATTCCCTAATTCTATCTTTTCACTGCACAGGGCAGGTTTTGGTAATGGAACCTGATGCATGGTATGTAGATGGTGTAATAGAGATTATTGGTGTTAAAAAAGAATCCAAAAGCATCCTGAGGATAGATTGCTGTGCTGACAGTATGAATAGCCGTAGCTGAAATTTACTGAACATCTGCTATGGGCCAGCCATTTTTCTAAGTATTTTACACAAATTAACACATTTAACCCTCACAAATTCCTATGAGAAGTTGTCTTCCCAGACAATACGTAGTATTTCCAGAATTTGAATACAATCTGGCTGCAGGGTCTAAACCCTTACCTTCCCACTCCTTAACGAAACCATGCACTGTTTTAGCACTTGACATAGGTTTTCTTGCTTAATCCCACAACCACCCTATGTTTTAGTTACTGTTCTACCTATATTTTACCAACTAAGAAATTCTGATCAAGTAATTTGCTCAAGGGCCACAGAGCCAATATATAGGAAATTACAGGATTAATATCAGAACATGTGGTCTTTGGGCACCGTGTGGACAGACAGGCCAAGCTTCTACCACTAAGTAGCTGGTGACCTTAGTTTTTTTTTTTTTTTAATATTTTATTTATTCGAGAGAGAGAGAGAAAAAAAGAAAGAGCACAGGAGCGGGGTGGGGAGGGGGAGAGAAGGAGAAGGAGAGGGAGAATCCAAGCAGACTCCGCGCTGAGTGCAGAGTCCAGCCTGGGCTTGATCTCATGATCCTGAGATCATGACCTTAGCTGAAATCAAGAGTTGAGCACTTAATCGACTGAGCCACCCAGGTGCCCCAACCTTAAATTTTTAATGAAGGAATTTTATTCAAAGTCCTTACTGCCTCTTTTTCTCCTCTCTCTCCTCTCACAATTTTAATACAACCATCTGACTCTACTCCTTTTCCAGGGGTACTGTGAAAATACTTTTAACAAGCACAAATTGCATGTAAAAATTATAAAATAGACATTTGCATGAGTAAGAATATATAGTTTTATGTGTATAAATATTCTAGGTTCATTACTGGAAATTGCCTTATAGGATGGCCAAAAAAACAATTTTGGCTAAAAATATCACACATATGTTAGTTGCTGAGCTAATGGCCAGAAAATAATTTCAACCTTAAGAACCATCTGCCAAGTCAGGGATCCAGAGGATCAAGAAGCTAGAGGAAGGAGGAAGATGGGGTCCATCCTGAGTACAGGGGCAGGAGCTGGGACCCAGGGTCCAGGCTTTGGTATCTAATGTTAAGTTGCCCATGGTGAGCAGCAGCTTCACCAGCCTAACACCAAATGATCACCAGTTAGTCCCAAAAGGAAGGTTGCAAGTCTTCACCTCCAGCCCCTCCTCTCTCTTGGTTTATCCTCTGGGTAAATACAGATGCAAATAGAGTGAAGCAATAAACACATTTTAAAGAATCAGGAGCATCCACCTTTCTTCTTGGTTCATTCCTTAATAACTGTGGGTTGGAACTGTCTTCTATGAATAAAATGTAAGGACCCTTAATTAGAATTTTTAAGATTCTAACCCAAGGTTTTTGTTTGTTTTTGTTTTTGTTTTTGTTTTTTGTCAGAAAGGAATTATTTACAACTTTATGAGAGTGACTTGCTTCAGGACAGGAGGAGAAAAGCAAACAACCATGTGTAGTGCAAAGGGCAGAATCTTTTTCCTTATTTTGAAATTGGACAGCAGCTTGCTTACTACTTATTGTAGTTGGAAGGATTAATCAGAAAATGTATCCTATGTGCCTGGACATAGTAGGTGTTTGATTCATGTTAGTCAACCACCTCCCCCCCCACGCCCCTCCACACATACACATAACCCCACCAGCTCTCCTTCCCACTTACTTCGAAGAGACAATTGCTATAGCCAAGTATTGAATTACTCACCCAGATCAAATCTTCCAAGCAACATGCTTTCTCACCATCCCCCTCCCTCCCCCCTCTGTGGCTCTTTGTGAGTCTTCTCTTGCTGAGTGAGAATCAAGGGTCCTTTCCTCTTTCTCTTTAACGTTGCCCCTCTGCAATCAGCCACATGCATCATCTGAGGGGAGGGATTGCATGAAATATAGAGAACAAAGAGTTATCCTGGCTTTGGCGTTCCAAAATTTGCTCCTGAACTTCATAGTCTATACAATCACCTTGAAATTAAGTTGTTTTTTTTTTAATTTATAAATATTAGGATTTTTTTTTCCTTTTTCCTATCTCTCAAAAAAAACCCCACAAAAATTTGCTTTTGGGGTGCCTGGGTAGCTCAGTCGTTGGGCATCGGCCTTTGGCTCAGGTCATGATCCCAGGCTCCCCCTGCTCCCCCTCCTCTCTCATTGTGTCTCTCTCTCTGTCAAATAAACAAATAAACAAACGAACAAAAAATTTGGTTTTATGTATGGAAAGTCAAAGGAATTAAGTCACAAATTGTATGTCTAACCGCAGACTGGAAAATAGGTAGCTGAGGAATCAGAATACAAGCTGGGTAGCTAGATGACAGTTTTCTTCTAAGAGAAGAAAATAGTGTCAATTTCTAGTACCTATGTCTAAGAAGGTAGGGTATGCGATAGTAGGGAGGTAGAAGGAAGACATGACAGAAACCACAGGTGGGTTTAGAGGGAATCCCAGGGTAGAGGGACCTCAACCAATGAAGCTCAGTTGGTGGCCAGTGCTCCAAAGACTTCACCATGACAACCAGCAGCGGCACCAGTGTGGTGGGACAGCATCAGAAACAGTGGCCGGTGTGTCCAGACAGAGCGCCCGAGTCCACCCACCGAGATTTCTTTGGCTCCAGGGAGCATGAAAAAGAATACAGAAGTGTCTCAATATCTTGAGATCAGAGACATGCATGAAAGGGCACATCAAACCAGAGGGACCTTTTATCAGGAGAGGGCAGAGCTCGAGCAAGTACATTAATCTGTTACTAGTCACAATGATGGGAAACTACAGGAAGTTTTCTCCATCAGGGATGATAGTTCAGGATAGTGTTCACACATACTTTTTACCTCCTTTAAAAATATATGTATTTGTATTCAAGTTTGTGGTCTATAAACTATTATGCTGCTCCCTCAATAGAAAGAGTTTATTTCAAGAGATATCTACACCCCATTTTAGGTTTACTAAAATGAATTAGAGGTTTTGTCACAATGAATTAAAAAATGGGTATGTTGAATAAGAGTAATGTCAGCATATAAACCTTTAGTATGCCACAGGGGTACCTGGGTGGCTCAGTCCATTTAGCGGCCAACTCTTGGTTTCAGCTCAGGTCATGATCTCAGGATCCTGGGATTGAGCCTCATGTCAGGCTCCATGCTGGACAGGGAGTCAGCCTGTGGATTCTCTCTCTCCCTCTCCCTCTGCTGCTCCCTCCACTTGTGTGTGTACGTGTGCGTGCTCTCTCTCTCTCTCTTTCTCTCTGTCTCTCAAATAAATAAAAAAATCTTTAAACCTTTAGTATGCCACAGATAAAATACTTTGTGGAGTGTACTCACATTCATAGCAGCATTATTCTCAATAGCCAAAAGGTAGAAACAACAAGTGTCCATGAACGAATAAACAAAATGTGCCTACATTCCAGCAATTACACTACTAGGTATTTACCCAAGGAATATAAAAATACTTATTCAAAGGGATATATGCACCCTGATGTTTATAGCAGCATTATCTACAATAGCCAAACTATGGAAACAGCCCAAGTTGTCCATCAACTGATGAATGGATAAAGAAGATGTGGAAGATTATTCAGAATAAACAAACAAACAAAATGTGGTATGTATACACAATAGAATCAGCCTTAAAAAGGAAGGAAATTCTGACACATGCTACAACATGAATAAACCCTGGGGACATTCTGCTAAGTGAAATAAGCCAGTCAGAAAGGACAAATACTATATGATTCCATTTATATGAGATTTCTAAAGTAGTCTGATTTCTAGAGAAAGGAAGTAGGATGATGGTTGCCAGGACTGGGAGGAGAGGGAATGGGGAGTTATTGTTTAGTGGATACAGAGTTTCAGTTCTGTAAGAGGAAAAGAGTTCTATGGCTGGATGGTGGTGATGGTTGCACAACAATGTGAAGGTACTTAATGTCATTGAAGAGTGCACTGAAAAATAGTTCCAATGGGGGGCACCTGGCTGGCTCAGTTGGAGGTGCAGGCGACTCTTGATCTTGGGGCCATGAGTTCGAGCCCCATGTGGGTTGTAGAGATTACTTAAATAAAACAAACAAACAAAAATAGTTCCAATGGTAAATTTGTGTTATGTGTATTTTACAATTAAAAAAAAATTTTTTTTTTAATTAAGGCCAAAAAAAAAAAAAAAAAAACTATTTTGTGGAAAGACAAGGAACTTCTGTTTGTCCCTCTCCACACAGCTCCTTCATAGAAATCTTCAAAGTATAGCTGTTTCCGGGCGCCTGGGTGGCTCTGTCGTTGAGCGTCTCCTTCAGCTCAGGTCATGATCCCAGGGTCCTGGGTGGGATTGAGCCTGGCATCGGGCTCCCTGCTCCGCGGGAAGCCTGCTTCTCCCTCTCCCACTCCCCCTGCTTGTGTTCCCTCTCTCGCTGTGTCTCCCTCTGTTGAATAAATAAGTAAAATCTTTAAAAAAAAAAAAAAAAAAAAAATAGCTCTCTCTATACAAGGAATTTATGAGACAACCCAATGCTATATAACTGCCAAATTCACATCAAAGTCTCCTGAATCCTAATCCACTGCTTTTTCCATTAACTCTAATAAATACACATTTGAATATGTGTGAGCAAACAGCATATACAGTCATACAAATACAAGTATAGTGTGTGTTAGTCTCATTAGGAAACAAAATAATCAATGCATTTTGCTGAGCATCATAATGTTGTCTTTGACTTGTGAATTTCAGACCCATTTATTTTTAAATAAGATGTATTTTCAGAGTGCCTTTGATGCCCAATAATTCTAAGTCAGCTCACAGACTTTGTTCTTTGAAATAGTAAATCAAGGTTACTAAGTATCTAAGTGCTAAATGGCTCATTTTCATTGTCTCTAACTCTAAACCAACAAAAATTTATCCTTGCCTGCTCCTTTAAAAATGTATCTGAATTTCGTATGCTTCTCATTTTTATTGAAGCCCAATAAAAAATCTATTTATTATATATATATATATATACTTAAAATTGGAAATAGGTGGCTGTCATTAAAATTAGGGACTATTTTTATGTTATACAGTATTTAGACATTATTAAAAAGAACTCACAAGTTCCAACAAGCTAAAAGCTTACATTTAAAGTGGTACAAAGAATAAACATATATTTATGATTGTATGCTTAAGTGCTTATTTTATTATACTTTGTATTCATCTCGAATTTTATTTTGCCATAGATTTTAAAAAGAAATAGGACTTCTTTTTTTCTCTTAAAGTTATACTTGGAAGGGAAGCAACATTTTATGGTAGAAGAGCATTGGCATGGGAGTATACATATCCAAGCCCTTCTGCTGTGCAATCTTGAGCAAGTAATTTTACCTCCCTTGAGCTCATTTTTCTCCCCAGTAAAGTAAGCGAGTGAGTGAGAGTAGTTGGACTCAAATATTTTTCCATCCTTCATGTTCCAAGACCTCATGCTTCTGAGACTCTGATGGGCAGGCACATAGCAGCATGGGCCGCATCCAACACTTACACGGTAAACCCACGCTCGGTTCTTTCAACCGAGTTAGACTAAACCAGTTCAGCTTAACCTCTCATTGCTGAGGGCCTTCAGTGATGATGATGATAATGACAGGTAAGATTTACTGAGCACTCACCATGTGCCAGGCACCGACTGTGGTAGATTGATTGTAAAAAACAGCCCCAATTTTCCAGCGCAATCCCACATCTATGCTCTTTGTAATGTGTAATGTGTTCTTGCAGCTCTTCCTATCATGAGGTGAAGTCTCTCCCTGTCCTCTGAATATGCCTTGTGACATACTCTGGCCAATAGAATCTGACAGGCAAAAGAACGTGCCAGCTAGGAGCATTGTCCTCCATGCTTACTCTTGGAACTCTCTCACCACCAGAAAAACAGGCTCAGGTTAGCCTGCCAAAAGATAAAAGAACACGTGAAACAGAGTTCTCCTAGTCAGGACTCCAGAAATCTAAGAAAGCCAGCAAAGATTAGCAGAGCTTCCTAGTTGACCCACATCTAGCCACAGACACACGAGTGAGGCCCCTGGAGTCCAGTTCAATACAGCAGAACCACCAAGCTGAAATAATAAGGGGTTATTATAAGCCACCAAGTTTTGGTGTGGGCTCTTACGCAGCACTTTTGTGGCCATAGAGAACTGTTACTCTGCTCTAAACATGTCAGATGGTTTTCTCATTTACTCCTCACAACAGCCTTATATGAGAGCTATTATCATTACCCTACTTTAGAGATAAAGAAACTGAGGCACAGAGAGATAAATTAATTTGCTCAAGATCATAAAACTGCTTTATTTTACATGTTATAAAACACCATCAGTTACAAGATGCACCATTATTTAATATACCACTGATAAAGATTACAACTTAAAATAAGGTGCACCTCAATTTCAGAGATTATCAAGTCATGAAAAACAGGGGCACCTGGCTGGCTCAGTTGGTAGAGCATGTGACTCTTGATCTCAGCATCATGAGTTCAGCCCCAGGTTGGGCATGGAGCCTACTTAAAAAAAAAAAAAGAAAAGAAAAAGAACGGAAACCCTGAAAATCAAAATTCATGTTTCATGTTTCAGTGGTTCCCAGGGGTCGGGGGGAGAGGGGGTTAAATAGGTGGAGCACAGAGTATTTTTAGGGCAATGAAATTATTCTATAAAATGTATAACACCAAGAGTAAACCCCTAAAATGTAAAGTATGGACTACAGGTGATAAGGATGTATCAGCATGATACAATTGTAACAAATGTATCACTCTGGTTGGATGTTGATTATGGGGGGAAGCTATGCATGTTGGGGGCAGGGAGTATTTGAGAAATCTCTGTACCTTCCCCTCAATTTTTCTGTGAACCTAAAGCTGCTATAAAAAATGAGTTGCTTTTTTGGGGGGGATAAGCTCTATGCCCAACTTGGGGCTTGAACTCTGGACCCCACTATCGAGAGTCTCATGCTCTACTGACTGAGCCAGCCAGGTACCCCTAACTTATATATTTTTTTAAATGAAAAAGAAGAAATGCATCTTAGAATTGATGAAATAAAGAGTAAGTGGTTGGGGCCAGGCCTTTGGGTTGGGCATTTTCACTTATTTGAAATAATTTCAGGCACTTGAGTATTTAACTGGTTGTTTGAGAATTGTATCCACCTTTTACAGTTCTCTGGAATAGCAGATGATGTATAAGGGATCTGCCCCTCTTAAAAATCCTGTTAGTGCTCTGAGCTTTAAAGTTTTTCTCTGCCCAGTTCTGTGAACTGTGCTATATACCTATGCTCTAACCAGGACTCTTCTTCTTTGCTGTATACTTCATTGCCTGCATTATTTCATTAACATTTCCTATTTCTAAATCCCTCTCTGGTTGGTTGATCTTCTAAAAATTCCTCCAATTTATCTACGTCTCTTAAAAGAAATTAGATGCTCACTTACTAAATATAGTATTAATGAGACCTAATCACTAGTGCTGAATTAGATTAATTACCTTGCTTGTTTGGAATGTGACACTCATCAGTCAATTAATATTCCACATATGTGTGGTTCCCTCATTGTATTCCCTAAGACAGATGAGTCTGACGAGGGCTTTTGGAGGTAGATAGACCAAGATCAAATATTGCTTCTTTCTGCCACTTGCTATTCATACGACCCTGGATAAGGTACTTAACATCTGTGAGATCCAGCATCTTGATATAAAAATGTATATAAATACATTCCAGCCTGAATCGTTCAAGATTTCTTCAAAGAAGCACAATTACTGGAGAGAGATCAATAGAGATATAAATATAGATATAGATGTGATTTATTCCAGAGTCTGGATCTTATACAATTGTGGTTTGATTAGACCATCTAGGTGAGGCTGTCGCTTCTGCATCTGCTGCTGTAGCTCAAAATCAGGCCGGCCAGCGGTCTAGAAGAGATGAATGTGAAGTAGGGAATAAGGACAAATAGGAAACTTCGAGGCTCCGGAGAATCCACAAGAATGTTCTGGATCCCACATTGGTCTCTCACTAAGTCCAAGCCTCCAGCATCAATGATGGGGGTATCCTGCTGGAGAAGCTGCTCCTTACAGCCCTTTTTTAAAGGCCTCATAATATTCCACTGTGTGTATATAGCACATTTTCTTTATCCACTCAGCCGCTGATGAACACGTAAGCTAAACACACACCTGACTAAGGAACCTGTGAAACTGAAGGAGATACAGCAGTTGCTGGAGTTGCTGCAGATCTAGCCGCTTTCTTTTAACGATTTATTTATTTATTTATTTGAGAGAGAGAGAGAGAGTTCGAGTGGGGGCAGGAGCAGAAGGAGAGGGACTGTGCTACCCAGGTGCCCCAGCTCTGGCTGCTTTCTTATACCAAAGGGTGAACCCATGTATCCTCAGCAATGTGCATGAGCCACAACAGTGCTGGGGACCCTGAAATCACTGTTGTCAGATTTAGCAAATAAAATGCCAAGTGCCTATCTAAATTTACATTTCGGGTAAATAACAAATAATTTTTAGGTATAATGTGTGCCTAATATTGCATATAAATACATTTTAATGTAAATATATTTCAGGCAGTGTCGGAACATACTTATACTAAAAATTATTTTTGTTTAGGGGCTCCTGGATGGCTCAGTCAGTTAAGTTTCTGATTCTTGGTTTCAGCTCAGGTCATGACTTCAGGGTCGTAGGATCAAACCTGTTGTCAAGATTTCGCTCAGCAGGGAGACTCCTGGAGATTGTCTCCCTCTCCCTCTCTGTCTCCCTCTGCCCCTCCTCCCACTTGCTCTCTCTCTCTCAAGTAAATAAATCTTTAAAAAAAAATTTTTTATCTGAAATTCAAAATTAATTGGGCATCCTGTATATTATTGACAACCCCTACCTGCTCCTTCTGGCCTTCAGAATCTAAAAAGATTATGCATGTTACTTTACTTTTACCTTCCAGTTCACACAAGAAGTCTCTTGTGGGCAAATCAAAACCACAATGAGATATTGCCTCAAACCCATTAATCAAAAGAACAGAAAACAAGTGTTAAGGTACAGAGAAATTGGAAGCTTTGTGCACTGTTGGTGGGAATGTGAAATAATACAGCTGCTATGGAAACAGTATAGGTGTTTCTCAAGATACAAAAATAGAACTACCGTATGATCCAGCAATCCCCCTTATGGGTATATAGTCAAAAGAATCAAAAGCAGGATCTCAAAGAGATATTTGCACACCCATGCTCATTGCAGCACTATTCACAATAGCCAAGAGATGGAAGAAATGCAAGTGTCCATCAACGATGAATGGAGAAACGAAATGTGGTACATATGTACAATGAAATATTATTCAACCTTAAGAAAGGAGTTTCTGGCTCATGCTACAACATGGATGAACCTCAAGAACATTATACTAAGTGAAATAGGCCAGTCACAAAAGGATAAATACGATATGATTCCACTCATATGAAGTATCTAAAGTAATCAAATTGATAGGAAGTAGAAAAGTTGTTTCTGAGGACTGAGGGAGGTGAGAGGAGAGATTAATGTTTAATAGACATAGTTTCAGTTTTGCAAGTTGAGAAAGTTCTAGAGCTCTGTTGTGCAACAATGTGAATATACTTACCACTACTGAATAGTATACTTAGAAATGTTTAAGATGGTGGGGCACCTGGGTAGCTCAGTTGGTTAAGTGTCCCACTCTTGATTTCAACTCAGGTCATGATCTCAGGGTCCTGAGATCGAGCCCTGTGTTGGGCTCCACACTGGGTGTGGAGCCAGCTTAAGATTCTCTCTCTCCCTCTCCCTCTGCCCCTCCTCCTGCTCTCTCTCTCTCCCTCTCTAAAAAAATAAATAATAATAGTAATAATAATAAAATGTTTAAGATGGTAAATTTAATGTTATATATTTGTAACCATAATTAAAAATAAGATAAAATAGAATAAAATAAATAATAAGATAAAATAATTTTTTTAAAGTCCTTTATGGCTCATGCTGATCAGAAGGAAATTCTGGAAATATTAGCTCCAGGTCAGCCAAACTAACATACAAATCCTCCACACAACACAACTCATGTATTTGGAGGATTTAATTAGATAATGTACTTGAAACCACTTTGTAGATATATATACTTAGTATCTAGTCTTTACTATAAAGTTTCTACAGTTTCTTACACAGCATGATTTTCTGGCCTCATATGTCACATATTCTTATGTGAAAACCCCTCATCAGTCCTTTCCAAAGGCACAATTTTAACCTCACCTTCCCCTACTAGGGTAGAGTGCTATTCACAGCCAATAACAACCAGTAAAAAGGTGTAAGCAAACCTATGTGGTTCGAGAACACATTGGTCTGTGACTCAGAGTTGGGGTCATTATAAGACCATGGTTGGACTGGGAAGCTCTGTCCTTCAAGAATAGGAAAAATGAATTTTCCAGAGTCTCACTACAGAAGAACTTTAGATGTCAAAGGAGCCCAGATGCCAATAAACAAAAATGTCTGTACCAGAAGTAGAATGTAAGAGAACATATCAGAGAAGACAACAGATCCTTTACAATATGTCTGCTGTGAAAGCCATAGGTAGAATTTATGAGGCAGGAGAAAAGAAAAAGTTTGACATAGGGGTACTGTGGCCTGGGGATCAAGGGCCAGAAGAGAGAGGAAGCACTGCATTATGGGAAGCAGCATACTATGGAAGGGATGGAGCCCTTTCACTCTTGAGTTTCTTAATTACCCTTCTCTTCCCCATCATCTCTATCATATTCTCTTAGTCTCTCTATTACCGCTCCTAAATCTTCTTCCTTTTTTTAATTCTCCTATACCTCTTTCCACTATCTTCCACCCCCAAGACATAAAGAAAAATCCACTATTTACATCACAGTGCCCTCCCAATCATAGGCAAATGGGCTATAACATATCAAAATAAGGGGTAAATAATTATGGATGACTAGCACCACAACATGACTGCACAGTCATTATCATTCCACACTCTTCCCTCTAGCAGCAAACATGTACCCATATGGGATATGGTCTCTGGCAAAACTAGCCAGAAATAATATAGTTCAGATGGTATAAATATTAAAAGTTTTCCCCAAAATAAGGGAATATTGGTCCTCTTGTTCCCATCCCTCAACCAGATGTTATTTCTGTTACCTGGATGTGGTTCTATTATCCATGCCAAAGTCTTATATTTTCAAAAAGACACATTCTTCTCCAATAGACCACATGCCTAAAGTGGAAGGTCATTATATTAATCAAGCTCTATAGATAGCTTATCCCAGTGGTTCACAAAGACCTGCACAAGAACTATGCTCAACAGATTGGAGGTGCTCAATACATATTTGACAAGCACATGTTTGAATGAGTAAGTGGTTTAAATGAATAAGGACTTGCTCAGGATTGTGCTATGTGGTGTTCCACATGATATTTTTACTTCTCTGCCATGTAAACCTGTTCTCTGTTTTCTTCTATCTCTGATACCACCAGTTTTGCCTATTATACTCTCAAATGGTGGGAGTAGATTATTGCTGTGGTGGTGGCAGTTGCTGTTGAAATGGAAATAGCTGGGTTTTACCTTGGGTTAACTGTGAACAAAACAGAGAGAGCACCAATTTGGAGAAAGAAGTAACTATGAGAATATAGGCCATCTGGAAATTCAAAGAAATCTAGAATAAGGCATTGGAATTTTGTACATGGATTTGAGGGTAAATTTAAGTTAGATTCCTTTAGTCCTCAAGGAACTGGGAGAATCCAGTTGACATCTGAATTATGCTTTATTTGTTTGTTTTAAAATTACCTTTCTCTGGGAGCCTGGGTGGCTCAGTCAGTTAAGCATCTGCCTTCAGCTCAGGTCATGATCCCACGGTCCTGGGATCGAGTCCTTCATCAGGCTCAGCAGGGAGCCTGCTTCTCCCTCTCCCTCTGCCTCTCTCTCTCTCTCAAATAAATGAATAAAATCTTTAAATAAAATAAAATAAAATAAAATTACCTTTCTCCATGAGATCGGTATACAGCCATCCTTATTAAAACATCTTTCCAGTGCTGTCTCCTTTAAAAAAAAAAAAATTATTTATTTATTTGACAGAGAGAGAGCGCAAGCAGGGGGTGTGGCAGGCAGAGGGAGAGGGAGAAGCAGGCTCCCTGCAGAGAAGGAAGCCTGATGCAGAGCTCGATCCCAGGACCCCAGGATCATGACCTGAGCCAAAGGCAGACGCTTAATGACTGAGCCACCCAGGCACCCCTTCAATGCAGTCTCCTGACTGAAAAAAATGATAATACTTTCCAGGAAAACACACACACACACACACAAACATGCACACAACCTGAAAAACATTATGGAAAAATTATACACCAAACTGTTAATGATTACATGGAAATACAGGGGATATTCACTCTCAAATTTTTTCCTGTATCATTTGAAGTTTGTTTTTTTTTTTAGCTATTGTGTATTCCTATTGTAGTTGGAAAAATAAGGATTTATAAAATATTTTTGTGAAAGAACATTTACAACTGCCTTACAAACTTGACAAGTACATCATCACAGTAAGAAATTTTAAGACACCTCTCTCAACAGGAGAGTGAATTGAGAATGAAGGAGATCAGGATTTGCCACCCCAAAATGTGATAATTTGACATAGGAATTATTTTGTGTTGCTAGCATTTGAGTTCCTTAAAAAGCCTTTGCATGATTAATAGCAGAGCTTTCCAAAGGACCTCAATTTTCATAAATCCCCTCCCCAAAGTAATTCTAATCTTCTCTTCTTAGAGAGAGAAGTTGGATACCACACCCAGACAGACATGTCACAAATGATCACATCTCCTACCTATTCTCCGAAGGACCCATTTATCTTTCCAAAAAGCCATTTGCTTTTCCATAAGTGCTCTTTCTCCCCCTCCCTTACTCCCACTAGTTAGGTACATAGACCTCAAGTTCTAACCAGCCGTTGAGTTATTCATCTTTAAATGCTTTCATGTATATGTGCAATGCACATACTAATAAACTGTTCATTTTTCTCTTCTTAATCTGTCTTTTGTTAGTCTAACTTACAGAGTCCCAGCCAATGAACCTAAAATGGGTAGATGAAAAGGATTGTTTCTTCCCCTATAATAGCCAAAGTAGGAAAACAAACAAACAAACAAACAAAAATCTTTGCCAATTGTGTTATTAGCAAACTTGACCTAATGGATACATGTAAAACATTGCACTCAGCAACTGGAGAAGATATGGGATGTTTATAAAAATTCACACATACTGAACCATAAAGCAAATATCAAGTATCAATAAATTTTTTAATAATCAATATCATACAGACCACATTAGTTGACCAGAAGATAATTAACATAAAAATCAGTGACAAAAAATTTTAAGTAGCTCACAAGAACAAAAAGAAATCATAATCAAAATGAATACACACTTAATAATATTATATATCAAAAGTTGAAGGATATAGGTAAAGTGGTGTTTAGAGGGGAATTTATAGCCCCAAATGTATATGTAATTAGAAAAACAGAGAACTTTAAACCTGGGCTCTAAACATACAAAATAAGAAGGTAAGGAAAGGACTACAATAAACCCAAAAGGATAGAAAGAAGAAAATAATAAGGACAGGGGAAAAAATTAATGAAATAGGAAACAAATACATAGCAGTGACATTCAATTCAGCCAAAAGTATGTTACATGAAAAAATTAATAAAAATGACAAACCACTGGAAAGATTGATCACTAAAAAGAGGAAGCAAAAATAAACAAAATTTAAATTTAAAAAGGAATTTAAAAAGAGATACAATTACAGATGCATTAGGGATGAAAATACCACAAGGTTTTAGAAATACCACAAGGTTTTGAACAATAAATTTTAAAACTTCAGTGAGATGACAAACTCTTTAAAAATACTAGATTGGGGCGCCTGGGTGGCTCAGTCATTAAGCGTCTGCCTTCGGCTCAGGTCATGTTCCCAGGGTCCTGGGATCGAGCCCCGCATCAGGCTCCCTGCTCGGTAGGAAGCCTGCTTCTCCCTCTCCTCCTGCTTGTGTTCCCTCTCTTGCTGTGTCTCTCTCTGTCAAATAAATAAATAAAAAAAAAATCTTTAAAAAAAAAATTAAAAAAATAAAAAATAAAAAAATAAAAATACTAGATTACCAGAGCTGCCTCAAAAAGAAATAGAAAACCTAAATGATCCTAAAACCAACTTTAAAAAGTCACTCATTTAAAATCTTCCACAAAGAAGCCCAGTGTCAGTTTTACAGTCGTGATCTATCAAATTTTCATTTCACTCTTACACAAATTCTTTTTTTTTTTTTTTTTTTAAAGATTTTATTTATTTATTTGAGAGAGAGAGAATGAGAGAGAGCGAGTACATGAGAAGGGGGAGGGTCAGAGGGAGAAGCAGACTCCCTGCCGAGCAGGGAGGCCGATGCGGGACTCGATCCAGGGACTCCAGGATCATGACCTGAGCCGAAGGCAGTCGCCCAACCAACTGAGCCACCCAGGCGCCCCTCACTCTTACACAAATTCTATGAAAGAATTTTAAAAAGTAGGAAAATTCATCATGACCCAAGTAGGTTTCTTATAGGAGAGGCATCCAGTTCAACTTCAGAAAATCTTGTAATGAACTGTTTCTAGCAACATGGAAGGCTGGGCTCATATACTGACACTTGCCCTGAAACCAACTGAAAATTCAAGATTTTTAAAAATCATCTTTTAAGCATCAAAGGGCTGGATAGAAAGCAAGTTATGCTCTGACCAGAAACTGAAAGGATGTGGACACTCAGAGCAATGAAATGCTGAAGCTAGCCTTCATAATGAGAGCATCTACTGAATCCTACAGAATTACTCCTTGGTTTGTCATAGCCTTCCTGGTATAGGAACTAGGCCCAGGGCCACCCAAAGTAAAAAAAAAAAAAAAAGAAAAGAAAAGAAAGAAAGAAAGAAACACTCTTTCCCAAAGCTGAGACTCCAGAGAGACTCATCCTCAAAATAAGGGTGAACTAGAAATAAAGCTTCCATTTCACACCCTCAGCTCTAAAAGGACAAATGCTTATCTAAAGTTATTTCTTTAGCAAAAAGAAAAAACACCCTTTTTTAAAAAAAAAGATTTATCTATTTATTTGAGAGAGAGAGAGAGAGCATGTGCATGCACAAGCGGGAGGGGCAGAGGGATAGAGAATCTCAAGCCGACTCCACACTTACCGAGGAGACTGAGGTGGGGCTTGCTCTCAAGACCTTGAGATCAAGACCTCGGCTGAAACCAAGAGTTGGACACTTAACTGACTGCACCACCCAGGCACCCCAGGAAAAATACTTTTAAGAAGTTTTCACCATATCCAGTCCTTACATTGGTCTGAAGCTTGCATAGGTTGAAACTGGGTAGTCCAAAAAACCTAAGCAGAGAACTTTGTTTCAAACTAACCTAGGAATTGGCATAAAGGGTTGACATGATGTTAGAGGAGGGAAAGGACTGAATAGTGATTTATATAATCAAGTCTAGGATGGAATCTGGAAAGAGATGAGAAAGTCATGTGAGCCACAGATAAAGGAGTTACAGAGGGGAGAATTTGAGAGGCAAAATCTACAAGCAGAGGGAAGGGAGCATGATGAGAATAGATAGAAGATGGAAAAAAAGGGATATTAGTTATCTTTGGGGACAAGAGCTATTAAAAAAAAACCCATAGACTCGGAATTTTAATACAAGATTTGGCTATTTATGAGAATACCATTGTTGGAAGGAAGAAAAGTTCTCACCACCCTGTGGCTGGAGACCACCACATTCCAGTAGGTGAACACGTAAAAAAAAAAAAAAAAAAAAGGCTTTCACTGATGCCTAAATACACCTAAGCCACCCTCCCCTGCAAGACCGTCTTGTGGTCAGTAGGGACGGGAAGGGCCTCTCACCAATCAGACAAGATGAAACACTTGAATGTTCAGCAGGGGAGGGAAAGATGGACTTTGAAAGGCCTTAGGAAGGGCTACTTAAATGTGGTATTAATAACATACACAGTATTTATCTGGTAAAACATTTAGGCTCTCTAAGGGATTACAGTATTTGTGCAGAGATGTATAACATCAAGGATTTTTTTGAGAATTGAGATTTTGTTTTTAACCTTTAGAACACATGGCAAGAATTTCTTTTGGTTGTGGAGGGGGCGACTTCCCCGTCATCAGCCCCTCTCTATCTGTCTTGATAAAGAAACCCATCAGTTTTTTCTTAGATATTTATCAGGCTATAAATCTGCCTTTCCAAATCTTGTAATTGCTCATTGTCTCTCTAAGGCCCTGTGAGGTTGGTGAACACAGTGGGAGGCAGGGAAAGAGGCCCTTCCTACTGGCAGCCTCGAAATAACCAAGTGGTGTTCCTGTTTGCAGCAGTGGTCCTGAACTCACTGGTTTGCCATCCCCCAGATCTTTAAGACTTTGTTGTGGTCTCCCCTCTGCCAGTGACAAATGCCCCTAGATGACTGCCTTTTCCCATTTTAAGTCTGAGGCTGAAGCAGGGTCATAAAAACTAGGAGTCCCTTCCTGGGCTTTCCAAAACGTAAGTGGTATCTGTGATTTAAAGAAATCCACCTTGTCTTCATGGTCATTTTTGACATAGTTAAGATCTAGAGTTCACAAATCTCTGGCTTATAACGTAGGGAGATTTACAATGAGATGTGTCGATACACAAGGGTGATCCCCAGGACGATTCAGCCATAAGGATGGTCGAGAGAACTTCACAGAGCACAGTCCATCCAGGTGCAAGGCAGTTAGGCCAGAATTCCTTTACATTGATCTAGTCTGCAATTGGAAAGAACATGTTGATGTAGAATACATTATTGACCTGGTATTACACAGATATGCAGGAAAGGATTATGGTCACAACAGGCCTTGTAAATGACCCCTCCATGTTCTCCACTTGCATCATTCATGATCATTTCAGTGACCTGAGTTCAACAGAGACCAGAACTGCAACTCACATGTCCATCCTGATCACTAGAGGGTCTCAAGCCACTTGCACTTTCATTCCATGAGAAGTTGCGTAGTTTTTCCTTCACATTGGACTTCCCCTTCTCTACTTTGTCAGAGTGCTTGAGAGTGGGAAAAAAAAATCAGTTGATATTTGATATTTAGGGTTTCCCATATATGTGGAAATTGTGTCCCATAATATGAGAACTTGCTCTAAGTCTACAATCCTCAGCAAGAAACCTTTTCCCATGGCTAGTTGTTTTTTGGGTTTTTTGTTGTTTTTTTTTTTACCTTTTTTTTAATTAACATATAATGTATTATCTGTTTCAGGGGTACAGGTCTGTGATTCATCGGTCTTACACAATTCACAGCGCTCACCATAGCACATACCCTCCCCAATGTCCATCACCCAGCCACCCCATCCCTTCCACGACTCCACCACTCCAGCAACCCTCAGTTTGTGTCCTGAGATTAAGAGTTTCTTGTGGTTTGTCTCCCTCTCTGGTTTTGTCTTGTTTCATTTTTCCCTCCCTTCCCCTACGATCCTCTGTCTTGTTTCTCAAATTCCTCATATCGGTGAGATCATATGATAACTGTCTTTCTCTGATTGACTTATTTCGCTTAACATAATACCCTCTAGTTCCATCCACGTCATCGCAAATGGCAAGATTTCAATTTTTTGATGGCTGCATAATATTCCATTGTATGTATATACCACATCTTCTTTATCCATTCATCTATTGATGGACATCTAGGCTCTTTCCATAGTTTGGCTATTGTGGACATTGCTGCTATAAACATTGGTGTGCAGGTGCCCCTTTGGATCACTACATTTGTATCTTTGGGATAAACACCCAGTAGTGCAATTGCTGGGTCATAGGGTAGCCCTATTTTCAACTTTTTGTGGAACCTTCATACTGTTTTCCAGAGTGGCTGCACCAGCTTGCATTCCTACCAATAGTGTAGGAGGGTTCCCCTTTCTCCACATCCTCGCCAACATCTGTCGTTTCCTGACTTGTTAATTTTAGCCATTCTGACTGGTGTGAGGTGGTATCTCATTGAGGTTTTGATTTGGATTTCCCTGATGCCAAGTGATGTTGAACACTTTTTCATGTGTCTGTCAGCCATTTGGATGTCTTCTTTGCAGAAATGTCTTTTCATGTCTTCTGCCCATTTCTTCATTGGATCATTTGTTCTTTGGGTGTTGAGTCTGGTAAGTTCTTTATAGATTTTGGGTACTAGCCCTTTATCTGTTATGTCATTTGTGAATATCTTCTCCCATTCTGTTGGTTGTCTTTTGGTTTTGTTGACTGTTTCCTTTGCTGTGCAAAAGCTTTTTTATCTTGATGAAGTCCCAATAGTTCATTTTTGCCCTTGCTTCCCTTGCCTTTGGCGATGTTTCTAGGAAGAAGTTGCTGTGGCTGAGGTCAAAGAGGTTGCTGCCCGTGTTCTACTCAAGGATTTTGATGGATTCCTATCTCACATTTAGGTCTTTCATCCATTTTGAGTCTATTTTTGTGTGTGGTGTAAGGAAATGGTCCAGTTTCATTCTTCTGCATGTGGCTGTCCAATTTTCCCAACACCATTTGTTGAAGAGACTGTCTTTTTTCCATTGGACGTTCTTTCCTGCTTTGTCAAAGATTAGTTGACCATGGAGTTGAGGGTCCATTTCTGGGTTCTCTATTCTGTTCCATTGATCTATGTGTCTGTTTTTGTGCCAGTACCATACTGTCTTGATGATGACAGCTTTGTAATATAGCCTGAAGTCTGGAATTGTGATGCCACCAGCTTTGCTTTTCTTTTTCAACATTCCTGTGGCTACTCAGGGTCTTTTCTGGTTCCATACAAATTTTAGGATTATTTGTTCCATTTCTTTGAAAAAAGTGGATGGTATTTTGATAAGGATTGCTTTAACTGTGTAGGTTGCTCTAGGTAGCATAGACATTTTCACAATATTTGTTCTTCCAATCAATGAGCATGGAACATTTTTCCATTTCTCAATTTCTTTCATGAGTATTCTATAGTTTTCTGAGTACAGATTCTTTGCCTCTTTGGTTAGATTTATTCCTAGGTATCTTATGGTTTGGGGTGCAATTGTAAATGGGATCAACTCCTTAATTTCTCTTTCTTCTGTCTTGTTGTTGGTGTATAGGAATGCCACTGATTTCTGTGCATTGATTTTATATCCTGCCACTTTACTGAATTCCTGTATGAGTTCTAGCACTTTTGGGGTGGAGTCTTTTGGGTTTTCCACATAAACTATCATATCATCTGCAAAGACATAGCTAGTTATTTTTGATATTTGGAAAGTTTTGGTGCATCCAAAGAGCAAGTATAGAACAAGCAGGACATGGGTATAACCCCCTGGATAAAAAATTCATAGTCATTTTCTGAGTGAGGGACCTACACCTGTCCAATGGAACCCTTTGTTGCACTCGTACTGGCTTCCCTGCCTTAAAAGTATTATAAGTGGCAGAAATAGAGCAGAGCACACAATGAGGTCCTACTTTTTGGGAAAATAAAGCAGTCTGTTATTATCGTTATTCTATTATCTCCCAAGTGTGTCACTTAGGGGAATGCCTGGACAAGGACAAGGAACAGGGGGTGAGGTCATGGCAAGCTAATCTGCATACAACCAGAGCCTGTGAATAGGATGCACTAAGTTGCCTATTGTGTGTAAGTAGTCTTTTAAGAATCAGGGTTCCAGGGTATCTGGGTGGCTCAGTCAGTCAAGCAACCGACTCTTGATTTCGGCTCAGGTCATGATCTCAGGGTTTTGAGATCAAGCCCCACGTCGGTTGGGCTCTGCACTGGGCATGGATCCTGCTTAAGATTCTCTCTCTCCCTCTCCTTCTGCCCCCTCTGTGATTTAAAGTCACAACTTATGGTGTCATTCTACTCATATTTCCTTTAATCAGAAAATACATTTGACTGAAGCATCTACATTTTTTTGTTTCTGTACTCTTTAACAATACAACAAATTAGTCACTAACACCAATATGACTAAATAGTAAGAGTTAACACCTTAAGTTAGCTTTTCTCTTTTGTACAAAATTATATACTAACAGTTTTCAGCCTTAAAATGTGTCAGTTGACCAGAGCCATTATCCTCCTTTTGGTGCTCAAATTGTCTCAAGTACACTTTAAATGGGTTCCTGTGGTCTTTTGACACAACACCATTAATCTTCAGAAGCTCCCGAGCTTTCTGGCACAACTAGATGCTCAGTCTCACATCAAACCTTCCAGCACAGACGTAAAATCAACCATTTCTCCACGAGGTCCTGTGCTCCGAGGCACTAAGTGTGCATCACAGAATGACCTTGCTCCTGGGCCATGTCACTGAACAGGGCTAAAAATCACGTGTTTCCCCCATGGACTAGTATGGATTCTTTATTTTTTTTTTTCCAGCTTTATTGAGGTAAAATTGATAAATAGAAATTGTATATAATTAAGGTATATAACTTAATGTTTTGATATACATGCATTATAAAACAAACACCACAATCAAGATGATTAACAAATCCACCACTTCACAGTTAATATTTCCTTTCTTTCTTTCTTTTTTCCTTTCTGTGTGGTGAGCATGCTTAAGATCTACCCTTTTAACAAATTTCAAGTATACAATACAGTATTGTTAACTGAATTGTATAACTATAGTCACCATGCTGTACATTAGATCTCCAGAACTTAGTCATCTTCCGTAACTGAGACTTTGTAACCTTTGACAACATCTCCTCATTTCCCCCTCCGCCTCACCCCTGGTCACCACCATTCCACTCTCTCTTTCTATGAAACTATTTTAGATACCACATATAAGTGGGATCATGCAATATTTGTGTCTCTATGTTTGGCTTATTCACTTAGAATGAATTCCAGGATCATCCACGTTGATGCAAATGGCCAGATTTCCTTCTTTTTTAGCGTTGATAATATTCCATTGTATACATAGATGATACAGATGTAGATACCTGTACTCCTGTGTTCATTGTCACATTATTCACAATAGCCAAAATGTGAAAACAGCCTGAATGTCTACTGATGGATGAATGAAAAAAGAAGAGGAATAAATAGTTTAAATAGGAACTCTACATCATTAGAAAGATTAACCTGAATTCATGCCATTTCACCATGGATGAAGACAAGGACAGTTTTCTGTGGACAACTAATAGTCTCTGTGTTAGTCTATTGCATCTGAACAATTATGAGTGAAATCAAAATTGCTATGTTACTTTTCTTGAATTTTAATATAAATGATTCTTTAAGTGCAGAAATACTATATCCAAATATTGTTCTAATAACATGAAAATAAAGATAAGTTAAAATCTCTGACATGTCTTAATATATTTCTTTTATTAAAGCATAACATATCTTTCTGAAATGTTTATTAGAATGTTCCTTAACTAATGTTCAAAATTTTTTCAACTTAATGAAAATTAAGTATCAATTGCAAACATTTGTCACAAAATGGTCTCTTTTCATACCTATTGAAACCAACAAAACTGAAAAATATTTTAAAACTTTGTATGATAAAAACAATAATTTATTTTAATTGGCTTTATGTGGGTAGGATAATGTCAATTGTTTGGAAAACCTTTATGGCCTATCATTTCCATGTAAATTAGGTGAGCCATTTAACAAACTGAATATATTATCCAAGTAAAAGAAGCAAGAATGCTGTGATATGACAATGGAAATTGGTGATTGAGTACATCAATTCCCTGAGAGCCCTCAACATGCCAGTTTAATCAAATTTCTGTTTCTGCAGCAACATAAATAAGTAGAATCGGTAGAATAAATCAAGAAGGCTTAAAGATTTAATCCAGGAATGTGGTTGATTAAATCAGGCCACTAATTCTTTGACACCCCTCCCATAGACAGTAGGGCCTTCTCCTCCTGAATCTGGGTGGGCTAGAGGGCTGTTTGACCAATAGAATATGACACAGGTGACAATGGGCTAATTCTCAGACCAAGAGATTGACAGTTTCTACTTCCTGGCCTCTTGGAGCAGTGGTTCTTGGAGCCCTAAGTTACCATGTCAGAAATCTGATGACTCTGCTGAAAAGATCCTGAAAATAGATCCTGAGACTACAAGGAAAAAGAAAAGAAGTCAACTGAGCCCAGACTTCCAGATAGATACTTGCCCTGGGACTCTCCAGACCGACTAGCCTCCCGCTGAAAACCGCTAGGTGAACCCAGTTGGTACCACGCAGAGTAGAAGACTCACTCAGCAGAGCCCTGTCCAAACTCCTGACCCCACAGATCAGGAGTGTAAATAAGTTGATTGTTTTTACAAACAACTAAGTTTGGAATGTTTGCTACACAGAAATAGATAACCAGAAAAATTAGATTGATTTTGGGGTATTTAAAATGGGAACTCTACTTCAGTAACATTTCAGGCTACATATCCTGAAAAACCTCCCATGGCAAAACACTTTAAAATGCTGGATAAAACATTTTTTGAAAAATTATTTTAAATGCATAGCTAAGCTCACAAGAGGATAAAAAAGTATTCAGAAGTGAAGGCACCCAGGATGAATCTGGACTAGTAAGCAGGGCTAACACTGGCAGCTGTCCAAGGACGTTGGCTCCAAAAAGCATGAACCTTGGGTTTTAGTGGCTGAGAGAGAGAGAGTCTTGGGCCTTCACAAAATAGAGAATTGGAATGGAGGTGCTGAGTAAGCCAAAAGCCTACAGGGTTGTGCCCTGAATGAGAGACTGAATAGAAAAATATAAGCTCTGCAAAGGGATATAACTGGGAAACTATTTTTGGCCTTCAGCACAGGAAAAGACGAAGAGGAGATTTCTTCTGAGACTCTGTTAATAGAATCAGTCCTCAAATGGATTTGGGGCTCCAATTCAAAACTACCTGCACGCTCCAAAAAAGCGAAGAAATTAATTTAAAGTGGCCTGAAATTGGGAACAATTTTGGGTACCTAACAAAAATCAAGGCAGATCCCCTCTAAGGAATAGACTGTTCATCATGATCTAGTTCAAATTCTTACAGATAAGGGAAGTAGCAGGCTGCAGTGGACTTGGGCCAACTTGCAAGAGCCATTGTCCACATCTCTTCCCAGTTCCACATTCAGCAACACCACACTGGTAATTTGTAATTAGCTGTGATGGAAGTATCTACTCCACAGAAATTAGTGAACACCACAAATTGGGTCTGACTTTTGTTAAGGGAGCCACTTCATTAGCACAATACTAGATAAAGGCCCATATCCATGAGCTATTAGAGACTCCACAACAAACCACAAACAAGAATCAGTAGAAAACAGAATGGTTAGACTCCTAAAGGCTTCATATGATTGAATTATGAGATACAGTATATAAAGTAAGAATCTTTCATATGCTTACAGAAAGAATCACAAACATGGGCAAAGAACAAGAGATTATAAAAAGTGATTCATAGATTTGAAAAAGAGTTTAAGATTTTGGAACAATAATTCTACAGGACTTCCACCAGCTACAATTCTGCCATTGTTCCCTCCCCTCTTCTAGAAAATATGCTTCTCGTGTGACATTTTTTTACTGACTGGTCAAATATATTATAGCCATATTTGATGAATTAAAACAATTCTTGCTAAATTTTTTTGGTATTTCTGTATTGTTTTATGAAATACATCATCTTTACAAATATTCTAGAACTATGTGTTAGGTTCTTATCCCCAGCTCCTGAAGCCCTCCATGAGTGAAAAAAGGGATCGAAGTGATTTGTGCTAACAAGACAACTCTTGGCGGACCCCTAGATAGCATTAGGATGGGAAGCTATTTGCCAGAAAGAACAAATCTTGATTCAAAGCTTAGAACATTCAGCCACACGTGTCAGGAGTAAAATTGCTGGGTCCTACAGTAAATATATACATAACTTTGAAGAAGCTGGCAGGTTCTCAGAGGGCATCATTTTATATCCTCTCTAGAAGTGTGTGAGAGTTACAGTTGTTCTACAATCTTGCTTCTACTTGCTATTGTTGGTGTATTTAATTTTAGCCATTCTGGTGAATGTATAGTGACTTGTCTCTCATTGTGGTTTTAATTAGCATTTCCCTGATAACTAATGATTTTGAAGATTTTTTCATGGACTTACGGACCTTGGCCTATCTTCTTTTGCAAAGTGTTTGTTCAAATCTTTGCCCACTCTTCATTTGACATCTTTTACTGTTCATCTTCTTATTATTGAATTAGAGTTCTTTACACATATATATATTTATATATTCTGGATATACGTCCTACATATATCTGATACATGTATTAGAAATATTTTCTCCTAGTTCATGGTTTGCCTTTTTATTTTCTTAATAGTGTCTCTTAAAGAGCAAAAGGTTTAAATTTTCATGAAGTCAAATTTATCATAAACTTTTTTCTTCTGTATTTCATGATTTCTGTGATCTAACTAAATATTTTGTCTATTCCAAGACCAGGAAGATTTTCTCCTATGATTTTAGCTTTATAGCTTTATATTTTATGTTTCATTTCAAGTAAATTTTTGTGTATGGTGTATGATGAAAGTTGGGTTTTATTTCTTCCATTATATGTATCCAGTTATTCTAGCACCATTTATTGAGAAGACTGTTCTTTCCTTCTTGATTACTTGGTACCTAATGGAAAATTATTTGACCATATACATGCATGGATGTATTTCTGAACTCTCTTTCCTATTCCATTAATATATGTTTACATCTTAATGTCAACACCCCTATCTTTATTCCTGTAGCATTATAGTAAATCTTCACATTAGATAATGTAAGTCTTGCAACATCGCTCTTTTTCCAACTTTTTTGTTTTGGCTATCCAACTCCTTTTCTTTTCCATATATGCTTTATTACTATCAACTTGCCCATTTCTACAAAGAAATCTAGAATTGCACTGAAACTTGAGATCAAATTAGGGAGAACTGTCATCTTAACAGTACTCCTTCTTCCAACTCATGAATCTAGTATCTCTCTCAAATTACTTGGGTCTTCCTAATTTTTCCTCAGCATTGGGAACTATATTGCACAAGTCTGGCAGATAGTTTACCAAATTTATGCCTAAGTTTCATGTTTTCAGTTCCTATTCAAACTAGTACTTTCAAAATTTATATTCCAATTGTTCATTGCTAGTATATGAAAATACAATTGATTTTTTGTGTCTTGACCTTATATCCTCCCAATCTGCTAAACTCCCATGTTAAATTAATCCCCAAGTCTTATATGATTTTAGATGCCTTTGCAAATGATTTTTGTATCTCAATTTCTAGTAATTCTATATTGACATAAAGATACAGTTGGCTTTTATAAATAAACTTGTATCCTGGGAATTTGCTGAACTTACTTATTACTTCTAGAAGTTTTTGGTAGATATCTTAGGACTTTGTACCTACAACCTACCTGCTTTATAATCATGACATGAAGATTATAGTTCTTTTCTGATTTATATACATTTTACTTATTTTTCTTGCCTTATTTCATAGACTAATTCTTACAGTACAATGCTGAATTGAAATATTAAGAGTGGGTGCCTGGGTGGCTCAGTCATTAAGTGTCTGCCTTCGGCTCAGGTCATGGTTCCAGGGTCCTGGGATCGAGCCCCACATTGGGCTCCCTGCTCCACAGGAAGCCTGCTTCTCCCTCTCCCACTCCCCTTGCTTGTGTTGCCTCTCTCGCTGTCTCTCTCTGTCAAATAAATAAATAAAATCTTAAAAAAAAAAAAAGAAATATTAAGAGTGGATATTCTTATTATATTCCCAATCTTAAGATTTTGTGAATGTGTGTCCTTACACCATTAACAATGTCAGTAGGTTTTGTTGTAGATGCCTTCCATCAGGCTAAGGAACTTCACTTCTATTCCAAATTCGCTGAGATATTTTTCTTAAAAGATGGTATGAATTTTGTCAATTTTTTCTACATCTAATGATGTTGTACAATGTTTCTCCTTTATTTTGTTAATATGATTAATTAAATTGATTTTTAAATGTTGATATTAAATCACCCATACATTCTTGGCTCACACTCTATTATACTTTCATATATTGCTAGATTTCATTTGCTAATATCTTATTGAGGATTTTCTGGTCTTTGCTCATGATAGATATTGGCATGTAGTTTTCTTTCTTTTAATCACTTTGTGTGGTTTTGGTATCATGGTAAAGCTGATTTCATAAAAATAAGTTTAGGAAGTATTCCTTCCTCCTCCTTCTTGAAAGGTTTTCTGTAAGATTGGAATTATTTATCTCCTAAACATTTGATGGCATTGTGTGAAGCAATCTGTCTCTGGAGATTATTTTGTGGAAAGGTATTTATTATTTGTGGAAAACAAATTTAGTTTATTTAATTGATATGGGGCTATCCTATGTTCTGTTTCTTATTAAATCAGTTTTGGTAGCATGTTTTCAAGGAATTTATCCATTTGCATTGCTTGTTCAATGTATTAGCCTGAGATTATTCATAATATTCCTTTATTTTTTTATTTTTTAAAGATTTTACTTATTTAATTGACAGAGAGAGACACAGCGAGAGAGGGAACACAAGCACGGGGAGTGGGAGAGGGAGAAGCAGGCTTCCCGCGGAGCCGGGAGCCCAATGCGGGGCTCGATCCCAGGACCCTGGGACCATGACCTGAGCTGAAGGCAGACACTTAATGACTGAGCCACCCAGGCGCCCCATATTCCTTTATTTTGTTTCAATGTCTATATTCTTATATTACTGTTTTGTGTTATCTCTTTTTTTTTTTCTTGATTTAGCCAGAGGTCTTCCTGTCTAACCAGAGATTTATCAATTTTATCAGGTTTTTTTTTTCCCCAAAGAACTAAGTTTGGTTTCATTGGGTTTTTTTTTTTTTTAATTATTTTTTACTCATTTTATGTCTGTGTTTTCTTCTCTTTAGTTTTGATTTAATTTGTTCTTTTTCTAGGCTATTAGAGTGGATGCTTAAATCATTGATTTTTAAATTTTCTACTTTCCTAGTAGCTACACATGTCATTGTGAGTACTATGTTAACTATATCCCACAAATTTTGATATGTATTTTTTCTTTTCCATTCCATTCTAATTTTTTTGTGATTTATTCTTTGACCCATGGGTTGAACTTCCATACACTTGACGATTTTCTAGATCTCTTCTATTATTGGCCATTAACTGAATTTTATTGTGGTCAGAGAAGATATTATGTATGAACTATTTTTGCTCACATTTCTGACACCAAATGTGTGGGTTCTTTTCCCACACCAACCAATTCTCTAACTCTCCTGACACCAACTACAATTAAATTCAATTCTGACACTAACTACTCAGAATTAGCACAGACCCCACAAGTAAAAGGCTCCGTCCCACAAGACTGCCCCACTTCACTTACCTATCCAAAGTCTGAAGCCTCCTATACTTATAACTGTCAGCTATAAATCAGAGGTTCCCATGAAGCCTCCTCAGGTTTAATAATTTCCTATAATGACTCAGAGAATTCAGAGAAATACTTCATTTGTTATTAATAGTTTATTATAAAGGATATAACTCAAGAACAGCCAAATGGAAGAGATGAGTAGAGCAAGGTATGGGGGAAGGGACATGAAGTTTCCATGCCCTCTCCAGCTGCACCCCACTCCCAGCTCCTCAATGTATTCCCCAATTAGAAGCTTTCCAAACTCCAACATTTAGAGATTTTTGTGGAGAGGCTTTATTTTGCAGACATGATTAATTTAATCATTGGTTATTGGTGATTAACTCAACCTCTAGCCCCTCTGCTGCCCCCAAAGGTTGGAGTGTAGAGCTGAACATTCTAAGCCTCTAATCATGTCTTGGTCTTTTTGCCCTATTTATTTTATTTTTGATTTTTTTTAAGTAGGCTCCACACCCAATGTGGGGCTAGAACTCATGACCCTGAGATCAAGAGTCGCATGCTCTAAAAACTGAGCTAGCCAGGTGCCCCCTCATGTCTTGGTCCTTTAGGTGACCAACCCCCATCCTGAAGCTATCTAGGAGTCCCCAGCCACCAGTCATCTTGTTAACATACAAAAGACACCCAATCACTCTGAAAATTCCAAGGGTTTTCGAAGTTATGTACCAGGAACCAGGGACAAAAGCTAAATATATTTTCCAATTTATTACAATATATGATTTCAATTCGTTAAAACGTAGTGACAGCACAGGCAACAAAAGCAAAAACAAACCAGTAGGACTACATCAAACTAAAAAGCTTCTGCACAGCATGAGAAATGATTAACAAATGAAAAGCAACCTATGAAATGGGAGAAAATATTTGCAAATCATGGATCTGAACTCATACAACTCAATAGCAAAAAAATAATAATAATCTGATTAAAAATGGGCAAAGGACCTACAGAGACATTTTTCCAAAGAAGCCATATAAATGGCCAACAGGTATATGAAAAGATGGTCAATATCACTAATCATCAGGGAAATGTGAATTAAAACCACAATGAGATATCACCTCACACATATTAGAATGGCTATTATGAAAAAGATAAGAGATAACAAGTGCTGGCAAGGATGTGGAGAAAAGGGAACATGTGTGCCCTGTTTTGGGGAATGTAAATTGGTATAGCACTATGGAAAACAGTGTAGAGCTTCCTAAAAAATTATGAATAAAACTACCCTATGATCCAGCAATCCCACATCTGGGTATATATCCCAATGAAATGAAATCACTTTCTCTATGTGATTTCACTTACATGTACAATCTAAAAAATGCTGAACTCCTAGAAACAGAGTAGACTGGTGATTGCCAGGTACCATGAGTGGGGTGAGGGAAATGGTTGAAGGTAGTCAAATGATACCAACGTCCAGTTATAAGAGGAATACATTCTGGGATCAAATGTGTAGCATGCTGACTATAATATCATGTTTTATAATTGAAAGGCTGCTAAGAGAGTAAATGATAAATTTCTCACCACACAAACACAAAAGGTAATTAATTGTGTGTGGTAATAGATGTGGTAACTAACTGGTAACTAACCTTACTGTGGTGATCATTTCACAATATGTACATATATCAAATCCTCACATTGTACACCTTAAACTTACACAATGTTATATGTCAGTTATACCCCTATGAAGGTGGGGGAAGGTGTGCTGGCACTTATTTTATGCACTAGTTTATGACCCCGTTTGGTGAATGTTTTGTGTGCATTTAAAGCAGTTTGTCTTTTGGTTTTGTTGGACGAAGTCTTCCACAAATGTCCATCAGGTGGATTTGGGTAATAGCGGTTAATAGTTTTACATTTTCTGTATCCTTACTAATTTTGTCTCCTTGATCTCTCAACTAGTGGGAGAAGATGTTTGAAACCTCTAGCTATAATCATGGATTTTTCTGTTTTTCTTTTCAGTTCTGACAGTTTTTGCTACATATACATTAAAACTCTGTTACTATTATGTACTCATTGATGATTTTTATGTCTTTTTGATGGAAGAATCCCTTTATTATCATGATAAACTATCACTCTTTATCCCTGGTAGTATTCCTTATTCTGAAGTCTATTTTACGTGATATTAACATAGCTATTCCTGCTTTCTCATCTCACTGTCTACATGCCAATCCTTTTTTCATCCTTTTCCTTTAAATGTATCTATATCCTTACATATAAGTTGGGTTTCTTATAGCCATCAGGTAATTAGGTAATGCTTTTTCATCTAGTCTGACAATCTCTAACTATATAATTATATTTAATGTAGGTATTGACATAATTTGACTTACAGTTACTTCTTTGCTATTTTTTCTATTATTCCTCTGTTCTTTTCTCATTTTATCCTTTTATCTTGCCTTCATTTGGGATCGAGTGTATTTTAGTATTTCATTTATCTTCACTACTGGCCTATTAGTGATATCTCTTTGATTTTTTAGTGGTTCTATGGGGTTTAAAATAAGCATCTTTATCACAACCCAACTTCAAATAGTACTATATTATTTCATGTATAACAAAAGACTCATAATGACATACTTATATTTTTTCATTCTATATTTTGTGCTATTGTTGTCATAGAAGTCATACACTAATTCTATATTTATTGTGTACTCCACAGTATATTGCTATTGTTTTGCCTTAAAAAGTTAATTATATTTTCAAGAAATTTAAAAATGAGAAATAAGCATTTATTTGCCCATATATTTACCAGTTTCAGTGTTTTTTATTTCTGTGTCCATCAGATACCATTTATGTTTCACCAAATAATGTCATTTAATATTTCTTATAGTACAGATCTATCTATAATGAGTTTTTCAGCTTTTGTTTATCAAAAAAAGTTGTTATTTTCCTTTCATTTTTGAAGGATATGTTCACTGGGTACAGATTTCTAGGTTGAAAATCTCTGTCTACACTTGAAAGATACCAATTCATTGGCTTCTGCCTGGAATGGCTTCTGATGAGAAGTTTTTGATCAGTCTTCTATTTGATCTACTGTGTAGACCCTATCTCTTTTACTCCGATTGCTTCTAAGATTTTCTATTTTTCTTTTTTTAAAAATTTTATTATTTGAGAGAGAGAGAGAACAAGCGAGAGGAAGGGCAGAGGGAGCGGGGTGGGGGCGGGAGAAGGAGAAACAGACTCCCCACTGAGTGGGGAGCCCGACACGGGGCTTGATCCCAGGACCCTGAGATCATGACCTGAGCTGAAGGCAAATGCTTAACCGACTGAGCCACCCAGGCACCCCAGATTTTCTATTTTTCATTAGTTTTCAGCAGTTTGATTATGATGTGCCTTGGGATAAGTGAGGTAATGGAGTGTTTTTACCTTTCTTGGGGTTCATTGAGTTTTTGTAGCTGTGTGTTTATACTATTTATCATCTTCGGAATTTTCCTCCATTGTTTTTTTCAAGCATGTTTTCTGCTACACACAACCTCCATCCCACAGAAAATACCAATTAGTGTAGGTTAGATTGCTATATTTTCCTACTGGCCACTGAGACCTGTTTGTTTCATTTTCAGTTTACTTTTTCTCTCTGTATATCATTTTTTGCACATTCTATCACTAAATCTTAAGTGTTCTGGTCTTTCTGAATTTTTTTCTGTTAATATAATCCTGTGAAATTTTCATTTCAAGGTTCTACTTTTCATCTCTAAAGTTTCCATTTTTAAATCTTCAATTTCTCTTTTCCTGTTCACATTTTCCTTTAAATGCTTGAATAAAATCATATTATTCTTTCCATGTTCTTGTCCATTAATTCCATCATCTCGGTCATATGTATTTTTGTTGTTTGTGACTGATTTCTCTGCCCTATGAACCACAGTTTCTTATTTCTTGGAATGTCTAGGAATTAATTTTATACTGGACCTTTTGAATGTTACTTTTTGAGTGTGTGAATTTTGCTGTCTTCTTAACAAGAGTCAAGCTTTGTTTTGGCCTTTAAATGCCTATTTTTAAGTTCTGATAGAATCCTGGGTGAATTTATAAATTGAGCAAGGTCTTCAGTAAATGGCAATTTTCCTTAGTCTCTCCCTACTGCACTGATAAAACTTTTTTTAAAATTCATGAGATCTGTGTTTTTACAATAACTCCCATTTTTACTTGAGCATTTTTGTGTACATTTCTTTTTCTTAAAAAAAAAAAAGGAAGAGGAAAGAAGAGAAGAGAAGAGAAAAGAGAAGAGAAAGAAGAGAAGAGAAGAGAAGGAAAAGAAGGAAAAATTAAATAGCTAACATTTGCATGGGTGTATTATGTGCCAGGCACTATTCTAACTCCTTTAAATATAATAATCTATTTTTTATAATAATCTATTCATATTCTTCAGCAAATCAACGTGAGATAAATACCACTGTTACAGTCACCCTCCAGAACATGAAGGAGAAATACAGACAGGTTAATTAACCTGCCCAAGTTCACACAATGAGTGAGGAATGAAGTGGGAATTTTAACCCAAGCAATAAATTATCTAGAGTCTATGTTTCTAATCATACTGTAGTCACTTTCTGCAAATGTCCCAGTATTCCTTTGCTCTGGCTGCCCCAACACATACCACAGATCAGGTGGCTTAAACAACAGAAATTTATTTCTCACAAATCTGGAGGAGGCTAGAAGTCCAAGAACAAAGTGTCAGCAGATTTGGTTTCTTCTGAGACTTGTCCTTGGCTTGCAGATGATCATCTTCTCACCATGTTCTCTCGTAGCTTATGTTCTGTGCACATATACACTCGGTGTCTCTTTCTCATCCTGTAGGGAGAGCAGTCATTTTGGATTGGGGGCCTACTTTTATGACCTCATTTAACCTTCTTTATCTCTTCAAAAAATCTATCTCCAAATATAATCACATGAGAGGTTATGAATTTTGAGGGGACACAGTTCAGTTCATTACAGTCCCTAAATCTTCAGGTGAAAATCTAACCTCAGAAAACTGGGTTCATGATGCCAGGCTAAATCTCTTAGATAAAACAAATGCAGAAATTAGTGGAAAACACACACTCCCCCCCCAAAAAATATCCTAATTTCAGACGTCAATGTTCGGGTGGCTAATTTTAGTTCTGTAAGAGATAAGATCATAAGCATGTTATATATCCACTAATAACTTACAAGAGGATTGGGGATCCTTCAGCACCTATGACCAGAAAAACATCCTTGCTCTATTTACATCATTGTGATTTTGTAAAGAAAAAAAATAATTAGCTAATATGTATTTAACATTGTATGTCTTTCTCTATCCTTCATCCTTCAGTAAGAACCACTAATTTCTCTTCCATGCCTACAAGAAGAAAAAAAAAGAAAGATAAATTAATTTCATGGTCTACAAGAGATATTGCACTGAAAATTTGAGTCAAATTGTAAGCTTAAAAAATTATAATAAGGTTCATAACCCTATTATTACCCTGAGTTATTGCCCTGAAGCCTCAAATTTTATTTTTCTAAAAATCTGTGAGGTATAAGGGATATTTTCAGAAACAACCTTACTTTATGTGTAATTTTTGTGATGTATGTATTGTACATATCTTTACTTCACTTATTGTTTTGCAAATTAGTCATTTTTACATTTTTACATTACCAAAAGGTGCATGTCCTAAGGGCTGAGCTTAGCATTCTTGATCTTTGTGAACCTCTGAAAATGTCATTTTCTTTTTTTAAAATTTTTTTATTGTTATGTTAATACATTACATCATTAGTTTTTGATGTAGTGTTCCATGATTCATTGTTTGTGCATAACACCCAGTTCTCCATGCAGAATGTGCCCTCTTTAATACCCATCACCAGGCTAACCCATCGTCCCACCTCCCTCCCCTCAAGAACCCTCAGTTTGTTTTTCAGAGTCCATCATCTCTCATGGTTCTTCTCCCCCTCTGATTTCCCCCCTTCATTCTTCCCCTCCTGCTATCTTCTTCTTTTTTTTTTTTTCTTAACATATATTGCATTATTTGTTTCAGAGGTACAGATCTGTGATTCAACAGTCTTGCACAATTCACAGCACTCACCATGGCACATACCCTCGCCAGTGTCTATCACCCAGCCACCCCATCCCTCCCACCCCACCCCCCACTCTAGCAACCCTCAGTTTGTTTCCTGAGATTAAGAATTCCTCATATCACTGAGGTCATATGATACATGTTTTTCTCTGACTTATTTCGCTCAGCATAACACCCCCCAGTTCCATCCACGTCGTTGCAAATAGCAAGATCTCATTCCTTTTGATGGCTGCTTAATATTCCACTGTATATATATACCACATCTTCTTTATCCATTCATCTGTGGATGGACATCTAGGCTCTTTCCACAGTTTGGCTATTGTGGACATTGCTGCTATAAACATCGGGGTGCACGTACCCCTTCAGATCCTTACATTTGTATCTTTGGGGTAAATACCCAGTAGTGCAATTGCTGGGTTGTAGGGTAGCTCTATTTTCAACTTTTTGAGGAACCTCCATACTGTTCTCCAGAGTGGTTGCACCAGCTTGCATTCCCACCAACAGTGTAGGAGGGTTCCCCTTTCTCCTCATCCTCACCAACATCTGTCATTTCCTGACTTGTTAATTTTAGCCATTCTGACTGGTGTGAGGTGGTATCTCATTGAGGTTTTGATTTGGATTTCCCTGATGCCGAGTGATGTTGAGCACTTTTTCATGTGTCTGTTGGCCATTTGGATGTCTTCTTTGGAAAAATGTCTATTCATGTCTTCTGCCCATTTCTTGATTGGATTCTTTGTTCTTTGGGTGTTGAGTTTGATAAGTTCTTTATGGATTTTGGATACTAGCCCTGTATCTGACATGTCATTTGCAAATATCTTCTCCCATTCTGTCGGTTGTCTTTCGGTTTTGTTGAATGTTTCTTTTGCTGTGCAAAAGCTTTTTATCTTGATGAAGTCCCAATAGTTCATTTTTGCCCTTGCTTCCCTTGCCTTTGGCGATGTTTCTAGGAAGAAGTTGTTGCAGCTGAGGTCGAAGAGGTTGCTGCCTGTGTTCTCCTTTAGGATTTTGATGGACTCCTGTCTCACATTGAGGTCTTTCAACCATTTGGAGTCTATTTTTGTGCGTGGTGTAAGGAAATGGTCCAGTTTCATTCTTCTGCATGTGGCTGTCCAATTTTCCCAACACCATTTGTTGAAGAGACTGTCTTTTTTCCATTGGACGTTCTTTCCTGCTTTGTCAAAGATTAGTTGACCATGGAGTTGAGGGTCCATTTCTGGGCTCTCTATTCTGTTCCATTGATCTATGTGTCTGTTTTTGTGCCAGTACCATACTGTCTTGATGATGACAGCTTTGTAATATAGCCTGAAGTCTGGAATTGTGATGCCACCAGCTTTGCTTTTCTTTTTCAACATTCCTGTGGCTACTCAGGGTCTTTTCTGGTTCCATACAAATTTTAGGATTATTTGTTCCATTTCTTTGAAAAAAGTGGATGGTATTTTGATGGGGATTGCATTGAATGTGTAGATTGCTCTAGGTAGCATTGACATCTTCACAATATTTGTTCTTCCAATCAATGAGCATGGAACATTTTTCCATTTCTCAATTTCTTTCATGAGTATTCTATAGTTTTCTGAGTACAGATTCTTTGCCTCTTTGGTTAGATTTATTCCTAGGTATCTTATGGTTTGGGGTGCAATTATAAATTACAACTCTTTAATTTCTCTTTCTTCTGTCTTGTTGTTGGTGTATAGAAATTCCACTGATTTCTGTGTATTGATTTTATATTCTGCCACTTTACTGAATTCCTGTATGAGTTCTAGCAGTTTTGGGGTGGAGTCTTTTGGGTTTTCCACATAAAATATCATATCATCTGCAAAGAGTGAGAGTTTGACTTCTTCTTTGCCAATTTGGATGCCTTTTATTTCTTTTCGTTGTCTGACTTCTTTAGAAGTCAGGACTTCTAATACTTCTAACACTAAACTAGGACTTCTAATACTATGTTGAATAGCAGTGGTGAGAGTGGACATCCCTGCTGCGTTCCTGACCTTAGGGGGAAAGCTCTCAGTTTTTCCCCATTGAGAATGATATTCGCTGTAGGTTTTTCATAGATGGCTTTTATGATATTGAGGTATGTACCCTCTATCCCTATACTCTGAAGACTTTTGATCAGAAAGGATGCTGTACTTTGTCAAATGCTTTTTCTGCATATGTTGAGAGGATCATATGATTCTTGTTCTTTCTTTTGTTAATGTATTGTATCACGTTGATTGATTTGCGGATGTTGAACCAACCTTGCAGCCCAGGGATAAATCCCACTTGGTCATGGTGAATAATCCTTTTAATGTACTGTTGGATCCTATTGGCTAGTATTTTGGTGAGAATTTTTGCATCCCTGTTCATCAAGGATATTGGTCTGTAATTCTCCTTTTTGATGGGGTCTTTGTCTGGTTTTGGGATCAAGGTAATGGTGGCCTCATAAAACGAGTTTGGAAGTTTTCCTTCCATTTCTATTTTTTGGAACAGTTTCAGAAGAATAGGTATTAATTCTTCTTTAAATGTTTGGTAGAATTCCCCTGGGAAGCCATCTGGCCCTGGGCTTTTGTTTGTTGGGAGATTTTTGATGACTGCTTCAATTTACTTCGTGGTTATAGGTCTGTTCAGGTATTCTATTTCTTCCTGGTTCAGTTTTGGTAGTTGATAAATCTCTAGGAATGCATCCATTTCTTCCAGGTTATCTAATTTGCTGGCATAGAGTTGCTCATAGTATGTTCTTATAATTGTTTGTATTTCTTTGGTGTTGGTTGTGATATCTCCTCTTTCATTCATGATTTTGTTGATTTGGGTCATTTCTCTTTTCTTTTTGGTAAGTCTGGCCAGGGGTTTATCAATCTTGTTAACTCTTTCAAAGAACCAGCTCCTAGTTTCGTTGATCTGTTCTACTGTTCTTTTGGTTTCTATTTCATTGATTTCTGCTCTGATCTTTGTTTATTTCTCTTCTCCTGCTGGATTTAGGCTTTATTTGCTGTTCTTTCTCCAGCTCCTTTAGGTGTAGGGTTAGGTTGTGTACTTGAGACCTTTCTTGTTTCTTGAGAAAGGCTTGTATTGCTATATACTTTCCTCTTAGGACTGCTTTTGCTGCATCCCAAAGATTTTGAACAGTTGTGTTTTCATTTTCATTGGTTTCCATGAATTTTTTAAATTCTTCTTTAATTTCCTGGTTGACCCATTCATTCTTTAGTAGGATGCTCTTTAGCCTCCATGTATTTGAGTTCTTTCCGACTTTCCTCTTGTGATTGAGTTCTAGTATCAAAGCATTGTGGTCTGAAAATAGGCAGGGAATGATCCCAATCTTTTGGTACCGGTTAAGACCTGATTTATGACCTAGGATGTGATCGATTCTGGAGAATGTTCCATGGGCACTAGAGAAGAATGTGTATTCTGTTGGTACAGAATACACATTCTTCTTTGGGATGGAATGTTCTGAATATGTCTGTGAAGTCCATTTGGTCCAGTGTATCATTTAAAGTCTTTATTTCCTTGTTGATCTTTTGCTTAGATGATGTGTCCATTTCAGTGAGGGAGTTGTTAAAGTCCCCCCCCCCCCCCATTATTGTATTGTTGTCAATGTGTTTCTTTGCTTTTGTTATTAATTGCCTTATATAATTGGCTGCTCCCATGTTAGGGGCATAGATATTTACAATTGTTAGATCTTCTTGTTGGATAGACCCTTTAAGTAGGATATAGTGTCCTTCCTCATCTCTTATTACAGTCTTTGGTTTAAAATCTAATTTGTCTGATATAGGGATTGCCACCCCAGCTTTCTTTTGGTGTCCATTAGCATGGTAAATGGTTTTCCACCCCCTCACTTTAAATCTGGGGGTGTCTTTGGGTCTAAAATGAGTCTCTTGCAGACAGCATATCGATGGGTCTTGTTTTTTAATCCAATCTGATAGCCTGTGTCTTTTGATTGGGGCACTTAGCTCATTTACATTCAGGGTAACTATTGAAAGATATGAATTTAGTGCCATTGTATTGCCTGTAAGGTGACTGTTACTGTATATTGTCTGTGTTCCTTTCTGGTCTATGTTGCTTTTAGGCTCTCTCTTTGCTTAGAGGACCCCTTTCAATATTTCTTGTAGGGCTGGTTTCGTGTTTGCAAATTCTTTTAGTTTTTGTTTGTCCTGGAAGTTTTTTATCTCTCCTTCTATTTTCAATGACAGCCTAGCTGGATATAGTATTCTTGGCTGCATATTTTCTCATTCAGTGCTCTGAATATATCCTGCCAGTCCTTTCGGGCCTGCCAGATCTCTGTGGATAGGTCTGTTGCCAATCTAATGTTTCTACCATTGTAGGTTACAGATCTCTTCTCCCGAGCTGCTTTCAGGATTTTCTCTTTGTCTCTGAGACTCGTAAGTTTTACTATTAGATGGCAGGGTGTTGACCTATTTTTATTGATTTTGAGAGGGGTTCTCTGTGCTTCCTGGATTTTGATGCCTGTTTCCTTCCCCAAATTAGGGAAGTTCTCTGCTATAATTTGCTCCAATATACCTTCTGCCCCTCTCTCTCTTTTTTCTTCTTCTGGGATCCCAATTATTCTAATGTTGTTTCATCTTATGGTATCATTTATGTCTCGAATTCTGCCCTCGTGATCCAGTGGTTGTTTATCTCTTTTTCTCAGCTTCTTTATTTTCCATCATTTGGTCTTCTATATCACTGATTCTCCCTTCTGCCTCATTTATCCTAGCAGTTAGCGCCCCCATATTTGATTGCACCTCATTAATAGCCTTTTTGATTTTGACTTGGTTAGATTTTAGTTCTTTTACTTCTCCAGAAAGGGTTTCTCTAATAACGTCCATGCTTTTTTCAAGCCCAGCTAGTATCTTTAAAGTGATGATTCTGAACTCTAGATCCGACATTGTACTAATGTCCGTATTGAGTAAGGTCCCTGGCAGTCGGTACTACCTCTTGTTCTTTTTGTTGAGGTGATTTTTTCCATCTCGTCATTTTGTCCAGAGGAGAATAGATGAATGAGAGAACAAAATGCTAATAGGGTAACAACGTCCCCAGAAAATATACTCTAAACAAATCAGAAAAGACCTGAAGCCGGGGGGAAAGAAAAAAGAAAAAGAAAAAAAAAAAGAAAGAGAAAAAGATAAAAAAAAACAAAAACAGAACAAAACAAAAAAAATAGAATATGATCAAATATGATCAGGCTGGTGCATAGATCAGTGCCACACACTAGATTTTGGGTGTATTTTGGTCTGTTAGAAGAAAGTGCCTCCCAAAATTTTAAAGAAAGAAAAACTTATATATGTTCAAAAATAAGGGTTGATATGATGAAGGGAGGGAATATGACTGTAAAGAAGAAAATTATAAAAAATTTTATAAAAGGAATTGATAAGAAGTTGTTTGAAAAAAGAAAGAAGAGGATTTTTAAAAAAAGGGAAAAAAAGTGAGAGAATGTGATCAGGCAGGAGAGTAGAACAAAACCATACACTAGAGATTTAGGGTATATTTTGATCTGTTAGAAGAAACTATCTCAAAATTTTAAAGAGAGAACAACTTATATATATATGCCAAAAATAAGGGTAACTACTATGAAGGGATAGAATATGACTCTAAAAATGAAAAATAAAAATGTTTTTTAAAAAAGGGATTGATAAGATGTTGGTTGAAAAAGGGAAAAAGAAAAATTCAAAAAAAAAAAAAGACAGTTAAAAAAAATTAACTTTGAAAGACTAAAGAATCATGGTAAAAAAGCCATGGATTCTATGTGCATTATTCCCCTAGTGCTGGAAGTTCTGCCGTTCTCATTGATCGGTAAACTTGGTCTTGGCTGGCTGTTCTAGCTGATCTTCTGGGGGAGGGGCCTGTTGCCATGGTTCCCAAATGTCTTTGCCAGAGGCGGAGTTGCCCCACCCTTGCCGGTCTGGGCTAAGTAATCTGCTCGGGTTTGCTCTCAGGAGCTTTTGTTCCCTGCAAGCTTTCCACACAGCTTTGGAGGCCGAGAGTGAAAATGGCAGCCTCCCAATCTCCAACCCGGAGGAGCCGAGAACTCGCGGCCCCACTCCTCAGTGAGCCCCCAGAGAAAAGCAGTCAGTCACTCCCATCTCCCCGGTCTCTGGCGGCACTCCGTGCTCACCCAGCCTGTGACCGAGCATTTCTGTCTCTGGCACCCGACCCCGTGTGGAGTCTCCAAACTCAGCAGATCCCTGTGGTGCGCTCCCGGGCCACTCCTCCCGGGGGAGGAAGGTGAGTCTCCCTGGATCTGCCGCTTGTTGGGTCCCTGCTGGAGGAGCAGTGGCCCGACTGTGCCGCGGATCACAGTTTATGACAACCCCGAGCTGAGAGCCCGCGCCTGGGCTCCATCTCTGCAGCTGGCTTCCCCGCTCCGATACCTGGGAGCTCTGCTGCACTCAGGCACCCCCGGTCTTTCTGTGACCCCGAGGGTCCTGAGACCACACTGTCCCACGAGGGCTCCACCCCCCGCTTAGCCACTGGAGCGCCATCCCTCAGTGGAGCCAACTTCTAAAGGTTCCAATTTTGTGCTCTGCGGCTCTATCACTTGCCAGAAGCGGTGGATGGAGACCCCCTCCCCCCCATCTATCCTCCCGAAAATCACCTCGGATTCACTTCTCTGCACGTCCTACCTTCCAGAAAGTGGTGGCTTTTCTGTTCAGAGAGTTGTTGCTATTCTTTTCTTCAATCTCCTATTGAGTTTGTAGGTGTTCAGAATGGTTTGAATTCTATCCAGCTGAATTCCTGAGACCAGACGAAATCCAGGTCTCCTACTCCTCCGCCATCTTGCTCCTGAAAATGTCATTTTCTTTTTTTTTTTTTTTTTTTAAAGATTTTATTTATTTATTTGAGAGAGAGAATGAGATACAGAGAGCATGAGAGGGGGGAGGGTCAGAGGGAGAAGCAGACTCCCTGCTGAGCAGGGAGCCCGATGTGGGACTCAATCCCGGGACTCCAGGATCATGACCTGAGCCGAAGGCAGTCGCTTAACCAACTGAGCCACCCAGGCGCCCCAAAATGTCATTTTCAATAGACATTTTCTTTTAAATAAATGTATGATTTCTATTATGAACAGGTAGTGCCAATTGCCCAAAAATGACAAGGAAAAAACAAACAACTCTTAATGTATCTATTAAAAGCAAAGCTTGGGATTGAATATATTATTCCAAAGTCATTTCAAATAGCTAGTAACGAAAATTCTAAAATTAAGTAAATTTACGTAGTCTAACGCCATTTTCATTTCTTAAAAGAGTTATATAAAGAAATTGACTCTTTGGAGAATGTCATGCTTTGGACGATCATTTAAAGATTTTATTTATTCATTTTTTGAGAGAGAGAGAGCACATGAGAGGGGGGAGGGTCAGAGGGAGAAGCAGACTCCCTGCCGAGCAGGGAGCCCGATGCGGGACTCGATCCCGGGACTCCAGGATCATGACCTGAGCCGAAGGCAGTCGCCTAACCAACTGAGCCACCCAGGCGCCCCTGGACGATCATTTAAATTAATGTTCCATAAATGACAATTAATCTTATTTAGCAGATTAGTTCATATAATTAGTTTACATACACATCATTGGAACAATAAAATGCTCTCAGTTATATAATTGTTTATAATTAAAATGTTAACTTACTGCCCTAGTTTTTAAATTTCCAAACAAAATGTCTAATAATTATTTGGCATTTACTTAGCTTATGTTTTTATTACTAAACTTGGATTTCTACTTGGAAAGCTCAAATATCATTTGTTTATTGGGGGAAGAAGATAGCACATTTAAGTAAATGTCAGTATAGATGAATATGTAAATCTTGGAAATAGATACAAAGGATTTGACTCCTTTCTGACAGCATTCTAAAACTGAAAAAAGGGGGAAAAACCCCACATATCATCTTAAAAGCCTTATCCATGCAGAACACAGACTTATTAAAGTTTTGCTTGAATCTGACTTTAAAATCTATGGTAATTCTGTATCATTTGTCTCTGACAGTCATATCACCAGGAAAGAATTAATCTATCAGAGTTACTGTCTCTTCCTCTTTTTTTTCCCTCCTCTATCTGCCGCTTATATTCTTTCTCCTTCTCTCCTTCTACCTTTCCACTTTCATTTTGTCCTTTTTTTCTTTTTTTCCCCTCCTAGTGCCAAAAAAAGCTTACTTAATTAAACCACTGCTACTACACCTGATGTCCTCAAATTCCATAATTAAAGGCTTTTCCTTCCTAGAAATATCTGTCCCAGCCACAGCAGGAAATATGGGTTTTGCAATATATGATAGTTAGTTCTAATCCAGGATCTTTCTAGCACCAAACAAGAAAATTCAAATAAGTAAGAATTAGTCATACTTCAACTTTATTCCATGAATAAGAATTAAATACTGAAAATATAGAGATGTCATTTTCAAGTTTATTATTTTAATACCTTTTTGAAGGCTCTACAGGAAGGTTTTAGAAAACAATTTTACTCACTTCTCAGAAGGTAGCTCTTATAAATTCAGTTGTGTCCCCCAAAATTTATATGTTGAGGTGCTAACCCACAGTACCTCAGAATATGACCTTATTTAAAGATAAGGTCTTTAAGAGGTCATTAAGTTAAATGAAATCATTTAGGGTGGTTCCTAATCCAACTGGTCTCCTTGGAACACTACATCAAAAACTAATGATGTAATGTGTGGTGATTAACATAACATAATAAAATAAAATAAGAAAAAAAAAAGGAGAAATTTGGAGACTGCTAACACATACACAAAGAGAATTCTACGTGAAAATCAAGGCAGAGACAGTGTGGTGCATCTATAAGCTAAGAATCGCAGAGATTGCCTGAAAACCACCAAAAGCTAAGGGACAGACATGGAACAGATTCTCCCTCAAAGCCCTCAGGAAGAACAACCACAGAACAATCTACCAACACCATGATCTCAAGCTTCTAGCCTCCAGATCTGTGAGAAAATAGATTTCTATTGCTTAAGCTCCTCAGTGAATGACACATTGTTATGGCAGCCCTAGCAAACTAACATAGTAGCTAACGTTCACATTATTTCTATTTTTTAATTTTAGGTTTCTAATTCTTCTTTTTTTTTAAGATTTTATTTTGAAGTATTCTCTAAACCCAATGTGAGGCTCAAACCCATGACCCTGAGATCAAGCGTTTCATGCTCTACTGACTGAGCCAGTCAGGAAGCCCTAGGCTTCTAATTCTGATGTTTTCATTGGGGTTGAAGACTCATTGCTGCCAATGGTGAAAAAAATCAGAATGACAGTGTAGGTAGGAAAGTGAATCTCTATTCACGGTTGGATTATCAAGATGTATCATACCTTCAGATTGGAGAATCTCAACAGTCCAGGCATCATAGAATCAGTTCTACCCCACTATAACAAGCTATCTGGTCGTACTGATGTATTTCAATATTATGGTATCAAAAGAGCACAGGCTTAGAACTTTGAAACAAGATTTTCCACAGAATGCAAGGTTGGTATAGCATCTAAAAATCAGTTAGTGTAATACATATCAATAGAATAAAGGACAAATGCTACAGAATTATCTCCACCCATGTAGAAAAATAACTTGATAAAAACCAACAATTTTTCATAGTAGAAACCATCAACAAAGTAGGAATAAGAGGGAACTTCCTCAACTCAATAAAAGGCACTGGTGACAAAAACAAAAAACAAAAAACTATAGCTAATATTGTACTTAAAGTGAAAGAATGAATGTTCACACTGACACTTCCCAGTTTCAAACTTAGTACAAAACTATAGCAATCAAGACAATGTGATACTCTAACAATAGATATATAGTTTCTTGGAATAGACTAGATAGTCCAGAAATAAACACTCATATCTATGGTCAATTGATTTTTGACAAGGGTGATAAAACAATTCAATGGACAGTGAATAGTTTTATAAACAAATGGTGCTGGGACAAATGAATATCCCGATGTAAAAGAATGAAGTTGGAACTATTTCTCACACAGTATACAAATTTAATACAAAATGCATCATAATCCTAAATGTAAGTGCTAAAACCATCAAAGTCTTAGAAGATAATATAGGCATAAATCTTCATGATCTTGGGTTAAGCAAAACCTTCTTAGATATGGCATCAAATCAAAAGCAATAAAAGAAAAAATAAACACATTAGACTGTATTAGTCAGGCTTGTCTAGAGAGACAGAAGCAACAAAGTCAACACATAGAGAGAGAGAGAGAGAGAAAGGAATTGGCTCATGCAGTTATGAAAACTAAGAAGTCTCAAGATCTGTAGTCAGCAACTGAAGACCCAGGAGAGCCCATGGTGTAGGCTCCAGTCCAAAATCCTACAACCTTGACACCCAAGAAGAGCTGATGTTTCAGTTCAAGTCCAAAGGCAGGAAAAGACCACAGTCTTACTCCAACAGTTGGTCAGGAAGAGTACCCTTTACTCAAGGAAGTGTCACTCTTTTTGTTCTATCCTCGTCTTCAACTGATTGAGTGAGGGCTACCTACATTAGTTAGAGCAATCTGCTCTATCTGCTTTAAATGTTAATGTCATCCAAAAACAGCCTCACAGATACCTCCAGAATAATGTGTGACCAAATATCTGGGCATTCTCTCCATGGCCCAGTGAAGTTGATATAAAATTAACTGTCACATAGACATTATCAAATTTTTAAAATTTTGTGCTATGAACATTACAATCAAGAAAGTGAAAGTCAACACACAAAATGAGAGAAAATATTTGTAAATCATATATCTAGAGAGGACTTATATCCAGTAAAGAACTTGTTGTAATAAAAAGATAAGTAACCAAAATTTAGAATGAGCAAAGGATCTGTATAGAAATTTTTCCAAATAAGGAACACAAGTGGACATAAGCATGTGGAAAGAAGATCAACATCATTAGCCATTAGGGAAATGCAAATCAAAACCACAACTGTCTCATACCCACTGGGATGGCTGTAATGAAAAAGAAAGACAATAATGAGTTTGAGAGGATGTGAAGAAACTGGAACTCAGACACTGCTGGTTGGCATACAAAACAGTGCAACTTAGCATTCTTCAAAATTTAAACCAAGTCACACCATGTGACCCACCAATTCCACTCCTAAGTATATCCACACAAAAACTGTACACAAATGTTCATAGCAATATTATTCATAAGAGCAAAAAAATGGAAACAACCCAAATTTGTATCAATTGATGAATGGATAAATAAAATTAATGTATCTATACTATGGAATATTATTCAGCAACAAAAAGGAATAGAGCATCAGTACATGCTACAACATAGCCGTATTCTTAAAAACATATGTTAAGGAAAAGAAGCTTGTCCCAAAATTTCATTCTTTTTTTTCTGTTTTTTTTTTTTTAATGGCTGAGTAATATTCCATTGTGTGTGTATGTATATATATATATATATATATATATCGTATCTTTTTTATCCATTCATCAGTTGATGGACATTTGTGTTCTTTCCACAGTTTGGCTATTGTTGATAGTGCTGCTATAAACATCAGGGTACATGGGCCCCTTAGAATCAGTATTTTTACATCCTTTAGGTAAATACCCAGTAGTGCAATTGCTGGATCATATGGTAGTTCTATTTTTAACTTTTCAAGGAACCTCCATACTGTTTTCCAGAGTGGCTGTACCAGTTTGCATTCCCACCAGCACTGTAAGAGGGCTCCCTTTCTCTGCTTCCTCATCAACAACTGTCACTTCCTATGTTGTTAGTTTAACCATTCTGACAGGTGTGAGGTGGTATCTGATTGTGGTTTTGATTTGTATTTCCCTGATGGTGAGTGATGTTGAGCATCTTTTCATGTGTCTGTTAGCCATCTGTGTGTAAAGAAGCTAGTCTTAAAGGACACATTATATGATTCCACATATATTAAAAGTCCAGAATAGGAAATCTACAGATGGAATGTAGGTTAGTGGTTGCCTAGGGCTGAGGAGGGTTGCCTAGGGCTGAGGAGGGTTGCTGCTATATAAGGGATTTCTTTTGGGGAGGATGAAAATGTTCTAAAGTTGATTGTGATAATGGTGCACAACTGATTATACTGAAACCCATTTAGTTTCACAGCAGACTACACATGCAAGCAAGGTAAAGGCAGTTAGGAAATCTACAGTGGTTTTCTAGGTTATATAGTAGTTCTGAGGTTATTTGTGCTATGTCAACATGTAGGTCTTTGAATTTGGGGTAACTACAAGGCATCCTTTCTTCTAGCCTGTGTACTACACAATGGTGAAAACATAATGAATTCTCTTCCAGCGCTGACCTTAGTTCTAGGCAGTAATGGCCTTTGCCCTTGGACCATGGTATAGAAGGGCACAGTAAATCACAAAATACTCCAACGCGCCCCGCCCCCCCCCAACCAAAGGCATTAAAAAGCGCTTGGGCTCCTGCGTCTTTCAGGACCAGATGCTAAACAGCCTCTCTTGTGAATAACACTCTTTAGGGCCCAGGGAGATGCTTTTCCAGGTCTCTTTGTTTGTGTCCTTGGTGGTAGGGACAGGGTTGAAAATTTGTGATTGTAAAGCTAATGATGTTGGAGACAGACAATGCTTCAGAGTGCAGGAAGGATATCCTCTAAGAGAGCCAACAAATTACCAGCTCCTTCCTCTCAACATAAATGCCATACATACTTGCATAAAAAAGTATCATTTCCTATCAGTGTTCCAAACTGTGCTTCAGGAGGTACTTAGGAATTAATTAGCATAGTATTTGCAACATTGCACACAGCAATTGATGGACATTTTGTAATAGTAATTAATATTGCTCTCACATCTGCATTGTGTAATTTGAGACATAATATGTGTGAAGCTTGACAATCTTTACATGAGCAATTTGATGGACAATGAATACAAGGATGGGAATAGTTTTATTTTTGTGCATGTATTTAATATGACAATAATATTTTCAAAAATGAATAAATTTCAACTTTAATAATTTTGAGTTAAAATATTGTTTATTGCTATTTGTGTTTGTGCTTTAGTTTTGAATCATCTAGAATAAAAATAACTTTGAAAACTTATGAAGATTAACTTAATTTTTTGACATTTTCTATTTATTTGTATTGAAAATATATGAAATTTATTCTTTTGAATACAATAGAATTATTTAATCATTTATATAATTGCTATTAATAGAATATAACTCAAAGGAAAAATAATGATTACAATAACATAATTATTGATATTGCTGAAATGGAGGCAAGAAAAATAAATTTCATGGAATAAACACATAATAATTTATGAGTTCTTTTTTATCAGTCATTCAAACATCACTACTCTACATCAACGCAAGACCCAGACATATATAATTAATAATTAAATTGAGTTGTCTTCACTATTTTGATACCATTCATATAAAAACCATAGTTTTCCACATATTTTTGAGTTTACTGTAAAGGTGTATTTGTCAAGGTAGGCAATTAGAACATGCTTTACATAATAATTTGTTACCTTGATTTATAACCTTTAAATATTTAGACCTATGGTAAATATGCCTGCATTTGGGTTTTTGCTTCAGGGCTACATAAATATTAGGGGCAAGACGATTCCCTTATAACTTTGGAGATCTTACAGATCATTTTTTATTTGCAACTTGTTTTGGTGGTGGCTGTAACGTAATTTGCCTCGTTTTCCATGGCTCTCTTACACAGAACAGACTTTCGATGAGATTTATGTATCCACAGGCATGGTCTACTGCACCATATGGTTTTGGGGGTCCATAGGACCCAGCTAGCCAGTTCAAGGCAGATATATCTCTGGAATTCTTTTCTGTAGACCATGGCTGCAGAGATGTGCTGATATGGAGTCCTGTGTTGGCCAACCCACATTTCACACTGAAAATGAACAGGGAATGGTGAAGCATTTTTGGCAGTAACAGCAACCTGCCCACCAGTTGTTGGAGGGATACAGTAGGAATATGAGCTGGGACCAGCAAGTCCCATCTAATGATGGTTTCATGGGGTCTGAGCCCTACAGTTCTTTGAATTACAACTCCCATGCTAACCACATTAGTTGAAAGTACTTCAAACTCTACAACCTATTTTGTGGCAAAGTCACTATAAGTTTCCTATGGCTGCTATAATAAATTAGCAACACGCAGTGGCCTACAACAGAAATTTATGCTTTCACAGGTCTGGAGGCAAAAAGTCAGAAATCAGTTTCACTGAGCCAAAACCAGTGTCTCCAGGGCCCTGCTTTCTCCAGAGGCTATAGGGGAAAATCCATTCCTTGTTCCTTCCATTTTCTGGTAGCAGCTGGTATGCTTTGGTTGACGGCCATATCCCTCCTGGAAAGGCCAGTTGATTCCCTGTCTACTCCGTCTTCACACAGCTTTATCTTCTGGGTGTCGTGAACTCTCCCTCTGCCTCCCTCTTATAAGGATACACAGGATTGCCTTTAGGGTCCACTGGAGAATTCTCTCCCCACTTCAAGATTCTTCACATAATCACATCTGCAAAGCTCTACCATATAAAGTAACATTTACAGGTTCTAGGGATTAGGATCTGGTATATTTAAGGGGACTATTTTTTAATCAAAACAGGTACATAGTCATTTTAATATCATAGTTTTTTCATCCCACTTTTTTAGAGTTAATGCAATGAACCTAAATTCTCTTAGCTATTTCATTGCTGAAAATTACTTTTAAGATTTTACCTGAAATCATAAGTCTACATCTATTTCTTAAATGCACATTTCAAATTATAGTTAAAGGGCTATGAATATAATAAGCCCCTACCAGACATTATAGTATATGAAATTTCAAATATTCACAGCTATTTTCTTAATAAAAACTGTTAACACATGGCTCTGATTCTCTTACATGTTTTAATACTTAATTTTAAATTTTTCCAGGCTGAAATTTTTAAATCTAAAGGTTGAGAGTAACCACCCTAGTTAATTGATGTCACTGTTAGTGATTTAGCAGTGCTCCTTTGGGGGGCTCCCCTTAACATGTTAATTACTCATGCTCTGGATTATCGTACCAAGGTTTGCAGTATATAAATCCAAGTAATCCTCCAAATTTGTATTATCTTTACCCAGTAATATGTGGTAGGTTGTTTTTTTAATGTGTGTTTTTGATTTAAGTAATCACTATGTGCCCAATGTGGAGTTCAAACTCAGGACCCCGAGATCAAGAGTCACTCACTCCACTGTCTGAGCCAGCCAGGGGCCCCTATGTGGTAGTTTTAGAAATACATCCACAAAGTCTTTGATTCTCCTTCTTTTAAAACTTGAAGCTTAATTTCCTAGTGACTCACTCTTACTTCAAAGACTAGGTCATCAAAGGCGTGTGGCTTTTTGCCTGCTCTGTCTTGGATCACTCACCCTGGGGGCTGTTAGCTGACATGTGGAGATGATGCTCAAGCAGCACTGTGGAGAGGCTGATGTGGCCAGGAACTCAGGCCTCCTGCCACCAGCCAGTGAAGAGGCATCCGGCCAAGAGCTCCAAGAGCTCCTTGAGAGAGCTGTCTCAGAAGCGGATCCTGCAGGAGCTCCTGGGTGGCTAAGTCAGCTGGGCGTCTGGCTCTTGATTTCAGCTGAGGTCATGATCTCAGGGTCCTGGGATTGAGCCCTGTGTTAGCCCCCGAACTCAGAGGGGAGTCTGCTTGAGATTCTCCCTCTCTCTCTCCCTCTGCCCCATCCCCCATCCCTGCTCACACTCTCTCTCTAAAATAAATAAATAAATTTTTAAAAAGAAAAAAAAGACGGAAGTTGATCCTCCAGCCCCTGTCAAATATGAAGTTGACTGCAGATGGGGCTGACATCTTGTCTGCAGTTTTGTAAGACTGCGAGCCAGAACCACCCGGCTACGTTGCTCCCAGATTTCTGACTCTCAGAAACTGTGGGAGATAACATATGTTTATCATCTTTAGACTTAAGGTATGGGGTAATTTGTTAAACAACTATAAATAATTCATATAACTGGATGAAATCTCCACATTTTTCTGGTGGAGGATTAAGGATACACCTTGCATTTTCGAATTGCATCTGATTAACAGTGAACAATTTATGTCAGTGGAGGCTGCTGGGATTTTGCCTGAATCATTATGTGACTCAGGATCAAAATGTAAGAATTCATTTATATATAAATGAATATATATATATATTTATATATACATATACATATATGTATGCATGGAGATATATATATATACCTATATTCTTATTTTAATTACAAAGAAACCAAATGTAGAACTCAGAAGCCACTGGATATATACAAATATTTATTCTGTTAATTTGACATATTAAGAATGTTATAAAATATTAACCAGAGTATATCAAAATAAAATACACAAATAAATAAATAAATAAAATACAATTAAAGTTTTAACAACTGGCAATTATGTGAGATATTACACAATTATGCCATACTATTGGGCTGAACTGTGTCCCACCAAAATTTATATATTGAAGCCCTAAGCCCAATACATCAGAAATTGACTGTATTTGGAGATAGGGCCTTTGAAGATGTAATTAAGGTTAAATAGAGTCATATGGGTGGTCCCTCACCCAATCCGAGTGGTGTCCTTATATGAAGAGGAAATTTGGACACACACATTCTGTATGCACAGAAAAAAGGCCATGTGAGGACACAGAGAACAGGCAGTCATCTGCAAGCCACGGAGAGAGGCTTCAGAAGAAACTTACTCTGCTGACACCTTGACCTTACGCATCTAGCTTCCAGAATTGTGAGAAAATCAATCCTGCTATTTAAGCCACCCCAGCCTCTGGCATTTTGTTATGGCAGGTGGAGCAATCACACACCGGTCTGAGAAAGGTCAAGGGAAACTTCTTTACCCATTCTTTTTCACATCACCCAGGTCATGCTCGAATTAATATACAATAGTGATTTGGGGGCAACATTTTAAAAAGTTGTTTGAAATGAAATAGCATACCCCAAATACAAATCACATTTTGTAATAACTATACCACTATAGAACCAATACATTTACCAATTTTTAAAATCAGATTTTGAAATATAAAACATTTATTTCTAACTATTCTAAAATATCTCAGTTTGAAGTAAGTGTTGTAGGAAATAAGTATAAGATTGCAAAATGAGTCTTTTGAGCAAAAAGAAAGTTTGTTTGATCCAAATCTCTCTTTCACTCACTCATCTTTTATTATCTTCTTTCTAAAATCTGGGCTTTTGCTGATACACAAGACTTCTTCTATTTTCTTTTATTGTGGAAAAATACACATAACATAATACCACATTAACCTAGACAAGATTTTAAAGTGTCTTTTTTTTTTTCTGGGATCATTTTATGACCCTCACATTTATCAATTAATTGGTCCATGGTTTGTTGTTAGCCACTGAAAGTTATATTTATCATGTTTGAGTTTAAAATTTTGTGAGCAAAATAGGTTGTTGTTTTAAAAAGTTTACTTCCTATGCTTTTTTAGTGTCATACAAAGACACTCAGGATCTTCCCATGTGTACGCTCATTCTGTGTTCTTAGCTTATCTCACATCCCAGTTTCTTTTTCTTTTTTTTTCTCGCATGCAGAGAACATCCCATTTTTTAACACATCAAAGCCAGTTTTTTGTTTGTCTGGTTGGTTTGTTTTTTGCTTTTGTTTTTGTTTTATGTGCAGTATACCCAAGAACTCCCACCTGCTTTAAGATCCGCCTTTTGATCAACACAGGAAGAGGCCTCATGACCCTCAAGAAAGTTGAGATATCTTGGCACTCAGCAAGGGATAGGGAATGTAGAACTTACTGTCTTGAGTCGGTAAACTGTAAAAAGCCATTTGAAAAGAGTATTGAGGTCATATATTTAGAAGAGTTTATAATACTTATCAGGTAAAACATTTAGGATCATACAAGAGGTTACAGTACTCACCCACCAAAATAAAATATTAATGAACTAGGGGCACCTGGATGGCTCAGTAGGTTGAGGGTCTGACTCTTGATATTGACTCAGGTCATGATTTCAGGGTCCTGGGATTGAGACCTGCTTTGGGCTCCATACTCAGTGGGGAGTCGGTTTGAGGATTTCTGTCCTTTTCCCTCTGTCCCTCCCCCCTAACTTGTGCGCGCTCGCTCTCTCTCTCTCTAAAATAAATAAATAAATCTTAAAAAAAAATTGATGATCTAGGAGTTGCATGTCCAGGAAACAAATAATTAGGGATCTCTTTATTCTTTAAGATTTCTAAATTTTAAGAAGAACCATGAGAGACAAGAAGAACCATGAGAGACAATGGACTCTGAAAAACAAACTGAGGGTTCTAGAGGGGAGGGGGTTGGGAGGATGGGTTAGCCTGGTGATGGGTATTGAGGAGGGCACGTTCTGCATGGAGCACTGGGTGTTATGCACAAACAATGAATCATGGAACACTATATCTAAAACTAATGATGTAATGTATGGGGATTAACATAACAATAAAAAAATTAAAAAAAAAAAAAAGATTTCTAAATTTTAGGGGTGCCTGGGTAGCTCAGTTGGTTAAGCATCAGACTCTTGATTTTGGCTCAGGTCATGATCTCCAGGTCATGAGATCAAGCCTTGCATCTGGCTCCATGCTGGGCATGGCGTCTGCTTAAGATTCTCTCTTTTCCTCTCCCTCTTCTAAAAAGAATAAGGTTTCTAAATTTTAGAATAAGCGACACCATGTTTTGTTGATTATATGGAGCAGCTGATTTCCTCCTGAGCAGTGCCTGTTGAAATTTACTTTTCCATGTAAATTGTAACCCACTTAAAAGTCTTTGAATCTAAAGGTTTCCAACAAGGAAAAGTAAAATCCACAAATGCAAAAGTATTCCAACAAAGGATAACTTAACTTTGACCCACGTGATATATCAGATACTCATACACAGCATTACATAGTATTTATGAAAACTCTCGGGATCTTAGAATTAAAAAATAATCTGGTTTTCCTCTTGAGGGGTCCAACTCCTGGTTGAAAACCAATGTGTGATTGTTCAGGCCTGATCATAGCCCATTACAAAGGCCCTACCTGGCAAGTCTCACAAAGGAAAGCTGCCCTTCCTATACCAGACTGGGTACACAGTCAGGGCATTGCAGTCTTTGAAGGGACTTGCAGTCAAGGTCCCAGGCTCCCCTGGCTGGTCATGCTCTTATGTCTATCTGCATTCCTAGTTCAGGCTTCTCTATTCCTAGGTTTCTTTATCTGAGGCCTTGGGCTGAGGGCTTCCTCAGGCGCCTCTGCCAAAGCCTCCTTATCAGGCAAAGGGGCAAACCTTGAAGACATTTTTCCCCTTTCTCAGTATTCAATATTCCCCCCTAGCCACTTGGGGTCTGCAAAAATACCACAGTCTTTTGTTCAGGGTTCTGTCAACAGCGAGACAACCCCACACCACAGTGATCTAGGACCACTGTGCATTTTATGGGAGAAAATGGATCAGGGGGAGTTGGCACTTTTTCTGGTTTTAGCCTCTTACATTACCTCAGTAAGCGGTTAAAAACTTAACTCTTTCATTTTTGGCTTGTTGCTTTAATCAGTTACTCTGATACTTAGCTGCTTGGCTCTCTTTTCCCAGCTCAGTTGAGCTCCTGATAACCCTGGTGAGGCATCCAGGTTATCATATATCATAAGCAGTATAACTAGTTCAACTCTGAAATCCCCTACTCTTGAGTTTGTCAAGGGTGATTCTTCCTTTAAAAAAAGCCAGAATAGACCCTGAGCAAGAGTATGATGGGCAAATCTGACTACATAGTCTATGGAGTTAAGACTTCCTAATGTGGCTTTATTATACTTATTTTGCAATACTATAGTTCAAACACATTTGTATTCAAATATAAATACCAAAACATATTTCTCGTAGTCAAAGAATCTTATCCATTCTGCCACATGTTGAAATGGACACATCAGAATGTTTTGGTTTCAAGTAAGAGAAAACACAAAGTGACTGAAGTAATAAGAAAAATTTACTGACTGCTCTAGATGACAGACCAAACATCGGGCAGCCTTTAGGCATGATTTGGTTAAGATGTAATCAGTCTGTGTCTCAGTCTTGATTTTTTTCACCCCTTTCTTACTCTGTGTGCCCTTCTTATTCATTAGCAGGTTTTGCTAATAAAACAAAATGGCTTTAGGAGTTCTAGACTTCACACCTGTGGGTCATCCTGTCTGAAGCAAAAGAAGGTCTTGGCTTTCCCAGAGTTCCCTCTCTTTGATTACCCCAGCTGTGCTCACATGCCAACTCCTAAACCAAACATGATAGCTGGAAGAGTGCATTGTTCCAACTGGCTTGGTTTAGGTCATATGCTCTATTCTTCAAGCCGATGGATGGAGTTACTATCTTCCTTAAACCACATGATATCCCAAATAGCAGTCAGAGTCTATTGAGAGGAGGTGAATGGATACTGGGGGAGGTAATAAAAGATGTCAAATAAATTGTACAATACAGAATTGACTGCACCTTTTTATTGGTCCAGAAATTAACATACAAACCACAAATTTTCTTACTACTCCCAGCTTGCTTAATTAGTACAACATTTTGCACAATCGCTATTTCAGGGCCATATTTAAAGCAGTGTACAACAAAACTCTTTAAGGAAAATGTCTTTGCCATCAACAAATTGTAAAACACATCATCATTGTAATCATTTTCTGGGGGGAAGGGGAGACTTTCAATTTTTAAATTACTACTGGATAAATTAACCTGAACAAAATTATCGCAACTTCAAAAGTATCTCAGTTGTTTCCATTTCTAAAAATAAGTTGGTGATGGGAGATGACTTGAAACACTCAGTAGATAGTGTCAGTTTTATGTGGGTTGGCCTATGTACAAATTTGAACAAAACAAGTAGCAGGTGATATGTTCACAGTATGTCAAAGGCAAGGGGGAAAAAAAAGAACAAAAAGGAACAGCGTCAAGACCTCCAGTTTATTAGCCTTCCCTAAACATTGAGTAGTTTCTATAGGTCTGGGATCTAACAAATGAATTTATTAGCTACTTGTTCTAGTCAGTGCTGATGGCGTGACATTTAACCAATTTTAAATTGTCATTGGTATAAAATATGTAACTTAATTGTGTTATTCTTATCTATCCAATTCATTCACACTGAAAGAACAGCAGGGATTTCCACCTTACAAAAAGTTTCAAAATATACCGTAGGTGTACATAAACAAGGATGACTAATACCATCCTTACTGGAATTTATGGAATGCAGTCAAGAGGTGGTCTCCTTTCATATAGCAACAGTTCATCTGTACATTTTTTAAAATCTGAATCAGATATATGGATGGTGTCATCATCTGTAAAAACAGATATTTACAGAATGTCTCAATGTGGTAGCACTGGGAATATAAAGATAAACAAGACAGTCTCTGTATTTAAAGATCTCAGAGTCTACTGTTAGAGGCAGAGATGTAAGCAGAAATTAGCCCCGAGAGCCCAGGAGATGGAGAGACTAGCTTTACCTAAATTTATAAAAGGCACACAGAGGAGGTAATACTTGAACTAGATCTTAAATTATGGCTAACACTTTTATAGTTAGAAGAGAGAAGGTATGGCATTCTTTTTTTTTTTTTTTTTAAGATTTTATTTATGCATTTAAGAGAGAGAGAGAACACAAGCAGGGAGGAGGAGCAGAGGGAGAGGGAGAAGCAGGCTCCCTGCCAAGCAGGGAACCCAATGCAGGGCTCGATCCCAGGACCCTGAGATCATGACCTGAGCCGAAGGCAGTCACTTAACCAACTGAGCCACCCAAGCACCCCAAGCCATGACATTCTAAGAAGAAAGTCAAACATAGGTGAAGAAAAAGAAGTTTGGAATTTCTGGAGCAAAGGGTACTTGGATATTTCTGAACCTTCTCCACCTTTCTGGTGGAGTCTGCAAAGGACACTGAGTCTGAAAATGCTAAGACTTGTGACTCGATTTTACATGATGTGAGAGTCAATAAAGTATTTAAGAAGGGCCATAGTACAATTGGTTTTGCTTTCCAGAAGGATGGCCCTGGTAGAGTGTGGCTATAAGGATGGAGACCAGCTAGGACAAGGTTTTTAAAGTCCAGGTGAGAGATAATCAAGTTCTTAACTATACTGAAATTAAAATAAAAACTTAATTAAAAAATATATATCCAGAATATGCATAATAAACAAGACTTTTGGAACTATTTAGCACCCCACACCATAAATAGCCACAGAAGTATCAGTACCCCAGTAACATCCTAACTGATCTTGTGTCTGTCCTTGCCTTCTGTGATAGACTGCTTCTGATGTGGCTCCCAGTGATCCCACCTCCTGGTAGCCATATCCTCCTGTAATCCCCTCCCCTTGAATGTGGGCTGGATGTATGACTTACTCTAAATTAACCAGACATAGTAAAAATGATGGGACATTACTTCTGTGATTGAGATACAAAAGACTCTTTCATCTTGCTGAGATTTCCCTCTCCGCTCTTCATGCTTGCTAGCTCTGATGGAGAAGACCACCTGGAATGGCACTGAGGCAGCCTCTGGTCATCAGCCAACAAGGAACTGAGGCCCTCAGTCCAACAGCCCATGAGTAACTGAACTCCACTAACAACCACTCAGTGAGGTTGGAGGCAGATCCTGCCCCAGTTGACCTTGAGATTACTGAGGTCCCAGCCAATACCTAGACAGCAACACTTTGAGGCTCTAAAGCAGAGGCCCAAGCCATGCCTGAATTCTTGACCCATAGAAACTATGTGAAAACAAACATGTGTGTTTAGCTCACTAAATTTTGAGGCAATTTGTTACAGAGCAATAGCTAACTAACACATCTCTCCAAAGTCAATTCTGAAATAGCAGTCAAATGACCACTTTAAAGGTCAAGGCACTCCTCCACTTAAAATCATTCCATAGTTTGCAATCTCACTTGGAGCATTAGCAAAAATCCTACAACAGCTTCCCATTGGCCTCCTGGCTTTTGTTGAACAGGCAAGCATGCTCTTTTTCCAGAATATTTGCACTTACTATTTCATCTGCTTGGAAGACTTTTCTCCAGTAGCCACATAGTTTTTTCCTTTACTCCTTTTAGTCTCTGCTCAAATGTCTCCTTATCAGTGAGACCTCCCCTGATTACCCTATAAATTGTCAATGTTTTCCCTCCCTAACACTTCCTATCTTCCTTCCTTTATCTTTCCTAGCATCTGACTTACACCTTTCCTTGTATACTTGTGTATTTCCTTCTCCCCTTACTAAAAGAAAAGCTCCAAGAAGAAAAGGACTAATTTATTCATTGCTGTATCCCCAACACTAGAACAGAGTTTACTGCATAGTAAGCACTAAGTTTGCCAGACAAATGAATGAACTTCTGGCTCTTTAGCAGTGGAGTTGGTACATTCAAAAGTTGTAAATGTTTAATAGGAGAAAAACAAGGATGGGACAGGGCCCTACTCAGAAATGTAGCAAACAAATATAAATAGCCATAGGAATATGAATTGCTATTAACAATCTACCATTGGTTAGGATATGAAGCAAAATTATAATTTAATGCTATTATAAGCTAGTAATTTTTCACATAAAGAAAAAAGTCTGTTCCATAATCACAGTCTGTACCCCTAACCTTGGCTAATCATCTTGCAAATGCATGTGATTAGTCACAGTGGATAATGTGAAAGGGAGTGCCAGTGGCTCGGGCAGCACAATCCATCACCAACACAGGGGAAATAACTCAAATTTCGTGTCCTGCTAATGGCGGGTCACTAGCATCAATTTTGTATTTGAAGGACAATCCAAACCAAATTCCCTAAAATGCACCAAAATTTTGATAACTACTGTCTGCTAAAATGAACATTATCTAGCAAAACAACAGGTTTAACATTGGTTAAATGTTTAACATTTAGAAAAAATTTGTAGCAGTTGGGAAAGCAACCGAATTAAAAACGCAAGAGCAAATCATGCAAGGCAATCTTGTTGGTTGTTTTGATAAGACGTCTAAATGTATGGCTATTTAAGGGAACGGTATTTTATCAAAATGTCAGAACACCTCACTCATTTTTTATGGAGTCTAACAATTTGACTCAAATCACCCTTCAATACAAAAACTGCATATTGAAAATGGGTCAAAGGTACAATATACGGCCCTGTCTGGAATTATCTTTGCATCAGTCCTATAATAGAATGTTTTAAGACCAGAAGGCAAACATAAAAGAGTAAGAAGAGCTTCTAAAAATAGCCAGGAAGGTAAAAAGCTAAGTAAGTTAGGGTATCAAAAGACATTAAAGATGACAGAAAAGGATTTTTCAACTGTTTGGAGCTAGAAAAAGTGATGGGCTAGGCCTACCGTTTAAAGAATATAATGTTAACAAGTGATAGAACACTAAAATATTTCTATTTGGTCTCCTTCAAGTTGAAAAGGTCCAATTTAAAAAAAGGAATTATAGCCCCAGATAGTTGGGAAGATAGTAAAAAGGGCACATAGCCACTTTAAGTGAATTTAAGTCTGTGAGACCAAGCAAATTACATCTTCAGAAGCTGAAGGAATTTGTAGATGGACTCTCAGCACCACTGTTTGGTATGAAGAAAGGAGTAGAAGCCAGAAAACTGAAGGTAGCTCTCTGTTGCTCTGTTTTTTTAATAGGAATATTGGAGTGTTTTGTTTTAAGTAGTAGACATAGATGGCAGGCCAAATCTTCAGAGCAACTTTATTAAGCATATGCATTTCAAACATCTAGAAAATCAAGTAGTAAAGGTTATACACCAATAAAGGCTTACACACACACAAGGTCTAAACTAAAGACGTTTGCGTTCTTGTTTTATTTTTGGTTTGTTGCTTGTCTGTTTTCTTTTCAGAAGGTCCAGATTTGCTAGAAAGAACCCCTGAGCTTTGGAGGGCAGGGAACTGAATATGGATTTGAATCCTGGCTCTACCACTTTCTTCCTTGGAGATCCTAGGGAATTCTCTCCTTCATTTCTCCCTGTCCTGTTTACTCATAACATTGCCTCAAAGGGTTGTTGTAAGGATCTCGTGGGCTAATTGAATAAAGCACCTTGCACAACTTAGAACACATAGTTGACTTAGTATAATGAGTTAGTGGAAATCCTACATTGCTCTAGTTTATATTCCTTTTCTCTTTTGGAACTAGCCTATTTGAAGGCTAAGTGCATTGGGTTGCTTTCTGTGCTGAACAGAAAGCTTATTCAAGCAGTTTCGGTTTTCGTGAAGGGGAGGCATATGTTTTGCCCAACACTGCCTCTGACCTGGTAGATGCAATGAACTAATTAATGCAGGAGGAGATCAGGAAGCCCTGGTGGCCTCAGATTAAACCACAGTCTTCAGTCTTATCAACAATAAAGCTGATATTCTCATCTCTGACTTTTGTATCTCTGTCATTAGGGGGGAAATGTGGGGTTGGGGTGAAGAAAAAAGTGTTATTTATCAGCCAACTGGAAGCTCAACAAGATAACAACAACAATGATGAGAAAACTAGTAAACTTGGATAATTCTTAGACATTTTACACTTGGATCTCAGTTCCTTAAATGACAAAATCTTTGCATTCGGATGAAGAAAATAGTTAGATGTGTATAGTTAGATAAGTAATAAGTTATATACCAAAAGAGCGTCGATTAATAATACTTAATATTTCCTTAGCACCGGGGTGCCTGGGTGGCTCAGTTGGTTAAGTGTCTGCCTTTGGCTCAGGTCATGATCTCAGGGTCCTGGGATCGAGCCCCACATCGGGCTCCCTGCTCCACGGGAAGCCTGCTTCTCCCTCTCCCTCTGACACTCCCCCTGCTTGTGCTTGCTCTCTCTCAAATAAATAAATAAAATCTTAAAAAAAAAAACTATTTCCTTAGCACTTAAAGAACCCTATTACGTAGCTAAAGGCTTCATGTATATCATCTTATTCTTCTCAACAGTTATTGGATGCAGATCCTGTAGTTCTCCATTTTATAATTGTGGAAACTAGAGCTCACAGGTTAAGTGAATCACCCAAGGTCACACAGTTCGGTAGAAAATAAGGATACAAACTCAGATCTGTGTAATTCCAAAGCTCATATCATTTGGCAAACTACGTCTGGCCAAATTCAGCCTGTTGCTTGTTTTTGTAAATAAAGCTTTATTGGAACAGCCTCCAATAAATAAAGCTTTATTGGAACAGTTTGTTTGCATATTGTCTACAGCTTCTTTGCACAACAGTGACAGACTGGACTGAAGCCATATGGCCTGCAAGGCAGAGCATGTTTACTATCTGTGTCTTTATGGCAAAAGTGTGCAAACCTCTGCTCTGGTATAAACCATTACATAACGTTTTTTCAATGGAATATCTTGAGGGTTTCCGTCTCATGCCATAACAATGACTCAGATCTGGCCCTTCACTTACCACGGAGTGATGAGAGAAAAGCTGGGAGTCTTTCACGTGGACTCTTTTCTTCAGAAACTGAAACTGAACAAAAGACTCGGTGGCTCCCATGGTGTTCGTTTTTACTTTTTTTTTTTTCCCTCCCTAGAGCTTCAGCATTGTTCTCAAATCACTGTAAATCCCTTAAGTGGTATCTCTTGACAATACCAGATTTGACCTTTTGGAAGAATTAAGATAATTCCTAACCAGTACAGCTGTTCCAAACTGCGTGTGGGGTGTTGTCCACTTGGTATTAGGAAAAATTCAAATAGAGACAAAATATATAGAGTGAACAATATACTAAAATTCTACACACCCATCAGCTAGCCTCAAAATTACCATCTTTGAGGCTAAATTTATTTCATCTAGAAACTCGACTTACTCAAGTCCCCACACGCAAACCATTTGAAAGAAATTGCAGACATCATATCATTTCAGTCATAAATACTAAAAGTGGTTTTCAATACAGACCCACAGGTTATCAGTGTATAAAAGCCATATACTCATTAATATCGGCAGACCTGTAACACTGCTCAACTTCAGATATTTACCCAAAGTCTCTGCTTCTGGCATGATAATGTATACCACGTTTTCTGTCAAAAAAGGGTCACTTGAAGAGGACATGCTGTTCAAAAACCCATTAGGAGAAGAGCTCAGAAACTGTTACTGCAGTTCATATCGTGTGGTAGCAGGTGATCTCAATTACTCCACCAGCGAAGCTCCTGGGGGTCAAGAATAAGAGTCTGTGTAATAAATGAACATGGGGGAAGAAAGCAAGCAACCCTGGTCATGATGTGCCAATGAAAATAAAAAATATGACATCTGCCATACATTCTTAAAAGATCCTATACCTCAGTTACTGAGACCATTAGATATGTCCCAAGACTACAATGATGATACAGCAGTCCCTGTTGGGAGCTGTCTTGTAAGTGTGCAGGGAGACCTTATAATCTATCTTTTAAGGAAGCCAGCACAAATTAACCATTTATAGATGTTCTTGAAAGCTAGAAGTGTAATTTTGCAAAACAACTAAAAAAGATCTGTTGCTTGCTGGTTCCTCAAATAACCCCAAACACAACCTGTGGATAAGACAAAGCTAAGTATATTGTTTACATATTAACGAAGAACACACCTCTGCAAAGCTTTGGTAATGTCTCTGTGAGGGAAGAGATCCAGAATTAATTGAGAATCAGAGATCTTGTTCAGTGCACTGAAGCACAAGGGGGCTTGACGAGAACGATGTAAGGATTGAAAGATCATAGTCCAGGATTGTCAAAAACAGCAGGTAAGGATTTTAGAGGCAAGACAGTCAAAGAATTGTAGGATGCAAACTGTGTGTTGATGTTTTCCATGGAAGAATAGATGGGTCTTTTGAAAGTCGCACCCGTGAAAACAATGGAATAGTAAAGTCACTGGTTAATGGTTAGTTTAGCTGTGGGGAGTGAGGAGAACAGGCATTTTAATTACTCATTGTCCAAACTGTGGGTAAGGGTTGGCAGTTTGAATTCCCAACCTTCATCTTCAGGTCAGAAAAGTTGTCTTCAAATAAGCTATAGATAGGTAAATAAGCTAGATAGTGGATGGAGAGAGAATCTGTCTATATACATGTATGTTTCTAATATAATGTAATTCATATAGTGTTTAATTAGTCTACCAGGTTTGTGGTTAAGATGCAGTAGAGACTAAAAATGATTCATTAGGTATCTTTCTTCTTCTTCATTTTGGAGTTCAGCCAATCTTTCTTGTGTCTCCTGAGGTGTGGCCCTACTTAACTTCCAACATCCTTCATCAGAGGCTTCTTGGCAATGGCAGAGAACTTTCAGTGTCCGCACCTGCAATTGTTCAAAGTTCAGATGGTTAATGCAGACACATCATCAACCGTAATAAAAATTGGGTCTTTCACCTAATTCTCGCTACCTAATGCTTGCCCCTAGTTACTTAGGACCCAGAAACGTTGTTTTTTTGTTTTTTGTTTTTTTTTAATTCCTCTGTGTTATGCAGCATTTCTGAGATGTCATGGACATTAACACTATTAAACCTACCCAAGAGCAGCAGTGTAAGCCTTAGAGTTTGGTGCTTCTCCTTCTTAGCTTTAATCCAATATTTCTACACCATTTTTCGGGTATTGTTGAGAGATAGAAGCAGGAAAATGTTCACATTTAGTCCAGAAGCCTGACCTATAGCCTGCATAGTTCTGATAAGGATCAAATACTGCTGGTTGCTACATCCTTAAAGGATCTCATGACTGCCTCTATATCTCACCAGTATTTAATATCAAACTGAAACTGAATGGTAAGCACCAGAGAAATCTTGAGAAAGTCGTTTTATGAGTAGAAATTTGAAGAAGACATTTATGATCTAATACTCCCTGCACATTCCCTCCCCCTTGAGCACTAAGCATAAAACCACCAGCTTCATACAGAAAAAGTGCAGTTCTTTCTGCCCACAAGTCCTGTCCCTGTGCTACTTAAATAAACTTACTAAGTTGCACTGTCAACGACTCAAGAATTCTTTCTTGGCCATTGTGCTCGACAACCTCACAGCAGTATCAACAGATGATGAATTACAGAGACATTTGGGAGATCCTAAATCATTTTGCAGTTATAGCAGTGGGGAAAATCCAAAGAGTTAAATTTCCAGTGTCTCTTCCTTAAGCAAACATATCAATATGGCCAGTGTTCACCCATACTGCAAATATTCCCCACCTACCCTTGATGTGAAGAGAAAAAGCCAAGCTTTCTTTAGGTTGTTAGTGTTTTACTTAGAGTCCAGTTTACCCGAAGGATTTGGTCTCTTAAATCATAGAACTAACTCTTGAGGTGAGACTCTTACTGATTTCCTGAACCCTAATGGAATAAGATCCTGGTTCATGTGAACATCATCCACAGCAGACCCTCGAAGCTGCCTCACCTGACTAATCCAGCTTTTAGCCTTAACAATCTTCCCCCAATTAATAGACCATAGCTTCTCAATTATCTGGCCATCTGTTCTGTGTTTATCTTGCACAACCTCTCCGTCTCGCTAATAGTCTGAGCATGCTTCCAAACCACCAACATTTTCCTGTTGACTGGATGCCTAGGTCTTGAATTTCATATTAACTCATGTTCTATATAAGGGGCCACAAACTCTTCTTTTCTTGTGTAAGGGAACTACTTGTAATGAAATTTAACTCAGCTCATCACAAATTGGCAACTCAGGAAGAATATCTGATGGGGAGAGAGGCAGATCTCAAAGACTTTGGACTTGTTCTTGGCGATTTCTCATTAATTTCCTCTGCTACTTAAAGAAGGTGTTACTCCCAGGACACCTGGCTGGCTCAGTCAGTAGAGTGTGTGACTCTTGATCTTAAGGTTGTGGGATCCAGTCTCATGTTGGGTGTAGAGATTACTTTAAAAAAAAAAAGAAGAAGAAGGTGTTCTTTCCCCTTTGGCATTTTCTTCTAAGATGGAACACAGGACTCTCCATAGTGTAGCTAGAACCAGACTGAAAAATTAAAAATAATTTATTGAGTACTAAGAGTGAGAAGATACTGACAGGGATAGAAATACAGAAGTAACCTGCCAGAAAATAATCATTATTTCACCAGGCAATTTATCTATTGTCTACTGGGGGTTTCTTGCAGAAATTTCTCCTTGACTGCTTCCTAGTCTCTGCCTAGCCCCAGATCTGCCTCAATGGAGCAAAAGCCATTTTCTTCTGACTACCTGGAAATATACTAATGCATGATTGGACTCTTTGGAGACCAGACGTGGTAACGCTATTCCCAAAGAAAGATGAAAATGCCCCTTCCCACCTGCCTAAGCCCTGTCAAAGACAAAAAGTGAACAACTAAGGAGAATGATTTTATTCACACTATAACAACAGGGAGATCATCTAGATCTGAAAATGAATTTCTCAGCAGGGTGGTTTCACCCTAGACTTTTAAAGGGAGAAGTAGCTAAGATATAGATGGGGTGATTTACTGTTGGAATTGTATTTACAATCAGAGGAAGTCTCAGTCAGCTCAACAAGAAATGTTTATGTCTGTGTCCAGCTAGTTTCAGGGGACACACATTTTTAATGTTAGCTAATCACTCATGAGACAAAGAATTAGAAACTGGCTAGGGGCAAAAGGGGAAGGGTCTGTGTCTGGCCTTGTTAGCAGGTTCAGGCAATAGGGGAAAGCTGTGTGTTTGACCTTGTCACATCTCCCTTCCCTCTTGTTGAAGACAACCATAAGGTTGTCCTTAAATAGCTACAAGGGAAACAAGGCAATGGAGAATGTCCAAATCTGATACACCTTCGTCAGTCCAGATTTGATCTTGGTGTTTAAAGCTATCAGCTCAAATTCAGCCTCTGTGTTAGTTGGAAATTAGTTAGAAGTGCAGTTGTTTTGGGGTCATACTGTTGAATCATATTTTGAGACAATGAGTAGCATTTAAGACGGTGGACAGGATGCATCACTTGACTGCAAGGCATAAGATTAGACAGAAGGATCAGTAATCCTTACAATATACCTCAAAGCCAAGATCCTGCATTTCTATTTCCCATCCAGACGAACATGTCTGAGAGGCCATTTGGATCAACTTTAAGAGAGTCACATAGCCTTTCCTTGAGTTTAGTGGTTGACTGTTGTACTTGGTCTGTGATGTTTATCCAAGTGCAACAAGTAGTATTGGTTATGGAGCAGACACCTCCCTGACCAACTGGGAAGAGGTTGGGAGCTATGTGATTTCTGTAACACCACTAGCCAGTGTGTTTAGGCTTATTTGTTGGTTTTATGGCAGAAATGGTATCATCTATTACTGCTGCCTAGGTTAGGGGAACTTTCTATTTTTTCAAATTGTGTAATTCTCATGGTGGGTATAATAGCCTTCATAGCACACATAAAGAGAGAATTGATGACTCCGCCCCCCCAGGAGTTCTCCTGAATAACTTGCAGTTGGCTCATTTTGAAGTTACCGTTTAAATCTTCTGAGGACACATGGTCAACAGGTGAACTGGTGAATTTAAATAATTGGAAGTCCCAGATAAGCTTCCCAAAGATGTAGAGAAGAAAATTGGTGTGGGGAACGCAGGTGTAGGTTTGCTACCACATAAAAAGTAATCTACTTGGCAGGGGGGCACAGGCACTTTGGGGGGTGTAGGAATTAATAATAATAGTTGGAGTTCACCATGGGGTAGATGTTGCAGGAGGCCATAGTCATTGCTTAGAATTCAACAAAGTCTGCAAGGTTAGTTGAAAAGTAGTGAAGGAGAAGATGTTATTAGAAATAAAAGTGCTGATGTGTTTTGTTGGTTTTTTTTTATACCTGTTCCTGAGGCGGTAGAGTCATGAATTTTTGAGATTTCAAGAGAAGCATTAATTATGTTGGGAATTAAGTTCCAGGTAGTACATGCTGAGAGGTTGAGGTTGATGAAGTGGGAGTAGTTGAATTACCAATACAGACCATTAAGGGCAAAGTCTCCCTAGGATGTGTTGAGGGGAACAGCAATGGGGTGTCTATCCTGGTGGTCAGGTGAGGGATGGGTTGAGGGTATAGGGACAGTTGGAAAAATGGAACAAACGGAATGAGGGAGTTTTGTTCTCTTTTTGTTTGTATGGCAGGGCAAGAAAGGATTGAGAACAAAGGGGCAAAATCATGTTCAGGTATTGGGTAATAAGAGGAACACTGGTTCAGAGATTGATGGAAGAGAAGAAGCAGCTTGACAAAAAGTAGACAAAGATGCCAGGGATTAAGCAAAGAAACCGCGCAGCGTCTTGTTTTGGCAGCTTGGGTAGAAGTTGATCATTTTGTGATGCTCTGTGTCTGTTTGGTGGGTCTTGGGAAAGCAGCGTACTTCATGCTGTTGTCTGCTTCTTGGGGCTCTCAAAAGAGCCTCAGTTTAAGGTTTTCTCTTAGATCAGATTTTTATTCAGAGTGATGCTGGTATTTTCCTTAATTGTGCAGCATGAGCCCAAGGTCGTACCCCTCATGGATTTGCAGCAGTACTGGTGGTTAGGAGGACAGAGTTAGGTCCCTTCTACCTGGGCTCAGGATCACTTTTTCAGTCCTGTCTTTTCCAGAAAACGAGGTATCTAATCTGAAAATCATGTGAGGGCTGCAGTGGGATGTCTGGGGGAAAACAGAATTGACCTTCTGGTGATAAGTATGCGTGTATTTAATAAGACCTTGGCAGTATTTAAGTTTATTAGATTGAATCAAATTAGATCTCCTAAGGTCCAAGAGGGGTAATGGATCTTCACTCGCCTGCCTATAATTATTTCATAAAGGCTGAAGTGAGAGAAGCAAATAATGATCAGCGCTAAAGGAATGACTTTGATCCCAGGCAAATGTGAGTTCCGCAGGGAATTTGGTTGGTTTGGCCTATTCCCTTTTTCCAGAGGACTGAGAATGGTAGGAAGAATGCAAATTTTGTGAGAGTGAAAGTACCTGTTGAACATCCTGAATAATCTTACCGGTGAATTGAGTGCCCCTATTGCTAGAGAGGAACAAAAGGACTGTCCAAGTGGTTACTCTTAGCTACCATGGTGGCCGTGTTTGCAGGGAAAAACTTTCAACCATCCTGCAAATATGAAGACTATGGTTTAGAACATATTCTTATCCATGAAACCTTGAGAATTGAATAAAATCCATTTACCAGTGGAGAAATGAGCCAGAAGGAGCTGGCTCTCATCCTTCTCCCCCATTTATGTTTTCACCAGGATTGTGTTTCTGGTAGATTGGGCAAGTGGAGGTTATCTGTTCAATATGAAGGCAGGTGCACTCCCACTAATATTTGTGCAGGAGAGCTTTATTTCCTTGGCCATGGTGTGTAATCTCACAGAAGCTGGGGACTAAATTGCAGGCATGGGGAAGAAGACAGACAGACTGTGTGTCTCCAAAGCTCATTTGAGTGGATAAAAATCCACTGTTTCCAATTAGCTTTTTCAGCTTCATGTGTTACCAGTTCCTATGCCTTAAATTCCTTAAGTAGAGGGGGGTGCCTGGCTGGCTCAGCGGGTAGAGCGTGTGACTCTTGATCTCGGGGTTGTGAGTTCAAGGCCCACGTTGGGTGTAGAGATTACTTAAAAATAAAATCCTCAAAAAAATTCCTTAAGTAGAATTTCTGTGTCTAAAGGAGACTGCGCAAGGGGGAGTAAGTGGTAGTTGAGGAAGAGGGTTCTTGGAAAGCAGCTGTGTCAGTGTATTTGTCAGCCAAGGGGTTTTCTTTAGCTTCAAGAGTCTGGCTACTAGTCTGAGCTTTGATTTTGAGAATTTTTCTTGGCATGCCTGGAGATTACAGATTTTTATCATGCCCTTGTCATCAACATCTGAGGGCCTCTAAGTGTTTATATCTTTTGGCTGATCCTATTACAGAATTATCTTTCTAGAAGATCCCATTTGGTCTATGTCTCAAATTAGGATAAGAGTGGGAATATGAAATAAAGACTTGACCCAAAGTCATCACCATGAGTTAGTTTTATATAAAGGATGCATTTTGTAGAGAAATAATACTGATTTTCTGAAAGGGGGTTATCAGATCATCTTGGGTGTAAAACACTTAGAAGAAATTTGCATGACCTCATTGCTTAAATTTACATCAGGTAGCCGGGGACAAATACAGATAATAACAGACTGTAAAAAGAGTTGTACCACATTCTGGCCCATTTGACGTTATTGGCCCAAGGTCACTTCAGGCTAAGGCCTCCAGAAACACTCAAAATGCATTTCAAGAATTCATACTGATTTTGCAGGCTGATACCAAAAGAACTTGAGTTAGACTCTCTCTCAAAACGGCTCTAAGTGCTTATAATTACATTTCAAACATCTGCTGCAACAATCAGTTCTGTGCTAGTTTTTGCAACTCATGAATTGACAGACACCATCCTTACTGACAATAGTTCTGATTCAACCTCAGCATGAGTGGTAAAAATTTGTAGTTGGGAACCTTATCTGAGCTGTCACCATTATGTCTTATCAACCCCAAGCAAATGGCCATCCCCGGACGGCGCAGACTGCTAAGATTGCCTTAAATAAGAATGTTGGAAGAACTGGACTCAAATATTTGCCAGATTTTTTTGTCCCCACAGTTAAACATTTTCATTTTCAACAACTGGAATTGAATTTTCTGAATTCATTCTTGGGGGGAGGGCAGATTGGGGTGAAAATTCAAGACCTGGTATGATGCTCTTGTCTAGAGCAGAAATCAGTCTGCCATCTGTTTTTACAAAGTCCACAAGCCAAGATGGTTTTGCATTTTTAAAATGGATAGGAAAAAAATCAAAAGAATAACATTTTAGGACACGTGAAAATTATATGAAATTCCAATTTCAGGGTCCCTCAATAAAGTTTACTTGGAACACAGTGGCACTCATTGATTTATGTATCATCTATCACTACTTTCACCATGGTCATTTTAACGGAGACTCCATGGCTGACAAAGGCTGAAATATTTGCCATTTGGTTCTTTACAGAAAAAGTTGGCTGACTTCTGCTCTAGCATGCTGATGACAAAGAAAAACTCCCTCTGGAAGTCAGTCCCATGTTTTTACCTATTTTTGCCAAAGGGCAAAATTTTGCTGGAGACTCTAGTGGACCAGACTAGATATTTATCTTTAAAAGACAGAAATGGGGGGGCGCCTGGGTGGCTCAGCCGTTAAGCATCTGCCTTCGGCTCAGGTCATGATCCTGGGGTCCTGGGATCGAGCTCCGCATCGGGCTCCCTGCTCTGCGGGAAGCCTGCTTCTCCCTCTCTTGCTGTGTCTCTCTCTCTCTGTCTGTCAAAAAATAAATAAAATCTTAAAAAGATGTATTTAAAAAAATAAAAGACAGAAATGGGCAAAAGGCCCCAATTCAATGATCAATTGATAAGGTCTTCTTCCATTATGACTTGGTGACAAAAGAATACTTAGATGCGCCTCCCCCAGTGCCATCTGGAGTGGCATTTTTAGCTCTGTCTTCTAAAAACTGAGCAGAGACACAAAGAAAAGAAAAGAATCATTTTCCTTGATTCCTGCAATAGCTGCAGAGAAGTCAGCTGGAATTTCCATACTTATTAGTAAAACTCAGAGTCACTCTCATAAAAATCCACACCATAAATGGGAAAAGGATTCTGTTAACTCAGTGGTGGTGGGGGTGCGGGGGGGGGGGGGATGGAGTGTGGCAGGTGTGGTACGTAACACAGGTGATTTTGTGCTTTTAGTGTTAGTGCTTTAAGTTCCTTTGGTGTTTAAATTGGTGTTCAGCATCTTTGGTGTTCCAGGAGGTAATTTAAGAAGGGTTCATTTAAAATAGATATCGTTCTTGATAAATAACAAATCTTACTTGTCACTAAGTGATCTTGTTAACTTTGTAACACAAGGAGAAATTAAATGATCGTAGGGACTAATCAGCAATCACTTTTTATTACCTTATTCATTTGTGGAAGTGTTTATTCAACTTGTCTCTCTTTCTCTGCTGCCAACTCCTCTTCTTAGGCCTTCTCGGCTGCCGTCTCTTCTCCCACCATTTAAAAGTTGACTTTCTTTAGGATAGATGATCACCAATCCCTTTACCTTTCTCACTTTAATATTCCTACTTAGAAAATCTCATCCTCACCTGTGCTTCAGATAAAATGTTTATGTTCTGACTTTGAAAAAAAAATAATCTTCAGCCCTTGCTGAAAACTCCAGGCTGTAAGAGCGCCGACCCAACACTGCCACCTGAATGTTTAAAATGGACTTCAGGGGCGTCTGGGTAGCGCAGCCGGTTCAGCGTCTGACTCTTGGTTTCAGCTCAGGTCATGATCTCAGGGTATTGAGGGCCAGCCCCGTGGAGCACCTGCTCAGCTCGGAGTCTCCTTGGAATTTCTCTCTCCCTCTCCCTCTGCCCCTCCCCACCACACTTGCGGTCTCTCTCAAATAAATACATAAATCTTAAAAAAATAAAAATAAAATAAATAAAATAAAATGGACTTCTCAGCATGTCCAGCGAGCACTCCTGATCTTCCCATGCAAATTTGTCTTCCTCCAAGGTTTCCTATATTAATGAAGGTCATCCCTATGCAGTTGGGCAAACCAGGACACTGGGAGTCATCTTTGACATCGCTCTCTCCCTCATGCCCTCCATCCGAATGACTACAAAAAATGGATCTTGTAGTTTTTAAAATATTGTATCATTCATATATACCCACTTCTCTTCATCTCCATCCCTATCCTTCTCGTTTTAGCTACCAGAATGATCTCTCATCTCTGGCTATAGACACCTAAATTGTCTCCCAGAATCCACTCCTGTGCACTCTCCATTCCCCTCCAACCTCTATGCAGGAGCCAAAAGAAGCATATAAACCTGCAACTTCTACTGTGTCTTCCCTCTCCTGTAAACCCTTCAATGGCTTCCAACTGTTATGAAGGTGAACAACATTCATATTGACCAAACCCCTGCAAGATCTGACCTTTGCCTGCCTCACTGGTCTCTTTGGATGGCAATTTTCCCTCTGTTGGAGTCCTTGCCAAATTGGTCTTTTCTCATCTTCCCAAATGTTCTGTTTTCTTTTAGGCTGCAGGAATCTTCCACAGGCAGCTCTCCTTGAGTTCAGGTAAAATGTTACTCACAACAGAACCCACTCAAGACCACTAAGTCCGTCAGAGATATAAAGCCATTGAGCCTCAGAAGGATTTTCTGGTCCTCTGTCTCCATCCCTAAGCTCCCAGGAATCTCCTTTGTTCGTATGCAAATTTACACACCTTGCCCTCAAAGACCTACAAAGTTCTACATTTGGAGGAATATTAAAAAGAGCGGTTTTGTTCAACCCCTTAAAAAAAAAAACAGGAGGTGGGGACTCCCTGGCAATGGATACCTTCTTGCTTTATAGTTTTTACACCTGGATCATTAAGAGTCTTCCTTCAAGACATTCTTTCTGGAACAAATATGATGATTTGGTAATCTACTGCTGCCAAAAAAATTGAAAAATGTATTTACAATTTTTGCTCTCAGTCTATTTTTAAAATCAGTCTGTCTTTTTAATAAAAAGTAAAGGCAGGTATAAAACTGGTAAAAATCAAATAATAAAAAAAATTACAGTATGAAATGTCAGTCTCTTCACTGCCGATCCCTCTCCCAGAGGTGAGATTTCATTATTTATGGTTTCTTTATATCATTCCAGAAATATTCAGTATACACAGTACAAACATACACACATTTATTTATAGAAATGGGGATCCACTCTATCTCTCTTTTCACTTAACTGGGAGATCACCACAGATCACTACATATAGCTCCTCTCATTGTCTTTCGTCAAGTTCCCTTGAAACGAAGTGACCTCCGTTTGTGGTTTACCATACTTATGGAACCCACTCTCTTTTTTCAACTTATTAGTAGACATATATGTAATTTCCAGTCTTCTGTCATTACAAAAAAAAAATGCACCAATGTTCTATGTCTGCTATCTTTGCATACATGTAGGTACTGAATCTGAGGGAAAAATTCCAGGGAATGGAATTGCTATATCAAAGGGTATTTGCTGTTAATCTTTCTGAAAGATGATCCCAAATTGTCCTACAAAAAAGTTGTATCACTAATTTACCACATGGCGATCCTAGCTAATAATACTGTATCATACACTTGAGGATTGTTAAGAAAGTGATTCTTCAATGTTCTCACCACACAGGTTAAAAAAAAGGAAACTATGTGATGGGATGGAAGTGGTAGCTAATGCTATGATGATAATCATTTTGCAATTCATAAATGTATTAAATTAACAGATTGACACCTTAAACTTACACAATGTTATGTGTCAATTACATCTCAAGAAAGCTGGGGAAGAAAGCCAAAAAAAAAAACAAAAACAAAAAAACCAGCAGTTGTATCAATTTATATTGCCTCTAATCACTTAAGAGAATGTTGGCTTCGCAACACTTAGAAGTCACCAAGTAATATCTAACTCTCTGATTTTTTTTAATGTGAAGGGTTAAAGTTAGTATCTTGATTTTTCTTGGTAGGTTGGTTTGTTTGCTTGCATTTCTTTATTTAGTGAGGCTAATCATTCTTTTTTTAATAATTTTTTTAAAGGATTTTATTTATCTATTTGACAGAGAGACAGAGACAGGGAGAGAGGGAACACAAGCAGGGGGTGTGGGAGAGGGAGAAGCAGGCTTCCCGCCGAGCAGGGAGCCCGATGCAGGGCTCGATCCCAGGACCCTGGGACCATGACCTGAGCCGAAGGCAGACGCTTAACGACTGAGCCACCCAGGCACCCCAAGGCTAATCATTCTTTCATATCATACTTTCATATCATATCATTTAATTTTTCTCTTTCTGTGAGCCAGCTCTTCATATAAGTCATCTGTTTTTCTTAAATAGTTGAATGTTTTCTCACTGATTTCTAAGTTTTTTAATATATTAATTATTCCTCTACCATATATATTACAAAGTTTTTTAGCAACTTGATTTTTTATTTTTTTGTCATATTTGTTCAGGCAGAATTTAAAATTTTATGAGAAGAAATATATCATTTTGAGCTTTGTGTCTTGCTGTGGTATATTGTGTACATACATATCATCTAGATAATTATATATATGCATATAAATATTATTTTCAAACATATTTTATGATAATATTTTTATATTTAAATCTTTGATCTCTCTGTTATGAAAGAGAGGGATTTGGTGACAAGCAGTGAGTAATTACGGCTGGTAACTTTTAAATAGTAATTATCCCTTTGCCAAAGGAATTTAAGGAGCTCCACAACAGTAATTAAATGAGTACATGTTTGTCCTTCCCATCTGACAACAAATACCTTGATGGTGGTGATCAAGCCTATTCTATTCATTTAATTTGTCCTTAGCACTCAGGAAAGTGCTTTATACACAGCGGACTCAGGAATTACATTCATTCATTTATTTGATAATATGGATACATTCCTAAAAGAATACTTAATTTTAAAATTATATTAGTAACTCATGTACATTATAAAAATGGAAAATAACAATATAAAGAGAAATACAAAGAAGACATTAAAATTTGCTGGTAAGCCTCCCATCCAGAGAAAACTATGACTCACATTTAGTGAATCTTTCTTCCTATCATTTTCTCTATGTAATATATTATTAGGGGTAAAGATAGCATAGTGGACAGTTTTCTTTTTCTGCCATCAAGTATGTATTTGGGGAACTCACCTTATCCTACACTTTTTCCAGTACATGTATTTTCTTTCTTTCTTTTTTTTTTTAAATAAGTTGTTCTAAAACTTGGTTTCCTTCCTTCCCTCCTTCCTTCCTTCCTTCCTTCCTTCCTCTCTTTCTCTCTCTCTTTGCTTTCTTGCTTTCCTTATTGAAGTGTAATTGACACACATTACGTTAGTTTTAGGTGGGGAAAGTGTATTTTCAACCCAGGCCAGGTTAGTCACAGGACTTCTTGCCCCTTCTCCTTTCCTCTTCTGTGACCCAAGACAAGCCAATCATATCCCTCACTGGGAATGCTGGGAAAGGGAATTGTTTTGTTATTTTTATTTTTTACTGGGATTTTACAAAGTGAGAATGATGTAAGTGTGGAGCTGTTGGTGGCTCTCCAACTGCAGAGTGAATAGTTCTTGCCAGAGAACAAAGCCAACCAAGTGCAAAGAGATGCAAAGAGAGAGACCTGAGAACACTGCTTCAGCGCCTAGATCCAGCTATGCCTGAAACAACTTGCTATTGATATGAACCAATATATTCCTTTTTGTGTTTCAACTGGTTGGAATTGTGTTTCTGTCACTTTCACCTGAAATAGTTTTGACTAAAATAGGAGTAGTTTATAACACCATAGACTTTCATGGTGTTATGGGCAGAGACCCACAAACACCTGACTCTTGACTTCCTCCTTTCAGAGTTCTGCAGGGAGGAGGTTAGGGGTGTGAATACACAAAGAAAAGAATGTTCTTAGCTGACTGAGTAACAAATAACCCCTGAAGGGATCAAGTAAAGGTGAATGACAGCACTGGACGGTGCCTTAGACAGATTCTCTCTTTTCCCTTAAGACTATATATTGAGATATTAGCTGCCAGAGAGGTTGTTTTTATTATATATTCCCATCAGAAGGGACTGAGTTTTATATCATGAAGATTAGAGAACCTAATGAAGTGGATTTAGAATTTAATATACAGAGCTTTTATAGCCAAACAGGCCTCAAATAGATGAGTAACTTTTCTTGATAGGGACAGACAGGAGTCAGACTGCTGGAATTTTATCATTTATAATCTAGCAGTGATAGCATCATATATTCAAATAGGGTTTTTTTTTTAAGATTTTATTTATTTATTTTAGAAAGAGAGAGAAGAAGAGAGAGCATGAGCTGAGGGAGGGGCAGGGGGAGAGGGAAAGAGAGAATCCCAAGCAGACTCCACGCTAAGTGTGGAGCCTGACACGGCGCTCGCTCTCATGACCCTGAGATCGTGATTTGAGCCAAAATCAAGAGTCGGATGCTCAACTGACTGAGCCACCCAGGTGCCCCTATTATTCACATAGCTTTAAGGTGTGAGTGCAAGTATGAGAAATTTCAATGCACAGTCACCTACGCTGAGTGGAGTTCATAAATAGAAGTTTTGCTTAACTTACTGTACCGCAACTAAGTTGTGGTTATTTGGTGGTCATGAAAAGACAAATTAACGAATGGAGAAATGTTATCCATTCTTTTGTTTATTTTTTCATTCATCTATTCAGTCAACAAATATTTATGGAGTGTCTATTGCATGCTAGGCACTGTTCTGGTGCTGGGGACATAGAAATAGACAAGACAAAGGCTTTCCCTTCGTGGAACAGACATTCAGAAGCATCTCAGTTATAATGAACTGAACTTAGAATGCGCATATATCTGTATGGTGATGGGGATTCACTTGCAAAGAGATGAGGACAACTGAGGTAATTACCTGGACAAACAACTGTACAAGTCAGTCAGCGTGGAGAATATGGGCTCGCTTTTTCCTGAATTTTGTGTATGATTGTCTCAATTCTCCATTTTGCCTTCCTAGGAGAACCATTGCCTAAGAATATCCACAGCACTCGTTTTCTTGGAATTTAGAGATCTAGAGATGAAAGAACTGTATATATAATTGTAGTGTCGTGTTATTAAAGATGAGGTGCTTTTGCAATTTCTAATGTTTATAATGATATGTTTTGGTTACCTAGAATGTTTTTCCCAGTGATTTCTTCCATGTATGACTCTTTGCCTTTCCAATATTACTAAAATATAGGGGGCAATTATTAGTTCCTCGATTCTGCAGGTAGCTAAGCAGAGATATTTAGTAAGTGACTTGTTTAAGTGATAACTCATGACCAGATGATAAGAAAATCTGATTACAGATTTAAAAGGGAAACCAGCTAGACCTGCAGTTTTCCCAGCTCTTCTGGTGCTGGCTTACCATGCACCAAGGGTATGACCTTAGATACCTTCGCATAACCTCTAGGTTTCAGCTTTTTCATCTGGAATATGAGGCAATGCGTTTGGTTCAGGTTCAACTAACCTTCACTAGGCACCTATTGTGTGTGAGTCATGCTCCAGGACCTTTCAGTGTTATCATATTAAATTAAATTAAATTTTAAATTAAATTAAACCTCACAACCGGGGCACCTGGGTGGTGCGGTCCATTGAGCGTCTACTCATGCTCTCTCTCTCTCTCTAAAAAGAAATGAATCTTAAATTAAACCTCACAACAAATGAGAAAATCCAGGCCCCCCAAAATTAAGTAACTTGCCTAAGGTAACCCAGCTAGAGTCACTATATTAATCCAGATCTCCTAATTTCAAAAGTCAATGCTTTTTCCTCCATATTTTCACAGTTCCTCTGTATTTTAGCATTCTATAAAGTTATACAAAAATATACATGCATTTTGATTCATTGGCATATAAACTAAAACAATCTTGTTACCCAAAACACATGTAATATAATGAGAGAAATACTTAACATACCTAAATTAAAATTTAGAAGTTTGACTAAGTTTATATAAATAACCTAATTTTATGATTTAGCAGTGTTTGAGGTTTTTGAGTGATATAGGAGGGTGTTAAAAAATATGTTACAAAAAAAACCGTGTTACAGAAATCCAAATACCAAGATGTACAATGTGTTATCAATATACTGGTTCAGAGGTTGACTCGAAGCAACAATTATTTTGTTGAGAAAGGTATCATTTCAAATACACCTTCCCATTTTGTACAGCTCAACAAATGGATTTTGATATGTTAACTGACACTAAGGAAGAAGGAAGCTACTGGGCTTCTTTTAAATATAGATGGAAATTTTTTGATTGACATATCTGCTGCTATACCTATGATTAATCGTTACTAGTTGGCTGATAGATTGTGATCATTATTGTTGGTACATAGGACTAAAACTTATAAGAACATAGATAGCTGATATAACAAGACAGGTTATTTACATTGTCTTTGGGACACCGATAGGCAATACTGCTATTTGGGGAAGCTAGCCACATCTCTGGTGTGCACTATATTTCTAAATTTCTCCAAAGTCTGTTGTTTCATCTGTCATGTAATGTGTGTTCTGTGTTATTTTAAAATATTTAATTCTGCTATAAAAATAGAAAAAAAGGAAGGAGAATAGATGACACTAAGTAGAGAAGCAAATAGCTTATGACACATGGTAGACATAGGGAAAGAAAGTAGGGCACCTGTGTGGTAAATAGATAAAAATGACAGGACAAGGGAGAAAATGACCCATAGGGAGAAAAGGATGGAAGAACTGACTATGCACCAAGTATTTACGGCTCACTAGGTATGCATAAGGCACATGAGGCACTCCATATTTATTGGGTTGAAAACCAGCTCTCCATTGGTGATATCCAATCTGGCCCTATGTATCCTTTGTCCAAGAAGCACCAATAAAACCCATGGCTACTTATCAGGCCAGTTATCATCGTGGTCAGGCACAATTGTCCCTGCATCTCCCTGATAGAGTAAACGAGATGTTGGCCCCAGATACCTTCCATCTGTTGGATCAACTTGCTCAAACTTCAGCTCTCGTCCCTGTAACCGTATCAGCAGTGGGGAAGATTGATGTGTCTGAGTTAGAAGGGAGAGAGACAGGTAGATGGACTCGGACAGTTCCCAGGAACACCATGTGGCCCAATGTTCAGGTGGTGTGATCTTTCATCTGTTTGCATTCCATCCTATGTGGGTTAACCAACCCCACCCCTTTCCTCTGCTTCTCACCCAATGTTTTAAATGGATGTAACCAACTGTGTGATTTGAGTATCTTTATTTGAATGGTGAACCTTTCTGTTCCACAACCTCTATGTGACCGGCCTGATAGCGTACTTGGAGGTTACTATTGCATTGAGGTAATTCCCTACATGGCACTGCTGGCCAGTTTTTGCCTCATATTTCTTCTTTATATTTACAACTGATGGTAATTACACTGGAGTGGGCAAAGAATATACCATTTCAGAAAGATATCTGGTCATCTAAAGAGAGCACTTAACTGTCACAGGGATACGTTCCAATAATAGTCTGGCTGCAGCAGACAAACAAAAAAAGAATTCATGGTTCAGCAGGATAAAAATCATAGTGCTTAAAAGCTGGTTCTAGTTCAAGCTCATTTCGAAAGATGAGATTTAGTGACTTGGTGAAGATCACTATTTCTGGTAACTAGTAAGCTAGAACAGGAGCCAGTGCTGCCTGAAGAGCCTAGGGGGTTATCTGAGATACTATTGTTATTCCTATGTGGGTCCTGGGTAATGACTGACCAAGCATTCTAGCACATGCTATGCAATGGCTAAAAATATGAACTACAGCTGTCACATTTAATTGATTAATATTAAATGATGCAAAAATACACAGAGAATGTCTCTTTACTAATGGTTTATAGAGGTGTCACTGAGACATTTCAAGTGCTGAAAATCGCTCTTCTTTCCTCCTGTCGATTTAATCGTGACATTACACCTTGCCCTTTGATTCTAGAAGACTAAGCTTCAGTCATTCTTCTCAAGTTAGTTGATTTTTGCTGGAAGTTCATGCCCAGGTACCAAAAATATTTAATTCGTAAAGGCTTTTACTCACCAGCTAATATATATGAAGAGCTGTGTGGGATATTTGGAACCTAACAATGACCAAACTTTAAACTATGTGAATCAACAAACATTGGACTTCCTTCTACGTGCCAGACACTGATCTAGGAACTAGAAAACCATAACAACAGTGCGTTAAACCAGAGAATATTCATTACCAATAAAAATAAGTCCACAGGCTCGATTTGCCAGCTCAGCTATGATCTCAGTGACCCGAATGGTGATTTTTGTCACTCCTATTATTTTAGAATTTTCCTTTAGGCTTTTTACCTAGTGGTCACAAAATACCTGCTTCAGCTCCAGGTCTCCTGTCGCCACATTACCATCTCCAAAGCAGGGAGAATGAGGGTGGTGGGAGAGATATTCTCTTATAAGTCTATCTTAGAAAATTTTGGTACTGAGTCTTCTCTGCAGACTTCCCCTCAGATTGGTGTTGATGAGCAGAACTTTCTGTGGTGTTGAAACTCTTCTAGAGTTTGTGCTGTCCAAAATGGTATCCAAAAGCCACATATAAGTGGGCACTTGGCTTGTGGATAGTGTGTTGAAAGAACTGAATTTTTAGTTTTATTTAATTGTAATTAATTTACATTTATTTTTCTTTTACTAGTTTTCTTTTCTTTTCTTTTTTTTGACTGTCAGTCCTTCCAGTTTCTTTCTTTTTTTTAAATTTTATTATGTTATGTTAATCACCATACATTACATCATTAGTTTTTGATGTAGTGTTCCATGATTCATTGTTTGCGTATAACACCCAGTGCTCCATTCAATACGTGCCCTCTTTAATACCCATCACCAGGCTATCTTTTATTATTGTTGAAGATTTATTTGTTTATGAGAGAGAGAGAGAGCACGAGATGGGGGAGGGTCAGAGGGAGAAGCAAACTCCTCGCTGAGCAGGGAGCCCGATGCAGGACTTGATCCCGGGACTACTCGGGGATCATGACCTGACCTGAAGGCTGACGTTTAACGACTGAGCCACCCAGGCGCCCCTAATTTACATTTAAATACTCAAATGTCTACCATACTGGACAGTATAACTTTTGGTTCTTTTTGGCTAGAGTGAGGTTATGGCCACCCAGGGTTGCAAAGAAGGCTGGGAAAACGGTTAGCTTTTTCAGTCTCTAAAGGAGAAAAGGCTTGGGAATGGCTCTTCGGCAGAAGTGACAGCGTCTGCGATAAAAAGTAGGTAAGAGCGTCAGAGAGGTGGTGCAGTGTGCGAGGCTAACAACATAAAAATGTAAACAAATACATTTTAAAAGGGAGCTATCTTCAGGTTTGAACAAGCCATGTTATCTAGACTCATTCTAGATGATTGGTCTAGATTTTAGAGTAATTAATAGGGAGTGAGTGGAGGTGGGAGTAATTTAAGAAGGCGGTTGGAAAAACCTCTAGGAGCTCACAGGCTGGTAGAGGAGGAAGAAGACAAGCATGTAAAATAAATTGTTAACAATAAACCAGGTGGCATATAGGTATATACACACACCTATTTATTACATATTCACACGTACATAGTTATACATTGTCCCTATTAGGAGGGACAATGCATTTGGAGTGTTTCTCCGGTGTCTCCTACTATCCTACTAGTGTAAGATAGCAAGGCAAGATTGACAGCATAGAAGCTGTGGAATGTGGTCCACCTACCATCCCTAAAGCAACACAGCTTTACTGGACTATGTGTACACAAACACGGTTAACGAGCCATTTCTCAAGGAGTTTCTATAGGATATTCTAAAGTGGGACAATCACAAACACAGTGAGAACTTTGAAAGGACCTATTACGTCCGACAACTTCAAATGCTGTGATGTTCATGATGCCTAAGGGGGTATCAGCAGTTGACAGACCTGTCTGGCAAGAGGCTGAAAGGGCTGGGGTAGCTTAATTAAAGCGAAGTTTTTGATTTGACCGAGGGTAAGCGACGGTAAGCGATGGTAAATTTCAGATGGTATCATCCTCTGAGATTTTTCTAAGTGTAGACAAGACGACTTGCCATTTTATGAACCCATACTGGTACAGAAATGATGATAAACGAGGGTTGGATAATTCAAAGGACTAGAGTGTTGAGAGATAAGCTTCCTTAAGTTCTTTCCAGTTTTCATATACCACTATCTTATGATCTCTAAGGAGATTTATTTTTCAAAGATTTCTGTGCAAGAATGGCTGAAGTTATCCACATAAGAAAACATTTCATTTCTTCCATGTTTCTCCTTGGATTCATGGTACCACTTGAGATTCTTTTTCTTGTAATTCTATACTTTATATAACTTTCTTAACACAGTGAAGTAAAAAGAGGATACGTGTCAAATTGGTATTAGTACGTGTGGTACAAAAATTTCAAAACAGACACGCACAGTTACCTCAACTATAGGCTGAAACAGAATATGTGAAAATCTGCACAGATTCTAAATTCACATGACAATTTGTAGCTATGACGATAGTAATATGGCTATTAAAAACTTCCATTTTGCTTCCATTTCTTTTATAAAGAAAATGGATGATGATGATGATGATGACAATTGTGTTAGTGGATAATAATTCTCTACATAAATTCAAGAGAAATGTAAGCAATTTTGCCTACTTAACACAGAGGCATTTGTTTTTGCCTTCTAGCTGATATACAGATTTATTTTATGTATTTATTTTTTATTTTTAAGTAGGCTCCCTGCCTAAGGTGGGGCTTGAACTCATGACCCTGAGCTCAAGAGCTGCATTTTCTTCTGACTGAGCTAGCCGGGCACCCCTGATATACAGATTTAAAGCTACTTAATAGTGATGATGATCTCCCACTTTTTCTACCCATCGGTGTGGAGATCTGTAGTGTTCAATGGGGTAGCCACTGGGCCCCTTGGGCTATTTAAACTCAAATTTAAATTAATTAAAATTAAATAAAATGAAAAATTATCTTACCTCACACTGGCTACATGTCAAGTGTTAAACAGTCACCTGGACAACACAGACCTAGAATATTTCTGTCAGGGCATGTACTATTAGCAATGGATACTGTTGGATTTATATAGCTGAATCTCAACAAATGTTGGTCGAATGAAGTCCTATTTAAATATTAATGCAAGAGTGTACATTAGATGGAGATGATTTATTTACTATCGAGAAAAATCTAGCCATAGATTCCTGGGAATTGGTCCCTTGGATAAACTCTGCTGGGGCCTTAGACCCAGGCAAGAAAAACCCTGCCCTGGGCTCTGCATTTTAGAGGGCACCATCTCAGCTCCCCTCCCCAAGAGGAAAAATTCTCCAGGGACAAGGGATGTGTTCCCCAAGAGCTTGTGTCCCCTTCCTGCTTCTAGACCTAACCCAAGGTACCCAGGACCCACTAATTCACTGATCAAAAACTCCTGGGGGCACCTGGGTGGCTCAGTGGGTTAAGCATCTGACTCTTGGTGTCCTTTCAGGTCATGAGCTCCAGGGTCATGAGATGGAGCCTGGTTCCCTCAGCTGCCCCTGCCCCACTCACAAACCCTATGGGCATGAGAGCTGTCTCTCAAATAAATGTGTACATCTTAAAAAAAAAAAAAAAATTCCCAAGGCTACTTCTAGGACCTGAGCAGGCCCCTTTCCAGAATTGTCCTCCCAATGGAAGACCAAAAAACTGATGTATGCCCTGCTAGGCCAAGGGTGACTGCTTGAGGTCTTGGACAGAGCTTGGATGAGTGGGCTCAGGTATCCATACATGTGCAGAAAACCCCTCTTGTTCACGAATGGAGCCGGCACAGGAAGCAACGGGGGGTGGAAGTGTGTAGGCCAAGGGCTGGGGTCTGGCTCTTTGCTCCCTGCCAGTTTCAGGGTGGACGTGCTGAGATCTCAGCAGACACACCTGGCCTTGGCGGGTGTTATAAAGGTACGTTACTCAAGGTAAGAAAACAGAGTATCTTTTATTTGTTAGCTTGACATATTTCTTGTAAATATTGAAACACAGAGTATGTCAGCCCTGGTCCTGCAAATATTAGGGTGGGGCTGGCAGCCCTACAGAGCAGAGTAATAGATTTAGCTGGGGTTTCTTGGCTAGTTTGGTCATTATTGCTCTAACTGGTTACATCTCAGGTATCTGTGGATGTCAGAAGAAAATTTCTTTCAAAAGGCTGCCAGTGGGACCCAGATGCATCTTTTCGAGTTCACAGCTGGAGCTGCTGAAGGCCAGAAACAGCTTCTGAGAGTCCACGTTTCTGGAGAGGGACCCGTTCCTTGCTCCGTGCATTTGGGACAAATGAGACGACCCTGTTCCAAGACAAGGCGTGAAATCCCTTGCGGGGAGTGGGGGGGCGGCGGTGAGATAGGAAGATACAGTTGGCTTGGGGCACTTTCCTTTTCCTTTCTTTCTCCGAGTAAATTCATTCCTGCTCTTCTCCCTCACTCCAAATTCCAGGCCAGGGCTCCGCGGGCGGAATGGGCGGCCCCCAGGGGCGCACAGGGCGGCTTTGTCTGGACGGCAGCAGAGGGAAGCGAGGGAGAGTGGCCACCGTGGCTTGGAGTTTGGACTAGAACTTTATTCCGCCCTCTCCACGAGTAACCGGACTCCCACGGGGCCCGCACAACTGCTGGCCCGAGGCCGCGGCCGGCGAGCACCGCGTCGGGGGTCGGGGGTCGGGCCCCGGGCCCTGGCGGGCGGCGCAGGTCCGGGAGCGCGCTCCTCCTAACCCGAGCCGCGGGCGGCGGGAGGCGCGAGGAGAGGAGAGGAGGAGGAGAGGAGGAGGGGAGGGGAGGAGAAGGGGCGGTGGCGGCCGCGGGCGGGGAGGAGCCGCCGCGGGCAGTGGTCGGGGGAGGCGGCGGCGGCGGCAGCGGCGACGGCGGAGGAGGAGGAGGCGGCGCTCCCGCGGGGCTAGAGAGCGGCGCTGGGACCCACGCGGCCGTGACCCCGCGGCTCCCCGGAGGCCGAGCGCCGCCGCAGCGGACAAAGGAGCATGTTGGCGCCGAGGAGGGCCCGTCCTCCGGCCGCCATGAGGCTCCGGGCGCCGCCGGGCCCGCGCCGCGCCCCCGCCCGCCCGGGCGCCGGGCCGGCCCGCTAGGCCAGCCAGCCGCCGTTCCGCCCGCAGGCCCCGGCCCGCCGCATGGAGCCGCCCGGGCGCCGGCGGGGCTGCACGCCGCTGCTGCTGCCGCTCGCGCTGTTCGCGCTGCTGGGAGGCGCCGCGGCGCTGCCCCCGGGCTGCAAGCACGACGGGCGGCCCCGAGGGGCCGGCAGGACGGCGGGCGCCGCCGAGGGCAAGGTGGTGTGCAGCAGCCTGGAGCTCGCGCAGGTCCTGCCCCCCGACACGCTGCCCAACCGCACGGTCACCCTGTGAGTAGCCCTCGCGCCGGGTCCCTCCCTGGGGCGCTTTCTCGTTGCGCCGCTTTCTGTCCGCGCAACTTTGGAGAGGGGTCCTGCCGGCACCCACGCGCCTTTGTGTGAGTGAAGCTGCTGGCAGGGGTGGTGCTGGGGTGGTTGACTTGGCAGGGGCGCGTCTTGGGGAAGGCAAGTGAATCTGCCCCGGAGCCGCTTTCCAGTTCCGCTAGTTTGCAAAGTAAAAAGTTTTCGGGTTACCCCGCGCACCCCGCGCAGTCCCAGCGCAGCTCTTCTGTGGTTGCGCGGTGCCACGTGAGGATGCAAGTAAACATGCAGTCCGCTCGTTCATTCCGGGCTTGGGCTTCCAGAAAACACAGTGCTCCGTAGAAGCGCCGGTCCTTCAGCTTTTGTGCGCATTAACTTACACTGCCGTGCAGTTTGCAAGAATAGTTTGCAGAATACCAAACAGCATCAGGACTTGGAATGCCTGTGTGTGTAATTCCAAAACCCCAGACTCCCCTTGCTTTTCGCTCTCTTAGTTTTATCACAGTACAAGAGCACCTTTTAAAATGGAGTTGTTATTAAGGGCGAGAAATACATTTGAGGTGAGTCGTGCACCTTCCAGCCCGGTTTTCATGTGCTTGAGCACTCATGTTTAAAAGCCCGAGAACTTTGGGATTGAAAACTGGGTTTGTTGACCCTTCCATCTCGAGGGACTTGATAAAGTTTCCCACCTGGAAGGAAAAGTTTTTGGTCTTGTAACTACATTTGTGCTCAGAGTCAAGGTCTAGTTTTGCAGGTTTGGTTCTGCCCATTCTAGCCAGACACTTGGAATCTTGATTTTATTTTCTGAACGATGAATTGGTTTGGCAAAGTTTAAGTGTTTTCTAATGGATATTTTGTCGAACTGAAATACGAGCCCCTCTGCTCCTCTATGTTCTTTCCGTTGGTTTCCTAAAGAAAAATCAAGGCTACCACTATAAAAACATGAAGGCAAGGGGAGCAGCATGACCTATGAAAAGCTTAAAATATGGTTTTTAATTTAACCCAAATTAAGGAGAATGTATGGGTAAGGTAAGTATAAATCTCATTACGCCTTTGTTCTCACATTTCCATTTGTTTGAATTACGAAAGGTTTAACACAGGAAAACCGTATGTGTTTCTGTCTATGGAGGAATGAAAATGGGTAAAATAGTTTTTGTTGGACTCCTTTTCTGATGCTTGACCATTTGGTAGTGGCAGCAGCTGTATTTATTTATTTCTTAGCCAGATTCTTTGAAGTGGAAATTTTGGGTATGGGACCTGTAATTACAGTCTTGAGTCAAGTGGAGAAAACCCCAGTGTTGGAGATATCCCTTTATAACTTTGCGGAAATTAGTCATCATTCATTGGGTTCTGGATCAGTGGCGCTCCAGGTGATTCAAGTTTAGGTCGAGTTTTTCAGAATGTCAACAGTTTCAGCAGTATTAAATTGGCTATTTGTAAATTGTTTTTGCTTTGCAGATTTTTAGGTGGTATCATAGAAAATCACTCTTAAGCATATTAAACTATTATTAAATAGTATTAAACTATTTCAGTGAATTTTTCATGAGCTGATTAAAATATAAGTGCCTTTGAAATGTCATATTAATCCAATATTTTTTGCACCTGAAACCTCTTTAGATGAAAATAAAATTAGCAGAATTTAGTGAGCGGGAAGAATTTAGAATTGATTTAAGGATCAGCTGATGTTCTGGATTAAGTTGGGTGAAGGTATATCGGACCTGGTAGAGGGTCTTCTGGGCCAGTCCCCTCATTTTACTAGGGAATAAATCAAAGAGTCATGGCAGATAGGTGACTTGCCCAAGTTCCCATAGAAATTGAGGGGCAGGGTCCATGTCCCAGATTCCTGCTGTGCAGTTCAGATTCTTTCTCATCTTTCCCCCTGGCCTTCATCTTCCTTCTTAGTTCAACAGTTGTGTGTGTGCATGTGTGTGTATGTGTGTTTCCTGGGTAGTAGGCAGCACATTGAGGTTTAGACTAGGTGTTAATTTTCTGAGGGTGTGGCAAATTACCACACATTTGGTGGCATAAAACAACAAATTTCTTTTCTCACAACTCTGGAAGCCAGAACTTGGAAAATCAAGTTCTTTTGATTTGAGCCGTGCTTTCTCCAAAGGGCCTTCAGTTTCTGACCTGCCTTGGATTGTGGCACCCTCGTGCCAGTCTCTGCCTCTGCCTCTGCCTCAAGGTTGCTTCTTTCCCCTGTGTCTCTGTGTTTCAAATACTGTTCTTTCTCTTATAAGGACACCAGTCATTGAGTTTAGTGTTGACCCAAAGCCCAGGATGATCTCATCTAAGGATGCGTAACTTAATTACATCTGCAAAGACCCTATTTCCAAATAAGGTCACTTGCAGAGGTAACCAGGGGTGAGAACTTTGGACCCCTTTTGGGGGCATACTATTCAACTCACTACAGAATATGAATAAAACAAGGTCTTTCTTCAGGAACTTACAAGTATTGGGAGAGAAATATTCATGAATCCAGAACAGTATGGTAAATGCTCTAATATTGGGGTGCACATGTAGCAGAAGGAACTCAGGAGGGCATCCAAAGTCCCTTTGGGACATAGTTGGTGGGATCCAGGTTCTGAGGATCCTGAGCCAATTCAAGAAGGATGAGATGGGTCATTGTGAACCAAATAGTGAGTGGATGGGTCGAGGGGGAGGAAATGAGGGGGATGGTCAGTGTTGCTGTGCTGTGCAGTTGATGTTGCTAGATGTCAAGGGCAAGTGTCCACTGCCTGGAGTGGTCAGAGAGGAGCCTGTAAGGGCCAGGTCAAGGACAGGCAGTCTCTCTGGTTTGAGTTTTAATCCCTGAGGTATGGCCCCCCATGTTCAGCTGAGCTGTGATGTGGCTGTGGCAAGGAAAATTGATGGGATAGAAATTTTCTTTTTCTTTCTTTCTTTTTTTTTTTTTAAATAATGGAAGATAAGGTAATTTCTACCTAGTGGGTGAACTGGACTTCAGCATAGCCAAGAGCTCGGACCCTTCAGCTACCTTAGTGAAAAACACTTGTTTTCTTATTTAGCTGTGTTTATGGAGAGGTCCAGCAGAAATCCTCAGCTTGACCCATCTTGTTTCCTGTATTATGTAGTCTTTTGTATTAAAGAATTAAATTCTTTAATTCCTGCCCTATTATTTACACCCAAATTGAATAAAAATTTAACTTTTCAATATTTTGTTGGAAATATAAGTTACTCTGTTCTTGTGTTTTATTTGAAATGCTGCTCGATATTTTAAGTTTTAAAAATTATAAGGACTTCCGTGATAGAAAGTTTTACAAATTTAGCCCTGATTTTCAGATGTGTGTGTGTTTTTTTTTATAATGTTACATAGTGATTCTAGATAAAGGGTTTTTTTTTTTTTAAATTTATGATTTGCCAAGTAACTTAGGGACAAAGTCCATATTTTTTCTCAGACTGTTCAACAAAGTAGAATAGTGTGTGAGTTTTGGTTTTTACTTTGTAAAACGTTATGCTTGTTTTTGCCATCAAAGACCTGATGATCAGGGGGCGCCGGGGTGGCTCAGTCCGTTAAGCGTCTGGCTTCCGCTCGGTCATGATCTCAGGGTCCTGGGATTGAGCCCCGCATCGGGCTCCCTGCTGAGCAGGGAGCCTGTTTCTCCCTTTGCCTGCCGCTTCCCCTGCTTGTACTCTCTCTCTCTGTCAAATAAATAAAATCTTAAAAAAAAACCCAAAAAACTGATAATCAGACATCAACCATGGCACCCAGCTCAGTGTCAGGTAGACAAAAGGGAATGCTTGTATTGTTTAGAAACCTAAACCTAGTTGGAAGACAAGTTTTGCGCAAAAGCAGCATTTAGGGAACAATTGCAAATGTTTGTAATTAAGTAATAAATCCTGTACTGCCGACTGTTTAAATGCTTTAGGAAGCCTGAAAAGAGGGGAGATCAGTGGGGCTATGGAGGCGCTGGGAGATTTTCTGTTTTCCTGGAGAAGTTTGGACTTGAGCATGGCCTGAGGGCAAGGAAAGATTGGCTTGAGTGTGGGCATTCCGGAGTTCCAGGTAGCGGTGCGGACGGAGTGGTTCTACTCTAGCGGAGAGGTGGTGTTCGGAGCCGGTGGACTGTACGGGGTTTTTAGAGCCCAGGTGTGGTGGAGGTCGGTTGGGGGAGTATGTGCAGGTGGGAGGAGGAGGTGGTTCAGGCAGAAGCGCCAGGGAGCAGTAGAGGAGCCTGAGAAGTCGCAGCTGGTGGGGTGGGGGACACAGAGGGGAGTACCTGGTCGTAGAAACCAAGGCACGTTCAGGTTTGAAGGAAGCAGTGGGTGCCCCAGTTGAGAGATGCTGAGAGATCAGGACCCAGAAAGCTGAGTTGCTGGGCACTGGCTTGGCCAGCCTGGCGCTTTGGCGCCCTCTGTGGACCGGAGGCCATGAGGGCAGGTTGGGGCGGCTTGAAGGGACTCAGAGGGGAGGGAGGATGGTGGTGGTAGCATCTAGATGAGGAAGAATTTCGGTGCGAAGGAAGGTTTCTTAGGGAAAGACAATGAGAGCGCATCGGAGTAAACTGGGGAGTAACTTGGGAGTGGGAGAAATGGATGCTGGAAGGTGAGATGGGGTGGGAGCCACGCACAGGTGCATCAGGTCCTCCTGGCAGAAGGCACGTTTCATCCCTGCGTTAGGGAAGGTGGTCGTGAGGGAGGAGGACATTGGGAGTGCGGATGGGTTGAAGTGGGAGTTCCTGCCGCATTGCTTTTATTTTCCCAAAGAAGACAGGGACGCAAGGTGAGGGAGGAAGGGGCAGCAGGCGGTGTGGAGAGGGAAGAGACACAGGAGTGAGGCGGTCCTTCTGGAAACTGGGAGAAGTGAGCACGCTGGGGATTGCAGAAGCCCTAGCAGGGTGGACTTGTGTCCACTTCTGCGTTGTGATCAAATTCGAAGGGACACAGATGGTCAGCTCAGTTGTTTCTCCAGCCATTTTCAGCCCCGAGGTGTGACTAGTTGGGATTGGCCTGGCTGCTTCTTGGCCAGGGGAGTGCAGCAGAGGGAGAGGTGCGAGCTGTGGCCTGAATTCTTATGGGTCCAGGGTTAGGTTTTTATCTTTGAATTCAAAGGCTTCTATACCTCTATGGCCTCATTTCCCAATCCTGCCAGTACAAATTCTATTTTCTTTCCCTGCCCATCGGTTGAGGCACTCTGAATACTGTAGGCACTGTGCTGAGTGCTAGGGCTGTTCAGGGAGAAAAAGAAGACGTGATTCTTTCATCTAAGGATCAGTCCTGTACACAAAGTCGCTGCTTAATCTAAGTGTGCCTCTCATTGTCCCTGGAGCAGAGTTTGGGCTTGGTTTCCTGTGTGTCTTCGGGTTAGTCTGTCAGTCTTGCCTGGAATCCCTGTCCTGGTAAATTCTGGGTTCTTCACAATCCAGCTCAACTCCTGCGAGTTTTTCTCTCACCTTCTGGCTTTTGATCCATCCCTTCTCTAAGCCCAGGTAGTGCTTACTATCTGTGTTGCCGTGTCACTTTATGTGACACTTGATATTGGTCTCCTAAAGCACATACCCTTGAAGGGAAGGACTGGGAAACCTGTCTTAGTCCAGTGAGAGTATGGGTGAGAACATAATTGTTCCTCATTGACAAGAGTCATGCTAACAAAGATACTACTGTATGGTGGGACAAAAAGACAAGTGTGGGGATGAAAGAGGGATGTGAATTCAGATTTTTACCCTATTTCGGCAAATGAGAACAATTATTTATTTAGGTCAGCATTTTATGGCTGTAGGGTCCCCTATTGAAGAAAGGTATGTCAAATCTGTTTTACAGTTACACTTTTTTTTAAAAAGATTAATTAAATTAATTAATTTATTTGTAAAGGTTTTATTTATTTATTTGACAGAGAGAGACACAGTGAGAGAGGGAACACAAGCAGGGGGAGTGGGAGAGGGAGAGGCAGGCTCCTCGCCGAGCCCGATGCGGGGCTCGATCCCAGGACCCTGGGATCCTGACCTGAGCGGAAGGCAGACACTTAACGACTGAGCCACCCAGGCATCCCAAGATTTATTTATTTTAGAGAGAGACAGTGAGTGCATGTGCAGGAGCAGGGACAGAGTGTGTGGGGGGGGGGGGGGGCAAAAAGAGGGAGAGAGAGAGAATCTCAAGCAGACTCCCACTAAGGGTGGAGCTCGATGCGGGGCTCCATCCCAGGACTCTGAGATCCTGACCTGAGCCGAAATCAAGAGTTGGCCGCTTAACCTGCTAAGCCACCCACGTGCCCCTGTTTACATTTGACGTAAGTGACCTTATGTGTGCGGTGACTCCTCACATGAGACAGTGTGGTGGCAAGTTGCTCAGAAATATTGAAGAATTTTGGGCAACTGAGGCATTTGGTCCATGAATGCAAATCTTAAGTTTTTTTTTTTTCCAACATGGTGAGAAGGTGTTACATGACCCAGCCTCTGAATCTTGTTGTTTCTTGCCTGCTTGGAGTGCTCCAGCATCATCAGGAGTGTATGAGAGAAGTTGGTGGGTTTGGCAATAAACCAGAAATTAAAATACCAGGAATAAAAGAACGCAGGAGCATTTGGAGAGCCTTGCTCCAGTTCAGCTGCTTTGCCCAGGAGCCTGTAAAGATGGTTTTAAAAAACGGACAAAGACCCCCCAAAAAACAAAAGTAAAAGCTCTGAAAGTAAGTCAGAAAATGACAGTGCAACGTTTTAATGTCATCAGTGATTTTTTTTTTTTCCTATTTTGCTGCACGTCTGAAGGCCATTGTTTTCTGTATTAGCTGTATTCCTGTGGAGGAATCTCAAATCCAGAGAATACACTCGTTTATTGTTGTGTCAACATTTTTATCGTAAACAGACAAAAATTGGGATACAGAGACCTTTAAATTTTAGTAGCTTATTAAGTCAGTTTTTGCAAAGATAAGGACGTGATAGATGTATACTTGCTCAATGAGGTTTTAATTGCTGCCCAACTAAATTTATTTTAAAACTTAATGTAATTTTAATGCTTTATGTATGGTGTAGCTTGTATTTCTGTTCAAATGCAGATGATTTCAGTCTGAGGAGGGAGTTTTAAAGAAAGTAAGCATCGTCTCCCAAGCTGGGGTTTCTTTTCTTTTTTTTTTTCTTTTTTCTTCATGACTAAACTTTTCAGAAATTTTGCGTGTCTGGTAAGGAAATCACCTGCATGTCGGAGTCGGTGGGGGTGGGGAACAGAGATGTAGAGGGCATCTCACAGAAGGCACGTTCTTTTAGTACCAAGCTGAGCACAGGGCAGATATTGGGCTTGTCACCCAGGGAAGCATTTCTTGCCCTCAGATCCCTCCTGTCCAGGGTCTAAAGGGAACAAAAGGAAAGTTTAAGGGATTGGTGTAAGAATTATTCAGAATAATCCCTCCCCCACCCCCCCACCCCCTAACACTCTGGTCTTCTTTTTCCTTTTTGTAAGCTGCAAGCTCAGGCTTAAATTTGCGCTTTTCCACATCCAGCAGGGTCTGTCCAAAGACCAGAATCCACTTTAGATATTTACTGTTCTCTAGTGGCATTCTTTTTTTTTTTTTTTTTAATGGTTCTAGTATCCAACTTTAATAAATTTACCACATTCTCTTATGGCAGCTAATATTTGGGTTTCATTATTCATTTCATTGGTTTAAAAATACAAAGAAAACAATGTAAACTGTATATAGGAAGAAATTGTGTTCCCCAATGAACTGTAATCTTATAAATCCTTAATAAAACGGAAAGTTTTAAAGGATTCCTTGAGGTTAAAACCAGAAAAGAAAAGGAAAAACATACAGTCTTTCAAATGATCTTGTTTTGAAGAGACATAGGATGGAAAAGTATGTGGTATTTGCTGAAGTGATGTATTTTTAAAAAGTTGATGCATAGTTTATATACAATATTATATTAGTTTCAGGTATACAACATAGTGATTAGACAATTTTATACATTATGCACTGCTCAGCACAGTAAGTATAGTTACCATCTGTCACCATTCAAACTCATGACAATATTGTTGACTATATTCCCTGTGCTGTACTTTTCATCTATGTAACATTTTATAACTGGAAGTTTGTACCTCTTAATCCCCTTCACCTGTTTTCATTCATCCCTCCGTTGGCAACCACCAATTTGTTCTCTATTTCACTTAGCGTAATACCCTGTAGGTCCATCCATGTTGTTGCAAATGGCAAAATTTTATTCTTTCTTATGGTTGAGTAATACTTTATTATACACATACACACGCGCGTGCACGCGCACCACATCTTTATCCATTCATCTGTCGATGGATGCTTAAGTTGCTTCCATGTTTTGGGTGTTGTAAATAATGCTGCAATAAACATAGGGATGCATATATCTTTCTGGATTTGTGTTTTTGTTTTCTTTGGGTAAATACCCAGCAATGGAATTACTGGGTCATATGGTATTTCTATTTTTAATTTTTTGAGCAGCCTCTCTACAGGTTTCCACAGTGGCTGCACCAGTTTACATTCCTACCAGCTGTGCACAAGGGTTCTCTTTTCTCCACATCCTTGCCAACACTTAACGATTTCTTGTCTTTTGATACTAGCCATTCTGACAGGTGCGAGGTGATACCTTATTGTAGTTCTGATTGCATTTCCCTGATGATTAGTGATGTTGAGCATCTTTCATTGTGTTGGCCATCTGTATGTTTTCTTTGGAAAGATGCCTATTCAGGTCCTCTGCTCATTTTTAATCGAATTGTTAGGGTTTTTTTTTTTTTTTTTTTTGGTGTTGAATTGTGTGATTTCTTTATATATTTTGGATATTAACCCGTTATTGGATATATAATTTGCAAGTGTTTCTCTCATTCACTAGGGTGCCTTTTCACTTTGTAGATGGTTTCCTTTGCTGCACAAAAGCTTTTTAGTTTGATTTAGTCCCAATAGTTTATTTTTGCTTTTATTTCCTTTGTCTGGGGAGACATATCCACGAAAATGTTACTAAGGCCATTGTCCAAGACATTGCTGTCCATGCTTTGTTTTAGTTTTATGGTTTCAGGTCTTACATTTAGACTTTTCATCCGTTTTGAGTTTATCTTTGTGGTGTAAGAAAGTGGTGCAGTTTCATTCTTTTGCATGTAGCTATCCAGTTTTCCCAACACCATTTATTGAAAAGACTGTCTTTTCCCCATTGTATATTTTTGCCACCTTTGTTGTAGATTAATTGATCTTATCAGCATGGGTTTATTTCTGGGCTCTCTATTCTGTTCCATTGATTTATGTGTATTTTTGTGTCAGTGTCATACTGTTCTGATTGCCATAGTTTTGTAGTATGGTTTTTTCCCTTAATTTTATTCCAATATAATTAACGTACAGTGTTACCTTAGTTTCCAGTGTACAATATAGTGATTCAACAATTCTGTAAATTACTGTGCATCAGGATAAGTGTAGTTTGTAGTTTTTTTTTTTTTTAAGATTTATTTATTTTAGAGAGAGTGTGCACACACGTGTGTGTGAGCACAAGCCGGGGAGGGGCAGAGGGAGAGGGAGAGAATCTCAAGCAGACTTTCTGCTGAGCACAGAGCCTGATGTAGGCCTCCATCGATCCTGAGATCATTACCTGAGCTGAAACCAAGAGTTGGATGCTTAACTGGCTGAGCCACCCACATGCCCCTTGTTCCTGATTTTAGAGGAACAGCTTTCAGTTCATCATTGAATATGACGTTAGCTGTGGGTTTGTCATATATGGCCTCTATTATATTGAGGTATGTTCTGCTAAACCCACTTTCTTAAGAGTTTTTATCACAAATGGATGTTGTACTTTGCAAATGCTTTTTTTTGCATCTACTGAGATGATAATATGATTTTTATCATTTTGTTAATGTGATGCAGCATGTTGATTGATCTTATGGATACTGAACCATCCTTGCATTCCTGGAATATATCCCACTTGATTGCAGTGAATGATCCTTTTAATGAATTGTTGAATTCAATTTGCTAATTCTGAAATTGTTGAGGATTTTTGCACATATGCTCATCAAGGATATTGGCCAGTACTTTTTTTCTTCTTCTTCTTCTTTCTTCTTCCTTCTTCCTTTCTTCTTTTTCCTTCCTTCTTCCTTCTTCTTCTTCATGTCTTTATTTGGTTTTGGTACCAGGATAATGGACTTGTGGAATGAATTGGGAAGCTTTCCTTCCTCTTATAATTTTAGGAATAGTTTGAGAAGAGTAGGTACTAACTCTTTAAATGTAAATGTTTGGTAGAATTCATCTGTGTAGCTGTCTGGTCCTGGACTTTTGTTTGTTGGGAGTTTTTTTGATTACGTATTGACTTTTGTTACTAGTACTCTGTTTAGATTTTCTATTTCCTCCTGATTCAGTCTTGGAAGATTGTATATTTCTAGGAATTTATCCATTTCTCCTAGGTTGTCCGATTTGTTGGCATGTAATTTTTTGTAGTAGTTTTTTATAGTCCTTTATATTTCTGTGAGGTCAGTCAGTTGTCCTCTTTGATTTCTGATTTTATTTGAGTCCTCTTTTTTTCTTGATGAGTCTTGCTAAAGGTTTATCAATTTTATCTTTTCAGAGAACTAGGCTCTTGGTTTCATTGATTTTTTTTTTTTTTTTTAGATTCATTTATTTCTATTCTGATCTTCATTATTTCTTTTCTTTTAACTTTGGGCATTTTTTTTGTTTGTTTTTGTTTTTTCTTCACTAGTTCCTTTAGGTGTGGGTTTGAATTTATCTGAGGTTTTTCTTGTTTCTTGAGGTGGGCCTGTGTCCTTGTGAACTTCCCTATTAGGACTGCTTTTGCTGTGTCCCAAAGCTTTTGGACCATTGTGTTTCCATTTTCATTTGTCTCTAGCGGTTTTTTGATTTCCTCTTTGATTTCGTTGTTGACCCATTAGTAGTTCTGTAGCATGTTGTTTAGCTCTAAGTGGCATTTTTGATAATTCCTATCCTACTTTTTAAAAATTGCTTGCTTTTGCATTCATTCAGCAAAGTTACTGCCTACTCTGCTTGTTGTAGACTTAGGTGGGCTTATGTGACTTTTTATCTCTGGGCATGACTTTCTCATTGGTCATTAGACCAGTTTATCCTAGTCTTGTATGCTTGTATCCCTTCCTGGAACTCCACTTTTTGCCTTTAAACTGTACAGTATCTAGCCTACGTTTCCCTGGTTAGACTGACTGGCTCTTTGTGATGTGATTTAACCGGCATCTTGCTCCATGGCTGCACTCGGCTAAGAGAGCTAAAGATAGCAGAGGGGTAATGGGTGGATTTGTAGAAATTCTTATAGGCATTTTCTACAGGGAAGTGTGCAAGACTGGGTTAGGAGAACCTTACTAAAGGAGTTGATAGACCTTATCGTTCAGTGATCATCACTGCTTACCCCTCACGTCCACCTGCCAGGCACAAAACGTTTTCCCAACCTAGTGTGTCTCAGATCTCTTATAGTACATAATTGCTTCCGTTATTTATGGCAGTTCTTTCCGAGAACTTTCATGCCCTGACCTGTATAGGCAACAATGATGTTTGTGTGAATGATGCCCCAGCCCCAGGGGGTCGAGGGGAGCAGCTCTCTCCACTTCCCTGTAACCTGGATGGTGAATTTGCTGTTGAGGTTTTCAGCCTTGCATGGAATCACCTGGGAGCATGAAAAGCTCAGCTGCGTGGGCCACAGACCTCATGCTCTTGTTTATTCCAGAATGAGGCCTAGACGCTGGTGTTTTTCAGAGCTCTACAGGTGATTCTGATGTCACTTGGGTTAAGAATCTGTTGTCTAGTAGCCTAGAGACCTGAGGGTTGACCATCTGGCCCAGCTGTTCTGCAGCAGAAGTAGAAGAAGGAACGGAGGAACAAACTGAGGGCAGTGATTTAATATCCGGTCATGGGGTTAAGGACACTAAGGTTTTAGCACATGTGGTGGCACCGAGTGAACTGAAAGCACCTAACAGCAGCGAGCTCTTGTCCAAACCAGCATTTGAGGGCCTGGTACTCACATGGAGCAGGCCACAAAATACTTAGTGTACCTTGAATCCATTATTTTATATTTAAAATAGAGATGTCCTGGGGCACCTATGTGGCTCAGTCGGTGGAGCATCTGACTCTTGATTTCCGCTCAGGTCATGATCTCATGGGTCCTGGGATTGAGCCTGGAGCCTGAGACGGACTTGGTGCTCAGTGGGGGGTCTGCTTGCGATTCTGTCTCTCCCTCTCCTCCTCACCCTGCACACCACACCCTCTCTGTAAAGTTATGAATAAATAAATCTTAAAAAAATAAAGATTTTCTGGTCATAATGCATTATTAATATAAAAGGAGAGTGAGTAGGAGAGGCCCAATTTCCCAAGTATGTACCTGCTCTGGGGATTGGTTTCTTTTGGGGGGGGGGAACTTTACAATAAAAAAAAGAGCTTCTTCTAATTTGTATTGTGATTATTAGTGAGGTTTAATATAATTTGGCATGTTTACAAAAGGGTCGTTTGTATTTGACCACCTTCTCTGTACGTTTTTATTTTCTAGTACTTCCCTCCCCCCGCCCCCCCTTGATATTCTTGAGATTTTTAGACACTACCTAATCATCTGGTAACATTTTTAAAATTATTTTCTTGCTGCTTTGGCTGGGACGAAGGAGGCCAGACCGGGGGAATCCTTGTCATATTTCTGACTTTGAGTGACAGGCATGTTGGGCAGACCAGGATAGGAGATTTTCTCTATTCTAGGCTGTGAGCCTGAATCGGCTCATACAGCAGGCCTTTGGTAGTTGCTTTTAGCGGATTATCAATTTAGATGATGGACATTCCTCGTTCTTAGTTTAAATAAAATAAAAAAATACATCTTACATCTTTTGTGCCCCCCTCACTTATTTTGCCTTAAGTTTAAATTACATAGTGTTTGAATTTTGCATATTTGAAAACTTTTTTTTTTTTTGGTGGTGGTTCCTGAGTAATCCTGAGGGGTGCAGGTCTACAGAATTATATATCCTATACAAAGAAAGCTAAATTATCCAGACCCTTAGAATCATTTTAGAATTTTTGTTCTAACTTTTTAGATGACAGTGCCCTGAGCATAAAGGAAATCTTTTGGCAAAATTGCTAGCTTTCCATGAAAAAGCACCGCTTCCTCCCTATTTAAGAATGGTATTTGCAGGCCACAATGTCTCAGCAGGAGAGGAATAAGCATGCCCCCTACTGAGGCTGGGGAGATGTAGGGGATTCCTGGGGTCATCAGAGCTCCCCTAGCCCCCTGCTCCTCCTCCCCACTCCTGCATCCCTAGTACAGGGAGTAATCCGCAGTATGTGATTGTGAATTAAATTCACTCCCTAGATGAAGATATTTCTGAACTAGAATATATGGTTCCCAATATGTGACCTGGCCTCATCTAGAATGTCTGTTCCATTGAGGTAAGAGCCTGACTCTGCCTTGTTCCCTCGTGCAACTTGTAGCGCCTGGAATAGTGACACGTATTTAAGGGCATTTCTGTGATGGCCTCATAGTGGGGGCTGGACAGAAAGGGGGTTGTAGATTGTGTTGGGGATGACACTTCAGTCCAAACCCTCCTTAAATTTAATCGAAGGAAGCTTAGAGTGGCCTTCGAGGTATAAGTGTAATACAGATTCTTTAATGCAACTGTTAAACTTTTCTTTCTCGAAGTCTGCTTGAATCTAAGTCTAATTAAGTTGATTCATTTCCCATCAAGATAACACTTAAAAGCATCCTTTGTTTTATTGTGCAATGCTCCCCAGCTCTTTTCTCACGAAGAGGCAAAGAGAAATTGACGAGTGCTGTATTCATCTCCAGGACCATGTTTAAGATAAATGTGCTTTCTATTAGATTAATCTTTTTTTTTTTTTTAACCTGTCTTGTTTGTGTTTTAGACAAGACCAAGCATAAACTCTCCCTTAATGGCCAAGACTCGACTAGAATTCTAAAGTCATTACAATACCGTGGGACTTGAAGTCCACCTTGATAATGCTAGGCTGACTCTTCTTTCCTTGTGGCTGGGTCCTGCCTCTCGTTTGCTTGCAACAAGGCAGCCTTCATACTGTTTGAGCTATTTATAATCCTCCCTCTCTTACCAGATTGTGAACTCTTGATGGTGATATTTATCTCTGTATTTTCAGTGTCTAGCACATAAGCATTCAGTAAATCTTTGTATAAAGAAGTCTCATTTTCCCCACTGTTTTTTTTCTCAAGTAGGACTGGGGGAAGAATCTTGCATCATTCTTAACGAGGGATGAATCTATCATGGATAAGCTTGGGGTTCTTCAAAGCGGAATACCCAATAAGGTCAAGGCTTACATTCCCATCACTCCCACTCTTCATTTGATAATGAAAGATGTCTTACCCAGATTAGTTTGTCCCCCCACACCTTTTCTTGATCCTGTTTCCTCCTACCTCTTGAGAAACCATCACTTGTTTTTCCTGTGTTTTGAGTTTCTCCCCTGGTTTGTGATGTTTCTCCTGGGCATACATAGCCATGCCTTTTCTCCTTTCCCCAAAATACCCCCTGGTCACACCGTGTTGGAGGGGTCACTCTCTTCCTTCACAATAAAGCTTCTTGAAAAATGGCTTGAATCCATTGTCTTTATTTCTTCACTTTTTATATCAGTTTCAACCCATTGCTGTCTAGTTTCTGGACTGTGCCCAGTTTGAAATCTGTCTAGACACAAACATGTTCCATTTGGTACCCCATGGATCGTCTTCTGGTCCTTTTGCTCAATGGTCCCCACCTCTGTTATCAGGCTTGCCTAATGATTGAATCTTGGCAGTTCACATGGTTTGGGCCGGGAAGGTCTTAGGGGTGGGTGGCCAGCTTGGCTGTGTGGCTTCCCTGCCAGGATTGACCACGAAGAGCCATACGTCCTGATTAATGCTTTCTGAAGTACTGAGAATGGGTGTCGTCCAGTCTGAACCCATGAGAAATAGAGATTGTCCACTTGAGATTATTGCCTGTTTAAAGAATCCTAGAGAGCTGTTCTGTGACTAGACTTTTCAGGGCTCCTTACTAAAAAAAAAAAAAAAGAGCTCTTCTCTCAGGGGTAAAGTTGAAAAACTTGTCCATCAGCTCTGCTAGAAGTTAGCAACCACAGATTGGGACCATGAGTGTAAAAACTTGGTCAGACTTTCCCTGTTTCAGCTTTCTAATGTTCTCAGGTCTTTGTGTTAGTGTTACCATCTTTTCCCATTTGAGTGATTATAAAACCTTTTAAAGATTGCGGGTGTCTTGTTGTCACTGCATGAGCACAGGTGAGGGCGGGTGATGGGGGCACTCTCCGTGGTCTTAGTACATTGAGTGGTAATAGATGGTGGCAGCTTTCAAATGGAAAGTGTGGGGACCTGCAGTCGGTGAATACCAGACTCCCCTTGTGCCTGGAAAACATTGCTGGGAGGTGAACATCATATGGCCCCATCAGGCTCTCTCTTCCTCTTTTATATTTCTTTGTTCTGCTAGTCTATGAAACTACATGTAAGCCTTCATGGTTATATTTTATTCTGATCCTGAATGATTATTTTTAATTTATTTCAGTTTAGGTTGGGTTATTTTTAGGGATGCATTTATTTTTCTGTTGGGATGTTGCAGGATAATAAAATCAACGGAAAGATTCTGGTCTTATTCTCTTTCAAGAGCATGGGACTCAGAAAACACGGCTTAGCCTTCTGATGAAATTAATTTGATAGGCCTGCTTTTTCCAGTTTTGACTTAACCTGCAGGATTCACGATTGAGTTACGTGGTTACAGACTGTTTCTATTGCTAGTTTAACTTTCTCCCGAAACCAGTTTGGTAATTACATGGAAATACAATGACGAGAGAACCTTAAGCTGTCTATACAGCTCTTTGGCTTACAGAACTAACTGCATCTGTAAGATCCTCTAACTGATTTAGAGGTTGTAATGACAGCCAACATTCAGATATTTATCATGTGCCCGGTCCTGTGCCAAATGCTTCACATACCACATCTCATTAAAACCACTTTGTGAGGTCGGTAGTGTCTCCGGCTGACAGGTGTGCCGACTGAAGCGTGGACAGGTAAAGTGATCCTCTCAAGTTACCTGTTACGTAGGCTTCTGGCCCCGGACTGTGACCTCTAGGCCCGTAATTCTCAGTATTATGTCCGTAAAAGACGTACCCGACAACTTACGTGCTCACTTTGGCAGTAGGGTGGGGTTAAGTCTTTGTTGAAACAAAGGATATGGGACTTGTTTGCTTTGAACCATTTCTTAGAGGCGGCTGGCTGATGGGATAACGAGGTAACCGAGAATCCTCACCAGCTGCGTGTTATGTCTAAGGAGCTGTAGAAGAAAGAATTTGAACATCCCATTTTAATTTCCTCGAGTGGTTTGGGAGTGACTGGGGCGGTCACACGTAGGACTGCAGTGTAGTATTATTGATGATTAGATAATCAGTCATTTTCTTGTCTGCGTTCTTGAGGTTGAAAACTTTATCCTGGAATAGTAATTGCCCCCATCTCAAACTTAGCTGCCATGTTAAGATGGAAGGAATAATAGGAGCATAGGGAAATAGTTGCCTTTTGGGTAGGTTTCCCTTTTTAGGGGAGTTCACACCTACATGTCACAATTGTGCTGGGTAAGCAGAGAACTGGCATTCTTCTTATTGGATGAAGATGTGACCAGAAAGGAGGGTACAGAGGAAATAACTATGAGGCTGAATGGATACAGGGGCCTCAAATTAGCTTTGCTACCATGTAGAATTGTGACCCTTAGCCAATCATAATGTTCCTGGCCCTCCCTTTCCTGAATAGTAAAATGGGGTTTTGAAGCAGATGATCTTTAAGGGCTCTTGAACTGCTAGAGTTCTGTTTTTTTTTTTAATTTTATAATTTTTTTATTATGTTAATCATCACACATTACATCATTAGTTTTTGATGTAGTATTCCATGATTCATTATTTGCGTGTAACACCCAGTGCTCCATGCAGAATGTGCCCTCTTTAATACCCATCACCAGACTAACCCATCCTCCCACTCCCCTCCCCTCCAGAACCCTCAGTCTGTTTTTCAGAGTCCATCGTCTCTCATATGGTTTTATACATCCCACTAAAGCAGACCACACCTGATAATATCACAGAGGTATATTTAAAAATCCACAGACATTATAAGCACATTTAATGAAGCTGAAATTGATTTATTAGAATTGATTGATTGCATTGTAATAGTAAGTGCAGGGGCTCTTTTCTTGGTTGAGGGGGTGTGGTGTTGGGTTGGTTCAGTCCTTAACTCTGGCCTGTGTGGTTCCTGAGCTTGCATGACTTTTTTCACCACTCCTTGGGCTAATTGCCCCTCACTTACAGGCTGAGACCTGCCCTCATTCCCTAGGGCTACTCCCAACATTGGGACCTTGTGCTCCCTTTCTGTTAATTGGATTTCTGTTTTGTCTCTGAGTTCCCATCTTTAAGATCTTGGTAGGCTTTTTTAGCATCTGAACTCTGGCTGTCTTTTTGTATAAGCCTATTCCTTCCTCTGTTACAGGAATATAGATTTTTAACCACCCGCCAGCTCAATGAGTTGGCCAGCTTGTTTATCTGAATTTCTGAGTCTCAAAGGAATTTACAGGGTGTCCATAATATTTGGAAACATAGACTTTTTCTCTTCAGCATGGTGAAGATACCCTTCATAACTTCATACACACAGACATAATGGAGATCTTGCAGATTGTGTGTCACACAATTATTTTTCTTGCTGGCATGCTCCCCCACCCTTCACATTTTTACCTGTATTACCGCATATTTACTACAGATCTTTTACCGCATATTTACTACAAATCTTTCATTGCCGGCGTTCCGGCTGATGCTGTTCCACACCGTTCCCTGCTGACCCTTACTACGTGACTCCTCTCTAGGAGGCTGGCCAGTTCCTGGTCACGATCCCTCCACCATTATAAAAGTACCTCTGGGGTCCTGGTTGACTGTGATCTACTTCTGCACTAGAACCAGGATGGGAAATAGGTTTCCGGAATGTCTGCACCAGTGAATTGGGACTAGCCATCAGGAGTGTTGTGTGAGCTTATCAGGAAAGAGCTAGGACTGACTCATGATCTGCCCTGGGCACGGGACAGGGAGGTGGCGGGACACGTGTCATTGTTTGCCATTGGCCGTGGAAGCCCAAGACTCTGTTAATGACTACATTAATCGTTTCTTTGGTTTTATAATCTTGGGATCATATGGCTTTTTGTGCATATCACTGTTCTTTACTGTTTGAGAGGGTTTCAATAGCTACTTTAAAAGAATGGCTTAGCCACCTAAATTTACAAAAGGTCTTGAGAGATTTCTTACTAGGAGAATTATTTAGATTCTATACTTAGTAGTAAGCTCTATCAAAATATAGATTTCAGTCCTTAGCGATAGTTTCTAGAATGTGCTTTCCAAATATCTTCTAGTAGAGTGGCTCCTAGCATTTGGACCAGCTGCCTAAGGATCTTTGGGAGATTGTATTGGAGGAAAATGGTGGGTCCCATATATTAAGAACTCCTGCAAATTAGTAGAAAAGAAATACATGATCTATCAGAAGTATGGGCCAGTAATAATAGGTAATGTCTGCTGAGCATGCCAGATCCTGTCCTACGTGTTTTAAGTTAATTCATACAGTTCCCTGATGAGATCATTATTATTATCCCTCTTTTGTGTCTGAGGATGTGGGGCATGGAGGCTTATTAATTTCCGTGAGGTCACTAGCCAGTAAGTGATAGAACCAGGATTTGAGCCCAGAATGTCTGACTCGAGAGCTCATACTTGTAACCATTGTGTTGTAGTGGTCAAAGGACATTTCCAGGAAGGGGACACACATTCACAATTGGAAATGCGAATTAAAATTTTGAGGTGCCACTTTTCACTACTTAGATTCAGGTGTGACTTTGGTAAGACTACTTCACAGTCAATGTGTATACTTAAATCCTTCCCTCTCTCCACCCCACTCATTAAGTCAAGCCCCTCTACTGGTGGGTGTTCAGGTACTCTGTAGCCAGCTCCACCTGAGTAGAGGACCCACCCACTCAGTGCCTGGACTTCTGTGCGGTGGTGTGCCCAGTTACACGTGTTGATGTAAAGCAGTCATTTTGTATAATTGGTTATGCAGCAATAGAAAACTAATGCAGACCTTTGAGGGGTTTTCTCTGCTTAAAAGGATTTCCCCCTTCTTCTTTGCCCTTGGAATTACTACTCATTTTATTTTTTTTTTTAAATAAAGTTCAGAAACCTTTCCCTTAATCATTCCGCATTTCAGCAACATTTAAACTCTGTGTTGGGGCGCCTGGGTGGCTCAGTCGGTTAAGCGTCCAACTCTTGCTTTCCGCACAGGTCATGATCTCATGGGTCATGAGATTGAGCTCCTCATCAGGCTCTGTGGTCAGAGGGGAGTCTGCTTGAGAGTCTCTCCCGCTGTCCCTCCCCCAACTTGGGCCTACGTGTGCGTGTGCTTTCTAAAAGAAAGAAATCCTACAAAAAACCCCCTCTGTATTTCGTTTGGATCAGTCATGCATCCCACATGTAGCACTTTACACTTAGACCTCAAGGACTAACACAACGCATGAATCTATGTATGCTTGGTGTCACGCCTAGCACACAGTAGGTGCTTCAATATATTAATGCGTAGTAGGTCCATCATGAATTTTAGCTTAAAAATCAAAGATTCAAAATCCTGAAAAGACCTCAGTATGCTCCCTAGAGAGCCTTCTTTATTTGATTAAAATGCCAAATAACTTGCTTTTTATTGTATCATAACTATTAAGTGTCCAGTGTTCTTTATGATGTATAGAAACCTTGAAAAATGGGGCTCCCTTTTCTCAGGGAGCTGGTGTGTTCATAAGATAAGATGAAGTGTTCTTTAATAAAGAGTTTTTCATTTTTAGGCATTTCAGACATATATCTAGCATGGCATAAAAACCCGTTTCGTTTTTCTTAACCAAATGCTATTTAAATACACATAGACTTACTGTTTAATGTCAGCAGAGAAATAGATTATTTCCTTTTTGTTTACAAAACTGCTGAATAAAGAATCTGAAATAATTATAAGAAAGAACAGGTCTTAAAAAAATGTCAGGTCTTTGATTAAAAATGCGTGGAAACTTGAAAGGTTATTTAATGAACCGTTTGAATAGTTAAGCGCGACCATATGCCCAGGTTGACACCTGTTGTCTTCATGTAATTATTAATGGCACCTTGTGTTATTCTCAAGTGTCTGTCTGATGATAAATTATATTGTGACCCCTGCAATACAATGTTAGCAGCTGATGTCTTTGACTTACTGTCTCATTTTAATAATTATTCACCTCACAGAGATCAAAGTTGGAAGTACTATTGTATCCAGCTTCAAGAAGGCAGGCAGAGTATACAGAACTTCTTCCCTAATTTGCCAAATCTGTGAAAAAGATATTAAAACCAAATGATAAAAACACCCACATGTTTTCATGTCTGTTTGGAAACTTAGAGGTTTTTTTTTTATCATGGAATTCAAAAATTTTATTAGGATATGCCTGGGTTTACATGGCTTTTTTTTTGTTTTTAAGTTAGTTTGCCTGGCATATGGTTGGTTTTTACACATCTTCAAACTGGAGACATGTCCTTTGTTTATTTTATATACACGTTTATTAGACATTATTTTTTTTTAAAGATTTATTTGAGAGAGACAGAGACAGAGATAGCGAGAGAGAACACGAGTGGGGAGGAGAAGGAGAAGCAGGCTCCCCGCTGAGCAGGGAGCCCGACCCAGGGCTCGATCCCAGGACCCTGAGATCATGACCTGAGCCGAAGGTAGATGCTTAACCGACTGAGCCACCCAGGCGCCCCTAGACATTATTTTTTTTATTGTGGTAAAAGACACATAACATAATTTTTCACCATTTGTAAGTGTATAATTCAGTGACGTTAAAGACCTTTGCAGTGTTATATATAAACACCGTCACTGTCTATACCCACAGCATTTTCATCATCTCCAATTAAACCCTGTACCCACTACATAATAATTCCCTAAACCCTCCTCCCCTGCTCCCTGCACCCTGACTTCTCTTCTACTTTCTGCAGAGACATTTCCTTTTATTTAATTGTAGTCATTTTTCTACCAGTTCCATTTTTTTTAACTTTATTTTTTAAAATAATCTCTACACCCAACGTGGGGCTTGAACTCACAAACCTGAGATCCAGTCTCATGCTCCACCAACTGAGCCAGCCAGGCGCTCCACTACCTGTTCCTTTTTTTTACCCCCGGAGCCCTTGTTATTTGCATATTCTCCAGATTTCGTCAGGTGCCTCCCAGTAGTGTCCGTCTTGTCTTTTATCTACTGAGTTTTAAAAAGTCAAGCCATGTGATCTCATATGTGGAATTTAAGAAACAAAATAAAGGAGCAAAGGGGGAAGAAAAAAAAAGAGAGAAACGAAGCAATAGACTCTTAACTACAGAGAACAAACTGATGCTTACTAGAGAGGAGGGGGTGGGAGGGGTGGGGGAAATAGGTGATGGGGATTAAGGAGTACCCTTATCATGATGAAAAAAAAGACACTCAAAATCATCATTTCTTAGGAAAATGCGTATTAAAACCACAGTTAGATATCACTGCACATTGAATGGCTTTAAATAAAAAAAAATTCTGACAGTACTGCGTGCTGGGGAGGATGTGGGACAACCCTCATACGAGTCTAGTGGGAGTTCAGGATTGTACAGTTCCTCTGGGAGAACAATTTGGTAGTTTCTTATAAAGTTAAACATGCACTTACCATATGAGCCAGCAATCAGACTTCTAGAAAATTACTAAAAGACTGACATATGCTCACACAAAAACCTCTGTTCAGATATTTATAGCCCCTTTATTCATATCACCAAAATTTGGAAGCAACCCAGGTGTCCTTGAGCTGGGGATTGCTAAAGTGTGGTCCATCCCTACCATGGAATACTACTCAGCAAGAGTGATCACCTATAACACTCCAGGTGTTAGAAATGATCTTGTAGCTTTCCTGGTTTCCCTGCCCACCACACGTACCAAATAGCATTTTGTGTGCTCTAAAGCATTTGATGCCTTTTATTCAGTTACTTATTTGTTTACCTCTTCCAAACTCAAGAAATGAGCAAGACATTTAAATGGACGCCTTACAAAAGGATATATAGGAATGGTCACTAAGCACATCAAGAGAAGCTCCACTTTATACTGACAAAAGTACCAATGAGATACAGCTTCAGACCTCCTAGAAAGGCCCAAATCAAATAGATCATCAGACTTTGGAGAGCATGTGGAGAGAACTGGAACCATCACACATAGCCAGGGGAACGTAGGAGAGTACAACCACTTTGAGTTCAACACCTTATATATACACTACCCTGTGACCCAGGAATTCCAACCCTGCAGGTTTATTCAAGAGAAGAAAACTGACGTCCACAGAAAGACCCACACAGCAGTCTTACCGTAGTCGGAAACTGGAAACCCAAATATCGATCAACAGGGGAATAGTACACAAATGGAAGTATATTCACAGAGTAGAATACCACTCAGAAATAAAGAGGAACAAATTAGAATACAACAGTATGGATGAATCTAAAAAAAATTACATTAAACAAAAGAAGATGTACACATACAAACTGTGATAAATGTCCCCCCAAAAGGCCAACCTAATTTATGATGATGGAAGTCAGAACGGGTTTTTCAGGGGGTGGGGGGGGGGGGGCGTCACATGGGGAAGAGCAGGGGAGCAGAAAGGGGCAGGGAGGAATTTTCTGAGAGGATAATGATGTTCTCTATCTTGTTGGGGTGGCAATTACAAAGGCATGTACAATTGTCAAGTCATCAAACTGAATACTTCTGTACATTTTATTGTATGTGTGTTATACAGCTCATAATAAGGCTAGAATTGTACATTAAAAAAATAAGTCAAGCCATGTTCTCCCAAAAAATTTTAATTTTGTATGCTGTTATTACATCTCTGTAGGTTGTCTGACTTCTCCCTTCTTTCTCTCTTGTGTAGTACTATTTTATGTCCCATCTGATAGTTCCATGTTAAAATCAAACACAAATGTAGACCATTCTTGAAAATGCTTTGAACAGACAAAACCAGTTAGTCATACAAGCGAAGCTTAATTTAGCTTATTTTGCAAGACAAGTGAGGTTAACTTGACCTGGGTCACTCCTTGCTTATGCCTCTGAAAATCATAAGGAAAACTAAAATAGTTCCCCCAAATTGATAAGCGGTAACAACTAGCCGATTCCCTTTAATTTCAGAAAATTCTAACATTGTAACCAGTCGCTACGGAGAGTACTCACCGCCTTCGCGCTATAGAAGCTGCTTTAGAACAGCACACCTCAGAGCCTCATTCCATGTTGGGTGTGAGTGCTGTGGGTTGGCAGTCTTTTTTGGGTGTGTGCACAATGCTGTCAGAGGTGGGATCCTTAGACGCTGACCCCTTGCGACCCCGAGGCCTGTGAGCAAAACCAGTGTCAGTTCCCACCGAGCCTTTTGTGCTCACTGTTTTCTCTCACTGACCTTAGAGTTTCTTGGGTCAGTCTCTAGGATCCCGGCTCTGCTCTGGGTTTTGAGCTGTCCAAGTTTACTGACAGCACACTTGCTTTCTGTTTGCTGAAGCTCCTTTGGTAAGTCACCCTCCCGTCTGTAAGGGGAGAAACCTGTGATTCCCTGGGTTTTAGGCAATGGTGGGATTACCCCATTCCCCGTGGTTTGTTTTAAGGAATCTAAAGGCAGAGATGGTTTCCATCTGGTCTAAATCTTCTTTTCCTCCCTTAAAGACTCCTGCGTCTTATATGATGTATACCCACAATCGACCAGGATCTTGTGCCTTTCTGGAGAAATGGGTGGACCTAACAAAAGCATAATTTGGAATTCTAGCCGCCACTTTGGGGAACCTACAGTTTAGAAAAGATGATCGAATTTCAGGGCGCCCTTGAAAAGAGGATCCCAAATCTCTCAAAAACAATGAAATGTATTCTTTGGTTGGTTAACAGAGGCCTTCAGAAGACAGCATGGCTCTCAAATACCTTTTCTAAAAGAATCATTACAAGGAGACAAAACATTGAAAACAAAAGCTCTGACCTGACCCTCCAGCTAAGCCCCTCTGCACCTGCCTGTCCCGAAGCTAACCTTCCATTCAGTCTCCCCCCCACCTCCCCGAACCTCCTAAGTTCCTGATGTCCTTGAGAGTAAGACCATCCCGTGAACCGCGGATCTCAGCTGCAGCAAAATGTAAACCCTGGTCTTCACCTGAGCTCTGATTTGTAAAGGATTGTCCAGGCCTAAAGACGGATCAAACTAAATTTATAAAGACTTCAAGATTCTTGTTGGAGCTTCTGACCCTGGATTTTCTGCTTTATATCAATTTGTTTACATGGGGTAAAGAGTCCAGGAGGCGTCGAGAGGTGGCTCCATTGCAGACGATTGGAAAGACCCCTCCAAAAAGTCTTTGAGGATCCCACCAAACATGCCTCAAAAGAACAACAATAAAAAAAAGTGAGAAAAGTAGGTCAGTCACTCCTTGAAGCTATACCCAGGATTTTTCCTGTGAGAATCAATTGGGCCGTGATACAGTCCTGTAAACAAAAAAGGGATGCATCAGTTGCAGACTTTCGATTTTGCTTAGAAGAAATATTTAGAGAGCGTTTTGGTCTCCGGGACCGCGAAGCTGGTAGTGCCTTGTCTGTTCATTTTGTTAATGGGCTTCTCCCTGAGCTTCCTGATTTATTAAAGAAACATAAATTAAGACGGGAGATCACTCCCCTTTCTGAGCTCCAGCATCTTGATGAGCATTTTGAACGAATTTTAGAACAGTGAAAGGGTTATCAAGCAAATAAACTCATGGCCCTACAATTAAAGCAGCTCAGGGGTGTCGACTGAACTTTAGAACTAACTTTGTACATTTCCCTATTGACAAGGATACTTGTCAAGACTGTGAGCAGAAGGGACATTGAAAAAAAAAGGACTTTGCCCTCAAACAACCTAATTATCCAAGAAGAAGGAGCACTCAACCTTCAGATCATCAAGATAATAACACTGATGGGGCTGAGGAACCACCTGGTAAGCTACTCCCAGTAATTCCTATAAATCATCAGGGTGAAGTGAAATGAAACTTGACATAAATGAGAGATCTGCCCTGTGCTGGTAGATCTCAGAGGTCCTCTTTCTACTCTAAACCCCACCATGATACGCCAGGAACTTCCTCAGGGTAACAGAACTGTTGTGGTGTTAGGCGTCAAGTTCAGAGTTCCTTTATCAGAGCCCATAACTCCTTCCCTTGGCCCCTTCCCTGAAAACCGTGCCTTTCTCTTAGGAGACACCGACTCCGTAAATCTGCCAGGAGGATACCTGTTCTCTAAATTTGGAGGCCAAGTACATTTTGTCTTTCCCCAACCACATGAATCTGTTAGCTCAGTTTTCAGACTTGGGGGTCTGACCTCATTTAACTTGCAGGTGAGCTTTGCTAGTGCGTCCCACCAGCCGGCCAGAGCTGAGACCGCTGCCGAGCCCTCCCACCACCACTTGCAAGCTCAGGCTGCTGGAAGAGTACCCAGGGGTTTGACACAGCTGTGAGGTGGGCCGAGGCAAGATTTGGGAAACCCCAACCACGTCAGAGGACCCAGTAGCCAGAGAGGACGCGGGAACAATCCAGAAGTCTGCTTCTAATGACCTATGCCCAAAGTTTATAAAGAACAGAAAAGCGGTGAATCACCAAAGTGGTCATTAGTCAGAGTATTTACTGTGCACACAGCAGAAGACTGTTTGCAAACCAGGAGCCCTCAACCCCAAACATGGAATGGAGCTCCAAGGTAGCTTCTAGGAGTGGGAAGGCAGTGAGTGTTATAATATTAAGACTTTTCTTAAAATAGAGAAATTGGTTAGTGGTTACCTCATATCCGTTTGCGGGGACCTAGGTTAGTTTTGCTTAAAATTTTCAAATGCATAAGCAAGAAGTGACCCATGTTGACCTGGAGCTTTTGCTATTAATAACATTTTACCCCTTTATCAGTTGCTTTTTCTTTCTGTGTGTGATAAATCTATTTTAAATCATTTGGCAGTGTAATGCACACATCATAACCCACCGATCTTTTTAGTAAGGTGATTTTGACTTTCTTTCCGTCTTTAGTCTTGATAGTATCATTTGAATATCGATGAAGATAGGGTTTTGTTTGCACTTTTTACTCAGTTAAAAAGCTCTCCTCCCCAATTTAATTTAATCATGTATCACTGGAAGTTTAACTGCTTCCCTTATAAATGAGCTGGCAGCTCATGAGAGCTGGGAGCTGCATGAGTGATCATTCTCCATGACACATGAATGAATCCCACCAACCTCTCCTAAATGTTAAATTCTGAGAGATTTAGCATTTCTATTGCCTTTAATTACGCCTACTGCCATATAATATGCAATCTCCTATTGCGCAACTTTTTATTTCAGTGCTGTATCATAGTGAAACCTTAATGTGTAAACATTAAGCCGTAATTAAGGATCCAGACTTAAAATTCAGCCACGGTTAGTGTGTGTGCCAAAAATGATGACTACTGATAAATTCGTAACTTACTCCTTTTCCTAGCAGCTGGAAATTTCCTTTGATACCAATTTTAAAATGGTCCTAATTTTAGAAGGGTGAAAATGTGGAAAACAGTAGCTTAGGACACTTCTATTGAAATATTAAAAGACACGAACTAGATATGTTCTGGTAGAGTTTTTTATTCTTCCCCTCCCCCCAAAAAAGAAATTCCGTAAGCTTCAGAGAGAAGGAGTAGCGAGAACAGCACTGAGGTTTATACTCCTCATCTGTACCATAGGAAGCTGGGACATTGGGTACGTTGTAGATGCTGTGTTATTAATTCCGTAAGAGGGATCTCTGAATGCCTTAAACCCAGCCATATTTTTATTTTATTCTTTTATTGAACAGATATTCTGGGCATCTTGCCAGTTGGATCCTCTGGGAAGCACATGCCAAGTGTACAGAAGGGGTTAGAAGTACAAGATTTGTACTGATGGAAATACATCTGGAAGATGAAGGGAAATGAAGCAGAAGTGGGCAGGGTGACCCTTCGGACTGGGATGGAGGTCTGGCCTCTGTGAAGGGAGAGGGGGAAGGAAGGACAGTAGGGTAGGACAGTTGTGCGGAAATCTGGGCCAGCGCTGGTGCAGAGATCGCCCCTTGGGGAGTCTGGGCTGGCCAGGAATGGAAAGCCCTGTCACCCCCACTGTGCTGAGTACTCGGCCGGCATTGCCTACCAAGTGGATGGACTCTGCTTGGAAACTGAGGCAGATCCCTCGGACAGCGGCAGCTGGAGGCTCTCTGCTAACTGCCTTCCTGTTTAGGGTCGCTCTTGAAGGAGGATCTGCGGAGCACACCTCCTTACCCACAAGAGTCTCTTATCATGTACCAGGCGTCGTTAGAATCTTAACTCTGCCACTTGGTTTGAATCTGAACCTGGACAAGTCATCGAACTTGAAATAATTTAGTTTTATTTTATTTATTTTTTTAAAGATTTTATTTATTGATTGATGAGCAGGGAGCCTGACATGGGACTCGATCCCAGGACCCTGGGATCATGACCTGAGCCAAAGGCAGATGCTTAACGGACTGAGCCACCCAGGTGCTCTGCAAACTTTAGTTTTAGAGAAAATAATACTGATGTCATAGGGTGTTTATGAAGAGTAACTGAGTACACCCATATAAAGAGAGGTTGCATGATGGACTCACTTACGTGTTCACTGTAGGTCCACTCCTGTGGGGATGCAGAGATGGTCATGTTCGAAAAGATCCCTATGTGGGATTCACCCAGTCATGGGAGACATGGCAAATACACAAGTCCCTGAACAGGGATTTCACAAAATGCAAAGTCCTTGTTAAAACAAGGTGATGCAGCAGAGTTGAGGGCAAAACATTTTTTGACACACTGGAACTAAAGCCTACCACCCAGAATTTTCTCTTGCAGAGCTGAATCAATGGATGCATCGAGTTCAGGGGACATGTTGGTGAACAAACTGCTAATACTTAGGGCAAAATGTGTATATCACCGATGGTGTGCTGAATTAAATGTGGTTTTAATATAAAGGTTACTCAGATTGATGAGGATTTTTGCCCTCTAGTAGATACTTAACTCTTACTTGCTAGGGAGAATTAATTTAGAAAAGAACACTTGATTTTCATTCGCTGGAAACCAAAGAATAAACTGGGACAGAGTGTGCTAAAACAGGGCTTGACAGACTTTTTCTTTTTCTGTAAAGGGCCAGATAGTAAATATTTTAGGCTTTCCTGGCCACGACAGTCTCTGTTGTCACTACTCAACTCGGCTGTCATTGCAGGAAACCTGCCACAGACAATATGTGAACAAATGGGCATGGTCGTGTGCCAATAAAATTTTAAAAACATTGAAATTTATATTTCATAGAATTTTCATGTGTCATAAAATACCATTCTTTTGATTTTTTTTTTCAACCATTAAAAATATAAAAACCATTCTTAGAAGCCCACAGGCTGTCCCAACAGGTGGTGGGATGGATTTGGACACCCCCTGGACTAGAGCTTCAGCGAACGTGGGAGTAACCAGTTTTCATTAGTGGGATAAATGAAGCAAAGCACTAAAATTGATTTTTGAGGATTTAGCATATCTGATTTTAGCTTCTCACAGGTGGTCCTAAATTTTTAGAACATGTGCCTATTGCAATTAGTGACTCAAAAGCTTAGCCTAGCCATATTGTCTATTTTTCTTGTATTTGATAAAGATGTAGCAATAACAATTATTACTCTACATAATAAATCTAATGCAGAATCAGTTTGTGTTACTTACTACAGTTTGTATTGCTTGAGCAAATCAGAGATGTCAAGAGATGGAGAATTTTAATATGTAAACGCATACTTTCAGTCCTTAGTCTGTCTTCGATCTTTCTGAGTGAACACCTAAAAAGCATTCTCTCTTCCCATTCTGCAGCCCCTCATCTGCATGATATCCCATTTTGTGGATCCTGTATTCCATCAGGACCAAACTTCTGTTCCTGGAATCAACCTAAATATCCAGTCATTGAGTTTTACAAATAATAGTGCAATGAATACTTTTGTTGTATAAATATATAATTGCATAATTTAATATATAACATGTATATTGCACACCTGCAAATTTATCTTTAGGATAAATTTCCAGAAGGAATTAATGGATCAAATGCTGTAAATGCACTTGTACTTTTGCCTTCCATAATGATTGTATTGATTGATAGCAAAATATGAGTGGTTGTTTCCCTCTAAATACAAAGTGTGTTATCACACTTTTCTTGCACTCCTTAAGTGAATCATGGTACCTTGTTTTAGTTTTAATTTGCATTTCTCTCATGATTGTGGTTGTATATCCCTTCATATGATTATGATCCGTTTGTATTTACTTTCACTGAACTGTCTTTTTATGGCCTTTGCTAGTTTTTCTATTGGTTTTTTTTTTTTTTAAGAGCTCTTTATATATTTGGGAAATGAGGCCTTTGTTTTTGGTAGTAGTCATAAGTATTTGTTGTTTATCTTTTAACATTGCTTATGATTTTAAAATTATCAAACTTTTAGGGCGCCTGGGTGGCTCAGTTGGTTAAGCGACTGCCTTCGGCTCAGGTCATGATCCTGGAGTCCCAGGATCGAGTCCCGCATCGGGCTCCCTGCTTGGCAGGGAGTCTGCTTCTCCCTCTGACCCTCCTCCCTCTCATGCTCTCTGTCTCTCATTCTCTCTCTCTCAAATAAATAAATAAAATCTTTAAAAAAAAAAAACTAAAATTATCAAACTTTTAAAAATGTAGTCCTGTTTACTCCTTTTCTTAGTCCTAGAAGATCTTTAGTTATTGTGGCTTCTAAATCTGTCTGCTTTCATTTTCTCTCTCTCTGTATTTTTTTGGTCTGTATGAGACTGCCCTTGTTTTAAATATGACATTTTCTTAGTCTTCCCCCTTTCTTTCCTGAGGATACTTGTCATTGGATTTAGGGCCCACACTCATTGAGGACGATCTCATCTCGAAACGTTCAACTTCATTACATCTGCAAACATCCTTTTCTAGTTAAGGTCATAGTCATAGTTTTGGGGTGGGGGGCATATCTTTTGGAGGGCCACCGTTCCACCCAGTGTAAGAGCTCTATTTGATTATTTTCCTGATTTTCCCCTCCAGGGGTCGACTTCAAGAATTATATTCCTAACGTTTGATCTGAATATTTAAAGCTCTTAAAATGTATTTTCAGTTCCTCTCAAAAGGAAAATTATTCTGTGTCTTCTGCCATACGGGGTGTGGGTGCTGTGCGTACCATTCCATTCTGGGACTTGCAAGAGCAAGTGACTGAGAACTTGTAATACTTAATTTTTATTTTTTTCTGCTCCATAAACTTTTGATTTTTTTTTTTAAACATGTCTACATTAGGTCTTACTCCCTTTTTCATGTTTCAGCCTAAATGATATATTGAACTAACTTGATACCATGTTAAATGTAACAATGGACATCAAAGTCTTCTTATAGTGTTTAAATTCAAGAGGCACGAGCCCAGGATAGTGTTCCTAAGCATCGTCTATAGATCAGGTGGTGTTATAACATCGTTAGTATAGAACAGAAATGGATATACATAAGCTTTATAACTTTAGTCAAGTTTTATACTTTTCATTTAGTTACCTTCTGGAAAGTTTGAAATTTCAAAGATGTCAGCAAAAATATTGATTAGAATGGGTTTTAGGTTTATAATGATACATGAGATTATGCATTTGCTCACTGCACAGTCCCCAGTCTCAAAATTGAGTATAAAAACTGTCTGCAGAGTAGATTTATTCATACCGATCCTGTTTTCTTGCGCAAAGTCCTTAAACACACCAAGTAATGGATAGACTGAATATATTAACATGAGGTTGTAAACTGTATTTTTAAGGTTACAGTTATAACTTTTTAAGTGTGATGAAATGTCTTCCTTTTTATTCTTCTCAGTAAAATCTATCATTTATTGTACTAAAGCCTTTATGACTGAGCAAATGACAGTCCTTTCGCTGCAACAGTACTGAGTGTAATCCACCGGGCGCCCTGACAGTTTTTCATAAGCTCCCTCCGTATTTGGGGATCATTCTTCACCCAGACACCGAGTACTCTTGTCACTGAGCCTGTTACCTGGTAGACTGTGTAGTTTTCCTTTGTTTCTTTAGTTCTCTGTTTATCGGTGATAAATTCTCAGTCACCGTCAAGTTTGTCAGTTTTGCTCATGAAAACACCAATACAGAAACGTAAAAGAAGCTAGAAGGGATCTTGGTGGTCATTCTGGTCTGATTTTTTTCCATCTTAAAAGTTGTGAAATTGGGACGCCTGGGTGGCTCAGTTGGTTAAGCGGCTGCCTTCGGCCTGGGTCGTGATCCCAGGATCCTGGGATTGAGTCCCGCATCGGGCTCCTTGCTCAGCAGGGAGCCTGCTTCTCTCTCTCTCTCCCTCTGCTTGTGCTCTCTCTGTCAAATAAATAAAATCTTTAAAAAAAAAAAAAAAAAAGTTGTGAAATTGAAGTCGAACTAGAGAGGTGACCTAAATCATTTATTGCTGGGGGGGTGGGGAGTGGGTCTCTATTAAAACTCTGGGCTCTGGATCTCAACACCATTGTTCATTTCTCTTCTTTTAGTGCGTATTCATAGTGCCTGTTAAGTTGCAAACTGTCGCTGCATAAACATTTCTTGAACATAAATAAATAAACGTGAGTCTTTAATCTCAAAGCTTAAAGTATTCGTTTACTTCTAAGATAGAATTATATGGAAATTAACTCAATTTCAAACTCTCCCTAGTTATGGAGATTCTTATGTTTATCATCAGGAAAAAAAATATTTAAATAGTAAGAGTTGTCCGCTAAGTATTTCAAAAGATACTACAAGATTATAGAGAATAAGAGAGAAACTAATAGAAGCCTCATCAGTAAGGTATTGATCCATTAGGGTCCGTTTTTTCCCAGTCTTTTTTTGTTGTTGTTGTTGTTGTTTGTTTGTTTTTGATCTCTGCATAGATTCTTTTCAATTAGTGCTATCAGTTTTGTTTGCTTCTGAACTGAGTGTAAGCATTTTCCTTTTTATCAAGTTCCCTCTGGAAGAATCCTTTTTTAATGGATGCATGAAGTTTTGTTTGAATGTACCATCATTTTACTCTTCCTCTTACATAATGCTGAAATAAGGTCATGGGATATCCTTCTTGTCAGATTTGGCGACTTGTTTAGGAGTGATGTTTTGGGCAGCAAGGTGCGAGGCTCTTCACGGTGCACCGTGGGCTGCTTGAGAAGGCTTATTTCAGTGACGTCGGTGGCCATGAGCAAGACTGAGTTTGCTTTTGCCCTAGCCGACCACCTCACTTGAAAAAAACCTTTGCAATTTTGATTAGAGAAAATGGTATTGTATTTTAATTGCAGTGTTTTCAAGCACCACATTTTCTGTTTTCTTGGTCCCAGTGGTTGACAAGGCCCTTGTCCTTCCTTTAGCGACGGCTTGAGGGAGACGCAAGATATTACATGGTAATATACGTGGATTGCAAGAAACATTAAAATGAGGGAGGATGTGTGTTTTAGAACCAAGGAAACCATCTGAAATTGAATGAATACTCATTGAGTGTCTCATACATTTCCTAATCTCTTTCTAGTGTTTATGAGGTAGATATTTTTCTTCCTGTTTTATGAATGAGGAACTCTTACAGAGAGGTGGAGGGACTGGCGAAGATCAATGGAACTTGAAAGCAAGAGAGCTGAGCTTCAAACACGGGTATCCTTGACTCGAGAAGCTGCTAATAATCATCCCACAAAAAAGGCTCTGAAATGCGCATCTGCGTGAACAGGGATTTTGTTTTTAAATTCCACTTATATCGAAAGAAAAGCAGATGTCAAATGGCTATTTTTGTTTGAAGACAAATAATTAGAGGTTCTTTTTTAGAATAATAAAAGTAGATACAATACAAATGAATACCTGAACTCTTAGGACCCAGGGGCACTCTGTTATTTGTATATACACAGAATTGCTGCGTTGCAGTGTCTGGGGGGTGGAGAGGGGGGCACCGTGCAACTTTGTACCCCGTGTGAAGGGCGCCCCTGAAGTGCAGCACAGTCTATGATGGAGGACTTTCTGCCCGCGAGGCCAGTAGTATGTCTCTGGACCTACGTTGACGTATGTTGAACGTGAGGTCTGGAAGAGAGATTTCCTGGGTTTCTGATCTGGTTCTGGCATTTGCTGCTGTCACCTTGGGTCGTTAACCTAATTAATTCTTCTCTGCCTTGGTTTTCTCATTTTCTTATCTCGATGTCCTCACTCCTCCAAATCAGGTAGCTTTAGCATTTTCACTTTATGGAAAATCGTTCTTGGTACTTGAGCTACAAAAGGTGCGTAGCTACAGTGCCTAGAGAGGGAGCAAGATCACGTGCACGTAATCTTCTTAGGCAAGTCCTATCGTGGGGGTGGCTTGACTATGACCTCGTTCAGTAAGTCCTTGTTGTCAGGTCCTGTCTTTGAGAACATTGTCCTGATACATGAGATAACAGCACCGTGATACCGTCGCCTGTGTGTCTGATGTGAGGGTGTGCAAAAGCTTATTTTCACACACACAGGCAGTAGATTTGTATACTGTCAAATTACCAATAATATTCAGCATTGACATATCTAGCGGATGCTTTATTTCTTTGTAAGATCAGTATTTTATAGGGCATGTTACACATTTTTCCATTAAGTTTTTAAATAAGTATTCAACTTACATAAGTTGATTAATTATGTAAGTGTATGTGGCGTTCTTCTCATATTGAACTCAAGAGCTATTTTCTGCTCACTTCTCTCCCTTTTTACCTTAAAATTTTTAGTCAAATGTGATAGGAACAATTTAAGAGGTGACAAGAAGAGTGAGCGGGCTATTTTAGGTGGTTTCTCAAAGAAAGAGAAAGAAGCTCCTGTTTTTGTCAGGCATCTCAAAAACTGGCTAATAAGTGACTTCTTAGAATTCCTCATAGGTTTAAAAATAAGGAGCTAAATTATTTTGATATTGATGGTGTACATATATTCTGCAACTTACCTTTTTTTTCCTGTCATTTTTAGGATTCTGAGTAACAATAAAATATCCGAGCTGAAGAATGGCTCATTTTCTGGGTTAAGTCTCCTTGAAAGATTGTGAGTATTTTTTATTATATCTTATTGTTATTTTACTTACTGCACTTTTTTTTTTTTGGTTTATTATGAGCTTTACTTGAGTGAGAGATAATACTTAGCTGCACTTTTATTTTAAGTCTGTTACTAAACTCTCGACTTTTCCAAAATAAAAATTTGAGTTTTCCCAACATTTTATTATGAAAAACTTCAAGAATTTAATTTCAAGAAACAATTAGTTAATTAGATGTTGGCAAACTTTCTGTAAAGGGCCAGATAGTAAATAATTTAGGCTTTGTAGGCCATATGGTCTCTGTGACAATTCCTCGATTTCTGCCATGATAGTGGGAAAGCAGCAATAGACAATAAAGACTATGAATTGATGTGGAGGTGATGTTATTTGCAAAGCAGGCTGGGGATCATGGTTTGCTGATCACTGGCTTTTGGAGCATAGATACTGTTTCGAAGTTCTGTCATGAAGTGTGCGTGGGCCTTATAAAATAGTCAAGTAGAATTTAAACACATTAAGGAGGGAAACTTTTGGATAAACTTTGATATTTTATTCAGATGTCTTTGAATGTGATAATTGTGTTTTGCTTAGAAATTAGGTCGTTTTGTTTATGATCAGATATATTATAAGTAGTGCTTATTTTTTTTGCCTTGGATTTTACACAGTGGATATTTAATTCGCTTGTCTTATGAATGATAGTCCAGGATCACGTTTCAGATTCCCTTTATTACTCATACATTTAGGATAACATTTCAGGACATTCTTTTCTTTTTTTTTTTTTTCCGAGTTGGCTCCACTCCCAACGTGGGGCCTGAACTCACGACCCTGAGATCAAGAGTCGCATGCTCTAGGGACTGACCTAGCCAGGCGCCCCTACAGAAACATTTCAGATGTATATAAGGTGTAGGTAATATAAGGAAGCTCTACTGTGAGCCTCCCCATTTCTGTTGAATTACAGATTTCCCGTGTTAGTTCTCTTTGCTCTGCTTCACTTTCTTTCTGTGTGATCTTCCCTTGACCATCTGACCCAGTGGTTTCTACAAACTCCCACAAGACATTATTGCTTTGATCACAGATGTGTTATTTAAGCATGTACATAGTTTTTATTTATTTATTTATTGTTCTTTAAAGATTTTATTTATTTACTTGACAGAGAGAGACACCGCGAGAGAGGGAACACAAGCAGGGGGAGTGGGAGAGGGAGAAGCAGGCTTCCCTTAGAGCAGGGAGCCCGATGCGGGGCTTGATCCCAGGACCCTGGGATCACGACCTGAACCAAAGGCAGACTCTTAATGACTGAGCCACCCAGGCGCCCCCATAGAGTTTTTATTTATCCTTTTATATACGTCTGTTCTTTTAATTGATCATATGTCTTAAAAGTCTTTTTTTTTTCTTCTAAAGTAGGCCCCACGTGCAGCGTGGAGCCCAACACAGGGCTTGAACTCACGACCCTGAGATCAAGACCTGAGCTGAGATCAAGAGTCAGACGCTTAACCAGCTGAGCCACCCAAGTGCCCCTTAAATCAAAAGTCTTAAAGTTAGGTTTTTACATTTATATAAACATACATGAAAATAGCACATTTACGTATATAAAGTAGCAGTCCATTCATATTTACACATACACGTGTCTGTATACATAGATGCGTGTACACATACACGTATGTAAAATGCTCTTGGCACAGCAGTGCTTAATTCTCAGATTTTCTCGTTTCTGTTTTCATTCAACTCTTCCCGTCCTGTTCCACGTAGGCCACGTGCCTCAGAGGAGGCTGGTCGGACCTCAGCGCCAGGCCTGACTAGGAAGAGGACAGTCCTTCACTCACACTCCAGGGACACGGGGTGAGGAATGGGCGCTGACCAGTTTAACCGAGTCAGGATTTGCTCAGGGCTCTTTGGGAAAGGAATTTCCTTACTGTCATCAGAACGGATGACTGTGCCGTCTAGAGGCTGTCCTGCCACTGGCTTGGGCCGGAGCCGACATCATGGTGCCCTGGAGGGACCTTGCTGAAGCAGGGCTGCCTCTGGGCTGTTACAGTTATGCGAGGCGGTATGTTCCTGTTGGGCTTTCTGTTTCTTGTAAGAAAAGTCACTGTGCTTGACAGATAGTCTGAGCATGTAGCACATTGCCAGGCATTGAGTAGGTGCTTGGTCAATAATGGAAGGATCAGTGGGATCTTTTCTTTCCCCAGGAAGGATGACAGGGATGCCTAGGTTATAAATGGTGTCTGTTGTGTTTATAAACATGTTTTATTTTTGGCCCCTAGGTTGCTGTGGTTGTTCATGTACATCATAAAAAGTAGGGGCAGCATAGCTAATGGTCTGTGCTATGCTGTGACTTACTACCGTTTTTACTTTTACTTTTTAATTTCATTTTGGTCTTTGACCTATTTTCCATCATTTATTGATGATAAATCCGTATACATGATAGAAACAAACTAGGTTGCCACAAACATATTAGGTGATAGGAAGATACGGCTGTGATTGTTTTTAGCTAAGGGCCTGTTTATACCTGAATCCCAGAACACCATATCTCTTTTGTAGGACCACAGATACAGATGTAGATAGATAGACTCACACATACATACATATATGTACATATATGAGAGTATGTGTGTGTGTGTGTGTGTGTGTGTGTGTGTACACACACACAGACCAAGACCCCAGTGATGACTTTGGGATCTGGGCCATCTCTGTCGGGAAACATTTTTACCTAAGCTCAGCATTTCCTATAGACCCTTCAAAGCCCAAACCTGAGTCTTGGCCTCACGGTCACTGTGTGAGGGAGAGACCACGCATGCCTGGGTGGGACCTGTCCCCCGTGCTGTCTTTGTGGGAGAACAGCACACTTCAGAAAGAAAGAAAAAGCGATGATATGGCTAGGCTCTTACTATTCTGGCTTTGAGAAGGAAGGATGGGGGGACAAGAGTTCCAGAGGAAGCATCCTGTCAATAGGGCCTTTGTCTGTGAGCATGAGCTCAGACAGAGCTCCTTATTCCTCCAGGTTCCTGCTGGGACCAGTGGTTGGAAAGGCTCCAGAGGGCCTGAGACGGTGGCTGGCCCCTTGTGGAAATGCCTTGGTCTTTGGTCTATCTTGTGCTCTAAAAATGAGGTAAAACAAAGAGATCCCCTAGCCAGTGGCTTGACCCTTTGCCAGGAGTTCATGTCCCAACACGGATGAATGTCTTCTCAGGCCTTTCCTAGTGCAGCTCCATTCATCCTCTGTGGGCATGGAAGGTGGGTGTCGGTGCAGGGTGATGGGGAGGGAGGCCCAGGGGGGAACTCAGGCTTTCCTTCCCCTGGAGCCCAGCCCTGTCTTTCTTACAGTTACACTTTCTACTGTCTTGTTCTTCTCTGATTTGTTCTACTGATGCTAAAGCTAAAGCCTCTATAGATTTTGTAATTTCCATACCAACTCCTTGAATAATCTCTTGATTCTTTCTACTATTTTCATAGCTCTTCTCATTTCCCTCTCTACCAGGTCATCTAACTTAACTAAAGTACTCTGCCTCTGTGTACCACTGTCCCCTTCCTGTGACGGAATCCAAAGACTGTCTTGTCCTTCCTTCACGTCTAGCAACTCTATTCTTTAAGTTGTAGTCTTTGTATTCTTCTGTGATTTTCTTCACTGTAGGATTCTTCTCATGGACTGTGGTTTGCTGTGGGATCTCATCATATATCTGTGAATCTTAGGGGTCTTCTCTTCCAAGACTCTGCAGAGACTTTAGGACTTTGTCTTGGGTTCTCTGTGTATCAGACACAAGCTGTGTGAATGCAGTGGTTGTATTAGTCTGCTCTGGCTGCAGTAACAAAATACCATAGAGCCGGTGGCTTGAACAACAGACATTGATTTCCTCCCAGTTCTGGGGGCTGAAAGTTCAAGATCCAGGCATGGCAGGGTTGGCTTCTAGGGCCGTGAGGGAAGGATGTGTTCCAGGCCTTTCTCCTTGGCTTGTAGATGGCTGCCTTCTCCCTGTGTCTTTCCATGGTGTTTCCTCTGTGTGTATGTGTGTCCACATTTCCTCCTCTTATAAGAACACTGGTCACCTTGGATTAGGGCCCACTCCAATGTCCTCATTTTTAAGTTGATCACCTCTTTAAAGAACCCATCTCCAAATACAGTCCTCTTTTGAAGGAGGAGGGGGTAGAACTTCAACATGGAATTTTGGAGAAACACAATTCATCCTACGACAATGATGTAGCATTTTTGTAGATTTGCTAATGTGTGTTTTCCTTGCCTGTTCCTAATTACTCTGTGTTGGAAGGGATGAAAGAACAGAAAAAAGGACTCCGTTTTGGCCACTGAGTTCCAGAAGTCCTACCTAGTCCAATGTAGAAAAGAGATTTGAGAAAAGGTAACATAAGAGAAACTTCCTCCTTTTCTAGATACACATCCTGTGGACTCACTGGGGAGTTAGAGGCCCTGTAGGAAGAGCTTATATGCTGGTGGGTCTCTAAGAAAGTTCTCGTCTTTGCTTCCCCATCCCTACCGGGTTTAGGGGAAAGACAGGGAAAAAGACCATGTAATAAAAGCAATATATAGTTCTGGATCTAAGGGCAGAAGGCCTCTGAGGCCTCTTTCCTGGAGAAGAAGCAAACCCTTGAAATTTCCCAGGGCCCAGTGCAATATAGGAGCAGAAGAACTGGTCACATAGCCATTGAGGCACATGGGCTAGGACAGTCTAGTAGAGTTTCCCAGGGGAACAGCAGAATGGCCCTTGCTGAGCAAAAAGATGGGGTTGTTCGCAAAGAGCTAGTGCTCTTTCTACGGGAGACTACTGGCTGGCAGTGAGTGACTTAGGATCTGGGCTACTCAAGTTGAGTTCTGGACTGAAGACCTAGCTAGCTGCATAAGTGACTTAAGGTCTTTGTAAATGACATCAGTTTCAAATTTTTCCGAATTACTTCAGAAAACACTGTAGCTGATTTTATTCCTTCACTGCTGGTCATTCCTGTGCGTTTCTCCTTCGGTCTTCCACATGTGAACCTGAGAGCTTTTGGTGCTCCAGCACTGGGCTGAAAGCCACTCCCCTCTGCCCCGGGAACCCTCGGGCAATGACTGAGAGCAGATGGTGGGTAACCACCTGACCGCCTCACCTCTCAGGAGGGGTGACCCTGCAGCTGCTTTACACTGTCTTCCACGGTTCCCCAGGGGACTGGAGGTCTCCTCACCGGTGTCCCTTGTATGGGCTTCCTTCTCATTAAGGGCTGGCTGGGTTGAATTAACTAGCAAATACATTTCAGAGATTAAGGAAATCTGCAGGTCAAGCTGTCCCTGTCAGTTCTTTTGATTTGAAGAATAGCTTCTGAAGGGGATTCATTTTCTCTCTCTCTCTTTCTCTTTGATATAATAAAACAAGCCTGGGTGCAGATATCCTTCATTTTAGAGTATTGTGATTCTTTCTCTCTCTCTTTTTAAAAGATTTATTTATTTGAGAGAGAGAGAGAGAGCATGCAAGTTGGGGGAGGGTCAGAGGGAGAGACTCTTTAAGCAGATTCCCCCTCAGTGCAGAGCCCAACTCGGGCTCGATCTCACGACCCTGAGATCATGACCTGAGCTGAAACCAAGAGTTGGACTCTCAACCGACTGAGCCACCCAAGTGCCCCGAGAGTATTGTGATTCTTGTTATGTATTTGTCAGTATTTAGTGACACTCCTCTATTGTCTAATTACGGACACTAAGATGACATACCAGCAATGTGTTTGACTCCCTAGCTTCTGTTCCATCCCAAATGATGTGATCACCATAGCATCTTGTTCTAGCTATTGCCAGAGCCAGCCAGAGCCAGTAAGAGTGATGAGGGGTATTTAGCTGTGAGGCTTTGAGAAAGATTTCCTGGCTCCTAAAGAGTTACGGGAATAAAGAATCAACTGTTTGTCATAACTTTGTGCTTGGAGGTGGTTTGTGGACTTGGCATAGCCTGTCACAATTGAGGGTCAGCCTGAAGGCCAAGTTGATATGCTGAGAAGGGCGGAGAAACCCCTTGGGCTGTCCTACGTCTTGATTTCCCTTAATGCCAGAGAATTTCCTTTATTGCTGAAACATTTTTGAGTAGAAGTTTCTGATACTTGCAGTTAAAAAGCATCTTTTCTGCTACACCTGGCATTCTTTCCTAAAGGAACTTACTCTTTTTCCAAGAACTATTAACATTCCTTTAATTTTGTTTCAGCAATTCTTGTGCACTTTTTCATTTATGTTTTAATGATCCAACACAGTTAGATGTAGCGATAGACCCTAAAGTTAGACTTTTGTTCCCTAGGGAAGCTGTGATTGGTAAGGGAAGGGGAGATGTTAAATGAAAAAAATTGGACTATAAATATCTTTTGGCAATGCCTGATTAATATGGCTATTATTAAGTATTATATAATATGTCAAGGAGTTTTTATTATTAAAGAAAAAGTGTATCTTTAAATCATATTACAGTACTCAGTTATGCATGAGAGGTATAATGTGGAAACACATGCAGTACATCATTGGCCGCAAATTTATGGACTGCTTTAGCTAAATCAGTATTTGTTGTAGATGCGGTTTAAAATCTGAAAAGGGAAACAATGTTTTAAAAAAAATGAAACTGACATATATTTCTGTTTGCAGAGCTTTTTTGCTTATTCAATATGAGTCAAATATATGCCGACTGAATTTTCTCCTAAAATATCATTTCTCTTTGAGGTGTAGGATTGGGATCATTTGGGCCAGGGGGAGACAGGGACTAATAAGTTGGGCCTGATGATTAATTATACTTCCTGGAACTTAAAAAGTTGGGGACAAAAATAATTTTTATTATGAAAATTTTTAAACATACAGACAAATTTAAAGAATTAATGTAGTAACCTCTCATATCGCCAATTTACTTACCCAGATGCAATAATTAGAATGATTTGCTATCATTTTTTTTCTTTCTGTTGGAACATGCCTGCACATACACACGTTTGCTGAATTACTTGAAGGTCAATTGCAGGCATCATGACCCTCTGACTTTGTTGAGAAATGGGAGTGTTATGAATGAGTTGCAGCCGTCTCTGTGTTGCCCGAGTTTATGGATATCATAATGATTTCGTAGCTAACTGTCATTTACCAAAAAGATTTTTGTAGTGAAAGTCAGGTAATATAATTCTGTCTCTCAGCCATCATGTACTTTTTTATCCATTTATCAACTCTCTTCATCCATTCTGGCTGCTATCACAAAATACCATAAATGGGGTAGCTTGCAAACAACAAACATTTGGTTTTCAACAAACATTGAGTTTTGGAGGCTGGGAAGTGCAAGATCAAGGTGCCAGCAGATTCAGTGTTCAGTGAGGGACCGCTTCTTAGTTGGCTGTACCCTCATGTGGAAGGGGACGAGGACAGATGGGGTCTCTTTTATAAGGACATCAACCTCATTCCTTAGGTCTCTGCTCTCATGACCTAATCACCTCCCAGAGGCCCCACCTCCTAATTCCATCACTTTGGGAATTAGGATTTTAATATGAATTTTGGTAGGACACAAACATCCAGACCATAGCAGTGTCCGCACTCTATAATGTATGTCTGTCCGTCTCACTGAACAGATGGATGTGGATCCTGCCCCCGTGGAACTTCTGGTCTCTCAGTGAAGGTGGTTTAAGCAAATCAGTAGAGAGTGACGAGGGCCACAGCAGGAAAGTACAGGGCACTGTTGTTCAGAGATACTGTTTTTTTGGAAAAAGGAATGCTGTTCAAGATGAGTAGGAGTTAGTCAGGCAAGAAAACCAGGATGGAGGTGAGGAAAGATGCAGGGGGAGAGTGCATGTGTCAGGGATACAGCAATCATGTGCCAAGGTCTGGAGGTGAGAGAAGTAGGACTCTTTCTAGAAACGTCTTGAGATATGATTAGTAATATGAAGAGAGAAAGGCTGGCTGAGTGTTAAAGAAAGGTGTGGAGCAGAATGAGAAGTCGGAGTTAGGGCCGGGGCCATGGAGGGGCTTGTGAGGTACTTTAAAGAGTTTGGACTTCATTCTGAGGGAACGTGGAGGTTTTAACCAGCACAGAGACAGGTTCAGATTTATGCTTAGGAAGATCACTTTATTATTTTTTTTAAGATTTTTTATTTATTTGAGAGAGAGAGTGTGAGCTAGAGCACAAGCAGGGGGGAGCGGCAGAGGGAGAGGGAGAAGCAGACTCCCCGCTGAGCAGGGAGCCCAACACGGGGCTCGATCCCGGGACCCCAGGATCACGACCTGAGCTGAAGGCAGACATGTAACCGACTGAGCCACCCAGGCGCCCCAGGAGGAACACTTTAAATGGAGCGTGGATGAGAGAAGCAAGGACGCCAGTTAGCACTGGTGGGGGTGATGACAGCGAGGAGGAGGGAGAGGTGGATGGCTTTCACATGAAGTTGGAAGGCTGGACAATACCACATATAATAACTTTATCCAATGAATAAAATTCATCAAACATGCAGAGAATTTGAAAGAACGATATCTCTAGCACCTTGATTGAACCATTGCCAACTTCTTGGCCGGTTTGCTTTCTCTCTCTCCCTCTTGCTCTATGTGTAAATCTCCACTGTTATCAGTCAGAAAGCTGTGTTTAAATCGTGACGTCTGGCTTGGCCGTTCAGAACTTGGCTGATTTCATAATCTTTTTTTCACGTGAGTTCTTTATCTGCAGCATGAGTCCTATCTCCTAGGATTGATTGTGAGATCTTAATGGGATGATAGGTGTCCGATACCAACTCGCTGAAATTAGTGATTTGTGTAACTGAGGAGCCCAGAGAGTTAGAGCTGGACTTCAGGCTTGGCTGGATCCAAGGGCTCAGCATTAATTCTCTTTTCCTATCTTTTGGCTTCATTAGACAGGCTCTTATTTATTTATTTATTTATTTATTTATTTTTAAAGATTTTATTTATTTATTTGACAGAGAGAGACACAGTGAGAGAGGGAACACAAGCAGGGGGAGTGGGAGAGGGAGAAGTAGGCTTCCCGCCGAGCAGGGAGCCCGATGCGGGGCTCGATCCCAGGACCTTGGGATCATGACCTGAGCCGAAGGCAGACGCTTAATGACTGAGCCACCCAGGCGCCCCTATTTATTTATTTTTTTAAGTAAGCTCTGCACCCAACATGGGGCTTAAGCTTATGACCCCAAGGTCAAGAGTTACACGTTTTGCCGACTGAGCCAGCCAGGTGCCCCCTAGACAGGCTCTTAAATCATGGTAGCAAGAGGGTCCTGGGGTTACCTCTTGACCTCTAATCAGACCAATGGAAATGGCCATTCCCTGTCCCCATCTATCTCCTCCCCACTGCCCTAGACCCTAGGTTTAGTTGGACCAGGGTCATGTAATCCTGCCATGTTACTGAGACTACGGTGTTTGAAAAATCTGGTTGGAGGTTGATCAAGTGCCATACCTGGCGGGGTGGTGTTGGGGATTCTGTGGCACTGTTTGTACCATATGGTCTATGAGACAAGTAGGGGTGCTTCTCCCCAGTGCAAGGGAGAAGGCAGCAAAAAAACTAAAAAAACCCCCCAAAAACAAAAAAAAAACCCTAAAAAAATGTTTAGCACAGCAATTGAACATGAAATGATTGGTAGCAGTCATAGTTTGAGTTACAATTTTTAAATTCTGGAGCCTTTCATATGTGCTCTCCTTCCTCACCTCCACCTACTCTAGTTTTGAATTTTTTTTTTCCCCCTTAGGAATAAATTTTGTTTATTTTCTTTTAAGGTTTTGAATTTTTTTTTTTTTTTTTTTAAGATTTTATTTATTTATTTGACAGAGAGAGTGAGAGAACACAAGCAGGGGGAGCAGTAGAAGGAGAGGGAGGAGCAGGTTCCCAGCTGAGTAGGGAGCCCGATGCAGGGCTCAATCCCAGAACCCAGGATCATGACCTGAGCCGAAGCAGATGCTTAACCAACAGAGCCACCCAGGCGCCCAAGGTTTTGAAATTTTGAATGACTAGTAGTCTTCCCCTTTCTGCTCTTGCCCTCAAAATGGAGCAGGTGGGTAGAGTTTCCCAAGGTCTCTGCCCTGGATGTGAACGCTTGGCCTGGTGCTGGTGGGCTTCACGTTCGTGGGCCGGTGTCTTCACCTGAGTTTTCCCAGGAGCAGGTCCTGAGAAGAAATTTTGGGTTCAGGTGGTTCATTTGAGAGGTGGTCTGAGAAATCGCACGTCTCAGGGAGTGGGACAGTGAGAGAGCGAAGGGAAGGAAGCCGGCGCGTGGGCAGCTGCCCGTGTGGCAGGCACCTGGGCCTGGCCCGCTGGGAGCCTCTGTGGTGCACACTTCATCCTCACCCCCCTGGAGGCCGGGCTGCTCCTGCTTCCCTCTCTTGTGGGGCGACGGCTCCTCTCAGGGCCACTTGCGCCCTTCACGTCTGACTTCCCCGGAGTGGCTCTTAGGAGTTGGCCAAGAGAAAGGCTGCAGGGCAGCGTGGCGGGTAGAGGGGCAGCTGGCCTGGGCTGGGCTGTGCGAATCTGCCTCCGTAGTCATCTGGGCCCCCGGCAGGTGTTCGGGGATGAGGGAGGCTGAGGCCATGACATTTGTAGCAGGGAACTTATTCTCTGCCTGATTTTCTTTTTCTGTTGAAGTTGCTACATCAAGGACATCTTTTTTTTTTTTTTTTTTTTTTGACTCCTTAGTTAAGAGGAGAACTTAAAAGCTGATTGGAAGTTCAGAGAGAAGGGTAGGATTTGTGAGTTCACCTGAATATCTTTTGAGACTAGTATTACCATGCAGTTCCATTTCGTGAAGCTACCTGGCCTTTTCAGATATTTTCATTTACTGTATTAAAAAAAAAATATCTTAGAGGCTGTGGTGCAAAAAAAAAAAAAAAACCCCGAAAAGTTAGGTCAGCTGCCAGCCCTGACAAAGCTGTTTTCTTGTGGAATATAAAATCTGAGTTCTGATCAATGACATACTTAAGGAGTAATGGTAATCAGAGCATAGATTTTATGTTTAATGGTTATTTCTTTTGTTTTTTAAGATTTTATTTATTTATTTGGGAGAGAGAGAGAGAAAGCACAAGCAGGGGGAGCAGAGGAGAGGAAGGAGCAGGCTCCCTGCTGAGCAAGGAGCCCGACGCAGGGCTCCATCCCAGGACCCTGAGATCATGACCTGAGCCGAAGGCAGATGCTTAACCCCCTGAGCTACCCAGGTGCCCCGGTTATTTCTTTTTTTTAAAACAAGAGTTAACGTACTGGGGGTTCAGTTTTATTTAGACAAATAGGGCTCTGATTTGGGGAGGAGAGTAGAATGCCAGCTCTGCCCCCCCCCCCCCCGCTGGAAGAACACCGGGTGTGCGACACTGGGAGTAAGACTCTGGAAAAGCGGAGCAGGATTTGCTGGCAAGCTTGATACTCCCGGCATTCACAGAATGCGCTTCCAGAGAAGTGTTATGAGACGTTCTGACCAGCGTCTGTCACCACGTGTTAAACAGCGTGGCTAGTTTGGGAAGCCGGTGACACAGCAAGAATGCTGGACGTGGGGCACCTGGGTGGCTCAGTCGGTTAAGCCCCACGTTGGGCTCCCTGCTCAGCTGGGGAGTCTGCTTCTCCCTCTCCCTCTGCTGCTCCCCCTGCTTGTGCTCTCTCTCTCTCTCTCTGTCAAATAAATAAATAAAATCTTAAAAAAAAAAAAAAAGAATTCCGAACTTAGAGTAAATGAATGACTGCCACCACTATGGGCAGATGGCCAGTCTCATCAGGATGTTCTGGTGAAATTTCCGGAAAACCAGCATTGTCACTGGTATATATCAATAGTTTGAAACATGAACTGTTAGAAAAAAATAGCATGTTATGAAGCAGCCATACATCAGAGTTTTCATTAGGTGATGAGACAGAAAGATTGAATGTGCCTCCGTTCACTGGATGGAAGGAAATAACATGGATCAGTGCTCACTACAGTAAGACTTCCTTGGGGTTCTTCTCTTCAGCACAGGTAGACAAGGGAAGTCAGACGCTTTCTGAGATGGAGTGGTTTGAAAAGGCAAACACCGGATTTTCTCTAGTTTATAGACTGTGGGCTCAGGCTAACATCCCATGATGGAGTAATAGTTACAAAAGATCCAGAGACCTGTCACCTCAATGTCATGATAACGGGTGGCACCACTGACCCCAGATACACTTGTAGGAAGGCCTTTTAAATCTCCAGTAAGTAAGGGACTAAAGGACCCAGTGAGGTGGTTTGTAATGGGCGTTGCTCTGCGTTTCTGTATTGTCTCACTCACTCTGTGTGCATCCCTATGGATAATGAGATGTCACACACGGAAGGGGCAGTGTTGCCATTGTTAGGTAAAGAAGGGAGAAGGGAAGGACAAGAGAAGTTGCAGAGAGTTTCTTCTGTTCATAGTCTGACGTCAGGTGCTCTGAGAGATGACTGGAAACCACGCCTGACTTCAGCGGGCAAGGTTATGAGTGAGTCCGGCCCAAGGGTCTGACAAAGCTCAAGTGTGGGCCAGCCACTGGTAGGAATGTGGTCAGGGAAAATGGGCCACTGTCCTGCTTCTAAGTGCTGCTGTAGTTGAGTGCTGTCTTTGAGGTCTGTGTGAACGTTTGTGTGCGGCCACTTGGTCCCTACCCATTGGAGAGCAGCCAGCCGCCTTAGGGGCCCCCCAGATCCTCCCTGGGGGAGGGCTGTGGCAGTGGCGCTCACCACTGGCCCCTGGTGGCGGGGTGCTGACATGGCAGGGCTGCCCACGAGAGTGGGAGTCCGTTGAGACTGCCCTCAGAGCCGTGGCCTTGGGGGCTGCTGGATCTTTGCTTTGAGCTGCATGTTGTGCATGACCACAGTTTTATTTTATAGGAATCCAAACCATAGAAGCCCAGGGAGGGAAAAATATGAAAAACTAAATGACATGAATTTTAGAGTGGATATTTTAGAAGATAGTTTCTAAAAATTCAATTTGTGTTCACAAATATAATCTCTGATTTGTTTTGATAAAACTCAAGTGTAGCATACTAAGGAGAAAATTGTAGAAAGAATGTATAGGATTGTAGCCTGGCCATAAGTTTGAATTTGAATAATAGAGGGACATATATATCCTTTTTGGTATATGGCTTTATTATATTGACCAAAACAAAGTGGCTTTGGAACCAGACTTCTTGAATTTGACTTCTGGCTCTGCCGCTTAACCGGAGTTAACCTTTTTGGCGTTAATTTCCTGCCATTATTGTTGTTTTCTGTGTAGCAGGTAACTGTAGTTTGCCTGAATATTTGTTATAGTGCTGATAAGTGATAACTTTTATTCTGTTTTTAACAGGGACCTCCGAAATAATCTTATTAGTAGTATAGATCCAGGCGCCTTTTGGGGACTTTCATCGCTAAAAAGATTGTAAGTATTTGAATTGCTTGCTTATGAGTTTGAACTGTTCTTTTTTCTTTTTTTTTTTTAAGGTTTTATTTATTTATTTTACAGCTAGACAGAGCATGCATGAGAGAGGGAGAGAGAGAGCACGGGCAAGCGCGAGCAGGGGGAGGAGCAGAGGGAGAGGGACAAGCAGACTCCACGCTGAGTGCCAGGACATGGGGCTCCATCTCACGACCTTGAGATCATGACCCGAGTCGAAATCAAGAGTTTCATGACCTGAGCCGCAATCAAGAATCAGACACTTAAAACCGACTGAGCCACCTAGGCGCCCCCGAACTGTTCTTTTATAAGGAACTGTTAACCCACTTCAAGCTTTAATGCGATAAAAAAATGGGTTTTAAACAATTTTTAGTTTATTGACTAGGTCCATGATAGAACAAAAAGAATATTTAATATAAGTAGCATAGAAAGTGGTTAATTTGTGCAATAATTTGATTTGTTTGATGGTAGATGGTTGTGTCCTTCTTATGCTAATAAGATGATTACTGTATTGGCTTTGTCAGTGATCGTAATAAGTCATGCATAGAGGATTTTCAAGTTACGAATGCATACAAACTCTGTTGTATGAGCTTATCAATTGAGGCCCCTTTCTATGAAAGGTTTAAAGTCTTGCTATTTGCATGTATATTTTATCTGTGTATTATTATTTCAAAACCTACAGAGCAGTTTTTATTCCTTCTGAAGCTAAACAACTCCCCTTCACTCCTTTTTATGCGGTTTTCGTAGCTGCCGTGTGAGCACGCTCCAGTTGGAGAGGTAACCCCACACTCGAGCCCTGCGGACTGTCCCGCTGTCCCTTATTCCTTCGAAAGACATTTCTTATTATTAAGTGCTGGCTGCTTACCGTGGTCTGACTTCTTGGGAAGAGCTCACAGACCCTTGGGGGCAACCAGATAATGAAAATATGCCCTAACACATTCACATGGGAGCCATCACAGATAAAATCATAGTAAGAACGTGCCAAGGAAAGGAGGGGCCACCTGGGAGGGGAATGGCCTGCAGATTTGACCTTGCTCCCGAGGGATGAGTACTACATATTGAAAAATAACAAGACGGGTGTTCTAAGCAGAGTGGGCGTCCGTGTGGAGCCAGAGCATGAAGTACAAAGTGGGGAAAGAGGGGTTTTGGAGTTTAGGCTGGTCATGGAGAGATTAGGCTCTTGTAGGCCTAAGATGACCTGCCATGTTAAAGAATTTTGAAGCTCTTTAGACAGTGTGGGGCTAGCAGGACTTTTTGAATATGGAGTTGACATCAGATTTGTGTTTCAGAATATTTCTGATGGCAGGAGGGAGAAACCGCTTAAGTGCAGAGAACTGGGGACAGAGGATGTTGGGGATGAGACGATGCTTTCATTCTTCTCAACAATCATCCTTCCCTCCCTCTGTCCCTATCTCTCTCTCTCTCCTTTCTTTTTTTTTTTTTTTTTTTTGGTTCTATCATACTCTTTTATTTACTTTTTCTTTTAAAAGATTTTATTTTTAAGTAATCTCTACACCCAACATGGGGCTCGAACTCACAACCCTGAAATCAAGAGTCGCCTGCTCTACTGACCGAGCCAGCCCGGCGCCTCTCTCATGCTCTCTTACTATTTAATGTTTATAAAGTATCCGGGGTGACTGGGTACTTTTTTTTTTTTTAACGTCTTCTTTGTTTCCCGTGTTGTTTGTATAATAAAATAAGCTGTGTTTGCTCTGAGTTGAATCATGCCAGGAACTACTTAAATGCTGACAAGGACCTTCCCTCCTAATACTTTTGACATTTTGTATCTATTATTCTCTCATTCCAAACTCGTTCCTTTTTACAGTCAGATCCAGTTGTAAGAGTTGGCTATGCTATTTTTGCCTATTTTAAAAAAAATACTTTTGCAAATATAATTTTTTTTTTTCATTTAAAACGTATCCTCTGAAGCTCTCCTCTCAGTCCCCTGTCTTGGTCAGTCTTAATGTTCAGAATTCTAGACGATGAGGCCTAGTAGGAGTTGAAGAATTCTCTCTTCATTGTGTAACATTGTTTGGAATTTCAGTCAGACTCTGTAGGAGGGAACGTTATTACCATGGTTTTTGGTGAGGGCGCCGGATGACGGTTCATTGTTTTTATCAGACTTCTGTGCGCTCCGGACGCCCCAGGATGTCTGCAGGAGGTCTCACCCTTGATCGGCTTTCTTCCCCGTGCACGCTGCTCTCCATTATTTTCCAGTTCAGGCTTTTTAATGAGGCAAGTCAGAAAAACTGGCCCGTCTGGAGTAGGTCAGTGGTGTTAATGGACACTGGCGTTCTGGGTAGGGAAGATAAGTGTCGGAGGCGAGTGGGCATGATGTGGGCGTCGGAGTGGCAGTGGTCGCGGTGTAGAGTTGGGTTTAGAGCCCAGTAACAGTAGTAACTGGGTCCAGCGGGGAGATCAGGTGGTGAGACAGAGAGCGGCATCAGTTCCGCTGAACAAAAATGGAGTCTGTTGTGGGTGCCCAGTAGTGTGCCCGGGTCCAGAGATACAAGGGTAACTCAGGAACCCCTCGAGGGCTTGGCCATCTCGTGGAATCCTGCGCACCGACCAGGAGCCTGGATGCGGACTTGGAATCTCCTTGGAGAGAGAGGGAACTGTAGCCAGAGCGTGGCTGCCGAGAGCTGCTAGGACCCAGGCGTTCTGATGTGGGCGAGGGCCTGGAACACGGCCATAGCCAGGCTGCGTGCACTGGTCAGGGGAGAGGAGGGGCAGCGGCTTAGTAAGCTTGCTTGATGACAGTGAGTCACTTCCTTTGTGCTCCTCACCAGGTGCACACGGAGGGTCCATTTGAATCAGGGGTGGGAACAGGAGGCCTCAAGTAGGAAGCGGGAGTGTGGGTGTTAGACCCACCCTATCAGGAACTGGGGCTGAGGCTGAACCGTCTTTGTTTTATTTGTCCCTCCTGGAAATTCTGAGTTTGGGAACTTCTAGAATATCTTTCCCTCCAGCTTTTTCTTTTTTTTTTTTTTCTCCTATGGAGGGATATGGCGTCATATTGCCAGACAAGACAGACAGCTTATTCCCTCCCTTTGTGATTGGCCCCACTTTACTCCCAGCTTTTTGGGAGGGAAGCTCTTTCTAGGAAGATACATGCTAATAATGTCTTCATGTTGAGATACGGGTTGAAGGCAACTTGACTGCTAATAAAAAGCGGTTTCATCAGGATGTTTTCAGGATAATGCAGAATATCTTAGATTCTCTCTCCAGTTCTTTATCCTTCAGTAAATAATTTCTCAAGTACTTCCATCCAAAATAAATAAATAAATTTCTTGTTCAGTAGCATTTAATTACTGATCTCGTCCCTGGCACTGCCTGAGCATTTTTTCATTGCATTACACGTTAAGTAGTCTCTTATGTTCTTGCCTAGGAAGGTAATTGCCATTTATAATATTCATCCCGCTAGAAAATACATCCTTAATTTCAAACAGTTGACCTGTAATGGAACTTAAGGTATACGACTTGCAAGCTGAGAGAGTCCTATATGTAAACTCAGTGAGATACAAAGATATTTGTGGTAGTAATGTTTGCTGGTTGCTTGTGGATACGGGCGCTCTTTCTTATGAGGCTCTAAATCATTCATTTCAGTTGTGCCTCCCACTCGACAGCCACACATAAAGCTTTTTTTGTAAGTGTACCATGCCTTTGCCTTTATTTTATAGATAATTTGAATCAGGAAGATTAAGTGGCTTTCTGAAGGATAAACTACCAAAAGTAGGTAAAACCTAGACCTATTCAGTTTCTCTTTTGCTTTATCAACAAATTCAAGCTGATTCTCAATCTAAATAAAACCCATTATCAATACCTAAATACCATTTTAAATAGGTATAGCTGTAATGAAATTGTTTCCCAAAGAATCATTGGTAATTACACCAGTTAAAGCTCAGAAGTGAGACAAGATAATGAATTGAGCCCAGAAATGCTTGTTTAAGCAGCAATTCACAAAATGATGCCTAATTTTCTTAAACAGTAAAACCCAGAAATAAAAGGAAAATCAGCTGGAATAAAAAAAGTCCCATCGGATTAAATACTTACTTTAATATTCTGAGGAGCAGAAGCCTGGAACATAGCAGGTGCAGATAAAGTTTCGTATTGCTTAAGATTTTTTTTTTTTTTTAATCAAAAGTTGCCATAAGATAGGAAAGGCAGAACTGTGAAATTTAGGGAAACTCAGGATTACCTAAGCTAGATTTCGGAGTATCTAGGGGAGAAACTTAGCGCATAGGTGCCTGATTCGGATGCCCTGTCCTTATCATTTCCGGTTTCTAGTCTGGCTAATGCAGTTTCTGCTGTTGCCAAGTTATACAATTCGGACTCCAGCAGTTTTAGTTCAGAAATGGGTGGTGCACGTTGCTTCTGTAAAGAGTAACTCAGAGCACGACTCAAAGAATAGGTACTTTTCCATTACAAAGAATAATATGGACATTGAAGAAAAGGTGATAAAAATATTTTTGGAAGTTCAGTTTAGAATCTTGTTCTAATTCTTTTATCAAAATCCAGGGGGTGAATAATTCCTAAGTAGGAACTGATAAAAATTAAGATTCATTGTTTTAGGGTTTTCCTGCATGCAGTTTAGTAAGTCTAGCGATGGTAAAATTGCTGAAAGCCATGGGCTCTCACTTGAAGTTTACAGAAATTGTCATTTATTATCTCCCTGTTAGAATGCATTCTCTTGATTAAAATTTAAAATTGTGTTCACTCTCTGTGGTGTGGAGAAAAATAGTGCAGAAAGAACGCAATATCTACTACACATTTTATGTAGATAAAAAGGAAAAAGTTTCGTAGATTGAGGAGAAAAAAAAAACTTAGAAAGTAACATTTGATAGGAACTATAAGTTAGGAATGGGGCAGGGCGCCTGGGTGGCTCATTCGGTTAAGCCTCTGACTTCAGCTCAGGTCATGATCTCAGGGTCCTGGTACTGAGCCCCATGTGGGGCTCCACGCTCAGTGGGGAGTCTGCTTCTCCCTCTGCCCCTCCCCCACTTTGTGCACGCGTGTGCGCTCCCCCCTCAAATAAATAAATAAAATAAAATAAAATGTTAAGAGTGGGGCGCCCACGTGACTCAGTCAGTTAACTGTCCGACTCTTGATTTCAGCACAGGTCATGATCTCAGAGTCATGGGATTGAGCCCCTCCTCGGGCTCCATGCTCAGGGGGAGTTTGCTTGGGATTCTGTCTCTCTCCCTCTGCCCCACGCCCCGTTCTCCCTCCTTCTCTTTCTCTCTCTCTCTAAAATAAATAAATCTTAAAAAAAAAGTTTAGAGTGATGGGAAAAAATAACTAGGCCATTACCTAGATAAAGCTAAAGTAATCTGGCTTGGAGATTAAATAGTGAGGTAAAAGCAAACTCAGTTTTCTCATTACAGTCAAAACTGATTGAGGGATGACATCAGAAAGCTTAAGTTTCAGGTATTCTTGAGGAAATAAAACCTCCAGCATTTTGGTAATTTGCCCCTTTGTCTTTTGTCTGTCTGATGTTCGCTGACACTGGGCTCTGTCCCTGACTTCCACAGCTTAGTGAACGGTGTAGGTCATCTGAGGTATTCTCTCACAAACAGTAAGGTAGGTTGAGTCTCATTTTTACCACTCCAGCCTTATCGTGAGTCATTTTACAGGAGTAAGTGCTTGAAATATGGGGGGCACTATAATTAGGCAGTGCTTAGTCTATACGCAGATAGGTGAAAGCAAGGATTGTTTTTTCTCTCAGTGCTCCCCTTAACTCACTTGAAGTAGGTAAACTTCTCAGGGATGCTGAAAAGAAAGGTCTAGCATGATACCTGGGTGCTGTTCTTGAATATTGAGCATATGAAACCTTCATCCAAGAGAACTAATTGAAGACACTTTTTCCCCCTTTCTCCTCAGGGATCTGACTAACAATCGAATAGGATGTCTGAATGCAGACATATTTCGAGGACTCGCCAATCTGGTTAGGCTGTAAGTATGTCTTTTCTACTAAAATATAAGAAGACATGTGGACTAGTACCCAGATATTTATAGACACCTAGGACATGTCTGATAGTAAAGTAGCAGCTGTCAGGATTATAGAAGGAGAAGGAGATAAGGAGCTGGAAATTCAATCTTGGGGATATAATGTCATCAGAACATAATATTGTGTATTATGCACACACACACACACACACACACACAGAGCCCCTTAATGGGGTGTATGCCTCAGGGAACATGTTCATGTTGAGAGAGATGGTCAGAAGCTTTGCTGGTCTGGATAAATTTCCTGGAAGGGGTAAAACCTGAGCTGATGGCCCAGAGATTGCAGAGATTTGATTAGTTAGAAAGGAAAAGAAGCGAGCCAGTGATGCATGAAGGTGGAAGGTGAGAGCAAAGAGCAAAGTCAAGGGGAAAGCCGTTGATGTGAAGAGTGAAATCACCATTTGAATCATGCCTCTGACTTTGTGATTTGGGGTGAGTTCACTTTTCTGAGCTTTTCTGTTTTTTTTCCATCTGTTAAAGTAGGTTCATGGTACCTCGAAGTTATTATAAAGATTAATTAAAATTTGATCTGTATCTATCTCTTTTATAATTTATATATAATATAAATACAGAAGAACTTTGTATAAGCCATCAAATAACATTTTTATTTTCTTTTTAAAATGAGGAGGCTCTATTTGGGAGTAACTAGAAATCAAGCTGATTATCTTTAATAGAACTTTATATGGGAGCATATGAAAGGCAGACGGGCTTAGAACGGATTTAACAATAGGAAGCCACTGAAGGACATTTACGTTGGGAAAGTGGCATCCTGTTTTACAGAATAGTTGTCTGGGAATAGGGTGCAGGATGAAATTTGGCATTGAGGGTCAAAGGTCTAGTTACAAGGATTGTCTATGCCTGGTTCTTTCTGTGGCTTTTCAGAATGTTTCTGCAACTTCATTCATGTTAACTTTATTATATATATTTTTAAGATTTTATTTATTGATTTGAGAGAGAGAGACAGTGAGAGAGAGATCATGAGCAGGGGGGAAAGAGTAGAGGGGGAAGCAGACTCCCCACTGAGCAGGGAGCCTGATGTGGGACTTGATCATGACCTGGGATCATGACCTGAGCCAAAGGCAGACGCTTAACCGACTGAGCCACTCAGGCGCCCATTCATGTTCACTTTAAAAAAGCTCTTAGGGCCTTCAATGGTGAGATCATTTCATCTCTGCAGTAAAGGGAGGGGACTTCAGATCACTTGTTAGGATACCACCAGGTACTCCTGCTTCTTTACAAACTTCTAGTATTTTTCAGTGAGCCCTTTAATTTGGGAGGAGAGATACATGGCCAAACTTAAGTGTTTAAGTGTAAGATTGATTTGGTACACAGCTTTGCTCATAACTTGAAATTAATTAAACCAATTGCATTTTTCTTTTTTTGTGGCTGGATTGCAGCAATTTTATTTCAGTGCTTCTGTTATCTCTTCTTGAGAGTCTTGTATTTCTGGTTCTGAGGACTGCATAAGAATTGGCAAAATGAGGCATTTATGAAGGAAAAATCTGTTATATTTTTGGGTAGCTGTGACTCAAGTAATGAAAAAGAGTCTTGAGTTTACCGTTTCATCGACTTTAGTTCCAGATGAATTTATAACTGTGGCTCAGGGATTCTTGACCCATCAGCAAATGTTCCTTAGGCAAAAGAGCTGGAAGGGACAGTCTTTACATTAGGGCCACTTACTATTTCCTTACACTTTTTTTTTTTCCCTCCTGCATCAAAAGCTGAAGTTTTTGGAAGTTCTGAAGCTTGGGTCCATCTCTTACATTTTTATTAATTCTGTGCTATCTGTTGTGAGACGTTACAGGACATTTATCCAAGTGAATCATTAAAGCAGAAGAATAGCAGTACCAAGTTTCCCACTTTGAGATTTGGTTGAGTGATTTTGTAGCCCATGTAATAATAGGTCACTGTGGCTCTTTTAAATGCAACACTCTATGGCATATACAGAAATAAACCTGACTTTATGTCCTTTAAAGACTGTTCTAAGAAAAATTGGCAATTGAGGTAGCTTTTTTAACTTCAGGAATGCATTGCAGTGGAGATGCTTATAATAAGTTGGGTTGACACAGGTCTAGAGTCAGGGATCAAGAAACTTTGGACGAGTGTGCTGTATGGATAGCAGCAAACTGCAGATTTCTAGGCTCTCTGAGCCAGCCTGGATGCTGGTTGTGAAGGCTGGTAACTATCTGTGTTTCCCACTGGGAAGAAAAGCACCTTCTCAATCCAACAAGTGGAAAAGGGAATTTGATTAGCCATCGGGCATGTAGTGCATTTCTTACATAAAGTCTGTCTCCCACCCAGGAGAGCAGGTGTATATAGAAGAAGGGAATCCAGAGTGGATCACTCTTTATAGATATCTCCTTTACTGCTTCTTCAGCTGGATTCTCTGGATTGCCTTGGAACCTGGGATCTGGGACTGGTGGGGCCTCTTAGCCAAGAAGGCTGGAGTGGAGGCCCCCTAGGGCCTGGGTGAGACCCTGGCAGACAGATGGTGGTCTTCTCGCGCATGCTTCTCATCGTTTTGAAACAAGTCATGGCTTTGGAGGTTTAGGTTAAGAATTCAGAAATAACTTTAAATATGTCTGAGGCTTCAGTGGACATGGATGTAGGGGGCCTAATTGATTAATCCTGTATATGGATCTTTGCCTTTGTTGATGGAGAATTTCTGGGGACAACTGTCTCAGAGAAGTGAAGACATACTCCCAGATGTTCCTACCCCATCCCTCTCCACAGTGGAAATAACTGGCAAACCAAAGATGGGGAGCCAGAAATGAACTTCTGTGAAGTCTCTGTCCTTCACTTAGGATGTCACTTTCCAGAGAAGTTGTCAGGAGCACAACAGATCAAAAGCTTTCCTTTTTTCCCCTTTTTTATGAATTTTTATCAGTTTACATCTTGTATTTTTTTCTAAGAATTATACCTTTAATATTTTTCTGTCAGAAATAATTGGTGAGTCCTGGGTGGTTCAGTCAGTTAAGCATCTGTCTTTGGCTCAGGTCATGATCCCAGCATCCTGGGATGGAGGTGCCCCCCCCACCCCCCAGTCTGGCTCCCTGCTCAGCGGGGAGCCTGCTTCTCCCTCTCCCCATGCTCCTCCCTCCCCCTGCTTGTGCTCTCTCTCGAATAAATAAATAAAGTTAAAAAAGAAATAATCGGTGAGTGATATTTATAAGAACTTCCTTTATACAATTGAACAATTACTGATGTCATTAAGTAATAAAACCACATAGAGATTTGAAGGAAAAATTAAACCTCCCTTCCATCGCTTCAGACGTATCATCGTGAGCTAGCGTGTGCTAGCTATCTGGTGTATTATTTTCAGATTTTCTGTTGCCCCCACAAAGGTACAGGCATACATATCGGGCTTTAAATTTGTGCTGTACTCAGCAATTTACTTAAAAAAATCACCAGCATGTCATTAATATCTTTTCAAGAGGGTACATGTTGATATAGTTTGTGTTTGTTAATAATTACAGAATATTCCAAGTATAGAACTGATTGTAATTTAGTCACTTATTCCTCCGTTGTAGGAGATTCCACCTGATTGCATTTCCCCCGCCTTTAACAAATTGGCCCTGGTAAACATCCCTTGTATACACATAGGTGATGCATCGTACATATTTAACTTACAGGAATTCAAATGTATCTGTTTAGCAAAAAGTTAAGTAAATAAAGAAAAATTAAGATATTAAGAAACCACAGTGTAAAGGGGTGGGAGTGGGGATGGATGGATAATTCACCTGCTATTGTATTCAGGGAGCTGATAGGACATGGGAACAGTGACTTTGCTGGTTGTCATTCTCAGTTCCCTTTTACTTTTTTGTGTAAGTATCTCAGAGCTGGAGTGTGATTCTGGTGTTTTAAAATGTGTGTAAGTTTTTATGGTCCCCAGACCGAAGCCAGTACTCTGGTGTTCAGCCAGTCTTCTTCTAGCACTGGAGGGAAAATTAGTTTGTGTTGGGATTTGCTGAGAGCATGGTGTGTCTTACTCCAATGTGATTCCTTCCTTCCTCTGTGATTTTTAAAAGGAAATAGCTAATAATATCTAATGATTAGAATGAAATTACCTAATAATTAGAATCTAATGATCCCTGTGAGATGCCATTATTTTGTTTATACTTAAATCCTATATTTGTATGGTAGAGTTTTATTTCCAACTTACTATTATAGAATCTTTCAAACTTGTAAAAAACAAACAAACAAACAAAACCAAAACATTAGAGACAATTGTATAAGGAATCTCCATGTCTCCTTCCCCCAGTTTCAACACTTAGCAGTTTCATAGCCAGTCTTGTTTTAGTTCTATCTGCCATCTCTTTGTCTTCCTGCCTACGTTATTTTAAACAGATCTAAGTAATCATATAATTCCACATAGGATAGCTTCATAAAAGTACTGTTGTTTGTTTTAATTGCAATACCCTTTTCAAGATCTACATTCAGTATCCCCTCTGATAGGCCAAAAAAGAGAAGGGCGTCTCTTTCATTGTTCTTTTAATTGACAGATACCCTTTTTTTGTTTGTTTGCTTAAGTTCCTAGGTAGTTCTCCTGTGAAGATCAGAATCCTTTTATCCAGACGTTTTCTATCAAAAATTTGTATGCTACATTTAAAAGCCAATCCAGGGATGTTTTTACTGAATCTCATTGTATATTAATTTGTGAAGGATTGGCATTTGTGTAATACTAAGTCTTCCCAACCAGGAATACACTGCTGCAGAATCCCATCTATCGACTGTCACTTTCTCCCACATGGGAGGGATTCAGCCCAGACTCCAGAGGAGAGGTCCAGGTCTCAGGACATCTTCCTTGAGAATTCTAGGTTTAAGTTGTATCTATTCTTGATATTAAAACAGGCACTGAACAGAGCTTGTGGTGATTAGACCATCCTGCCATCTTCCCAGAGCCTTCAGTCCCATTTTAGTATTAGAAGCTTCCTGAAGATGGAGTCTACATCCTGAATAGCCACCACTGTTGAGCACCTACTGTGTACCCCAGCTTGTTACTAGCTGCCAGGGGTACCCTGGTAAATAAGACCCACAAGGCCCTCTGTCTTGGAGCTTAGGGTCAAGTGTGGAATCATTATGGGTATAACAAACCACCTCAAATTGTAGCATAGGGCATTCTTGGTTTAATTCATATAAAACTCTGCAAGGTTTTAAATATTTATTAAAGTCATCTGATACAAGGGGAAACAAGATAGGTTAAGTAATTTGCCCAAGGCCAGCACTGAATTATGTCAGTTTTAAACCCCGGACTCATCGCACTCCGTTGACATATTTTATTCAGTTCCTGTGGGTTGCTGCTGCTGTTATTCAGGTCATCCCTGTCCTTTTCTTGTTTTTACATTTCTGTTTTCTTAAATGATGAGTTAACACGTGAAGAGTAATTCACTTATAATGAGAGTGTGACTAAAGTTCTGGCTCAGTCAGGTACCTTTCAGATTCACCTGGTATGTGGTAGAAAATCATTACCTGATAGTAGTAACTTCAAAATAATTTTATTACTTTATTTTGGTTGAGAACAAATTTCTTTATCCCTGGATAAAACATTTATTAGTTGTTCCCTTTTTATAAGATTTAAAACAACTTTCATAAATTCTTTATAACATTATTCAGTGATTATAGGACACGTTAGGAAATTGTATAAAATGATATATAATCGTTAGTATTTTTTAAATGAGATTATTTCCTTTTTTTTTTTTTTCCTAGAAACCTTTCAGGGAATTTGTTTTCTTCATTATCTCAAGGAACTTTTGATTATCTTGGCTCATTACGGTCTTTGTAAGTAATTTTTTTTTCCTGTTTTGATAAATATATCTTGGTTTTTAAAAATTAAGAACAGTTATTAAATGGTTTAAGAGACTTCATAGGGAAAATCTGATGATTTTGCAAAAGTTGGACTCTCACTCGAGAGTATGCATTCTCATTGGAAAACATACCGTAAACCTGAATAATGTGTTTCAGACTGGGACAACCGTTTTCTCCTTAGAATACTATATCTCTCTATATTTAGAGTAAATAAATTGGCAATTCATTCTCTTTCACTTTATTTTTCAAGTTTGAAAATATTTTACTGTTTGACTAGTTGAATCCACAAAGTATAAAATATCCCTCCCTATGAAGAATCTATAGTTAAGAATATTTTATGCTTTTGGGATTTACCTTTTATCCTGTAACCCCTTTCCCAAACTGAATTCACAACTTATTACTGACATTGCTAGGAATGTTTATGTAGAATGCTTGCTTTGTACAATCAATGCAAGATCATATTGACACAGTTTTCTGTAGCTTTAGAATTGGTAGATTTTTTTTTTTTTTCCTCCCGGAGCAGTTTTGTTAACTGAAATTGTATGGGAGTTCCTTTTGACAGTAATGGTATTTCTAGCTAAACCATAATATGTTTCAAACTATAAGTTACACTAATTTCTATTGGAAATACAGTTAAATATAATGCTTTTTAAATTTTTATTGTGTATAATTTATGGGATTGACTCTTTTTCCAAGGAAAAATGTCTTCTCTAGCAGATGCTGTTTGGTGTTTGCTGACTTCTTTCCTACATCCCCTCCCTCCCCTCCCCTTCTCTGCTCTTCTCCTTGAAGTTTCTAGACCTAACACTTAGCAGTTTTCAGTGAGATGTAGCTAATACTTAGGCATTCATCTGGCTCCTCAGCATTATGGCGGACCCATGTACATGCTTCTGGAGCTATGTTGGATTAAACTCTGGTCTTTTTGTTTCCGTTACTGTTTTTTAGTGAAAACATCTCTTTTTGGCATATTTAGTGGGCTCAAGTCAACCATTTATGTGAAGTTAAGAAAATAAAAAAGACTACAAAGAATAATTGGGCTTTTGAGACCCTGGGTAGCAGGAATGTAGGAAGTATTTTTGTCCAAAAACTGGGGAAAATGACGAGTGTTTTTTTACCTGATAGTGCTGGAAACCGACCAGAAGGTGGTGCTTAGGAGTTAGAAATCAGTCCAGGCATCCTGTATTGGTTTTTAAAATTTACTTTCTCTTTGTGTATCTCATTCCAGCTCCCATCCTCTCTTTTTTTTTTTTTTTGCCAGAACTAATAAGATGAAGCCTGTGCTTGTATGCTATCTGTGTTAGGAGCACACATTATGTTTGCTCTTTGCACTTTGATTTATTTGTATAGAACACGTTACATTCTGTATTGGTTGTATTTATTTTCTTCCACTATTATATAATGTCCTCCAGGTTGACAGGGGACAGTATCTGTATTTATTGTTATTAGCTGGACTTAGCATCCTGTGCAGCACATAAATAGCACTTTGTAAAACCAAGTATTCAATAAATTATTGTGCTTTTATCCAAGCTATATATATTATCCTCTCTTTGTTTCTTATACCCAGGTGCCAAATTATAAAACTTCTTGCCTCATGTAAAAATAATTCTGTATATCCTTTCATATCAAGTGTGAGGTATTCTTCTATTTTTGATTGGTTGAGTCTGTACCCCTTAAGTTTGTAAGTATCTTGGTATCAGTTGGTGCAAGCAGAGAGGTGTCAGAAAGAGTCTCCACTCTTGATAAACTTAGACTCTAGTCAGACAGAATATAACCATGGTAAACGGTCACATATTCCTTTATGTTGCCAAAATTAATAGTTCAAAGGCATTTAAGGCAAGAACATGGCAATGATTTTGGAACAATTAGGGAAGTCTTCAAGGTCCTGTGTTAGTGCCACCATGCTTAATTGATGAATGGGTAGAAATTCGATTTCGCACAGAAGATGGGAGATTTGGTCTTCTGGACCCTGGGATTAAGGAACTTGTTGCATAGAAGGGGGATGATATGTAGATTTGTGTTTGCATCCCAGCTTTGATCTAAAGCAGGTAGTCCCTGAATTAGCAGGGAGGCGTGCTGGGGTCAGCCATTCCACCTCTCCTCTCACTGGAAAGGAGAAGAGAACCAGTTGGTATAGTATGTGCTAAAGGCCGCTGAGGGTGAGCGGTGGTGTGCTTGTCACCCAAAGCAGAAGCCAATATAAAGCAAACGTGCTGTTTAATTTTACTCACCATACTCCCTAATTTGTATTTTGTATGCTACAGAGAATTTCAGACTGAGTATCTTTTGTGTGATTGTAACATATTGTGGATGCATCGCTGGGTGAAGGAGAGAAACATCACCGTTCGGGACACGCGCTGTGTTTATCCGAAGTCTCTTCAGGCCCAGCCAGTCACGGGGGTGAGGCAAGAGTTGCTGACATGCGGTAAGGGAGAAGGGGAAGCAGAGGAAGGGTTTGCCATATTTTACTTGCTACTCTGTTTTTCTTGACAATCTGAAAATTCTCTGTTTACTGTGCTGGAATTGATTATAACCATTAATCTTCACGGATCTGATAATACATATTTAGTTTATGCGAACAGTTAAGTCAGCTGGATAAAAAATCGTTTTTTTGATTGGTGTTTAAGGTTCTTGGGTTCTGAACAGCTTTCTTTATGGAAAACAATTTCAGAGAATAGTGTAGAGCTTCAGATTTTCCATCAGTTGGCAAGCCAGGAATTTGTTGATAGTTAAAAAAAAAAAAATCTGAGGATGCAATCATTATTTGTTGGTAGGAGTGTGAAATAATAGAGCCTTTTTGATACAGAATTTGGCAGTATGTATCAGTGTTCTTAAAAATTTGATACAGTTTGATCCAGTAATTCTACACGAGGGTTTAATTCTTAGGAAATGATCAGCTTTGTATGTCAGTATTTAAGTATGAGCATATCTTCAAGTCTCAAAAATAGGGGATTGGTTAAATGACTTGTGACACATCCATTTATAATATGCAGCTATTGAAAATCATGATTTTGAATAGTATCTGAAGACTTGAGGGAAATATGTTTATTAAATTAAAAAGAAAAAAAAAAACACATGAACCAAAAACAGTCCTTAAAATGATCAAAGGAGTTTCCAGTTTAGTCTTTGTATCTGGAAATAAGAGTTCTGTACTTTTTTACATTTTCTCTTTATTATCATTATTGTTGTAGTTCCACAAGTAAAGCATGCTATTGGATGAAAATTAAGATTTGTGTAAAGAAATAGCATATACATATATCAGATCATCATGATGTACACTTGAAATATCTTACAATTTTGAATGGGGGAGGGGAGAATACAAATAAATATCTTACAGTTTTGTCAGTTATACCTCAGTAAAGCTGGAAGAGAAGAGAAACTAAAGGAAGTAAACCAAACAAAGCCCATCTTGCATTCTTATCACTCAAAGGTAGCTGTTATCAAAGATAACTTAGTGTATTTTCTTCATCTTTTTCCCGTGCTTTGACCAAAATGTCATCATACTCTAATGATATTTTGTAACTTTTTAAAACCTGAGATAATGTAAACCCATTTCCTCATCATATAAAATAGATGCATACCAATTCATGATATAGATGTTGTTATCATGTCTCTTTAGGTTGTTAATAATTTCTTCATAAATAATTGCAAGGATTAATTTGCTTGCATGCATGTTTGCATATGTGCTGTTATTCCTTTAAATAGACTGCTGCAAAAAACAGTAGACTGTGGACTAAATATTCTAAAGGCCTTTAATGAGTTCATGGTGTTTGTGTGTATTTTTGCATACATATTTAGGATTCCTCCCTTTTGTTTATATGACTGGAAAAAAAGAATATCAGCTTTTTAATAGTGATGGTAATATATGGGATTTTAAAATATTTTTCTTTCCCTTTTCTTTAAATGTTCTAAATTTTTTCAATGAGTATGCATTACTTATATAAGCAGAAACCAGTGGTTTAATCAAAGGTAGTACTGTCTGCTGAAGGTATTCTAAAATTATATATATACTTATCACCAGTTCCATTCTCCAGATTTAGGTATCATTTTACAATCTGTTTTTTTTTTTAGTAATTGCTTAGATACCACCAAAAAGGAAAAACTTTAAGTGTCAGAACTGATTATGAGATGGTTTCATTTCAATTTTACTAATTTTGTTTTCATCTAGGACCCATTTATCTCAGTAGGAGCCTTGTTGGTGCTAGCATTAAAATGCTGGTTGCTGAGGAAAACTTGTTTCTCCATTTAAAAAATTTTTAATTAGAATTTCTATAACTTTTTTTAAGATTTTATTTATTAGAGAGAAAGAGCGAGAGAGCACGTGCACACGCACACATGAGCAGGGGGAGGGCAGAGGGAGAGGGAGAAGCAGGCTTCCCGCTGAGCAGGGAGCCCGATGCGGGGCTCGATCCCAGGACCCTGGGATCATGACCTGAGTCGAAGGCAGATGCTTAACCGAATGAGCCACCCAGGCTGCCCCTCTATAACTTTTAATTCTGGGGTGTGACTATAGTATTGTATTTGTTTACTGAGTCTTCATTTTATTGTCTGTAGACCCACCCCTTGAATTACCATCTTTCTACATGACTCCATCTCATCGTCAAGTTGTGTTTGAAGGAGACAGCCTCCCCTTCCAGTGTATGGCTTCATATATTGATCAGGACATGCAAGTGTTATGGTATCAGGATGGACGGATAGTTGAAACTGATGAATCACAAGGTATCTTTGTTGAAAAGAACATGATTCACAACTGCTCGTTGATTGCAAGGTAAACTGTGGATTTTATTTATTTCAGAATTGTCACGTTTAGTTAGAATTTAAATTAATAGTTTATCTTCTTGCATTTTAAAATGCAAACCTTTGGTTTTCCTTTTCCTGATTTTTACTTCTCCAGAAATTAAGGAGTTGCCTTTTCATCCAGTTGTGATGAAAAAAAGCATAGGATTAAAGGGAAACACCGCTATACTTTTTGTTTAAAGTTTTAGGTGGGAAGATGTAAACTTTTAATGCCAAACTTAATTTCTAACCATTTACTGCTGCTAAACTCAGATTTTCACTTTTAGCAATCACCTAATTTTCACTCTCTTGGTTAATGCTACATCTTAAGATACTTCCTTTCTCTACTCCACTGGTATAAAAAAAATAACACCTGTCCTGTTAATCCCATGCCTGGTATGATCACCAAAATCATTAATTCAAATGAACTTTATAAAGTATAAAAAACAGAGTAAAAATATATGTATTACCATCACTATATATTTTGTTTTGGTAAAATCTTAATCTATAGGCATTGAATTTCCTTTTTCTTCTCCCCCCGTCTCTCTCTGTTTCTGTGTGTCTCTTTCTGTCTCTCTTTCTTTTTTCCCTTCCTACCAATTTCTTAAAGACAGAACTCAACTTGAATATTTAATAATAGATTTGTAGTTTCCACACTCTGCCAGGGCGTCTTAGGGTAATATCACTGCAGATTCATAGAAGTGCCATTAAAAAAAAGTCTATAGCTATCTATCTAGAAAATAAAGACCCTCTGAGTTGAGAATCATGTCTGGGAGTTTTTGGGGTAGAATATTCTATTTTATAATTTCTGTTTCCCTACTGAGATTTCCTGTCTTGTTTATTAGAAGCATATTTTCCTTTGTGTCTTCTAACATATTTATAGTAGATGCTTTTAAATCCTTGCCTGCTCTTTCCAACATCTGGGTCATCTTGGGATCCTGACCACTGACTGCTTTGCTTCTGTATATATTTTATAGTTTCCTATTTAAAAAAAATACTGTTTATGTATCTAGTAATGCTGGATTCTATCCTGGACGGTATGCATGATTCACTATAGAGAAGCTGACAAAGCACAGCCTATGGGCCACATGTGGACTGATGGGCCTACGGGCTAAGAATATTTTTTACATTTGTAAATGGTTACATTTCAAATGGTTATGTAAGTAGCTATATAATATCTTCCAAGTTGCTTCTTGGCCAGAAAAGCCTAAAATAATTACTGTCTGGCCTTTATTTTTTTTATTTTTAAAGATTTTATTTATTTGACAGAGAGCACAAGCAGGGGGAGTGGGAGAGGGAGAAACAGGCTCCCTGCTGAGCGGGGAGCCCGATGCGGGACTCGATCCCAGGACCCTGGGATCATGACTTGACCTGAAGGCAGACGCTTAGCCAACTGAGCCACCCAGGCGTCCCACTGTCTGGCCTTTAAAGAAAAACCACTTTTTGCAAATCCCTGACTCTGGATTCTCTCCCATTTGCTTGAAGTCAGCTGGTTTTTGTTCCCTTAAGCAGTTACTTGGCTAAACTCAAACTCCTAGTTGTCTTTTCTGTGATGGCAGCCGCTGAAATCTGTGTGGTGTCTACCCTATCTGTGGGAACCAGGGGCCGGTTAGAGATCTGCGTGATTTTATATGCAGAAGTTTGGGCTTCCAGCCATGTTCCTTTCTACCTCTGTGCTCTGGTATTTCAACAAGTAAGACTGAATTTCTGTTTGAGTAGGGCCTATCCTTGCACAAAAGCCGTTGGAAACCATTTCCTGGGTCTTACTCCCCAGTGCTGATGCCTTCTTCCTAGGGTCAACTTCTCTCTGGTTTCTGCTTGTTTTGGATCACTGGCCATGTGTTTGGATAGTTGTCATTTTGTAGTTTGTGCAGAGCTTATAAATAATAGTGAACTGCACGGAGGGTAGTTTGGTAGAAGCTGGTCTGCTGTTACCAGAATCAGAGTTCCTTTATTAGGGCATAAGATTGTCAGAAACAGTTTATTAGGTCCCAGTGAGAGAAGACTCTTAATTGTTACCTTACTTGTATTGTGGTGATAATTTCATAAGCGTATATATGGGTTAAAACTCATTAAGTTGTGAGCTTTAAGCAGTTTTATTATATGAGTAGGTAATAATACATGATACAAAAATAAAGCTTTAAAAATATATAGAACCCTGGGGCACCTGGGTGGCTCAGTTGGTTAAGCTGTCCGACTCTTGATTTCAGCTCAGGTCATAATCTCAGGGTTGTGAGATGGAGCCCCACATCAGACTCCATGCTGGGCGTGAAGCCTGCTTAAGACTCTCTCTCTCCCTCTCCCTCTGTCCCTTGCCCTCCCCCCAACCCCTGATCGTGCCCATACTCTCTCTAATTTAGAACTCTTAAATTTTGCAACTATAAAGTAACTAGATTAACTTTATAAATTTATTTCTGCAAGTCATACTTTGAATTCTTTATAGCAGTACAGAAAATTAATTCTAAGGTTAGCATCCTTGCCTTATAGTTTTGTTGGGAAGGACACTTGACTCATGTGAAAATCTTTCATATGAAGACTGAAGTCCTTTACCCAGAATTTGCCTCCGTATTAATAACGAAATTGCAGAAAAAGGAAGTATGGTATTGACTTGGTTAACCTGAGAGATAGCTGTTGATTCTTCATTGGTTTCTTTATGTCATCCATCCTTCATTAGTAAGAATCAGAGTTTGTAGTTTTCCTCAAATACGAAATCGAAGCTGCCTCTTCCTCCTTAAATTTCTAAATACGCTGCCTTGAGGATTCCTGGAAATTGTATTCTGATCATTAGTTTTAGACATTGAAGGTATTGCTAAAGGTCATCTTTAAAAACACGTTGGCAAAATATATTAGGACCTGAGCTCCCAGTGGGTGTGCTAAAGAGCCCTGGGACATCACAGTGAGTTCACTTACAGAGCTCCCGTGGGGTATTTTAAGTTTTGGAAGAAGCATGGTAATACTTGACCTTTTTTTGGACACCACACACCTACCAGCCCCAGGCAGTGATGATTTCATTAGATTGCGCTGCCTTCCTTTGCTGATGCCGTACTTGAGGGTGCCGAGTTCTTGGTGATCACTGTGGTGCAAAGCAAATACTGTGTGAAAGTCATTGTGCAACATGAAATAAGGGTCTCGCTGTCTGTTCTGTATCTGACATTAGATTAATTTTGGAGTGCTCAACAGACAAGCACAACCCATCAGGAAGTTGGGTTACTTAAGAATGAAATATTTATCTCAAATTGATGTGTTTTATTTTTTCAAATGGCTATGAAGTTATTAGGACACAGCTACACAGTTCTGGGATTTAATTTAGTAACTGGACCATCAGAGGTATTTCTTTTGGGTTCGGAGCTCTGTGAAACAGTTTTCTGATCAGTGAAGGTGCTGTGAACCAAGAAAGTTTGGGAACCTCTGGATTAGAGAATGATTGCTTATTTTGGAATTTGGTTGTTTAAATTTAATGTAAAATACTTTTGTGTCACTTTATCTCGAATGTATTTATTACAGCGTTTTGGATTATTCACTGACGTAATTAACAAAGATGATAAACATTTTCTCTGATTCAGAGTAACAGTGCCTCAAAGTCTTTATTTGAACATATGATGTTGTATAGCCATTAATGATTTAGGAGACTGGAAAAATGTGTCTTAACTTCAAGGCATAACTTTGTAAATTAATTAAAATGATATATCCTTTATGTCTAATTATCTCTTATTTTTCTATTTACATAAAAGCATAGCATGGTGGGTCATGTGGCAGGGAGAAAGGTTAATTGAAGGTTCTGACATTTGCTCTTTAATTAATAGGCTTTATATTAGAGAATTATGAGTTCATCTTGAAAATTGAATATACTGACAGCTCTTTAGAAATATAGCTGTTTTATAAATTGAAGTATACCTTTACATGGAAAACTCCTTTCGTTAAAGCATCAATTGGTAATTTATTAAATCTTTTTAGAGACTTAATGAGTTCCTCTGCAAAATATTTTTACCTTAAATATTTTAATTCTCTTCATAATATTAATCTCCTTCCTTCATGCTTGAATATTTCGCTCCAAATCAGTGAAAAGGTAGACATAACTTGGAAACGTCTCCATTAGTTTTGCTGAAGAATGTGCTGTGACGTTTTCACCTTTGCATTTGCTGTCCCCCTCCTCGCTGAGTCCTGTTCTCCCTCTTTCTGTCAGAAGCGTCAGGCATGATGTACCCTTGCGCTTTGTTCGTACTTCAGCTCTTACCAGGGCGTTTTTTTTTTTTTTTTTTATTAACATATAATGTATTATTTGTTTCAGAGGTACAGATCTGTGATTCATCAGTCTTACACAATTCACAGCGCTCACCATAGCACATACCCTCCCCAGTGTCTATCACCCAGCCACCCCATCCCTCCCACCCCCCTCCACTCCAGCAACCCTCAGTTTGTTTGCTGAGATTAAGAGTCTCTTATGGTTTGTCTCCCTCTCTGGTTTGACCTTGTTTCATTTTTCCCTCCCTTCCCCTATGATCCTCTGTCTTGTTTCTCAAATTCCTCATATCAGTGAGATCATATGATAATTGTCTTTCTCTGATTGACTTATTTTGCTTAGCATAATACTCTCTAGTTCCATCCACGTCGTTGCAAGGGGCAAGATTTCATTTTTTTTT